>NC_136069.1:1309498721-1310185387 GCF_964261635.1 Lissotriton helveticus | reverse complement strand
ATGTTATGTTATAGAAGCTTATAAAACGCAGCGGTTACCCGGAGCTGTCCAGGCACTAGTTATTATCCCTTTGGTAAAGAAACGGTAGACTGCCACTACAGGTTAAAAAGACAGATCTTTAGACTCTTTCTAAATGTCAGGAGATCTATGCTATTTCTCAGGTAAAATGGAAGGTCATACCAGGTTTTTGCTGTGCACACTACAAAGCTTCTTCCACCCCAAGAGGCATTTTTTTATAGGTGGTACTCTCACCAGCTTGGCTTCCATGGAACGCAGTGTTCTTTTAGGCCAGTACTATTGTATATGCTGTTTCAAATACTCTGGGCCGAAGGGGGGAGGGGTACGGGGGGGGGCTAGAGGGTGCACTGCGGAATGGTTGCCTTCTAAGACAGCTCCGCCGACCAGGTCCATTCAACGTCTTCAAACACCGTCTGGTGGACTCAAAATTGAATACTGATGGCAGATAAGGGCATCGGAATGTCCCGTCGCTGAGAGGAGCAGCACAAGGGTTTGTTTACATGCCGTTGAGACCTCTAAATGTGTGGCAGCAATCAAGCGCGCAATGAACTTTCCTCTGCGCAAGATGGCGGCGCCCTGACATGCATCGATAATGGAGCAAACGAACAACAGGACAGCGAGGTGTGACACGGAGTGGAATGGTGCCTGCGGTGCTCGGTGCAAGAGACGTGAACAGCTACTCTATTTCTACGGCCAAGAACCCTGGAGATTCACAGGGCACGGTAAATACATATGCAATGCAAGCAACGATTAACATACACAAAATGGCGGTCTGCGCCGGTGGCGGCGCCCACCATGAACTGCGCTCTGCCCAGCAACTATAAATGGCATGTTTTACACAACGGAGCACTAGCTTTGCTGCCATCTCCTATTCTAATTGCGAAGGCTGAAATAGATGCCGCAGTGAGGAACCTCGAGCCTAACTCTCGTACATGGTTATGTAAAGTCTCCAATGCCCACAAGAAGATTGCAGGGGATAGAGATAGACACGGGCGCGGAGTGCGTAACATCCATTTGCGTCGGAGGTGATGCGCGCCACTTTTGAAAGCTCTACTATACACTGGGAAGGCGTCTGATGGGCTGCACGTAGCAACGGTGTGTACATCGCATGGAGCACTAGTTTTGGGGACACCTCCTGTTTTAATTGCGAGGCTAGAACGGCTGCTGCGTTGGTGGAAACGTGAGCCAAACCCACGCATTTATTGGAGTAAAGTCTTCAATGTCCTCAAGAAGTTTGCATGGGAGAGAGGTACACGTGGGCGCGAAAAAACACCTATTGGCAACAGAGTTGTTGGGCGCCACCTTTAAAAGCCCTGCTACATGAGGGGAATGTGCCTGAAATGTTGCACATAGCTAAGGTGGGACCATCGAGCCTCGATACTACGATACCATTTGCTTTCCAATCAGACAACGGCAAGTATTGCTTAAATAACTCCGCTGCGCAGTGACTGTGGTACTTTAGGAAACCAGACCATAATTACGAACTTTTTAAAACGGTACGAAGAGGATCATCCACTTTGAGGAGCTCCTCGCTGCTATATTGCTGGGCTGGTGGTGTAACTGCGCAACAATGGGAAAGCCGTAAAAACAACAATCAAAGCTGCAGTTTGAAGCTAGAAAGAACGTCAGGGGTGCGACGGCACATTCAGACACAGAACTGGACAATGAAACAATGGTGACCAATGGTATGGAACACGAACTAAATGCCATACAACAGAGCTTGTAAGACATCAATGGGAAGCTAGACACCATCACACAGCGAGTGGACAACATGGCGGCCAAGCTGGACAAGCATGGCGAACGTCTCGTTGAGGCTGAAACCAGGATTGCAGCGGTGGAAGATGAGTCTCATACCACGACCCAAAAGTGCTCAGATATGGAGAAGCTCTTGGGCATTATCAAGAATAAAGACGAGGATTTGGAAGCGAGATCCCGCCGCAATAACCTCCGAATTACAGGCGTACCTGAATCCACCAACACGGGTAAAATTGAAGATACGTGGAGGACATGATTCACAACATATTTTGCGCGGAGCACTTCTCGACAGTCCTAATAGTCGAACGCGTGCATAGCTCTCTAGCTCCGAGACCAAAGCCTGGCGCAGTGCCAAGGCCTATCGCCGCCCGTGTCCTCAATTACAGAGATCGCGACACTGTCCTTAGATTGGCGCGTGAGAAAGGTGACATAAATTATCCAGGCAATGCACTGGAATTCTACCCGGACTTCACGGTAACGGTTCAACTTGCGCGCAAGGAATACAACCCAGCCAAGAAGAAGCTGCGTGAAATGGGAATAGAATATGCTATGCTCTACCTGGCCCGTCTGAAAGTATTACATGAAGGTCGCACCATAATACTACAGTCACCTAAGGCAGCGCAGGATTTCTTAAAGAAGCTAAACCACAAACGCAGAGAACAGAAACATGATGATCACGCCAAGACTCGGACGGAACATCCGATGTAAGGATAGGAGACATTAAGACCAAGCACTCAGAATCTGGTAAGGTAGATGGGTAACATATTGTATCGCAAGTACTTTATTGCCACTAATAAATACCAGAGCAGGTCATATGAATTGTTGAAAATCGGAGTTTCATTCCAAGCAGCCAGTGCTGTCACTTCCTGCTATCCTAAATATGCCCCATCGAGCTGCATAGAATGGCATGGCTCAGGTATAGCGCCTATCACTAAAAGTTATTGTGTTGATATCTAATACACGTGATAAGGAACGCTTTACATCAGTCTTTTTACACTGCACAGAACTGTACTGTCGAATATGCTGGGGTTGCGCATACAGACTAATATAATACACAGACTGTTTTCTCATTACAAACTGTTTTGGGTGCAGCCAATAGAGTAGACGTGTGTTAATCATACAGGACACCATAATTTGAATATTATATGTGTATAGTGCAGGGGGTTGTATATGGTTGTCTGGCCTCACCTTACAATTACAAGTGGATAATTGCTGACTCTGTTATGAGGGGGCTATATGTACAAATCTCATAGCCTGTATTATGTATGCGACATATGACTCTTTACTATTCCGGTTATCAGTCAATGCAGTTAGAACATAATTGGTCTGCATAAGTAATGCATACCTGGCCACATCCACTATGTTGGATGTGAATGTGTGTACTGGGCGGACCCCCCAGCGGGGTGCACCCCGTCCGAAAGTTGGTTCTACTGTTGGATTTTTTAGGGATATGTCTTTGGCATAATTGGGATGCTGAAGTGGGAGGGGGTGGAGGGGGAGATGTTGGGTTTTATGTTATAGGCCATTGCATTTAAGAAACATCGCTGAATTCCAATGTACTATCATTATCTGTACTGATCTTATGTTGTTTCAGGAAATTGCACAACCCGTGCAGATTGAAACTACCGTATTGTACTATGATAAGTTAATGTATATTAATGTCGGTCACAGACAAATTACAACCTAAACATATCAACTTCCTTACTTGGAACATTAGAGGTTTGAACAATCCACAAAAGCTTAGACACATTTTTGCTTACTCCGATAGGATGAGGGTAGACGTCGCACTCCTACAGGAGACACACATTGCTCCACATGTAACACATTCTATTGGGCGAAGATGGGCAGAATTAATCCATTGCTCCGCACATTCCTCATACTCTAGGGGGGTACTCATTTTGATCAAAAAAGGGCTGCAATTCAATATAAACAACGTCATCACAGATCCAGTGGGGCGTTATGTACTGATAACAGGTGTTCTCAGGGGGCAACAACTTGCCTTGCTAAATACATACGGCCCAAATATAGATGACCCTGATTTCTATCACAAATTATGCCGCACACTCAAAGATTTAGAGGACACCCCACTAATTTGGGGCGGGGATTTCAATATAGCACTGAATGACGTCCTGGACCGATCAGTTTCATCAGTCGAACCACATAAACGGGCCCTAGGTAAATTGAAAGATGTCATGGCGGACATACACCTTACTGATATTTGGAGAAACCGACACCCAGAGCGCATGGAGGCCACATACGCATCAGCAGCACACAATAGCTGGTCAAGCATAGATTATTGGTTGGGCACTTAAGACATAGCGCTATGGTCAGAATCCGTTAAGCACCTACCTCGTACATTATCCGATCATAATCCGGTGATGCTTACACTCACTGTACCCCACTATGTGCCACCTTATAGTTGGAGGTTTAATGCAAAGGCGCTATTGGACACCCTATACACTGATGCCATTAGCCAAGCTATCACTGAATATTTTGAATTAAATGCTCCCACAACTGAGGATCCGGGCCCGCTATGGGAGGCTTTCAGAGCCACAATTAGAGGAGTCTGCATAAGCACCAACGCTGGCATTCTCAAAGATATACGTAGACAACTCACCATACATGAAGATAGAATGCGCGTACTAGAACGGGACTATGAGAGCACGCTGGATACAGAAATATTAGGGGAAATTAGACATGTCCTAACAGAATACCAAACATATGTAGATGATGAACTAAAGTATGTGACAAAACGACAGGTGGCACGCTCTTATGGGAAAGCAGGCAGACCTGGGCGTAACCTGCCAGCGAAAATATGTGAGGGGCATGCACCACAATCAATCCGGACAATCAGGGATGACAGAGGGGTCCTGCAGCATGATATGCAGGGTTATATTGAGAGAATTTGTGAACACATATGGTGACTTATATACTACGCAACCGACTGCCATCATGGAATATCTAGTTTATGTATCACTTGCGTGGTTATCGGATGCGCAGAGAGAATACCTCTCATTACCCGTTGAGGAAGTCACCGAAGTCATTAAATCATTGCCAAATGGTAAAGCGCCAGGCCCATACTGCTTCACGTGCGAATTCTATAAGGCATTTGTAGATCAGATAGCACCATACCTGGTAGAGATGTACGGAGATGCTCATGATAAACAACTGCTGCCACCAACACTGAGGGAAGCCATGATAATTGCCCTTTTAAAACCATATAAAGATCCTGAATATTGCTATTCCAATAGACCTCTATCCCTAATAAATGTAGATATAAAAATCCTAGCTAAACTGCTGGCTATACGTTTAAAGCCACTGATGCCCAACCTAGTATTACCGGACCAATCAGGGTTCATCCCATCTAGATCTACAGCACACAATACTAGAACTCTTTTTGGATTGTCGCATTATTTAATCCCTAATACTAAAGCTGCCTCGATATTATTAGACGCGGCTAAAGCATTTGACTCCATAGAATGGTCATACTTCCACACGGTGCTTCGCCGCATGGGATTCCCCCCTATGTTTTTGCAATGGATACAAACGCTATATACTGCTCCGACAGCACGTGTAAAAATTAATAAATATATATCTGAGCCACTGCACATTGCTAGAGGGACACAACAAGGGTGTCCACTGTCCCCTCTACTATTTGCAATAATACTTGTGCCGCTAGCTTGTAAAATAAGGCAAAGACACCACTACTCGGCACTTCAATTCCCACAGAGGCCACTACATATATCATTATATGCAGACGACATGATGTTATACGTTCGTGATCCCGCACATAACTTAAATCCTCTACTGAGGGAGTACATTAAATTTAGACAGCAGTCGGGACTTAAGATAAATTGGTCCCGGAAATAGTTATCCACAACAATTACGGTAGAGCGATTTGTGCGTTGGAAGATAAAATTAAGAGATGGATATGCTTGCCACTGTCGTTAGCCGATCGTCTGGCCATTGTGAAAATGGTCATACTACCTAAATTGCTGTACCTTATTAATAATATTCCAATCAAACCCCCAATGGAAGTGTTTCGTAGGATAAATGCCATGGTCCTGAAACTGGTGTGGGCGGGTAAGCAGGCCCAGATTGAAATGCTCGCGCTGATATTACCTTATTCATGAGGCGGTTTAAAAGTGCCAGATTTTGTGCTCTATTACTTATGTGCACAAGCGCAATACGCACACTTTTGGTATCACGAGGTCCCTTTCCTTAAACATGTTGCAAGCGAAGAAGGGGATGGCTACCAATACCGCTAACGGCGATTGTCACGCATCAACGACCCCCCCCTTACACAAACGAGACATAAATGCCATAGACACAACAAACAAAGCCTGGCAAACGATGGGACGAAAGGCAAACAAATTTCCATTATATGCTCCTGCGTTGCCATTACATTACCACCCAGAAATATCAGTCACCCAGGAAAAGGTGGATATGAATTTACTGAAACAAGTTGGTATAGATACCATCAGCGATATTTACTATAAGGGCTAATTCAAGTCACTTGACGATCTTTCTTATAGAACCAACCAATCGCTGTTATTTAAATTCACGTACCATAGATTATAGGGGGCAATAAAGAGATTATATACGTCTTACCCAGAAGAACCACAGCAACTATCCTCATTACAACTATTGCTCACCACCCCCACAGGGAAGCACATAGTTTCTAGATTATATGTTACATTACAAGAAGATATAGCGGGAAATACACAAAATGCACTACAGAAATGGAATGATTGCTTAGATGCTCCACTGTCTGAGGCAGAATGGACAAGCGCTTGTTCATTAGCTAGTCTACTGACTCCTAATGGCAACTTGCGTATGATACATTATAATATCTCCAACAGACTTATTACACACCAGCTAGACTTAATAGGTATGGCCTAAGACCAGATTCAAGATGTCAGCGTTGCAGGGCGGACATGGCCGATTTCATACACCTGGCTTGGGGTTGCTCTGAAATAGCGGAATATTGGGTAAAGGTGTCTCAAGTGTTGAGTGCTATAGTAGGAATGTCCATAGAATGCACTGTGCGTGTATGTCTACTAGGCCTGGTGCCTAATGTGCGCGCTACTAAGAAAATATTCTGTGCTATTGCATGGCTAATGTCTAAACTACGCATTTCATTATGTTGGGGTGGGAGAAACACACCAAAAATCCAACAGTGGCTTCGAGACCTAGCATACTGTAAAGACACATTGCTGATGTATGAGGACAAATTACCTGCCGGCTCAAGGCCAAGAGATTATTGGACATTTCTTATTGATTACCTGAAATCGCACCAAGTTGACTAATTGTATGTATTGACTGTACCGAAATGTATGTAAACATGAAGTATAATGTAACATTACCTATTGGGATGACGGATGTTGTAGAGCAATGGTCTGTACGTTTTATAGATTGTTGACATATGTCTTGTAAATGCCAATAAAACATTTTTTTTTAACTCTGGGCCTATACCTTGAAGAGCTTTGAAGACTGTACAAAGGGCTTTAAAGCACACCTGTTTCCTGACCGGCAGCCAGTGAAGTTTTTTAATCTCCTTGGAGATGGACGCAAATTTTGGTGTGGCCGAAAGCAACCTCGCTGCCGCGTTTTGCAGCGGTTGGAGTTTGTTCATGAAGCGTTCCGATTGAGGCCATTACAGTAATCGAGCCTAGACCAGATAAGCGGTGTGACCACTGTCCGCTGTCTGTCAGCCGGTAGAAAGGGGAGAACTTTCTTGCTCATTCTAAGCACATGGAAGGAGGCAGATGACGCTGCATTAATCTGATCATCAAAATTAAGCTCGTCATCAACCATAATGCCTAGGTTTTTTTCCTTCTTTGAAGGTGTAGGAAGCGTGTCCATTGTTGTTGGCCACAGGTTAGGGGGTCTAAAAATTGGCACCATTCCCGAAAAGGATGACTTCTGTCTTGCCTGAATTTAATTTTAGGCAGTTTTGTGTCATCCATCTCCCCACTGCTTCCATACAGTTGTGGAACTGATTATCTAGTTCAGTTCCCTGACCAGGCCGCAGCCCCACAACAATCTGTGTGTCATCGGCGTAGGCGGTCAGGTTAAAACCAAAGGAGCTGATCAGTGCGGCAAGGGACGAGCCATACACATTAAAGAGTAGGGGGCTAAGTGAAGACCCCCGTGGCACTCCGCAAGGCATGGTCAATGGAGTGAAATGTTTACAGTGCAACTATTTGTGAACGCTCAGATAAAAAGGATGTTAGGAGCTTCCAAGCTATACCTTGAATCAGTAGATCATGATGGACCATAGCAAAGGCTGCCGACAGGTCAAGCACAACCAGGGCGGCCTTACCTCCCTTATCCAGGGCTTCCCTAATCTCTTCCGTAGATTTAATAAGTGCCGACTCTGTACTGTCACCTTCTCTAAAACTATTACGTAGGGTCCAACACTTAGTTTTCACGTAGGAAGGCACTGAGTTGCAGATTCATTGACTTCTCAATCATTTCCGCTGGTAGCGGAAGGCGGGATATCAGTCGAAAGTTATTTGGATCCTTGGGATCAAGGCACTTCTTCTTTAGCAAGGGTAGTACAGAAGCGAATTTCCACAGTTTTGGTAAGTGCCATGTTTCAAAAATTGCATTAAAGAGGGAGGTGAGTGGAAGGGCTACAGGTGTCGGGCGCGTTTAATCACTGAGAACGGGCAGGGATCAAAGGGGGAGCCTGACCACGCGGCCTTGAGGAGTTTCTTAGTATCCGTTAAGGATATATTTGCAAGTTTGTCAAAGACAAGGGGAGGGTCCTTAGTTGGCCTCCTTCTTTCCAGCAAAATCTCAGGCTCTACGGAGCTTTCAAGGTTAAATGCTGAAAAAATGACCTCAACCTTTTTCAAGAAAAACCTTGCAATATCCTCGCATAGCTCTAGATTTGCCTCAATTTTTGCTGGAGGGGGGAGGCCAGATTTGATACCATTTTAATGATTTCTTTTGCCGAATTCTTTGCTAGACTTTGATTTGCGAAAAAAAGATTCCTCAGCATTAAATATCAGTAGCTTGTAAGAAGCAAGACTTTCTTTATATATCTTTTTATCTGATTCCTCATATTTTCTTCTCCAATTCCGCTCCAAGGATTTGCAGGTGAGTTTGTTTCCTCAACTCCTCCATATACCAGGGAGCTGTTGGGGAGCTCTTTTGGGAATTCGGAGTTTAATTGGGGCTAGTTTGTTGCCTCCTGTCCCTACCCAGTCTGTGTAAAAGGTGGTCGCCTCATCTATTCCTGTAGAGGACCAGCAGTTCTTATGAGCACCACCTCTAAGTCATTGCCCTCAATCCTATTCCATGTCCTGCTCTCAATCTGACTCTTAGTATCTCCCCTACCGACACCGTGAGCGGGACAAGTCATGTAGAATTGTACAGATGCATGATCGGTCCATGTAAGGGGCAACACGCCCTTACATGAGAACTGTAGATGGTTTGAAAAGATAATATGCAAGGTGTGCCCTGCTAGGTGAGTTGGTCCTGTGACCTGTTGAATGGGGTCCCCACTCTTTATCATGTCTGTGAGAGCCAATGTATCCGGTTCCATGAGTGCTTCCAGATGATAGTTGAAATCACCCAGGATCGTGAAGGAGTTTGTGCACAGTCCTGCTTCCAGCAAATTCCCACTAGAGGCTAGAAAGTTGCTTCTGGGCCCAGGGGGTCTGTATAGTAAAATACCCTTAAAAGTATGGTGATCCGAAAGAGAGAGGCTAAAGGAGAGTGCCTCACTGTATTGCTTTGCCCACTTGCGTAATCTGAACTTACACGCACCACTTACTCACACAGAAGCTCTAACACTCCTTTGGAGGTAAAATGAGTTGTATTAATATCGTAGGCAAAGGCAATAAGTCACTGAAGCTGATAAATTCTTAGGCACTGAGTGAAAGGCATTAAACAATGAATACACCACTATATATATATATATATATATATATATATATATAACTGTGAATACAGGTATATAAATAGTTAATGTACAAAGCACCTCACCAGATGCATCTGCACCGGAGCCTGCAACATCCCTGGCCAGGCACTGAACATCAAGTCGGGAAGCCGTAGAGACCGGGGGCTCAGGAAGTAATCTCTCCGGGCACCAAAGTTGTCCCCCGAGTGCGAGGACTATGGTCAAAGCCTACCACCGAGCGATTCTGGTCAAGAAGAAAAACTATTTTGCCAGGAGGATGGAGGATGCTTCGAACTCCTGTAAAGAGATCTTCACGATCGTTAGGGAATACATCGCCCCGCGGTCGAATGTGGCCCAGTCTGTTCCCACCCAGAAGTGGGCCTCGGATTTGGCTTGCTTCTTCACCGCGAAGATCAAGATGATACAGGAGTCGTTTCCATCGCGGCAGGCGGTTGCCCTGCCGGGCCCCGAGGTTGGCCCTGTTCCATCGATCCCCTCGGGACCTGTCTTGTCAGACTTCCCACCTTTATCTATGGCCTCATCCTTGGCTCTGCTGGCCAATCTCAAATCTGGGTCACCGCTTGATCCATGCCCGGCCAAATTTTTGGCGAGGATGGCGGAGGTAGTTAACCCGTTGGTTAACCCTCTCCTGAATTGTTCTCTCAGCCTAGGTGAGGTCCCTTTGGCGTGGAAGCAGGCCATTGTCATCCCCTTGATCAAGAAGCCTGGTCTGGTTCCTGAGGTCTTGGCCAATTATAGGCCGATCTCTCTTCTTCCGGCTTTAGCCAAGACCCTGGAGAAGCATGTCCACAGCGTGCTTTACAATTTTTTGGAATCCAATGACGTGCTTCACTCCACTCAGTCGGGCTTCCGCCCTAATCTGAGCACGGAGACGGCGTTGCTGGAGGTTTCTGAGGCCATCAAGGAGATGCTAGATCTGGGTGGGAGAGCTATGTTGATCATGCTCGATCTGTCGGCGGCCTTTGACACCGTCCCCCATGAGGGCTTGCTCATCAGACTCCATGAGATCGGTCTGAGGGGGACGGTGTTCAGCTGGTTCACATCCTTCTTAGCTGGTCGCCGACAGTCGGTCTGGGTTTCCTCGACTTTCGCCGAGATGCCGCCACTGGGAGTCGGAGTCCCGCAGGGCTCTGTATTGAGCCCGACTCTGTTTAACATCTTTATGACCCCTTTGGCGGCTCTGGCTGAGTCCTATGGAGCCCAGATCGTATCCTATGCGGATGACACCCAGCTGCTCTTCACCTGCCGGAAAGGGGAGGATTTTGACGGAGAGAGTATCCGTGAGTGCCTTGGGGCTGTTTTCAAATGGCTCCAACTGAACAGCCTCAAGTGCAACTCAGATAAATCGGAGGTACTCTTCTTCGGCTGTCAATCCGACCCGGACTGGCAGATGTGGTGGCCGGCGGGCATGTCTCCTCCGAGCCAGTCTTCGCAGGTAGCGAAGAATCTGGGGGTCAAAATTGACAACGGCCTGACCCTCAGATCCTCACCCTTACAGGCACATGCTTTGGACTTCGCCGCATGTTGCGTAAGTTTTTTCCGCTGCTTTCTGAGGATCACAGGAGGATTACGGTGCAGGCCTTGATCGGTTCAAGATTGGACTATGCTAACATCTTATATCTTGGTCTGCCCGAATACCTCCTGCAACGGATGCAGGTGGTCCAAAATGCGGCGGCTCGCGCCATCTTGGGTCTGCACAGGCGAGCGCCTGTTTCTGGTCTACTACAGGCACTCCATTGGCTGCCTATCCGACAGCGGATAGCTTTTAAAACCTTGACCCTTGCGCATAAAGCCTTTTATTCCACCGGGGCTAAATACCTGCAGAGGAGGTTTAAGCAATACTGTCCGTCGCGATCTCTGAGATCAGAATCGCAGCTCCTTGCCATTGTTCCCCGTGTGAGGAGGGCCCGACTGGGAGGTCGCTCTTTTATGCTTCGGGCTCCTCAGCTTTGGAACTCTCTGCCCTTCGCGTTACGAAGCAATTCCAACTTGCTATCTTTTAGGAAGGGCCTAAAAACCTGGCTGTTTGCCTCTTAGATTTTAAACTTTTTCCTCCCCTCTTCTTTTCCTCTGTGTGTTATGTTTGCTTTTCAGGATGTTAATAAAGCGCCGGGACACACTTTTGAGTAGCCGTGCGCTATAAAAGCCACAATATAACATAACATAACATAACATTAGCGATAATTTATAGTGACAAATTCGTCTGTAGAATATCAGAGGGTGGTGTCAACGACTGTGAAAGTATTCACTTTAATTTACAAATCACCCCAAATAAATCACTATCAGGCCTATTGTTATACCGCCCTCCGGGCAGTCCTGGTCAATTTACAGGATCACTTCTAGAGAACATCATCGCCCTAGCCGCGGTTTCACCCAACTTTATCCTACTGGGGGATTTAAATGTTCATTTTAATGACCCATGTGATAAGGGGGCAATGGATCTTAAGATTGAGCTAAAATCCCTGGAGCTGAACTTAAAAAATAAAGATGCCACTCATATTAAAGGGCTTCTTCTCGACCCCATATTCACGAACATCTCACATTTGGCATCAAAACCCCCCCTTCCGTTACCCTGGTCAGATCACTTTTTGGTCCCATTTGAGTGGCAATTCAACTCGGACCATCCACAGGTTCAGGTACCACGTACTTTAGACAGAATGTGGTCCAAACTCCCCCTCGAAAGCTGGCTTCTCAAATTAGAGCAGACCGCTCCCCTTTCTGACTCTGACCCAGTAGAGGCGGATACAAATCTCTCATATTGGCTCAATAGCTCCCTTGATTCCATCCTTCCAAAAAGAATAATGGAAAAAAAGAGTAGGGTCTTTAAAGCGCCATGGTACACTCCTGAGCTACGAGGACTAAGGAAAACATGCAAAAAAGCAGAACGTATCTGGAGGAAAGACTGGCCCGCCAACAATAAACTCGAGTATAGAGCAGCCATGAGGACCTATAAATTAGCCCGTAAATTGGCCCAAGCTGCATACCTTGAGGAGAAAATTAGAACTGCCTCTAACTCATCTAGAGAGACATTTAAGATCGTCAAAGACCTCCTTAAAGCACCAAGCCCCCCAATAGTGCAAGAGGCATCGGAAGCTAGGTGTAATCAATTTGCCACCTTCTTTGAAAGTAAAATTCAAAGTATATTCAAAACTTTGCCGCAGATCGATCAACTCCCGGATCTGGCTCACTCCTCGGACTCTACCTCCGGCCCCTGCCTTGACTCGTTTGCCCTGATCTCAATCGATGATCTCAAAAAAATTCTGCCCACCGTGAAGAGTGGCTCTCCCAATGACCCAGCTCCTATGCATATTTTAACACTGGTAACTACCACTATCGCCCCAATAATTACAGATCTTCTTAACGCCTCCTTCACCCAGGGAATTGTCCCATCTAGCTGGAAACAGGCTACAATCAAAGCACTCCTCAAAAAACCAGAGCTCAACCCTTCAGAGCTGGCTAACTTCCGACCAATCTCGCTGCTACCGGGTATCAGCAAGTTGGCGGAGAAAATACCCAATCAGCAGGTTTCCTTCTTTTTAGAAAGTAATAACCTGCTTCGCAACTCCCAAACAGGTTTCCGCCCAGGGCAGGGAACAGAGTCTGCCCTGTTAGCAGTGGTGGAAGAGGCAAGATGCATCTTGGATTCAGGAGGATCAACGATGTTGGTCCTCCTGGATCTAAGCGCAGCCTTCGACACGGTGGATCATAAGATCTTAATCCATCGGTTGAGCAGTTTGGGAGTGTCAGGCACAGTGTTGCAATGGCTCACATCTTTTTGGGATAATCGAACCTTCCAGGTATGTGAAGGTGCAGCACGCTCCAAAGTGACCCACCTCCAGTGTGGGGTCCCACAGGGCTCATCATTGAGCCCTACCTTGTCCAATGCATATATGGCCCCCCTGGAGGATGTGGTAGACCCATTCGGGATTAAAGTAGTCACCTACGCCGACGACACCCAACTAGTCGTCTCGCTCTCCCAAGAAAAACATTGCGCAGACAATTTTCACTCCTGCCTTTCAGAAATCCACTATTGGATGAACAGCTCACGTCTCAAACTGAATGGAGCAAAAACTGAGCTCATGCTGCTAGGCCACCATATAACATCTTTACCTAATTCCATCTGGCCTGCTTGTCTGGGGCCCGTACCCACCCCAAAAACTGAATTAAAGAGTCTGGGGGTATGTTTGGAGCAGGATCTAACTTTTAAGACCCAAGCAAAAAAGACAGCAGGCATATGCATGGGGCTGCTTCGCTCTGCTCGAAAGATTCTGCCCCTATTGCCAGAGCACTCAAGGAAACTACTCATTCAGGGACTAATCCTGTCGAGATTGGACTACAACAATGCCCTTCTTCTGGCCGCCCCTGAAATCACAATTAATACTCTTCAACGAGTCCAGAACTCGGCTGCGAGGCTACTCACTGGCCCCTCTCGCAGATCATCAGCCAGACCCGCACTCAGAGTCCTCCACTGGCTACCAATACGTGAAAGGATTACATTCAAGTCCTTATGTATTGCTCACAAGTCCTTACAGGGGAAGGGACCCCCTATTTTACGGAATCTTGTCCGCCCATACAAGGCCACCAGATCACTTCGATCTGATCACGGCAATTTGGCCACCGTTCAGAGAACCAAATGGACTCGAATCGGGGGACGCCGATTTTCAGTGAATGCAGCGACCTTGTGGAACACCCTCCCGGCCAGGATTCGGAAAGAGCCGAATTACCCGAAATTCCGAAAGCTTCTTAAAACCTTTTTGTTCCCCCAGGACTCTTGGACTCTGGTACTCCTCTCGGGACTTCTTGTTCGATAGCGCTGGGACGCTCTCGGGCAGCTACGCGCTTTACAAACCCATTTTCATTTCATTTCATTTAATTCATAATCGCCGGCCAGAGCCCGGACGAGGCTGGGCCCACTCTCTAACAACAAAACTGAGCCTCTGAGGTACTTGTTGTTATAACTTGTTATATACAACAGTATGGCAAGTAGTATGGTTAAGCGTAAGGACACCAGCATGCATCCAGGGGGTGTAATAGCAGGGACATTAGACACTTTCCTAACGAGGGCTAAGTCGTTACTGACCCACCAAATAGAACTAACAGAGAGACGACTCTCCCATTCAGAAGCGTTCCTCCTTAGGAAGCATAAGTGTGGTTAGATCCCCCGTGCCTTCTTCATCTGCGCATTCAAATATAGCAACCCTTGGAACCCCTGCGGAGTCAGCGACACCTGATTTTGGTACCACAGAAGAATACATTAGATCTGCAATTGACCCAAGGGGCTGTGTTGCTACAATTGCCCCAGATATGCCCTCCTCATCCCTGCATATGAATGTAGAACTACCTACAACCTCGGTGGCGTCAGCGGTATGTGATCTTGATATTACTGAGGTTTCCACCAGATCTAAACTAGACTTAAGGGGTTGTGCTGCCACAGCTCCACCTGTCGTCATCAGTGAACCCTCTGCAAAACGAAGAAGGGGTGGGGCTCCCCAAAAGCCTAAACCTAAGCCACAACCCATCAAGCAAAAAGGACCTGAAGATATGGAACCAGGGACAAACTTGCATCCTCTAGCCAACGACGATACTCTCACTTCATTTGTCCGGGGAAGCGATGACGAACTGTGGAAAAGACTTGAGACATTGGTTTCTGTCCTCCTGAACCCCCAATTAACCAAACTATCGCTTATTGAGGAGAAATTGCTGCACATTAAAGGGTTGGGTAGATCGTTGTATAACCTAGCTGCATGTTTTTAGGTCTTGTGGCGTTTACAGCGCGAAGCGCTGTCTCGCCAGAGACCTATAGTTACTGGCTAAGCTTCCCAGGAGACAAGAGATGGCCACGCGCCTCGGAAAGAATCGGATCGGAGCGGGCCACGCGCACGTGAACGCACGCTCCATTGAGCAGGCCACAATTCCCTTACAATGCGCGCTTTCACAGACAGTGAACTTTTAACATTATTTTTTTAGCTTTCAGTTTCCTTAGGTTTCAGTTTTGTTCTTACTTTTGTCCAGCTGGCTGTGTGGCTCTGTAAGGTTTATGGCGTGTACGTAAAATCAACATGTACTTAAAAGCAAGAGGCGCCTTGCTGGCGCTAGTAAATGACAATTATTCACGGCTTTTCAGGGGGCTGTGATTTGTCACTTTACCACCATGGGAGGGGATGCTTTTGTTTACATGGCGCCGCGTGTCCATACCTTTTTCTTTTTTGTCGCGTGTTTTTGTTTTCTCGTACTGCGTGTCAGGCGACCAAGGGCATGATTGTGGTAAATGCTGCAAAGTTACGGCTTTTAATATTTACTGCTTGAAGCAAGTTAGTGCTTATTTGTAGTGATTGCCCTCTTAAAATTGTTGTTTTTGCGCTTTCAGCATCCATTGTGGGAAATGCTACAAATTAACGGCTTTTCATGATGCTGTAATCCGTCATTTAAGTATTATGGAACTTTTTCGACCTTTGAGCATCCATTGTGGTAAATGCAAAAAATTCACGGCTTTTCAGGCGTGTACTTAAAAGTATTGTGTACTTAAAAGCAAGTGGCGCCTTGCTGGCACTAGTAAATGTGAATTATTCACGGCTTTTCAGGGGGCTGTGATTTGTCACTTTACCACCATGGGAGGGGATGCTTTTGTTTACATGGCGCCGCGTGTCTATACCTTTTTCTTTGCTGTCGCGTGTTTATTTTCTTTCGTACTGCGTGCTAGGCGACCAAGGGCATGATTGTGGTAAATGCTGCAAATTTTCGGCTTTCAATATTTACTGCTTGAAGCAAGTTAGTGCTTATTTTCAGTAGTAAATGCTAAAAATTTGCTGCTTTTCAGGATGCTGTAATCCGTCAGTAGACATTATGTTTGTGACGGACATGCTGCTGTCGCGTGTTTATTTTCTTTCGTACTGCGTGCCAGGCGACCATGGGCATGATTATGGCAAATGCTGCAAATTTACGGCTTTTAATATTTGCTGCTTTAAGCAAGTTAGTGCTTATTTGCAGTGGTAAATGCTAAAAAATCACGGCTTTTTAAGAGGCTGTAATCCGTCACTTAAGTCATTGCATCTAAATATATAGTAAAATGCGTCACAACATCATACGTACAACAAGCCAAGCTATAGCGTTTGTCAATAGTTAATAATTGAATAAGATACATGTTTACAGAGATTTGCAAAACGTAGACCTGCCACCAAAGCAAACCAGAGCGCTAGCGTTATAACAGTACGTTCTGCGATAGTCACTATATTGTACGTTCTGCAAAAAGTCCTTAGAAAAGTGCTTTAAACAAAATATGCGCGCGCAGTCACAAGCATAAATTACTACGTCTCGCACACATGACAGACAACTTCTCGAACATTCTTAAAACGTCCATAACATTAATTACACATGCGAGCGCACAATGACAACTACTATTACGTGTTACATACATGCCATCTGCCTGCCTCTTGCCACGTATACAACATTTGTGCAGTTATAAGTGTCATTTTAATAACTATGAGTGCTACTTTATCGTAATTAATATAAAGTGTAGCAATAATATGATAATGCTAAGAAGGATTATTAACATCTTTTAAACAGCGCAAGTACCTACTAGCTTAAATAGCTACATATCTTAACGATGTAAACTTTCAAACGTTTAATGTACATTTATGTTACATGTCCGATAAAAACATACTTAAACATGGCAACAGGGCACAGTAGAAAGTAGATGTACCGATTTAAACATATACCGATAAACTATAAGTAAGGTAACAAAATAGCTAACTAATATATGTATACCGCACTGTTACCCAACTTCTATTTCGCTGTTTCTGTCATTGCATCTAAATATATAATAAAATACGTGACAACATCATACGTACAACAAGTCAAGCTATAGCGTTTGTCAATAGTTGCTAATTCAATAAGATACATATTTAAAGAGATTTGCAAAACGTAGACCTACCACCAAAGCAAAGCAGAGCGCAAGTGTTAGAACAGTGAATTCTGCGCCATTGCCAATACACTGATACTAATATATATTTAACCATAACAAAAGCAATAGTCAGCTGAAAGAGCAACCACTAAATGTGAGCATGCGAACAGTCAAATATACTGTACTGCTTTGAGCAACATGTTATGTTATTATTTTAAAGGAGGGACAGGGCCTTTGTTAAATGCAACAACAAGCACTTCTAAAGAAAAAAAAAATAAGTGCCTCAGCTTATTACTTCGCCCTCATCAAGCGTCAGTTCTGTTAAACGTACAAAATTTTTCATACTTTTAAATAATCAAATATGTGTTACTCTACGGCTTTAAGTAAGATGAAACAACTAGACAAACAGACAATCTATTAAAAGGGCGTAGCTAATGTTATTAAAGCCTATAATAAAATACGTGACAACATCATACGTACAACTAGTCAAGCTATAGCGTTTGTCAATAGTTGCTAATTGAGTAAGATACATGTTTAAAGAGATTTGCAAAACGTACACCTGCCACCAAAGCAAAGCAGAGCGCTAGCGTTATAACAGTGCATTCTGCGCCATTGCTAATACACTGATACTACCATATATTTAACAATGACAAGAGCAATAGTCAGCTAAAAGAGCAACCACTAAATTTGAACGTGCGAACAGTGAAGTAGCCTGTACTGCTTTGGCCAACATGTTATGGTATTATTTTTAAGGAGGGACAGGGCCTTTGTTAAATGCAACAACAAGCAGTTCTAAAGAGAAAAAAACAAGTGCCTCAGCTTATTACTTCGCCCTCATCAAGCGTCAGTTCTGTTAAACGTACAAAATTTTTCAGATTTTTAGGTAATCGAATATGTATTACTATACGGCTTAAAGTAAGATGAAAGGGCGTAGCTAATGTTATTAATATCTTAAAAACACGTAACTAAAATAGCTACATAATATATGCAGAGCGTACTCTTCCCAAAGCATTGTTTTGAGTCAGCTAACACGCCAACTACTGAATGGGTGCGTGCACACACTCATGTAACCTGCATCTGTACAAGAAAAAATTGCATGCATCCAGATTGCAACAGGGAACATAATTTAAATAAAACCATCATATTACAAAATATAGCACCCAGTAAAGCAAAATAATAAACATCACGTAGGCAATAATAGCATGCATGTAAGTATCGAGAAGACAAAAATGTGTACTATAAAACATTCGCTTATGTAAACAAACAGTAGCATATTAATACACAGACTAAATATGAACATATATATGCCAAAACATTAATACATTAATTTAAAGAAACACTTACCTATCATTTGGCGCATTAAACGCACAGCAAACTGAACAATACTTCGACAAAGCGCGTAGTCAACAATCTAGAAATTTGACGCGCGATAATTGTTCCGCTACGTAATACAACGTAGCAATTTCATTGGCTATGGAACACGTTGATTGCAAAATACACGTAAAACAAAAAAAAATAGACTGCAACACTCGACAACGTAACTATCGTTACGGAACATTGCCACATCCGCCATTTTCTTTAGCAGTAAAACAATCTACACATACAACACTTAAACAGCTGCATATCTTAAAGATACAAACTTGCTACCGTACAATGTGCATGTCCCATAAAAACATACGTAAACCTGGCGCCAAAGCACAGTAGAGATGTAAATGTAGCAATTTACACATATGACGATAAACTGTACGTAAGGTAACTAAAATAGCTAACTAATATATGCATAGCATACTGTTACCCGACTTCTATTTTGCTGGTTCTGTCATTGCATCCAAATATATAATAAAACACGTAACAACATAATACGTACAACAAGTCAAGGGATACCGTTTGTCAATGGTTGCTAATTGCATAAGATACATGTTTAAGAAGATTTCCGAAACGTAGACCTGCCACCAAAGAACAGCAAACGGCTAGATGCAAATATTAAAATAAATGACCATAAAGTGCACACGAAGTTACAAAGCACATAATACGACTTTCACATAGCAATGATAGAAAGAGTAGGATTACATTTGCGTTTTTGCGCTTACATTTACACCTTCGCATGCCAATTCTTAATATAGCAGCTGCACTAACAGTCATAAGTTCATTGCATTCTACGTAATAACAGTGCGTTCTGCGCCATTTAATACACTCATAGTGCCATATATTTAACCATAACAAGAGCAATACAGTTGGCATTAAATACAATGTAAACACTACTGTTTAAAAGTCAGCTGAAAGAGCAACTACTAAATGTGTGCATGCGAACAGTCAGATAGCCTGTACTGCTTTAGGCAACATGTTATGTTATTATGTTCGAGGCATGTGGGCTGCTAAATTCATATCTATAGCATAGATCGCCGCCTAGTGTTGGGTCCGGATGATTGCACATTGTTGTCCTGGAAGAGTCTTCGAAGTATCACGAGATAGGTGGCTCCTCCCCTGGACTACAGTGCGCATGGGCATCGACTCCATCCCCAGATTGTTTTTTTTCGCCATTGGGTTCGGATGTGATTTCGACGTCTCCTGTTCGGAATCGTGATAGAACTTTTTAAAGGCCAAAAGGCCTTCTTTGCACCGTCGGTATTGTTCGCGTTCGGTCCCGTATATCTTCCAGCTCGTGGAGTCGGATATCCGGGGGGTCGTGTGACTCTTCGGTGATCGGGGCCTGGTCGACGCAGCAAGACTTCGACGGCATGGAACGGAGTCCGTTCAAGAAATGTCTCGTGTGTGGATCCAAGTACCCACACATTGACGTCCATCCTGTGTGCAACAAGTGCCTGTCGCCGGACCACGACGAGGCCAGCTGTATGACCTGTTCAAGATTTCGATCGAAGAAGACGATCAAGCTTCGGCGCGTGGCGCGCCTAGAGGCCCAGCGATCGGCTCCGGCACCTGTGGACATCTTTGACGACCCCGAAGCAGACGAGCAAGTAAGTCACCTGCAGATTTCACCTACACCGGTGGAGGTCGAGTCCGACTACGGAGCGGACGTCCACAGTTAAGACATTGAGGAAATCGTCGAGAAGGTAGGGGACGACGAAGAAGCAAATGGGGCCATGGAAGATAGCTCGGAGGAAGAGCTATGCCCCGTTCGTACTCTTACAAAGGCTCAGGTCACGGGATCGCCACACGGCCTTACCCAAGACCTTACACCTCAATCCATGGCCCCGCCTTCCGGCCCGGCTATGGAGACCTCCGCGGAGCCGCCATTATTGAAATCGAAACCGAAACTGAAACCCTCGGCATCGACGAAAACAAAGATGGCCGAAACGCCATCGAAACCGAAGACGTCTGCTCCACATTCGACGCCGTCGTCTTCGGGGGCCTCCAAGCCAATGAAAGCTGTCGACCAGGCAAAGGTGCCGAAGGTGATCAAGGAGCCAAGCTCGAAGAAGGCAGTCGAGCCGGTGTCAACCAAGGCGGACAAGCCGACATCCAAGAAAGCTGTCGAGCCTACATCGGGAAAGTCTGTCGCGCCGAAGACCAAGGGGCCCGTCGAGGCAAAGTCAGTGAAGGGCGCAGAGCCAAGGTCTGGGGTCGTGACACCTAAAGGAAAACCTGTCGATCCGAAGCCATCGGCATCGACGTCTGCGGCCGTGGACAGTGATCGAAGCGCACCGGTCAAGGGTGCTCCTGCGCCTCGACCAGACAAACACAAGTCATCCACGCTCGGGTCTTCCCCTGGGGGCGGACCGAGGACATCGGTCGGGTCGACGAAACCGTCCGCTTCCTTTACGAAGCAGGTCTCGGACTCCCTCAAGCGCCTTAAGGACAAGGCTTTGGCATCGGAACCGAAGACTCCTTCCGCACCGAAGCCGGCGGACCCACCGAAAACCACCTCGGCGCCGATCCTCTACACGTTACCGCCTAAGGTGGCGCCGAAGGCCTTTGCACCGCGGTCGGTGCCCAAGGACACTGTGTCGAAGTCAACTCACCCGGCTGGGACTTTGGGTCATCGACATCCTTTAGTTGAAGAACGGTCGGAGCATTTCATCGATGCCGACACCGGGAAACTCACGCTATACAAGAGGAAAATAACTTCACAGCCTTTAGAGTCGTTTACAATTCCTCTGAAACGAAAGAAGCCTGCACCAGAAACACCAGTACTGGTTGAGCAGATTCTTCCACAGCCTAGGAGGAGTGCAACACCTTCACCCACATACTCTGATGGGGATGAAGGGGAGCAGGATGAGGAGTACAATTTTCCTGCACATACAGAGCCTGATGAGCAACAGGACTCATGGATGGACACAGGTGATCAAGGGGACCAGCAGACGTTCCAGGATTCTCAGGTTTATAACGTCAAGCCGTCTCCCACTGAAGATTCTGCTGCATTTAATGCCTTGATTGAAAGGGCAGCTACAAACCATAAAGTGGAAATGCATGCTGACCCCGTGGAGGTGGACTTCCTTTTTGACACTTTCTCTACTGCTGAAAAGACTGTCAAGACTCTCCCAATGTTGAAAGGGGTCCTTAAGCATGCGGCAGACATTTTCAAGGAACCTACAAGATCAAGGGTGGTCAACCCAAGAATAGAGAAGAAATACAGACCGGCACCTGGCGACCCGACCTACATAAGGGGCCAGTTGCCTTTGGACTCTTTGGTGGTCTCTAATGCCCGCAAGAGGGCAAACTCCCAAACCACGGGTGAAGCTCCTCCCCCAGACAAAGAGTCAAAAGTGCTGGAGGCATCTGGGAAGAGGGTAGCAGCTCAGGCGGCCAACATCTGACGCATCTCAAACACGCAGGCTCTGTTGGCCAGATACGATAGGGCACACTATGACACCCTAGAGCAGCTGTTACAACACCTTCCAGACCAGTTTAAAGAGGGAGCTGAAATGCTTATCCAGGAGTGGAAGCTCATCTCCAACGCTGCTATAAAGTGTGCGCTGGATGTTGCGGACACAGCAGCGAGAGCAATCAACACTAGTGTAATGTTGAGGCGTCGGGCATGGCTCCGCATCTCGGGATTCAAGCCAGAGATACAGACTACTATCCTCAACCAGCCCGTTAATCCAGACAGGTTATTTGGTCCAGAGGTGGACACCACCCTGGAGAAGATCAAAAAAGATACCGAGACTGCCAAGTCCATGGGAGCTCTCCAGTCACAACAATTTAGAGGGAACACTTTTCGTCGCTCAGGCAATCGAGGTGTTAGCAGAGGGCACATGTCGCAGCAGACGCCATTCAATAAAAGTGGTGCGCAATCCTCCTACAGCAAGCAGGGCAGAGGTGGATACAGAGGAAACAGTGCCAAGGGTAGAGGCAGAGGCAACAACGGTTCCCGTTCCTCTGCCACCAACAAACAGTGACTCCCTGTCACTGCCCCCCGACCATCCAACACCTGTCAGGGGGAGACTCCAACAGTTCCTGCCAGTCTGGAAGTCCATCACCACAGACAGGTGGGTCAGGAAACGTATCCAGTTCGGCTATTGTTTGGAGCTGACATCCACTCCACCAAACATACCCCCAAAACACCGTCCTATGTCAGCAGAGCACTTGCACTTATTGCAGCAGGAGGTTCTGGTGATGCTGCAAAAAGGCGCAATAGAGCTCGTGCCAGTGGAGGAAGAAGGCACAGGGTTTTATTCCCTGTACTTCTTAATCCCAAAAAAGGACGGCTCACTCAGACCGATTCTAGACCTACGCCCCTTGAACCAGTACATTCTGTCAGAACACTTCCACATGTTGACACTGCAGCAGGTTCTTCCCTTGTTACAACGGGGAGACTTCCTCGCAACCTTGGACCTCAAGGATGCTTACTTTCACATACCACTCCACCCATCCCACAGAAAGTACCTCCGGTTCACCATCCAAAACCGGCATTACTAGTTCAAGGTACTCCCCTTCGGAGTGACCACTGCTCCCAGAGTGTTCACGAAATGTCTGGCGACAGTGGCGGCGCACCTCCGGAGACAGAGTATACATGTCTACCCTTATCTGGACGACTGCCTCGTTCAGGCAAAGTCAGCCCAGCAGTGCGCCGCAGATATGTCCCACACCATTCACCTCCTTCACAGTCTAGGATTTTCACTAAACTACCCGAAGTCGCACCTTCAGCCAGCCCATGTGCGGCAGTATTTGGGCGCGACGATAAATACTCTGGCTGCCACAGCTCAGCCAAACCCAGCGAGGATCGACAACATCCAGTCGCTAATCCAAAGGTTCAGACCGCAACACTCACTCCCAGCGAGAGTGTTCATGCAGTTGATAGGCATGATGGCCTCCTGCATCTTCATAGTCCCGCACGCCAGGTTGCATATGCGTCCGCTCCAAGAATGCTTAGCGCATCAGTGGACTCAGGCTCAAGGACAGTTGAACGACCTAGTGTTGGTGACGGGTCGGGCATACAGCTCTCTGCATTGGTGGAATCCACACAACCTTTGCAAGGGCCGACCGTTCCAAGAGCCTGTGCCACAGATTACACTGACGACGGACGCATCTCTCCAGGGATGGGGGGCTCATGTGCTCCACTACACAGTGCAGGGACTATGGACGACGCAACAAAAGAAGATGCACATCAACTACTTGGAACTGATGGCAATCTTCATGGCTCTCAAGTCCTTCAAAGTACATCTGTGCAACAAAGTCGTGTTGATCCGGACGGACAACATGACAGCCATGTACTACATTCAAAAGCAGGGAGGTACGCACTCTCCACAGTTGTCTCATCTGGCTCAGACCATGTGGAAGTGGGCCATTCAGAGGAACATCTTCCTCATGGTGGAACACCTCCCGGGCACGGACAATCAGATGGCGGATCTGCTCAGCAGGTACAGCCACCAGATGCACGAGTGGGAGTTGCATCCATCAGTACTCCGCCCGTACTTCCAGCAGTGGGGTCATCCAGAGATAGACCGGTTTGCCACGGAGGAAAACGCAAAATGCCAAAGCTTTGCCGCCAGGTTCCCTCACCCACTATCGCAGGGCAATGCGATATGGATGAACTGGTCAGGCAAATTTGCGTACGCTTTTCCCCCAGCGCCTCTCATTCCGCTGGTGGCAAGAAAGCTAAAGCAACACTCGCTGACGCTCATCCTGGTTGCTCCGACGTGGGCGCGACAACCATGGTACACCACGTTCCTCGAACTCTCCGTGGTACCGCATCAAAGACTGCACCTCACACCCAGGCTCTTGACGCAGAACCGTGGCGACATTCAGCATCCAGATCCGCAGCAGCTCAATCTGGCGATCTGGCTCCTGAGGTCCTAGAGTTTGGCTACCTTGATTTGCCCCCTGAATGCATGGACATCATCCGGGAGGCAAGAAAGCCCACTACCAGAGCTTGCTATGCAGCGTAATGGAAGCAGTTTGTCATCGCCTGTACAGAGCACGCTATCAACCCGCACGATGCATCCATTCCTAATATCATCTGCTATTTGTTGCATCTTTACAAATGCAATCTAGCATACGCTTCCATTCGGATACACTTATCCGCCATAGCGGCTTATCTCCAAAACAGGCAGCATCTCTCTGTCTTCAGGGTGCCTGCCATTAAAGCATTCCTGGAAGGGCTGAAGCGGGTCATCCCTCCCAGGACCCCGCCAGCTCCTGTGTGGAACCCCAATGTGGTACTCACCAGATTGATGGGTCCCCCGTTTGAACCTCTGCATTCATGTGAGATTCAGTTCCTAACATGGAAAGTGGCTTTTCTCATTGCCATCACGTCTCTAAGACGTGTTAGTGAGCTACAGGCGCTCACAATTCAAGAGCCATTTATACAAATTCATTCAAACAGGGTGGTGCTGCGCACTAACCCCAAGTTTCTTCCGAAGGTGGTGTCGCAGTTTCATGTCAATCAAACCATCGAACTGCCCGCATTCTTTCCAAACCCAGAAACGGTAGCAGAAAGAATGCTCCATACGCTTGATGTCAAAAGAGCGCTCATGTACTATATTGACAGAACACAACCTTTTAGAAAGACACAGCAACTCTTTGTTGCCTTCGCAGCCCAGCATAAAGGCAACCCCATTTCCAAAGCAGGAATAGCCAGGTGGATCGTTAAGTGTATTCAGATTTGCTATCAGAAGGCTAAGCGCACTTTAACGGTCCCCCCCAGGGCACACTCCACACGCAGGTTGGGGGCCTCCATGGCATTCCTAGGTAACATTCCTTTGGAAGACATTTGTAGGGCAGCCACATGGTCTACACCACATACGTTTACCAAACATTACTGTGTAGATGTGCATTCCAAACAGCAGGCAGCTGTAGGACAGGCTGTTCTTAAAACACTTTTTCAGACTTCTGCAGCTGGCACGGGCGGCCGCCGTTAATGGAGGGACTGCTATGTATTCTATGCTATAGATATGAATTTAGCAGCCCACATGCCTCGAACTGAATATGCTACTTACCAGTATGCATCTGTTCTTGGCATGTAGGGCTGCTAACATTCATATCGCCCGCCCTCCTCCCCGGCGCCCGTAGCGGCTGCAGACTTTTCTTGCATTTAATCTCTAGCATGGCCATCGCTTACACTGTTAAACTCCATCTTTGCCACAATGGCTAAAAACAATCTGGGGATGGAGTCGATGCCCATGCGCACTGTAGTCCAGGGGAGGAGCCACCTATCTCGTGATACTTCGAAGACTCTTCCAGGACAACAATGTGCAATCATCCGGACCCAACACTAGGCGGCGATCTATGCTATAGATATGAATGTTAGCAGCCCTACATGCCAAGAACAGATGCATACTGGTAAGTAGCATATTCATTTTAAAGAGGGCACACAATCACACCAGGCTCTCAATTATAAAATTCTGACATCCACCATTCAGTCATTTTCAAGATAATTTGTGTCACAATACATAGGGTGTAAGATCCTGGGGGTGTGTGGAGGGAGGCGAGGGCCAATTCCCATATATTAGGGTGAGTGCAAACAATTACTCACCTAATTTTTTCGTTCATTATCCCAGCCCTTTAAATGAAATGGGTTTTGTGTATGTTCAAATTTTCACAACGTCTTAGTGGAACAAACTGCTTAGCCTGATAACTGTGGGTCAACTTAGGGTGTGGGCATGGTAAATTGCGGGGAGGATAAATTGCAAGGATCTCTCCATAAGCCTTGTAGAACAAGTCAAATTTGCCCCTTCATTTGAACTTATTATAGCTGAAGGCAAACTTACTAAGATTGACACCCTTTGTTAAAGCGATATAATTTACAGTAATGATCATCCACAGGGACAACACCACAGGAGACACCCACTCTTTCAAATACAGGCAACGGTCTTACTTCACCTAAAGGTCCATTGTTATTTGTACCTCTCCAGTTTTTACTTTCTATTCCCACGTCTTTCTTTGCACTCGTTCTTCAACTTGTGCCCATGCATAAAAAGAGCATTGATATTATTACAGTGTACTTTGGTGTCCAGTATGCATGGAAAGAGCATTGCCATTATTAGAATAGATTTTGGTGTACAGGGCAGCAGAAAAGTCCATCAAGTATGTAAGAGACATTTGTCATCTAAGATAAAAACAGCTTTAACTTCTAGATGTTGAGTGGTAGAAAATTTGTCAATATAACATAAGAACACTTTTGCCGTCTAGGTGTTGGGTGGTAGAAAAATATTCCTCAAGAAGTTGTTCTCCAAGTGCGCTTGCTGTTGATAAGCAGCTGAACTATATATTATTGTACCCAGAAAAGGGGAATTACTTATAAGATTGCAATAGCTGAGGCTAGAAATTTGACACTCTACCCTCTGATCTTTGAAACCTCCTGCAAATTCTATGCTTCCATCTCCTAGTTATTGGACCTGTTGGCTTCTTCCTCAAATCTTTCTCTCTATACTTATTCCATAAGTCTCCTGTCCACTGTACTCCTGTCAACCACATTATCTTCTTCACTAGCCTCATTTCCCCTGTAATCTCTAAACGTCTGTCTTCCATTCTCTGCCTGTACAATAAAAGAAAAATGTGTTTACAAAAAATATTCACAATAAACCTTAAACTAAAAATCCAAATGTTTACATCTTTCCTTACAGACTACAAAGTACACTTATCTCTAAATGCAGAGTATATTGATAACTAATAATAAACTTAAAAAGTCTTGCCGGTAAATGAAATCAAATGAAATACTTACAATATATGCTTTTCACTACAAAAGTAACAAAATACATCATTCACAACATTGTTTTGTTTTATAAAACAACTAACGATTTGGTAATCATCTTTAGGCCAATTCAAAACTGCAAAAAAATTAATACAATGCTTTGGCATAAACAATGCCAATAACTCAAACTTAAATGCTACGAGACCTATTGCATTGTAAATGCTTGTTGTAAATGCTTATGACCTGAAGTAGCAGCAGCCCCCCGAGTATCCGCAGGGAGAGGGCTTCTGCCAAGGGTTCGTACTAATGAAAGTCAACACTCATGAGTGGATAACATAGTAGTAACCCCCCGTTACAACCCACAATCATTACCCATCAGTCCAATGGTGAACTCAATGAATACGGCTGGAAACCTAATCCCCCAGTTATGCCCTACCACCACTACTGATGGGCAGGTTACCAGTGCAGGGAGGTTATTGCAGGGGGTTGGAGGGAGCGCTGCGCAAAGCAGCGAGGATTTAACTTGCGGAGACCTCCCAACACACACCTGTCTTTACGATTTCCAAGGGCTTCATCACCGCTTGTTCTGATTTTGGGAAATGTCCCACCCCTGAGGGAGAACCATTCCGAAACTACCGCCCAACTTATGAAGAAATCCCTACACTAGTTAACTCATCAAATAACCAGTAGGGAGATCAGGTGGGTTCCACAGGCAAACCAAGTTATAATGGCCAGAAGGGTAGAGTGGTTAGGACCTGCACAAAAAGCACTGGAGGGTGATTGTGTGGTTTTAAATTTTAACAATTGTTATATGACGAGATCTGAAAGAGACACCTTAGTGATAGATTCCTTACCTTAGAATATCCCCAGGGGTCAGACTGGATCCGGAAACTTTTGCGTAGCAATACCCCTGCGCGCTGGCAGGCGTCGTCCGCAGCTCCGCATCCGTCGTCGGCCTCGTTAGCGCCGGAATGACGTTGTCGGAGTACTTAGATGCCGCCCTCGCGCGCTGACGTCAGTTCTTCTTTTTTCCGTGCCAGCTAGCGCAGATCCGGAGAAGCTCTACCCCTTAGTCACTTTTTGACAAAATTTTTTGATCGTCTCTTTCTCGAGTCTCTCGACTCCTACGGTGCCGGTAGGGATGCCAGGTTTCAAACCTTGCTCCAGGTGCGACCGACTGATGTCGGTTACCGACCCCCATCGCCGGTGCCTTCAGTGTCCAGGCCTCGACCACCACGACCGCGCCTGCCCCGACTGCCGGGCCCTGACGTCGAAGGCTAGGTGGGAGCGGTCCCGCAAGCGACTGGAGCTCCGGCAGTCGGCCCCGCGCCGTTCCAGGTCCCGGTCCCACAGGAGGTCGAAGGACCGGTTGCGGGGTCTTAGTCTTCGTAGCTGCGGGAGTCGGCATAGGTCATCGGGATCTTCCTCAGGTAAGAGGCATGAGAGGTCGGAGCGACGTCATCGATCATCCGACGCTCGCACGACGCGGCCGGGGGTCCGGGTGACACCACCCACGCGGTTCCGACGGAGTCGCAGGTGCCACATCCTGCCCCACACCTGCAGGTCCCTGGGCACGATACACCGCCGGAGGAGATCGAGTCCTCATGGACCCTCTGGCGCAGGAGTGCCAGCCTCAACAGGACTAGACATTTGAGCTTGGGGAGGCCAGTGGCATTGACACTTCGCCAGACACTGGATTTGTCTCCCCTCCCACCGTGGCTACGGAGGAGGGGGCTGCCTACAGTGTAGTGTTGACGCGGGCGGCCAAGGCCTTGGGCCTGACGCTCCCCGTCGCGGCCGTGAGGACTAACCTCCTCACCGAGGCCCTTAAACCGCAGCCATGCTCCACTGAGCCTCTGCTGCCGTTTAATGAGGCCCTGTGTGACATTCTTGTGGGCACTTGGTCCAAGCCCGCTACAGGTCAGCCTGTGGATAGGAACGTGGCCAGACGCTACCGCCTGGCCCCGGCCGACCCTTGCTTTTTGTCCACCCATCCCATCCCCGAGAGCCTGGTCATCCAGGCCTCCAATTCCCAGACCGCATTCCCGACGGCTCCTCCCGATCGGGAATCCAAGAGGTACAAGCAATTCGGAAAGAAAGTGTTCTCGTCCCTGAGTTTGGGACTGCGGTCAGTCAATACCGCATGCCTCTTGGGCCGCTACACCCACACCCTGTGGGACACGGTCGCGGACGTGGTGCCACAATGCCCGGAGGAGGTCCGGGCTAAACTCGCCCAAGCCCTTGCGGAGGGTCGAGATGCAGCGCGCTACTCCATCCGGTGTGGGCTGGATACCACGGACTCACTGGGCAGAGCAATGGCAACAACGGTGGCGGTTCGACGCCACGCCTGGTTGAGGTCCGCCAACTTTTCTACCGATGTCCAGGCCACACTTCTGGACATGCCGTTTGATGGCCGTCGCCTATTTGGTGACAAGGCAGACCATGCGCTTGAGCGTTTTAAGGACTCCAGAGCTACGGCCAAGTCCTTGGGCCTCTCTGCCCCAAGCCAGCAATCGGGTGCCTTTCGCTCCTTTCGTGGCCAAGGAAGGGGCGCTCCAACACTTGCTGATAGCCATGCACCGCTGACTACTACACAGCGCAGTGGCGGCCGTGGAAACCGCCGTGGCGGCGGTCGGGTACAACGGCGAGGCCAGTCCACACCTTCCCCTGCAGCACCCGCCTCAAAACCCTCCTAGTCCGTGCTTTCAGGCCCATGTGATGCCAATGGGAGGCAGGGTCCGCCATCACCTCTTCCACTGGCGCACTGTCACGTCGGACAGGTGGGTGCTGCAAATCGTCCGAAGGGGCTACTCCCTCCCCTTCGAGGGGACCCCTCCAGCCATGCCACCGCAATACCACCGCGTGTCGGGGGATCACTTGACACTTCTGCAGGAGGAAGTTACGGCCCTCTTGGCCAAGGGGGCCTTCGAGCACATTCCTGGGCCAGAAGTAGGGTGTGGTTGTTACTCTCACTACTTTCTGGTACCCAAGAAGGGCAAAGGGGGCCTACGCCCTATCTTGGACCTACGGAACGTCAACGGCTTCCTCCGGAAGGAGAAGTTCAAGATGCTGACATTGGCTCAAGTCTTTGCTGCCCTAGACCCTGGAGACTGGATGGTAGCGTTGGACTTGCAGGACGCTTATTTTCACATCCCCGTCCTGCCGGCCCACTGGCGTTCCCTGCGGTTCACGGTAGGCCACGGGCACTTTCAGTTTACCGTGCTCCCCTTCGGCCTTACCAGCACCCCACGGGTGTTCACGAAAGTGATGGCGGTGGTCGCAGCTCATCTGCGCAGGTTACGGGTTTCAGTCTTCCCCTACCTCGACGACTGGTTGTTGAAGGCGGGCTCGCCCCAGACAGTCGTCAGCCACCTCCAGACTACGGCCGACCTCCTGCATCTGCTGGGGTTCTCCATCAATGTGCCGAAGTCACACCTGTGTCCCTCTCAGAAGCTCCTCTTCATCGGGGCGGTTCTGGACTCGGCGCAGTTTCGGGTTTATCCCCCCGAACAGCGGGTTGGGGATATTCAGGCTCTGATTCCGATCTTTCAGCCTTTAACCTGAGTCTCGGTCAGGTTGACGCTGCGGCTTCTGGGGCTGATGGACTCCTGCATCCTTCTGGTGCATCACGCCCGGTGGCGGATGCGGCCTCTGCAGTGGGACCTGAAGTTTCAGTAGGCCCAGCATCAGGGCAACTTGTCCGACCATGTCTTGATCTCAGAGGGCACTGCAAGTCAGTTGCAGTGGTGGCTCACGGACCGCGATTGGGTCAGCGGCAGATCCCTCTCCCTACCCCAACCGGAGCACGTAGTTGTGACGGATACGTCCCTCCAGGGCTGGGGGGGCCACATGGGAGAGGCTGAGATCAGAGGTCTCTGGTCTCCGGCGGAGTCCCAGCTCCACATCAACCTTCTGGAGCTGCGGGCGATCCGACTTGAACTGAAGGCATTCCTCCCCTCTGTCCGGGGGAGTGTAGTGCAGGTGTTAACGGACAACACCACCGCCATGTGGTACTGCAACAAACAGGGCGGGGTGAGGTCGTGGACCCTTTGCCAGGAGGCTCTGCGCCTCTGGCAGTGGCTGGAACATCAGGGCGTGACCCTGGTGGTTCAACACCTGGCAGGTTCCCTGAACGCCAGGGCGGACGAACTCAGCCGTCTGTGCATGATGGATCACGAATGGCGTCTGAACTCGGACGTGGCGCAAGGCCTCTTTCAGCAGTGGGGAGAGCCTTGGTAACATCTATTCGCCACAGAAGAGAACGCGCAATGTCATCAGTTCTGCGCATTGGAATTTCCAAGGCGGCACTCGCTCGGAGACGCTTTTCGTCGCGAGTGGAGTTGCGGTCTATTGTACGCCTTTCCACCTATACCACTTCTGCCCAGAGTGCTGAAGAAGATCAGGCGCGACCAGGCCCAGGTTATCCTTGTGGCTCCGGATTGGGCACGAAGGTTTTGGTATCCAGAGCTACTCAGCATGTCTGTCGATCCCCCGGTTCGTCTGCCTCTTCAGGAGGACCTTCTGTCGCAGCAGCAGGGGACGGTCCTCCACCCGAACCTGTCCAGTCTCCACCTACAAGCTTGAAGATTGAGCGGCGACAGTTGAGGCCATTTGACTTGCCTCCTGAAGTCTGTAATGTCATTCTGGCAGCCAGGCTCACCTCCACAAAGTCGGTATACACCTGCAGGTGGAACAGATTTGTGGCATGGTGCACAGCAAAGGCTGTGGATCCTCTCTCTCCACCCCTTTCTGAGGTTCTCCTCTTCCTTCTTTCTCTTGCCCAGTAGGGCTCTGCTCTGGGCACTATCAAGGGCTACCTTTCTGCCCTTTCCGCCTTCTTGAGGCTACCTGATCAGCCATCTTTGTTGAAGTCCCCAATTGTAAATAGGTTTTTGAAGGGCATCACACACATGTCCCTCCTGTTCCATTCGTGATGTCTCAGTGGGACTTGAACCTTGTACTTACCTTTTTGATGTGTGCTCCCTTCGAGCCAATTCATAACTGTCCTCTCCGTCTTCTTACCCTAAAGACTGCTTTCCTGGTTGCCATCACCTCTGCCAGGAGAGTGAATGAGCTCCAGGCTCTTTCTTCCAAACCTCCCTTCCTTTCTGTCCATCCGGACAAGTTTGTGTTGCGGACAAGACCCTCTTTTCTGCCCAAGGTAGTCACAGCCTTCCACATCCGGCAGTCCATCACCTTGCCCACCTTCTTTCCGCCTACGCATCCCTCTAAAGAGGAAGAGCGGCTCCATCGTCTGGACCCGAAACGTGCGCTGTCATTCTATCTAGACCGCACACGCCAGTTCCGGGTGGATGACCAACTCTTTGTTGGTTATGTGGGCGCTAAGAAGGGACGGGCGGTGCACAAGCGGACCATCTCTCAGTGGATCATCTTGTGCATCCAGGCGTGTTACTCCTTGGCTAAGAAGGAACCCCCTGTTGGGCTGAGGGCTCATTCCACTCGGGCCACGGCGACTACGACTGCCTTAGGCCGAGGAGTGCCCTTGCAGTACATTTGTCAGGTTGCTACGTGGGCCTCACTGCACACGTTTGCGAGACACTACAGCCTGGACAGCCAAGTCCGGAGGGATGGCTTCTTTGGCCGTTTCGTCCTCCAGGACTTTCTGGTGTGATTATTGGTTCGCAGACCCACCACCGGGGTTGGTATTGCTGGGGTATCTATTCTAAGGTAAGGAATCTATCACTAATGTGTCTCTTTCAGATGCACAAGTTACTACTTGTGTAACGATATATCTGTAAGAGACATTAGTTAGTGATAGATTCCTTACCGACCCACCCATCCTCCCCGTTCTGGGAACCGATATCTAGGGTTAAGGTCACCCCCTTTCAGTGCCCTAGTTTCTTGGCACCAGAGTTGGTTCTATCATGGCTCTGCGTATCTGGCGCGGAAAAGCTGTGTATCAGAACTGACATCAGCGCGCGAGGGCGGCGTCTAAGTACTCCGACGACGTCATTCCGGCGCTAACAACGCCGACGACGGACGCTTAGCCGCGGACGACGCCTGCCGGTGCGCAGGGCTATTGCTACGCAAAATTTTCCGGATTCAGTCTGACGCCTGGGGATATTCTAAGGTAAGGAATCTATCACTAACTAATGTCTTACAGATATATCGTTACACAAGTAGTAACTTGTGCATTTCTTCTAGACCGTCTTATGTTGGAACCCATGGGTAGGTACACAAATTAGAGCATTACCCTACGCGTATTTTTATAGGCACCCTTACATGATGGCTAGCGAAACCAATATATACATATATATATATATATGGGGGAGGGGCACTCAAAGTATGGCGCACATTGCAACGTAGGCAATATACGAGTATCCCTAAAGAACAGATTTGCCCCCCTTAGTGGCTTAGAACAATGTGACTGACTAAATCCCCAGGAGCACCGTACCCACATAAATAACAATGGGTCAATTAACCATTAAGCTCCTCACCCGAATAAGGAAAGTAGGAATGCCACCCTACGTGAACTAATATGTGGTTCAGACCTGGTAGCTTCCCCACAACCAACTCAGCTATCTTATATTTCGTGGAACTTTGCGGGGCTAGAGTCGAAAGTAGAGTCCCGGGATTGGTCAGAATTCATTGAAACACACATCTGTGTATTTCAGGAGACATGGTCTACTAACCCATTGTATCGACCAGGATATCGTAATTTCCATAAACCAGCAAGGGTAGGTCATCAGGAGGGTAAACAATTTGGGTAAAACAGAATATATATGCTTTAGAACACGTGAAGTCCCCACTGCCAGCCCAGACATTATGGCTATTTGCCTCCAGATTAATCTTAATGATAAGATAATAGTTGTTAATGTCTGTGCCAGGGGTCTCACAGGGTGGAAGACTGTCTAACACAGTCGATATCCTTGAGGATTTTTGGGAAAGGATGACTGGTGACCATGATTTAGTAGGGAGATTTTCATTCCACCTTTGAGCCCCTTGACCATGAGGACTATAAGCTTACCGAAGAAGATGTACAATGGAGTATTACCATCCTAGAGCTGCCCTCTCTCAAGAGATGTACAAAAGGGGTCAGGTCAGACATGACCCTGTTCCTCATGGGAACAGTCCAGCCCGAACTGCCAAGCTATGCCTTCCCTGGCAGTCCCTTGCTCACTTTGCCACTGGATTCAAGCAAGCCTGGCTGAAGAGGGCTGTAATGCCAGAAACAGGTCCTAGGAAGCTTGATTCCGGTCCAGGGAAGGCATGGCTTGGCAGTTCGGGCTGGACTGTTCCCATGAGGCACAGGGTCAGACTGATTTGCAAAGGGCCATGTCTGAACTAGGGTGGCAGAGTGGGCTAAAGAACGGTGATGGATTAAACCTAGATCTTTTGACTGGGTGTGAGTGTTTGATTGGTTCAGATGCTCCGTCCATCACCACCCCCTTTTCTACCGCTCTATCAAGAGATGGTCTGAAGCAGCAATGCAACTTAAGGCTTTTTGTATGGAGAGGGGACTTAGGGCAGTAAATCGGCGAACACCTTTTGATAAGCAGGGCTCTCATATCTATAACAATGGTGTGAGTTTGAGCCGAGTTGATTATATACTTATTAATTTGGAACACTGGTCTTCTCTTAGTGACATGGAGGTTCAGGAAAGACCTGAAAGCGATCACAATCCCCTTTTACTAAAAACGAATGCCCCAGTACCTAGTTTGCGGCCAACCCCGACAATGCTGTGTTCCACTAGTGACGTCCTGCTCTGTAATGACATGAGGAGGGTGAAATGGGACAAGCTATGGGAAAGCGAGCAAACACTCTTAGGCATGAGGGTGGATGTCACCAACACGCTGGCAGAGCTACATGCTATTACCGCGCAGTCTCGGCTAAATAAAAATGTTACAAGGTCTCATGAAGAACTATTTGGTAAAAACAATACCTATTTTTTAAAACTAGTTAGTCGCTTGAGTAAGCAGAAGGGCAAAGATGTGAAGTGGTATAACAAGGATTGTAGGGTAGCCTACAAGTCCTTGGAGGCTGCTATAAAACAGAAAGATACGGCCACTGTCAAGTTAATCTGTCAGAAGTATAAATTCGTAATGCATAAAGCTAAAAAGGACTGGGATGAATCAAGATGGTTAGACCTCTATCAGGCCAGCCAAGGGAGAAACTTGCAATACTTTTTGGCAGCTGGTAAAATGGAGGAGAGGGGGGCAAGTACCTTTGCCGCACAATCATGTAGCTCCTGAAATGTGGGATTCCCATTTTGCTAAACAATTTGCCTTAGAGACCGAGGGTGTAATCGAAGAACCATATCAATTCCCGCTATGTGATGCAGTATTGTACTTTGATATGGGGGAGGTCGTAATAGCAATGGGTTCAGTTACCAGTGGAAGAGCCCCTGGTCCCGACGGTGTCCTGGCAGATCTGATCCTAAACGATAGAGTTATCTAGCAAGAATGTATACTCCTGCTAGCGAATGCAATAGCCAGCAGGACATCCGTCCCGACTCCTGGATGGGTGCTGAGATTCTGCCAATCTATAAAAAAGGTGATCGTTCATGCCCTGGCAAATACAGACCAATTAGCCTTATAGATGCTATGCAAAAATAATAGCAAGAATGGTACTAAACCGAATCCAAGACTGGATCACTGATAAAGACATATTGACCTCAATGCTGGCAGGATTCCACACCCAGGTGAGTACAGTAGATCAGGTATTTTGTTTTTTACTAGTTTACTGGTGTGTGGTAGAACTGGCCATCTATGCCGCTTTTGTGGACCTTATATCCGCTTTTGACCTGGTGTCACGCATCAAACTCTGGTGGGTCCACAAGGACTTAGGGATGCCTTTGGAACTATTATCCGTTGTGGTGAGTCGCCACATGGGAAATTTTGCACAAGTTCGATGGAGTACCCAGGGTAACATCACTAATCGGTTTCCGGTATCCAAAGGGGTCCGCCAAGGGTGTGTCTTGGCCCTGACCCTATTTTCATTATTTATTAACGGGGTTGTCAATTATTTTTCTATATTCCCGACAGATGCACCATCACTTGCAGGCACAAAAACACCTATACTCATGTTTGCAGATGACACTCTTGTCATCTCAAAAACACAGAGTGGCCTGCAGCGGGCTCTAATGAGGTTTGAACGTTTTTGTGGAGCTCGTGGCCTGGTGATAAATGCAGATAAAACCAAATTTATGGTACTTCACAAACATCGGGCTATTAAGGGAAGGGTGTCTCTTTAATAATGAAAACCTTGATCAAATAGATATTTTTAATTACTTAGGGACCATGCAGCTTCTTCATTTTGCCGCTTTTGACTCTTTTTGCAATATTGTGCTGTTTTTTACAGATGCGTTTCATGAACAGTTTCTGTGTTCAAAAGCATTACACTGTATTTGGTGGTCACATGTTTTTATGAATAATGATCATATATATACTGCCAGGCATACAATTGATACATTTAGTTAAAAAGTGGTATACCTTATAGGATTGGTGAATAGTGCGTCCCCAGGTTCATACAGTGCATGTTTAAAATAATTGGTTTCGTTGTACATCTTTGCCAGTCATTACTGTAGTTATTCTGATATTATAACCATTCATATGGTAGCCAAAGCGTTCTTTAAGTAAACTCTTTTCTTAAACAAACTTGCAATTTGCTTCAATTCTCTTAATTTCTTGTCATCTTTCTTGGGATAGTCTTGCTAATTAATCCTGCTTTATATGAATATAAGAGCAAAACCCATGCTATGTACTAGAATACTAATATAGCCTTATAGCCCGCCGTAGCGAGCTAAACCGGCTATTAAAGGGCCGCTCCAGCACCAAAGGCCCGAGCCGAAGGCGAAGGACTTTAACAAGGGAGCGGGACTTAAATAGCCGGTATAGCCCAGCTACGAAGGGCTATAAGAACAATCTGCCACTAGAGGGCAGAATATTATAACAAATAAAACAAAGGCCTCTCGGAGTATGAGGGGGTTTAAATCCCCTCAGGCTCCTAGAGGCCTTTGTGAAAACAACATTGGAATGTTGCTTTGCAGGCCTTTACCGGCCAATAGAAGCACAGAGCATTCCATTGTCTTCAATGGAGTACTCCACATTCCAATGTTCTAATACATTGTAATCCTAGTTCCTAGAGGTTGGTATTGTCTTTTGATTCCTAAATATTTCTCCTTCCTCCCTGTAAACTGGGTGATAAGGTTAAGCTAGCAGGAAAGATGCTTCGCCCTTTTGACAAATAAAAAGTTAAGAGGCTAACTGGAACTGCAAAGCATGAATGCAATTCTACAATAAGCATATTTAGAATTTCTCTTCATGAGAAAAGTCATGCATCGGTCTCATTTTTAGGTCTCGCGTCAGCGAAAGACCTATTGCTGCCTAGTCAGCTCTGAAGGGACCACAGACCGGGGCACGAGCGCCGATTGCACCTCTTGGACGCGCCATACCCCCCCCCCCCTCTCCCCCCCTGCCCCAGCCGTGCACATATCTTGCTCCACATTCACAGCGGCAGCCTCTCACAATCACGCGCGCACCCACAGCCACACTCACGGAAGCACACACACACAAACACACACACACACACACAAACATACACACACAGACACACAAACGCACACACACCCCTCCCCCGTACTTACTTGACGATAGTTAGATCTTACCTATTCAGGACTGCAATGGAAGTCCAAAGTGCAATCCCTGAGTGTAGCTTCTTGTTTTTTGTAGCCCCATGCATCCAGAGTAGACTCCCTCTAGTCTCCGGGGTGAAATCTGGAGCTGCTTACTGGTTTCGGTCGAGCTAGCGCTGGCGATTCCTGTTGGGGCGGGGTGTAAAAAAAGGCGTCAAGAGCTGGCCGCGCGCCGACAAGCGCTGTGAGTGCGTACGGCGCAGCGTCAGCTTCCCTCGCGTTAGCACAGGACCTGTGCACGAGCCAGCCGACAAGCGCTGTGAAGGCATGCGGCGGCGTGCGCTTGTTAAAAAGTGGTATAAAACTGAAGCACACTGCCCATCTGATCGAGCTCCGAGTTTGAAAGTCCAGGTGCGTGGTGGCCAGGCTCCTTAAAGCTCCCTTCTTCCTCTTTGCAACCGAAGTCCCGGAGGCGGCTAAAGCGAGCGAGCGGCCGCCGCACATTCCGCGCGTTCCCCGGCCGTGACGTCACGGGGTTCGTTGTGCGCGCTAAGGCCCGGAACACAAAGTATTGCTTGCGCTTCCTGTGGACAGCGCTGTGCAGCGAAGCTTGGAGTCTCTCCTGGTGCTTCCGAGGACTGGACATTTAAACCCGGCAGAAGGCTTTCTCCGCCGCAAGAGCAGGATTTGTTTAGGAGGTGGAATGTGAGGGGAGCTTCTTTCAAACAGGTAAGCCCCGTTTTATTCGCACCAGTGGCCTCTTTTCAGTGTGGTATCTATGACGCTGTGCTTGTTGTTTGAGAAACACCCTGCGCTGCCGGGTCTGTAGGCTCCACCTGCCTCTTTGTTTGGGAGTCAGACTAGTGTCCCCTCGCTGGGCAGATCTGTGGACTGCTCCTGCAGCAGGGGATATACATCTACCCTTTCTGACTGGTGTCTGGACAACTGAGCACCTCACTCTGCTCCAGAAGTGTCCTTCTGTTGTGTCCCAGTGTTTCGCTTAGTTCTTGGCATTGCCAACGAGCACGGCCGTTTTTATATCACATTTTATTCCAAGTGCCACCAGTGCCTACGTAACGTTTGTTCTTGTGCTTGAGTGTCCTCCTTATATTGCAGTATTATACCTCTATGTTTATTTTGTACGCCTCTGTAACCGGCACACGTCACCTTTTCCTCCTGTAATGCACCGTTTGCTACCTCGTGTATTTTGTTGGCTCACGATTTGTCATTTTTGCTTCATTTAATGTAACGTTTGCTTTTGTATTTTGCTCACTTGTAATGTTCTCATGTATCAGTTATGTTCCTACTGTGAAGCGCTCTGACACCTTCTTGTAAAGTCCGCGCTATATAAAAATGCATAAATAAATAAAGACAATGTATGTGCACTGCCAATGCAGATACTTAGCAGGAGCAGTAGTGACGCATCTTAACGTTTTGTTCTGTACTTTCTTCTTTTTCGGACTCTTCCCAAAACAACCCCGAGAGAATAGGGCCAAAGTCTTTTAAACGTTCAGAGTTTTATTTGGCACCTATTAAAATGTTGTTTTACCATCACCTTTAAATGCACAGTACTGAATGAGAAATGTCAGGCTCTTGTGTTAACCAGAGGGAGTGTAAAATGCAGATTGGACTCGTCAACCGAGGGGACGCTTGAGTTGTGGAAATCTGCTTTTCTCATTTGCCTGTTGGTCTTGTGTTTGCAGCAGGTTGGCTCAGCGTGTGTACCTGCACTCGTGCGTATTTAATGTCATCATGGCAAATAGTCAGTTTTTCCTGCGCATTGCAGCCGTCCTCCTATGCTCAGTTGCATTGCAGCGACAGAAGACGCTTTAATGGTTTTATTCTGTCACGGTATTAGCACGTGCTTCCTATCAGGGGACGGGTACATGGCCCAGTCGGACGCCAGATTGTTGTGTGTGAGTAAATTTAGACAGCACGTTCCAACCAGACGTCGGTTGTTCGAAACTTTGTCCACTTGTCTAGCAAAAGAACATATGTAACCATATTTTAAAACATGTATTCTGTGGATGAATACAAACATAAAATGTTTTGGATTTTTTAAATGCCAGAGTAATGTTTAGATCTTCAACAAAACAACCTCACCCAATGAATGATACTTTTGCTTTTCTTTCCAGTATAAAATATCCAAAAGAACATTCAACTTAAAAATAAGTTTGGGAATAAAGTTATGGTCATTTTGACATGACCCCAAAGTATTTGAGGCATTGATTTATGTATTTATTCTGATTAATCAAGTAAGCTGTGACGTAGCGGTACAAAACCAGCCGTGAAACTAGAGGCATCTCTTGAGTTAGGCCTTATCCCATCTGCTTTAGACAGTTATTGTTGCTTGTGTTAGGTTTGATTGTTACTTAGGAGGCAGAGGGAGATTGTTGGGAACACACTACCTACCTGTTGACATCCACTCCAGCATTACATTCATAACCGCAAGAAAGCACGTGAACAGGGACACGTTTGTACCATCCACTTTTTTCCAGGGAGGAAGGTGCTTGAGTCATTTTATGCCAAGGCGCTGTTCTAAACTCGCATTTGAATGATTGAGCTGCTTGTTGTCAAAACTTATACAATTTGTATTTTGTTGGAATATGGAGGTGGCATTCTCCTTGACTGTGTGAGTCTTGCACATTCTAAGCAGGTCTCACATGGCTACTTGGAAGACTTTTTTTAAAGGCTGTTTTATTTTGAGTTTTTGTCATGTTTTGAAACCGATTGCCCTACAGTGAATTGGTCTTCTGTTTTCTTAAGTATCTATTTTCACAACAACGAAAAGCACAGCAGATAAGCAGACGTGTATTTTTGACATCCTCAGTGGGTTTTGATTAGGTGTTTGCTGAAACTGGAGAGGGGGGTTCCAGTACTTCTATCCAAGCCTTCAGGATTCAGTATCCCCAGATTTGCACCAACGTAGCTTAGTCACTAAAATTGGAGGGAGGAGTAAGTGTCATATTTTCCTGCTATCATGCTGGCATATATTAAAACATATTATATAAGAAGCAGAGAATGGGGGAGGGCTTCTACTTAATAGATAATGTATTTATTGTCCCATGCTACGCTGCTGCAGATGTGCCATGGGTAGTCTTCTCCCTGTGTACATTTTTTTATTTTTTTTGTTTATTTATATAGCACACTGTTATCTCTTGTGTGGCCTTGAAGTGTTGCTAGCTCACCTTTGGTACCTTATGGTAGCATCCAACAGGAAGAGAGTAGGTTGGGTTGGTCTATTGTTTTAGTCAGAATTGGGAGATTACAGTAGTGTTGTAGAAGGAACATTCAGTGTGGCGTGGCAGTTGCCTGTAACAGAAATGGTGTATAGTGGTATATCTGTGTGAAGAAGTGGGTATGTGTTGGTGCTTTGTGTGAGGAGGACCACAGAAGTATTCCGAGAAGTACACATTACTTAACAAGAAGTCTTTATTTGCTTCACTGAAGGCTTGTCACAAGTAGTGATTCTGGGCCCTACATTACTAATAACTGGGCTGACCTAAGGATGGCTAACAGGATAGAGAATGTATGAAGACTAAAAGCAAGTAAGCAGCCAATCACGGATAATATTTGCGTAAATCCAGGTCTGGAGAGAGTGTATACACCCAGTTGTAGAAGGAGACAAGTAAGTTTGCAGTAGGGACATAGAGCCCCCTCAGCTATACACAGTTCTCTATACACACTTCTCTATACACACTGTACCTTGGTGTGGAATGAGTCCATACACTGGATGTGCCAGGTGCATGAGACAGATGAGCAAGTGGCACTACGTAGGTCGAACTTGGGTGTAGATTAGGACAGTAGTTCAGCACCAGGCCAGAGAGCTGGTGGCAAATCCAAACAGTATACAGATTATTACAGTATACCCTGGTGCTCAGTTGCAGTTCATTGTTAGAAATATCAAAAGCATTGGCATGCTTCCACGCTCTGCATGTGGGACCAATGCAGATTACACAATACCCATCGTAATGCAGTAGCTTTAAAGGCCATTTACTGGCTAAGGACACTGTTTATGGAAAGGTGTCTCCGGCAGACCTGCTACTGCATAGATGGTTTACGTTTACGCCAGCAAAGACTTGGTTGCTGGCCAGAGGACTCACTTAACCCCAAGGAGTGGGGTTACTATACCATGTCGACATTCTTCATGATGGATTTATGATTTATACACACAAGATCCACACTTAACAAAAGAATTCTGGAAAACACTAAATCTTGGACACAGTAATCTCTGTTGCCCTATACTGTGCAAATATCACTGAAGTATTAAAACCCATTCCGGGTCGCAAATACAACCAGAACTGAGGATCGATCCAAAGAGATTAGAGCCCTGAAGAAGTCGCTGCGCACCACAATTAAGTGCGACGTAACACGTGTTGGCTAAGGATCTCTAGATTAAACTGAAGTGACTGTTTCAACAGTGTTGTTTATTTTTATCAATGATACATAATATAAACTGTCAGCTTGTTCAAGGGACTGTTGTTTTGGTTTATCAGTCTTTATCCACACATTGGGGAAGAGGGTGGCTCTCCCCACCCTTATGCACTGCAATCATAATTGTACACTAGTATATACTCGCTGCGTATATCCCAGGAGCACATTACCCTACACAGTCCACCACCAACCAAGAAGTCCCACTGCCCATTATAAAGATTTATGAGCTGCTTGAAAGGCAAACTGCAGTGGACTGGAGGTCAAAGAGACACCACTAGTAAATGTCACCTTATACTTGAAATCAAAAAGGTAAAGTCATTGAGCCACTATTGTATTGTAATTGCATTTATATAGCACTTACTATCCCTGACGAGGCGTCTCCTACCGATCTCTGAGACCCAGTGACCATCTTCTGGATATTCAAAGCCTCAACACCATCTTGCTGTCTTTTGGGAAAGATGTAAACATGCACCTGTGTTGCTATTCTGCTGAAAGCTGGCAGTAATCCAAAGGGTTGTTTAATTGGTGTCGGTGATGTTTGCATGGTTAGGTAGCCCTAATAAAAGTTTGGTCATTTAAAATAGGCAATCAGAGTGATAGGCAGCAGAATGAGCGACATGCTTGAAAGTGAAGCGGAAGTGTGAAGTTTCTTTCGTTGATAGGTTGGCCCTGCTCCCACCCTCACTCGATTTGAATTATTAAACAAGTTGTTTACACATTACATACAGCTTCAGGGTGAAGCTGCTCTCTTAGCAAAACTGTTTCTTCTCTAGATAATTTTCATTTTCATTTCTGTGAAATATCTTTGGGGTGAAAAGTGAGGAATATATTGCGTATAATTGAATCGAGCACGTTCAGTGTTCAGACAGTTAAGCCTGTGCAAGTCGTGTCATTGTACCAACAGCCAGTGCCAATTCTCATTTATTGCCTGACTTAGGGTCTTTTGGCTCATAGAGCATATATATTGTTAAGGAAACTAAAGAATCAGCAAAATAATGAAAACATTGGTTATTGACAAAACAAATAAACTGAATAACCAAGGATATTAACCGCATGCGTGCGGGCGGAATTCCGCCCGTACGCTGAGATTTTTCAAAGCGCATGTTACGTGACGAGCTGGGCTCGTCATCAGCGTGCGAGGAGGCTACCTGATAACGAGCCCAGCTCGTCATCAGCGTGGAAGGGGTTAAAAACAAAACGTGCCAACTCTTAAATTCTTTGGAACATGGGTGAGTGTCTCTAAGCAAAAGGCAATGGTTCCTACAAATCCTTTTTTTAAATGATATTGTGATTATTTGGTCTGCAATGTATACTTATCTGGCCTGCATGCATAGTTGAAATGTGAAGGAAAAAATGGGCGTTCAAGATTAACATATGACTTAGTGCATTTCAGCAACAATTGTGGGTGAGACACAGAATGGCCCCTGGAGAAAGTTTAAGGTGCAAAGGTTTCATCAGTATTAACTTGTAAATGTCAACTATGGTTCATAGATCATAGTTATCTGTGGGACAGTTAAAGTAATGTAAGGGACTGCATTGCTACCATTATTTGAGGTCTGGAAAGTAGTTTAATAGAGGCCGTTACGCATGAGTTTTCTCAGTGCGATTAGATTAATGGAATAGCCTCTAAGCAGAGCTAAATTAGTGTAGGTGAAGAGAGTTCAGCTAGTGCATAAAAGGCTGCTCCTATTAGTCTCTTCGAGCCTTGAATAGCCCTTGTCCTTTAGGAGACGCTTATAATCCAATTCCACATGCCATGCATGATAGCTCAGAAAAGCTCTGTGCCCAAACACTTGCCGAAACATAATATTGTCCACTCAGCTGCAGTGCACAGCTGAGTTCCTCTATGTTACCTGTCTTAGCTGGCTTGTGAACCAGTGTTTATCATGAGACGAAGCCTTGCTGTTCAGGTATTTTTGAGTTCTCACCCAAGTATGTAAAATGCCATCAAAAATATGAATGCACTAAGTTTTATTTATCCAATCACAGGGCTAGGTTGGTCTTTTACCTCTGCCCCTTTTTAGGGCTCGCCTGCTGATGCGCTTGCGCATAGCTGGCGAAGCTCTATACTGGCTTATCCAGAGTTTTAACCACTGACGATTCCATGCAGTGCATGTGCGCTTTTTAGGTCATTGTGCAAGCGCAAGCCCTAAAAAACGTGTGCACAATGCCACCAGCCGCCTGCCTGCCTGCCTCGCATTACCACATCAAAGGCAGCCCAGCCTCCCTCCCACAAGCTTCTCAGCGTGCGCTCTGCATTTCTCCTCCCAGCGCATTTCTCATCCCCTAATTATTCACGGCCGGCCGGTCGTACTTTCAGTTTCACGCCGGCCAGGCCGTGTCTCCTTTTATGCTCTCTGATGCTTGTTTTTTTTTTAACTTGTTATTAAATTCCATTCTGCGCCTGTAAACACTTTGCGGAAGAAATAATAACATTACTTGGATAATCTGATATAAACAAAGTAAAAAAAAAAAGAACAGAAATAGCTCTGAGTTAAAAAAGAAAAACAGATTTGATTTATTGCAGTCTGTGAGAAAGAAATCCTGTCCTCTTGAAACTGAAAAATCTCTGATCAAGGGCTCAGCCGAACAAGAATGAATCCGTGATTTGCGGCAAATAATGTCTTTTGTTGAGGTTTCATTCAGTAATTCATGCTGCTTTGAATCGTCTTAAATGTGTCAAACAGGAAGTGCGTTGCACTTGGCGCATGTGAGCCTGGCTTGCCCTTACCGTGGCGTGTGCTGGAAAGCTTGTGCAGCTGCGATTCGATTCAGTTCTATAGGAAGCGTTGCGTGCTGGTTTCCTTTTTTGTCTGTTGGAGTGCTAAAGGTCATATTTTTTAATACGTGGATGGGCGTTTTGTTTTTAATATATGCAATCAGGGCAGTTGGTCTCCAAATTGTCGCTTTAGTTTTGATGCGCCTTGGATGTCTTTGTGTGGACTTCACATGTCCCCTGACTTTCGGATTTTTTCCTCAATAGCTACAGAAATTGCAAATTGTTTTCGACCAAGACCCTTTCGCCAACTGCTTGATTGCTCTCAACGTGATAAAATGTCTTGCTCAATCACACCCTGTTGTTGTCAGGATTTTAAGAGGAAAAACGATGTTCTTTGATTACTTCCCATCTCTATGTTGAAGTACAGGGACATTTCTCCTCTGCAGCCGCGCACCTGGGTTCAGTCACCATTTTCGTACTCTAACATTTATAGTGCGGACACTTATACAGCCCAGGATGGTGGTAATGCTTACAAGACTCCACACCGACACCCCTTAAAGGCACCTTACGTGCTGCAACATGTCTCATCTAGGGACTAGGGCAGAACCCCCCCCCCATACTGATGGAACTACATGAACTCGCCTTGCCAGCCCACACAATGTTCAAAACCAGCTGCATCATTTATAAAATCATCACGACTATCGCCCGTTAACTCGTGGAAAAGCTCACCATCTCTGGTGGCTCTCGGTACACCCGTAGCTAGGCCACTATACCTCTCTCACTTTCCTTCACTTCCCTCTCATTCTCTCCTCTCTCCTCTCTCCCCCTCTCCCCTCTCTCTCCTCTCTCCCTCTCTTTACCGTCCCCCTGCTCTCCTTTTTCTCCCTCTCCCCATCTCCCCCTCTGCCTGCTCTCCTCTCTCTCTCCCTCCCCTCTCTCTCCCCTCTGTCCTTCGCTCTCGTCCTCCCCCTCTCTTCTTTCTCTCCCTCTACCCTCTCTCCCTTTCCCTCTTTCCCTTTCCCTCACTTCCCTCTCCCCCTCTCTCCCCCTCTCTCCCCCTCTCTCTCTCCTCTCTCTCCCCTCTCTCTCCTCTCTCTCCCCTCTCTCTCCTCTCTCCCCTCTCTCTTCTCTCTCTCTCCTCTCTCTCTCCTCTCTCTCTCCTCTCTCCTCCTCTCTTCCTCTCTTTACCCTCTCTTTACCCTCTCCTTTTTCTCCCTCTCCCCATCTCCCACTCAGCACCACCACAGCATCACTCGGCACCACCACAGCATCACTCGGCAGCACAACAGCACCACAGAACCACCACAGCACCACCACAGCACCACCACAGCACCACTCAGCACCACCACAGAACCACTCAGCACCACCACAGCACCACTCAGCACCACCACAGCATCACTCGGCAACACCACAGCATCACTCGGCAACACCACAGCATCACTCGGCACCACCCCAGCATCACTCAGCACCACTCACCATCACCACATCATCACTCCGCATCACCCCAGCATCACTCAGCACCACCACACCACCACTCAGCATCACCACATCATCACTCAGCGCTACCCCAGCATCACTCAGCACCACCACGTTATCACTCAGCGCCACCCCAGCATCACTCAGTGCCACCCCAGCATCCCTCAGCGCAACCACAGCATCCCTCAGCGCAACCACAGCATCCCTCAGCGCAACCACAGCATCCCTCAGCGCAACCACAGCATCACTCAGCGCAACCACAGCATCACTCAGCGCAACCACAGCATCACTCAGCGCAACCACAGCATCACTCAGCGCAACCACAGCATCACTCAGCGCAACCACAGCATCACTCAGCGCAACCACAGCATCACTCAGCGCAACAACAGCACCACTCAGCACCACCACAGCTTCACTGGTTCAAATATGTTCTTTCAATTTTTCAAGCTGTTTTCAAGCTTTCACGCTTTATTACAAATCACAAAAAGATGTTAATATTTCACTTCTGTTCTATGATTTTCGTCACAATAAAAAACACTGAACATAATCTTCACAAAAGTTATTTACAAACATTTATGCTATTATTAATTATTTAAAAAAGTTAAAAGCATTGTTATTTGTAATATCAATACATCTAAGTCACGTAAATATAAAACATGTTGTATTACAAATGCTATAGGTGTCACATTTGCGAAAGTTATAACTATTGCCATTGTAAATGATGAAGCTATTAATTTAACTATTTGAAAAAATAACACATAAATAAAAAAACATTTATAAGACCAATAGCTCAAACTTTCCTAATGCGAGCCCTATTGCATTTCCAATGCTTGTTCCGTGGAAGTGGCCCGTTTCCACAACGCTGCACTGTGCGTCCGAGGGACCAGAGAGTCTGCAGCCAAACGCCCTCACCAGATCTGACACCAGAACACCTCCTGGTACCGGAAACACACAAATCACCAGGTCCCGAGCCAGGTGGAATACAAAGAAATAGGAATAAACAAAGTTTTAGGACTTTCCATCATTAACACACTATCTAAGTCGCTCTCTATGTGCGCAGGTGCTAACGCGTCTTTAGCCCTTGAGCCCACGCAGGGAGCCCCCATAGTAGAGCTGCCACCACCTTAGTGCCACAGGAGGGCACACCCGACATGCTAGTGTTTGGACCCACTGGGGGTCCTGCGCTGTAAGGTTGAATTTTCCATGAAAAAGTCCCAGCTCTATCGCCCATCAAACTAACCAGGATCAGAAAACCTTCCTATAAGGGAAACTATAATTATGTGATTTTTTCCCCCAGCGTTTTCCACATAATTATGAATTTGGCGCATGGGCTATACAATCCATAATCTGCTGCATAATTTACAGATTTTGGGGAAAAAATGTTTTTAACTCAAACAAGTTACTTAAAATTTTTTTTAAAACAGCAACCCATGTTGCTTTGCAGTGGAAAGCCCTTCACAAAAGTGGATTGGTCATCTTTCAGTAGTTTATTGGTACTGAGGTGAGATCTTTGCTAAAACACTGATAAAAATAGTGAAAATGACAACATTTTAAAGTCATTCTATCACAAAATGTGCTGTATTATGCCACCTAATTTACCTCTTCTTGCCGAATAATTTAGTCACCACGGCCGCTTAATTTGGTCATCTCCTGCTGCTTACTTCCAGTGGCGCTGCCAATAAACTAGACCCCACTCCTAAACATGGTTCCCTATGTTCATTCTTTTATAGTCCCGTTTGTATTTTAAATGTGTTTTTCATGTGTTCTCGAAGGCGGGCGCACTGAAGTTGCTTCAAAGTGGGAAAAGCACTGTAAATATGATCTAAGAAATATGTGTTTTTTCTTTTATGATGCAATGCATGATGAAAAGGCTGCGTCTTTGCACCATATGAGCGGCTTTGGTGTATTCCTGAAAATTCTGCATCGAGCTGTCGCCCTGAATACTTGTGAACTCCCAAAGGTCCCTCGAATTCTCTTCTTGAATTTTTCTCAGATAATAAGTCCTTAAAATGACTTTGTATTTAATTCAAAAGGCTTGAAAGCCATCTACTGGGCCTGTGAATAGCAGAGGCAATTTGGTCCTTTTAAAGCTAAGCAGTGTTTGTTTCCCTCCTCTCTCTCCCCCAGTTAATCTTTGATTGAGAGTCCTTATAAATCACAAAAAATATACACAAACGCTTCATATGCAATCAGTGGGATTAGCAATGCTGACACACGACAGCCCGTGCACGTATTGGTACAGCATGGGCTGCGGCAGCGCACACTGCCCTACCACGGGGTCCCTCCAGTCCTGCCCTGAAGTGAACTAGCTATCTCATGCTCCATTCCCATTCAAGTCCTGGCCTCTCTTCTGAAACCACAGTGGCACAAGCCAAAGTGTGTAAAATCCGGTGAGGGCATAATACAAGCGTTTGCAATGCAATAGGTCTCGCATTTACACAAGTTTAAGCTATTGGTATTGTAAATGACAATGCATTTTATTTATGTTTTAAAAACCAAAATATAAATAAAAGGCATGGCCATTTACAATGCCAATAGCTCAAACTCGCGTAAATGCGAGACCTATTGCATTGCAAATGCTTGTTCACTTGTTTATCGGTTAAAACAGGTCTGAAAACATGAATTTTCATCAGACACACCAAATGTATGATGGTAACATGCAAATTACATTTTACTTTAAACCGGCTGAACTATGTTGCCTCTTATTGGCATGGTTTCTTTACAAAAATGTTCTGCCACTGGCCAATGATATTCCAATATTTATGAAAAAGTAAAAAAAAACTTGTGACCAGAGATCATGGGTTTACAAGTAAGTAACTTTTTAAAATGTCATCTTCGGAACCATATTGTTTTTGCATGTTAATCAGTTGTCTCCTCTCCTTTGCCACTTGCAAGATGTAGAAGATGCAGCTCTAAAAATTAGAAGTTAAAATCGGGTTAAAAGAAGGAACTCCGATTGAGTACAGCTACATGGAAACTGCCAGTTATGTTAAGTCTGAAATTCATTGTTGGATTTTTTGTGAGATGTTCATGGCTATAGAATACTAGTGCCCTCTCAGGTCTAATGAGATTTTAGCTAAGTGATTCAGGCTATTAGGCATTCGCCATGTCCCACATTGTAGGATATTTTATTTATGATACTGGTTTATTCTATGCTTTCTGCTTCATTTATCTAACTGTCTGATTTAATGTAGTTATGATGTGTGCTAAATTAGCTTTACCTCATGCCTAACATGCAGCACTGTATGTGAGGCATATTGTTATAATTTTTAAATGTTCTCCCTCACATTGCTAATAAGCTGTTTTTATGTCAGTGCTGTCATTTGTAACGTTAAAAGTCAGACATTGCATTCTGTTTGCATAACTGTCTGTTTCTAAATTAACTTGTATACTGAATGTTATTGCACTCGTTTTTCCTTCTTTGAAAACCCATTACCGTGTTGACTTATTTAGTTACATTCAGTTAAAATATTAATATTTTCATTTTCTCGTTGCAGATAAGCATTCAGTGGAATTCAGTGTACCACAAATTCTTAATTTCCTTGGGAACTGTCGGCCCGAACTCTGGTTGCAGTAACTGCCACAACATTATACTTCACCAGCTTCAGGAGATGTTCAATAAAACACCAAATGTGGTACAGCTGTTGCAGGTTGTGAATTTAAATTCCATCAGCGTTTGCAAGTTAAATGTATTATTAAAAGTCTTAAGTATGCATACAGTAAATAGTTTCAAGCAAATACACATCTTTTAAGCAAATTCCTGAAACAAATATTAATTCTACTACATGCAATCCTTTTTGCGTAATGAGCCAATTAAACTAGGTATCTATGAAACTGCTTGAGGTGTTCTAAAGAACAAAGATAAAAGGTGTGAGTTGTGTAAGAAAAAGAAAAGTTGTTTAGAAGATGCCTAAGGTTAAACAACTCTGTTTTATAACTTTATCGAAGCACACGAAGGCTTGTTTCTAATCGGAGTATGAAAGAGATCTAAGCGCTACTGTGGTGCGGGGACTTAAGTTAATGGTATTGCAACCGTAACTGCTTAAATAAGACAACAGATTAGCCGTACCTCAACTTCTAACAACAAGAGAAATTAGCACTGATCTAATATGTCTGATATGAACAAACCCAAAAATATTTTATCTACTGTAACTCTGTTGCTTTGGTAGCCTCCTTATAGGAAAGCCATTTAAATGCCTTTATATTTGAAGGCATTTAAAGGAATATACTATCTGACTAAGTCATAGTTTTTTTTCTTTTATCATCGGAGGAACATCTTGTAATACAATCACATTTTGTATCCTATTACTCTAGCAGACACACACACTGATGTTTTTTGTTATTATTTAGTAAAAAGAGAACAATTATAATCGACCAACGGGACACATTATTATATAGAAAGTTTTCAGGTTTACAGCACGGAGAAAAGTCCCCATAGAATCCATTCCTTGTACACCCCCTCCCCTTTTTCGTCACCATTATGCACCCAACTCTAAATCTAAAATTGTATTGATACCCTTGTTGGAAACTAATCTGGAGATGTGTGGTAAGCATAAGGACTAAAATGAGAAGATGGAATAAACCAGCTTAACCTGCCACCAAATCCTTTGTGGTTTTTACTTTTGTCAACTAATACATGTAAAAGTAGTACGAAGCTCAAACCAGTAATCCTAAGCATCTTTTATTTAGGCTTTAATATATGTATCTGAAAGAGACACGTTAGTATTAGATTCCTTACCTTAGAATATCCCCAAGCGTCAGACTGGATCCGGAAATTTTTGCGTAGCAGTACCCTTGCGCTACGGTAGGCGTCGTCTGCGGCTCCGCGTCCGTCGTGGGCGCCGTGATGACGTCGTCGAAGTACTTAGACGCCGCCTCCGCGTGCTGATGTCAGTTCTTCTTTTTTCCGCGCTAGCAAGCGCAGATCTGGAAAAAGCAGTAACCCTAGTCATTTTTTGACTTACTTTTTGATTGCTTTTCGAAGTCTCTCGACTCCGAACGGTGCCGTAGGGATGCCCGGCTTCAAGCACTGTGACGATTGCGACCGTCTGATGTCGGTCACGGATCCTCACCGCGTGTGTTTGTCTTGTTAAGGCGTCGACCACGACGACAAGGCCTGCTCCGACTGCCGGGCCCTCTCCTCGAAAGCCAGGCGGGAGCGGTCCCGTAGGCGACTCGAACTCTGGCAGTCGGTCCCGCGCCGTGAGAGGTCCCGATCCCATGGGAGGTCGAGGGATAGGTCGCGGGCTCGGAGCCACCACAGCTCCGAGAGTAGGCCGCACTCCTCCGGGTCGAAGTCGTCGTCAGGTAAGAGGCACAAGAAGTCCAAGAGGCGTCATCGCTCTGCGGACTCCCCGCGATGCGGCCGGGGTTCGGGTGACACCGCCCACGCGGCTCCGTCGGAGTCGCGGGTGCCGCGTTCAGCCCCACACCCTCCGGTCCCTGGGCTCAAAACGAGACGCCGGAGGAAATCGAGCGCTTCCTCATGGCCATGAGGAAACTCTCTCCTCCGACGGGCTCCGCGACGCCTCAGGGCCCAGCGGACCCGTCTGGGGGCCCTAGCGGGTCGGCGGCTCCGGCCCCGACGCCGTCGGGTGCTTCGACGCCGACGCCTTCGGGCTCGGCGCCGCAGGCCCCCATTATCCCGCCGGCGCCTTCAGGCCCGGCGCCGAGGGGTCCAGTGGTTCCGACGACGCCAGCGCCTTCGGGCCCGGCGCCGCAGTACGCCGCTGGTCCTCCTTCGGGATCTGGTTCGTCGCCGGTGGATCTGACGACCTCCCCGGCGTCGGACCCTCCGGTGTCGCCTCTTCTATGAACAGGCCCCATTGATTGAGAACCCTGAGTTTCAGGAGATGGGTGATGAAGGGGATTGGGAGGGGTCGAGGACCCTCTGACCCGAGAGTGTCAGTCTTATGAGGACTGGGCAGGAGACTTTGGGGAGGCCAGTGGCCTGGACACCTCTCCAGACACTGGTTTTGTCTCCCCTCCTACCGTGGCTTCGGAGGAGGGGGCAACCTACAGTGTGGTGTTGATGAGGGCTGCCAAGGCCTTGAGCCCCCCGTCACGGCCGTGAGGACTAATCTCCTCACTGAGGTCCTTAAACCGCAGTCAAGCTCGGCCGAGCCTCTGCTGCCCTTTAATGAGGCCTTGACCGACGTTCTTCTGGGCACTTGGTCCAAGCCCGCTACGGGTTCGCCCGTAGATAGGAACGTGGCCAGACGCCACCGCCCAGCCCCGGGCGACCCATGTTTCCTGTCCTCCCACCCTATCCCCGAGAGCCTGGTCATCCAGGCCTCCAATTCCCAGACCGCATTCCCATCGGCCCCGCCGGACAGGGAATCCAAGAGGTATGACCAGTATGGGAAGGAGATCTTATCATCCCTTAGTCTAGGCCTGCGGTCTTCCAACACCGCCTGCCTCTTGGAACGTTACACCCACTCTGTGTGGGATAAGGTCGCGGAAGTGCTGCCAGAGTGTCCGTTGGAGGTATGGGCCAAACTCTTGTGGAGGGTCGGGATGCAGCAAAGTATTCCATCGGGTGTGGGCTGGATACCACCGACTCGCTAGGTAGAGCGATGGCAACGACGGTGGCGGTCAGACGCCACGCCTGGCTGATGTCCGCCAACTTCTCGGCAGATGTCCAGAGCACGCTCATGGACATGCCGTTCGATGGCCGTCGCCTCTTTGGCGACAAGGCAGACCATGCGCTTGAGCGCTTTAAGGACTCCAGGGCTACGGCCAAGTCCTTGGGCCTCTCGGGACAGCGCCAGCAATCGGCTGCCTTTCACTCCTTTCGTGGCCACGGAAGGGGTGCGCCCACACGCGCCGCCAGCCACGCTCCGCAGGGCAAAACCCAATGCGGTGGCGACCGTGGGAACCGCCGTCCGGGCGGTCGGGGGCAGCGGCGAGGTCAGTCCACACCTTCCCCCGCAGCATCCACCTCAAAACCCTCCTAGTCCGTGCTTTCAGGCCCATGTGACGCCAGTGGGAGGCAGGGTTCGCCATCACCACCTCCACTGGCGCACTGTCACGTCGGACAGGTGGGTGCTGCAAATCGTCCGAAGGGGCTACTCCCTCCCCTTCGAGGCGACTCCTCCAGCCATGCCACCGCAGAAACACCGTGTGTCGGGGGATCATTTGCGACTTCTGCAGGAGGACGTTATGGCCCTCTTGGCCAAGGGGGCCATCGAGGGCGTTCCTGGGCCAGAAGTAGGGTGTGGTTGCTACTCCCACTACTTTCTGGTACCCAAGAAGGGCAAAGGGGGCCTACGCCCTATCTTGGCCCTAAGGAACGTCAACGGCTTCCTCCGGAAGGAGAAGTTCAAGATGCTGACACTGGCTCAGGTCATGGCTGCCCTGGACCCAGGAGACTGGATGGTAGCGTTGGACTTGCAGGACGCTTACTTTCATATCCCCGTCCTGCCTGCCCACCGGCGCTACCTGCGGTTCATGGTTGGTCACGAGCACTTTCAATTTACCGTGCTCCCCTTCGGCCTTACCAGCGCCCCACGGGTGTTCACAAAGGTGATGGCGGTGGTCGCAGCTCATCTGCGCAGGTTAGGGGTTTCAGTCTTCCCCTACCTCGACGACTGGTTGTTGAAGGCGGGCTCGCCCCAGACAGTCGTCAGCCACCTCCAGACGACGGCAGACCTCCTGCACCAGCTGGGGTTCTCCATCAATGTGCCGAAGTCACACCTGTGCCCCTCTCAGAAGCTCCTCTTCATCGGAGCGGTTCTGGACTCGGCGCGGTTTCGGGTTTATCCGCCCGAACAGCGGGTCCGGGATATTCAGGCTCTGATTCCCATCTTTCAGCCGTTATCCCGGGTTTTGGTCAGGTTGACGCTGCGGCTTCTGGGCTGATGGCCTCCTGCATCCTACTGGTGCATCACGCCAGGTGGCGGATGCGGGCTCTGCAGTGGGACCTGAAGTTTCAGTGGGCCCAGCATCAGGGCAACCTATCCGACCACGTCCTGATCTCGGAGGGCACTGCGAGACAGCTGCAGTGGTGGCTTACGGACCGCGATTGGGTCAACGGCAGATCCCTCTCCCTTCCCCAACCGGAGCACGTAGTTGTGACGGACGCGTCCCTCCAGGGCTGGGGAGGCCAGGTGGGAGAGGCGGAGATCAGAGGCCTCTGGTCTCCGGCGGAGACCCGGCTCCACATCAACCTGTTGGAGCTCAGGGCGATTCGTCTGGCACTGAAGGCATTCCTCCCCTCTGTCCGGGGGAGTGTAGTGCAGGTGTTCACGGACAACACCACCGCCATGTGGTACTGCAACAAACAAGGCGGGGTGGGGTCGTGGATCCTTTGTCAAGAGGCTCTTCGCCTTTGGCTGGAACGCCAGGGCGTGACCCTGGTGGCTCAACACCTGGCAGGTTCTCTGAACGCCAGGGCGGACGAGCTCAGCCGTCGGTGCATGATGGATCACGAATGGCGTCTGAACTCGGAGGCGCAAGGCCTCTTTCAGCGATGGGGAGAGCCTTGGTTAGATCTATTCGCCACCGAAGAGAACGCGCAATGTCATCAGTTCTGCGCGTTGGAATTTCCAAGGCGGCACTCGCTCGGAGACACTTTTCGTCGCGAGTGGAGTTGCGGTCTGTTGTACGCCTTTCCGCCTATACCACTTCTGCCCAGAGTGCTGAAGAAGATCAAGCGCGACCGGGCCCAAGTCATCCTTGTGGCTCCGGACTGGGCGAGAAGGTACTGGTATCCAGAGCTACTCAGTATGTCAGTCGATCCCCCGGTTCGTCTGCCTCTTCAGGAGGACCTTCTGTCGCAGCAGCAGGGGACGGTCCTCCACCCGAACCTGTCCAGTCTCCACCTCCATGCTTGGAGATTGAGCGGCGACAGTTGAGGCCATTTGACTTGCCTCCTGAAGTTTGTAACATCATTCTGGCAGCCAGGCGTCCCTCCACAAAGTCGCTATACGCCTGCAGATGGAACAGATTTGTGGCATGGTGCACAGCAAAGGCTGTGGATCACCTCAATGCCCCTCTTTCTGAGGTCCTTCTCTTCCTTCTTTCTCTTGCCCAGCAGGGCTCTGCTCTGGGCACTATCAAGGGCTACCTTTTTGCCCTTTCAGCCTTTCTCAGGCTGCCTGATCAACCTTCTTTGTTCAAGTCCCTTATTGTTAATAGATTTCGTAAGGGCATCACACACACGTTTCCTCCTGTTCCGTTTGTGATGCCGCACTGGGACTTGAACCTGGTTCTTACATTTCTGATGTGCGCTCCCTTTGAGCCACTTCACAACTGTCCTCTTCGCCTTCTGACTTTGAAGACTGCTTTCCTGGTTGCCATCACCTCTGCCAGGAGAGTGAGTGAGCTCCAGGCTCTTTCTTGTACTCCACCTTTCCTTTCTGTCCATCCGGACAAAGTGGTGCTGCGTACCAAACCTTCTTTCCTGCCCAAGGTTGTCACGGCCTTCCACATCGGGCAGTCTATCACCTTGCCAACCTTCTTCCCGCCACCGCACCCCTCTAAAGAGGAAGAGCGGCTCCACCGTCTGGACCCAAAACTTGCGCTCTCATTCTACTTGGATCGCACACGCCAGTTCCGGGTGGATGACCAACTCTTTGTTGGTTACGTGGGCGCGAAGAAGGGGAAAGCGGTGCACAAGAGGACCATCTCCCGGTGGATCATCTTGTGTATCCAGGCATGCTACTCCTTGGCTAGAAAGGAGCCCCCTGTTGGATTACGGGCTCATTCCACCCGAGCCACGGCGACTACAACTGCCCTGGGCCGGGGTGTGCCCTTACAGGATATCTGTCAGGCAGCTACGTGGGCATCGCTGCACACGTTTGCACGACACTACTGCCTGGACAGCCAAGTCCGGAGGGATGGCTTCTTTGGCCGTTCCGTCCTCCAGGACTTTCTGGTGTGATTATTGGTCCGCAGACCCACCACCGGGGTTGGTATTGCTGGGGTATCTATTCTAAGGTAAGGAATCTAATACTAACGTGTCTCTTTCAGAAGCACAAGTTACTACTTGTGTAACGATATATCTGTAAGAGACATTAGTTAGTATTAGATTCCTTACCGACCCGCCCATCCTCCCCGTTCTGCGAACCAATATCTAGGGTTAGGGTTGTCCCCTTTCAGGGCCCTAGTTTCAATGGCACCAGTGTTGGTTTTTAACATTACTCTGCGTTTCTGGCGCGGAAAAGCTGTGTCTAAGAACTGACTTCAGCACGCGGAGGCGGCGTCTAAGTACTCCGACGACGTCATCACGGCGCCGACGACGGACGCGGAGCCGCAGACGACGCCTACCGACGCGCAAGGGTACTGCTACGCAAAAATTTCCGGAACCAGTCTGACGCCTGGGGATATTCTAAGGTAAGGAATCTAATACTAACTAATGTCTCTTACAGATATATCGTTACACAAGTAGTAACTTGTGCATTTTTTCTTAAGTCCTCCGAAATAGAACCTTTTACTCATGTCATCAAGACCCCATAGTAAAATGATAGCATGGTAATTCTGCTTAGGCCCATTCCTATACATTTGATAACAAATCCACAAAGATGGGACATCTGGGTTATTTCCATGTCATGACATTATCCTTTTTGCTGCCTTATTAGGAAGTTTGTTTTTCACTAATGTCAAGAAAACAAGACTCAGTTTTTGCGCAGAATAACAAGGGACCGTCAGTCATTTTCTGTTAATTTATACATGCTTTCAACCAAAACGCACTAGCTACTTTGTAGCTCCCTTTCCATACGCTGTGAATGAAATGGGCTGTCTACTATGAACCCTTTCGACCCATCAGCGCCAAGATCGGGTGGGATGTGCACCCCAATACAATATTGACCTCTCATAGATTGTATTAATATTTGATAACACACTAACTGCTTATACTTCAAGCCTGTGTAAGCTGAGCATTTAATTGACCAGTATAATTCTAGTTGCATTTTCAATTAGTTATGAAATGTAGGTTCCTTTAATTATTTTGGAGGGGCATATTTTAGTAGGGGTCCATGGTTTTCAAGTGAGAGCTATAAAAGAAACTGCAATTGAAAGTACACGTTAATTCCTGCACCTGAAATGTTTCCAAAATGTATTACAATACTAAGACTTAGCATAAACACAGTTAACAGTTTGTGAGGACTTACAGAAATCTGAGATATCCACAAATTGTTTCTTACATGGTTGTACCACTGATATGTTATTACCTCTACAGATATGAAATCAGCACTTTGAAAATAAACTAGTTGTTTGTGATGGTCGCAGACAGCTTATGTAAAAAAGAAAATTGACAAAGCTCATTGTTTCTTAACCTAAAACTACACACATCTGCAAGCTTGGCGCATCTGAAGTCCTCAAGGTCACAGCTATCAAACCTACTACATATGTACACAGGCAACAGGTTATGTTGGGTTTCAAAATTAGTCGTATTGTACTGTAAGCGTATATCAACCAAAACACACCAGCAGGGTTGTGGATGCTTGCAATATTTTTTTTTGTGGGGGGAGGGGAGGTGTTTTCAGACACAAGGTGTTTTGTGACTCCTCCTTTGCCCACAATACCCCAAAACAAAGACTCCACCTTGGATTGTTTTTTGTCCACCAGCAGATTTGGACATTCCAGTTGCATCTCCAGGATCAAAATCATCTTCTCCGGTACCTTAGTCCCGACTAGTGTGATTCGTCTAGAATTTGGCCCCAGCAACGGAAAAACTGTACTGGATTGGTGACTGGGTAGGATTAGACTTCGAGACGCTTGACATGGCATCTTCATAGCGACTCTGGTTGTATTAAGAATGACTGTTGGGGAGGGTGTAATGGAGAAAACATGCTTGCACATTTGTTCTAAATGCAACATCAAATTTCCCTGGTCAGATAAAAATCGGGACTGTAACCTCTTCCTGTCTCCAGAACATGAGAAGTCGACCTGCTTGGTGTGTAAGTTGTTGAATTGCAAAAGGGCCATCCTTTAAAGACACGAACATCACTGGTCCCACCACAATATGCAATGTCGACATTTATCTGAGAGTTAAGCCCTATTAGGACCCAAGGGTCCCATGGGTGCTTAACAAGAAGAGGCTTTGGACCTTCAGGTATCCACTGTAGCTCAGAGGATTGTCCACTGACATTCCAAAGTTAAGGAGGAGAAACTCTCATTGTGCCAGAGCACAGGCTTCAGGAGAAAAAGCTGTCCTAGGGCGTCCATTACTCTATGCTCACTTTAGGGTCAACCTCCGGGATCTACCGCAAAAGCATCCTGTTAACTAATAGAGACTTCTAGCTGCAGATTCCTCACCTTTGAATTTCCCAGGCGCCAGGCTGGATCCGCAAACTTTAACAGAGCAATACCCCATGTGCACGACGTCGGGTGACTCCATACGGCTCCGTGTAACATTATCGGTGTCTGTTATGACGTCGCAGTGCCTATATAGGCGCCAACCAGGCACGGGCATGTCAGTTATTTTCTTTCCGTGCCAGTTAAGCGCCGAGCCGGGAAGAGCTACCCCTCTCCTGCTTTTTGGCAGGCTTTTTCTCGACTTTAATAGTAAATTTTGAGATACGTCCTCATGTGCGAGGGATGTCTGGTAAAAAGATTAGAAAGACAGGTTTTAAACCTTGCGGGACTTGTTCCCGCATGATGTCAGTCAGTTCGATCCCCACAGCATATGTCTGTGTTGTCTTGAAAGCGATCTCAATTCGAAGCCGTTTTCAGACTGTCGGGCGATGGCCCTGAAGACCTTGAGGGAGCGAGTGATGAAGTTGCTCGCGGCCCGGCAGTCAACACCATCAAGCGAGACTCCGAGGAGGTCACGGTTCCGTTCGAGGAAGATGAGGTCACGGGACCGCTCATGGAGCCCTAAGCCCTCTTACTCCCATTCAAGGTCATCTGGACACTTGGGGAAGAGGCACAAAAAGGAGAAGTCCAAGTGGACTTCATCTTCACCTCAGTTGGCGTCCATCGTCGAGAAAGGTAAGAAGCACCGACGCGCTAGGCACTGTTCGCCGGAGCCAGAGTCGACTCTGCGCCTCCCCCCCTCTTTCCGGGAGACGGAGCGACTCCCACTCAAATAAAAGATTTTAACGAGGCCATGCGCCGAGTATTTGAGCAGAATGACCCGCTAGTGAGCCTTCAGGCCCAGCCCGGTCGGATGGGGCCCCATTGGGCTCAAGGCCCACGGCTCCGGCCACAGCACCAGTGGGGACTCAGGTATCTGATTCCGTGTTGACGCCTGTCATGTCAGCGCAACCTACCCCGGTGTCGAATCTAAAGTCGTGCCTTTGACGTCGCCGATGCCCGTCGTTGGCGCAAGCCCCTTCCTTATCCCAGACGAGACGGAGGCGGAACGGCGTTGAGCGACGCCGATTCCGACATCGACAGATCCCAGGGGTTCTATGTTGTCGCCTGAGCACTTTGTGGACATGCTGGGCTCAGGAGAGGAATGGGAGGAGTCTGGAGACCCACTAGAGAACCAGGATGTCTCTGAGGAGACAATTGACTGTTATGGGGAACTTGGGGAAGCCAGTGGTCTGGATACTTCCCCGGACACTGGCATGCTCTCTCCGCTTACAGTGGCTACAGAGGAGGGTGCGTCCTATGCTATGATGGTTAAGAGGGCAGCCGAGGTCCTTGGACTGGAGCTGCCCTCTGTGCAGGTCAGGACTAATCTCCTGACCGAAGTGCTTCAACCTGGGGTTTCCTCCTCTGAACCCATATTGATTTTTAATGAGGCACTTACGGACGTCCTTCTAGGAACATGGTCCAAGCCTAGCAAAGGGGCTCCTGTCAATAGGACGATTGCATGCCGCCATCGCCCAGCCCTGGGTAACCCAAAGTTCCTCGGACAACACCCCACCCCAGAAAGTTTGGTGGTGCAGGCCTCTACTTCCCAGGGCGCATTCCCCTCCGCACTGCCGGAGAGGGAATCCAAGAGCCTGGACTCATTTGGAAAGATGTTTTCTTCCTCCAGTCTGGCATTGCGGTCGGTGAATATTGCATGCTTTTTGGGCCTTTTTTCTGCCACTCTCTTTGGGAGACAGTTGCGCAGGTGCTGTCACAAGTCCCGAGGAGGCCCGGGCTGTGCTCTCACAAGCTGTCAAGGACGGGTAGAGATGCAACAAAATTCGCTATACGGTGTAGATTAGATACGACCGATTCACTGGGCAGGTCAATTTCAACGATGATGGCCTTGAGGCGCCAAGCCTGGCTCCGTACAACTGGCTTCTTGTGGGATGTCCAAGCCAGTTTGATGGACATGCCCTTTGATGGAACCCGCCTTTTTTGAGGAAAAGGCAGACTCAGCCCTGGTCAGGTTCAAGGACGCTCGAGCTACCGCCAGATCCTTGGGCCTCTCCTCCTCGTGGCCAGTCTTCCTTTTGTGGCAATGGAAGTGGTTTCCAGCCACATCAGCCCTATCCTAGCCACTGTCCCGCACAGACTACCCAAGCCGTTCTTGGACGTGGACGCGGTACATTCCGTCCTAGGAATGGAGGCCAGAAGTAGTCTACTACACTGCCCCCAGCAGCCACAGCCTCCAAGCACTCTTAGGCTGATTCACCAGGACAAAACTACTCCAATGGGTAGGAGAATTCATCATCCTCTCCCCCACTGGAGATCTATAACATCAGGCAAGTGGGTCTTGCAGATCTTCCAGCAGGGATATTCTCTTCCTTTCCTTTCCTCCTACTATTCTGCAGAGTCAGGAACACCTGGTAGAGGATCATTTAAAACTGCTCCAAGAGGAAGTTACAGCTCTTTTGGCCAAAGAAGCTATAAAAAGGCTCCCAGTTTCAGAAGTAGGCAGTAGTTGTTGTTCCCGCTATTTTCTGATTCCGAAGAAGAACAAGGGGCTACGGCCCATTTTGGATCTTCGGACCGTCAATCTCTTCCTCAAAAAGGAGAAATTCAAAATGCTCACTTTGGCTCAGGTCTTTTCTGCCCTAGACAATGAGGACTGGATGGTAGCGTTGGACCTGCAGGACCCGTATTTTCATATTCCCATCCTGCCGGGCCACAGGCGTTACCTGCGGTTCAAGGTGGGCCACTAGCGCTTTCAGTTTATTGTGCTCCCCTTCGGCCTTACCAGTGCCGCTATGGTGTTTACCAAGGTGATAGCGGTGGTTGCAGCTCAACTGCGCAGGTGAGGGGTGTCAGTCTTCCCCTACCTCGACGAGTGTCTGTTGAAGGCAGGCTCACCGCAGACAGTCATCTCCCACCTTCAGGGGTTCTCAATAAACGGGCCGAAGTCACACCTGACTCCTTCTCAGATGCTCCCTTTCATCAGAGCTGTTCTGGACACAGTGCAGTTTCGAGTTTATCCTCCCGAGCAGCGAGTCCAGGATATTCAGGCTATGATTCCGATATTTCAGCCTCTATCCTGGATTTCGGTGAGACTGACTCTGAGGCTGTTGGGCCTCATGGCCTCCTGCATCCTGTTGGTAAGACACACGAGATGGCGTATGTGGGCTCTGCAGTGGGACTTAAATTTCCAATGGGCCCAGCATCAGGGCGATCTCACTGACGTGGTTCAGATCTTTGATGGAACAGCGAAGGATCTGTAGTGGTGGTTAACGAACCGAGATTTGGTCACCGGCAGACGTCTCTCCCTTTCCCAACCAGATTTCACAATTGTGACGGATGCGTCACTTCTGGGATGAGGCGGCCACATGGGAGAGATGGAGATCAGGGGTCACTGGTCTCCGGCGGAGACAGGGCTCCACATAAACTTGTTGGAGCTCCGAGCGATTCACCTGGCATTGAAAGCATTTCTACCCTCTGTCAAGGGGAAGTTAGTGCAGGTGTTCACAGACAATACCACCGCCATGTGGTACATCAACAAGCATGGCGGGGTGGGGTCGTGGACCTTATGTCGGGAGGCTTTTCTTCTCTGGACATGGCTGGAACAGCAGTGCATAACCCTGATGGTTCAACACCTGGCAGGTTCTCTGAACTACAGGGTGGGCGATCTCAGTCGTCGATGCCTGCCCGATCATGAATGGCGTCACCAGTCGTAGGTGGCTCGAGGTCTCTTTCAACAGTTCGAAGAGAACGCGTAATGTCACCAGTACTGCGCACTGGAGTTTCCAAGGCGATTATCGCTCGGCGACGCGTTTCATCGCGAGTGGCGCTCAGGCCTGTTGTATAACTTAAGAAGAAGCAGCGTCATGGATCCAAACGTCCCTCTTCAAAGGACAAGTCTTTGAAGTCTGCATTCCCGGTTCTGCGTCGTCATTGGAAGAATGCGATACCAAAGGGGATGATGGACGGAGCGTTTGAGCAAATCAAACACTCACCCCCAGTCAACTGATCTGGGTTTAATCCATCACCGTTCTTTAGCCCACTCTGCCACCCCAGTTCAGACATGTCCATATGCAAATCAGTCTGACCCTGTGACTCATGCCAATGTATGACATTGTTCTGCATTCTGTCCACCAACTGTTGTTTTTGCATTTGTCACCCCGAGTGGGACGGGTATGCTCAGACGTGAGTCCTGTGCTCTCCATGCCACTGGAATCAAGCTATCCTGGCTGATGAGGACTGAAAGCCTGAAACCAGTCCTAGGATGCTTGTTTCCAGTCCAGGAAGGACCTGGCTTGGCAGTTCGGGCTTGACTGTTCCCATGGGGCACAGGGTCAAGACTGATTTGCATATGGCTGGGTTCAAACTGGAATGGCATTGTGAGCAAAAGAAACTATGGATTTAGGCCCAGGTATATGTACTGGGGTGAATGTATGACTTTGTTCTGCATTCTGTCCATTAACTTTTGTTTTTTCATTTGTCACCCCGAGTGTGACGGGTATGCTCAGACATGAGTCCCGTGCTCTCCATGCCATTGGAATCAAGCTATCCTGGGTGATGAGGGCTGAAAGCCTGAAACCGGTCCTAGGATGCTTGTTTCCAGTCCAGGGAGGACCTGGTTTGGCAGTTCGGGCTGGACTGTTCCCATGGGGCACAGGGTCAAGACTCATTTGCATATGACCATATCTGAATTGGGGTGATGTGCAGTGCAAAAAAACTGTGGATTTAGGTCCAGATCTCTGTACTGGGGTGCATGTATGACATTGTTCTGCATTCTGTCCATCAACTGTTGTTTTTGCATTTGTCATAGGAAGAATGGCATCTCGCCTTCTCCTTCACCGCAGGTGACTCCGGAGCATTCTCCAACACGGAGGGACTCTCCGGCGCCCAGGGAAACCTCTCCTGCGCCTCCAACCACACCGATCCCGGGTCCAGAGTCTCCAGCACCGCAACCAGCACCTCCATGGCCCGCAGGATGCCCAGCTGTGCATAGCTGAGGATGTGGTACCCTCCCCCCACCTTGTGTGGTCAGTCAGCCAGAGGTCAGCCCAAAACCTGATTAGTTTCCCATCTGAGCATCATGGGTATCCGGTGGGGGAGGGGGTGCAGAGTACGCCATCACACGCACCACCGGAGGTCTATAACATCAGACTGCTGGTTTCTCTAGATTTTCCAAAGGGGCTACTGCCTCCCCTTTGTGACTACTCCTCCACCCATGCCACCATCTTGCGAAAGACTGAGATAGGACCACACCTCATTACTCTGCCAGGAAGTTGGGGCACTCTTGGCCACTGGAGCAACAGAGATGGTGCTGCTATCAGAAATAGGTTGCAGTTGTTATTCCTGCTAGTTTCTAGCGCCCAAGAATGACGGAGGCCTTTATCTTATCTTTGACCCTGCACTCTCTGTTTCTTTCCGAAAAAGGAAAAAGTCAAAATGCTCATGCTCGCTCAATTCCTGTCTGCCCTGGTTCTTGAGAGATTGGATGGTAGCGTTGGACTTGAAGGACACATACTTCCACATTTCCGTCCTGCCTGCCCACAGACGTTACGGCAGGTCAAGGTAGGCCGCAAGGGCTTTCAGTTTGCCATGCTCCCCTTTGGCCTTAACAGCACCCCTCTGGTGATGGTGGTGGTTGAATCTCATCTGCGAAGATCAGGGGTACCAGTCTTCTCCTATCTCTGCGAATTACTTTTGATGACGAACTCGCCACAGTCGGTCGTCTCCCACCTCCAGACTACGGTGCACCTCCTACAGTCGCTGGGGCGCACTATAAATGTGCCAAAGCCACACCTGACCTCTTCTCAGAAACTCTTACATCGGAGCAGTTCTGGACACAGTGCAGATTCTGACTTATCCCCCCTAACAGTGAGTCCAGGATATTCAGGCTATGACACTGATTTCAGCCTCTATCATGGGTTTCAGTGAGACTGTCAGGGCATTTCCGTAGTGGTTCAGCACCTGGCGGACTCTCTGACCACCGTAACAGTCAAACTCGCCCGAAGATGCCTAGCGTATCATTAATGGTGTCTCCACATGGTGGTTCAAGGTCTCTTTCAGCAATGGGGAGAAACTTGGTTAGATCTGTTCGCCACCACTTCTGCGCGCTGCCGTTTTCAAGGCGGGCTCCCACTCGTAGACACTTTTCAACGTAAGCATACTTCATGCTGAAGGTAGTCACCCCATCCCACCTAGGCCAGTCCATCACTTTTCCTACCTTTTATGCTCCACCTCATCCCTCTAAGGAAGAAGAGGGACTTCACTGGCTGCACCCAAAAAGAGCGCGTCATCCTATTTTGACTGCACAAAACCGTTCCAGGTGGACGATCAACTCTTCGTGGGGTATGTCTGAGCCAAGAAAGGAAAGGCCATACAGAAACCACCTCCCAAAGGATTGTACACTTCATTAAGACCTGTTATGCATTGGCCACGAAGTGACCATGAGAGGGGTTGCAGGAACATTCCATCAGGGCAAAGACTGCGATCACTGCGTAAGTATGTGAAGTACAGGTCATGGACATCTGCCAGGCAGCAACATAGACGTTCACCAAGCCTTACTGCCTGGACAATCGGGTCCGTCTGGACAGTCACTTTGCCAGTTCATTCCTGCTGGACTTTCTGCTTTGAATCAGATTTGCAAATCGTCTTCTGGGGACGTTCTTCTTGGGTATCTATTCTAAGGTAAGGAATCTGTGGCTAGAAGTCTATGAGATGAACAAGTTATTTACCTTCAGTAACGCATTATCTGGTAGAGATTGTCTAGCCGTGGATGTCTTAACGACCCACCCACCCTCCCAGCTCTGCGAATGGCTTTCTAGGTGCAGGGCTATCCCTTTTTTGTGCCCTAGTTTCACACCCCCAATGGTTAGTGTTGTTTGTGGCTCTGCGCTACTGGCTTGGAATGTCACCCAAAAAACTGTACTTCAGCGTGCTAGAGTGGCCCCTATATAGGCACAGGGCACATCACTTCCGGTGCAGACGATGACACGTGGACCTGAACTATGCCAACTGCCAGCGCGCAGGTCAGCTGCTCACAAAATGTGTCCGGATCCAGTCTGACACCTGGGGATAATTGTAAGGTTAAGAATCTGAGGCTAGTCTCTACAAGCTAAGCCGTTACCAAAGGTAAATGACTTGTTCATCAAGACAGATGTGTTCTGCTTTCGAGCCACCACATGTTAGTGACATGCAATTCTTGTTTTTGAACGTAGCCTTGCTCATTTCTATCACTTTTCACTCAGGAGAATCATTGAGATGCAATCACTAACGGGTGAGGAACCTTTTATTGCGATGCATAGATGTAGAGTAGTTTTAAGTAAAGCCCCAAATTTCTTCCAAATAATATTTTACCTTTTATGTAAACAAGACTATTGACTTGCCCATTTTCTTTTTCTGGACTATGACACCAATGGCACCACATGTACGCAAGCACACCCTTATGCCAAACTAAGTGCATAGGTATAGTGTAGTAGCTACTCTTTGTTACTTTTGTGAAAACCTCCCACTGGCAATCCTATTTCTGAGGGTGCTGTACAGATTGTTAAATTTATACTGACTTGTTGTGCATTATATGTGGTGCCTAGAGCACTTGTCCCTCAAAGTAAGCCAGCCACTATGTTATGTTATGTTATAAAGACTTTTGTAACGCGCTCTGTTACTAACAAGTATCCTGGCGGGAGAGAGAGGTGGCAGAGATAACGAGGGGGGGGCAGTTACAGGTTCATATTAAACAAATGGGTTTTCAGCCCTTTCTTAAAGGCGGCAGTGGTCTGGGCAGCCTTAAGATGTAATGGAAGAGCGTTCCAGGCCCTGGCAGCCCTGACTGAAATGGACTGGCCTCCAACTCTGGAGAGCTTAAATCTAGGCACGGTCATTTGGCACTGATTAGCCGAGCGGAGACAGCGCTTCGGAACATACAGGGTAAACCGTTTCCTCAAGTACACAGGTCCGAGCTGATGGATCGCTCGGAAAGAGAGCACCAAAGTTTTAAACATAATCCGGTGCGCCACCGGAAGCCAATGGAGGCTGCGTAAGTGAGGGCGGACGCTAGACCTCCTGGGCAGTTTAAACAGGAGTCGCGCAGCCGCATTTTGAATAACCTGAAGCCGTTGGATCAAATACGCAGGTAAGCCGCTAAACAGGGCATTCGCGTAGTCAAGCCTAGAAAGGATTAAAGCACGCGACACAGTCTCTTTGGCCTCTCTCGGAAGGAGTGGAAAGAACCTACGTAAGGCTTTGAGAGTAGCAAAACACACACCCGTGAGTTTTTTGATGTGGTCCTCAAACTTGAGATCACTCCCAAACCAGACCCCCAGGTTCTTAGCAGGGCCGCCCATGGAATTGAGGCAAGGCAGATCTGGTGGCCATAGGAGGTTTCTAAAATTATCCGGAAAGGAACCATCAAAGAGAACCTCGGACTTGTCTTTGTTGCACTTGAGCTGGCCAAGTGCTAGCCAGCGAAAGACAGATGAAAGGCAAAGCCGAACAGTCGACGTGTCCAAGTTATCCTTTGCTATGCCTTCTTAGGGAGCATTCCCATGGCAGACATATGTAAAGCTGCTACTCTGTCGACATAATTTATCAAACGTTGTGTAGACATTCAAGCCTGTCAGGAGCCCTTAGTTGGCTACACAGTTTCAAGAACTTTGTACAAACATCTGCATCTTCCGCTTGCTAGCAATCCCTAGGGGATGTACTGTTTTATAGTCTAAGCAGAGCATGTGCATCTACAGCAACACATGCTACATATGGAAAATGTTACGCTGGGACCATCAGCTCTTAGCTTATGGTCCTGAATATACACATTCACTCCTCCCCTTAAGCAAATGGTGATCCAAGAGGTTTTGCACTTTCTGTTCCTTCACAATGCACAGCTCATATATTTAGTCTTATTTCACTACACTCTATTGACATTACTCACCCGCTGGTGAAAAAATAATCTAAGGTGAAGTCTATGTCCCGGTGCATTGTGGACTGAGGGAAGAGTCATGAAATACATTGTGACCAAAAACACATTAATGATTCACTTTTGGCCATCAAAACTGACACAGTGACTGCTAAATCCCTAGGCAAGCTGCAGTATCGCAAATTTCCCCTGTGAGGAGATCAAGGCAGGGGGTTTTCTTCCTACAGAGGAGCATCTCTGCTATTCCACCAATATCGGTCCTATCAGTCCCAATATAGGCCTCCATATCAACAGCAGCTATATCACTTTCCATGGGCCATATGTGGCTTTCCATCACCAGTTATTCATATTATCTTATGCCAAGTCATGCAGGCTCCAAGAGTCTATTCCAATGAAAAGGGAGTACTGGTATCCCCGAAAACGACACCTCCGAAATGTCCAACAAATGCGTGTTTATATGTTAGGGTAGAAAGTACCAAACGCGACACAGGACCTTGATAAGTCTGTCCACTTGCAACGTCTCCTGAGTAAGTTGCTGGAAACAGATTCTCTGAATAATTGAAGGATGGAAAGCCGCATATGGTTTAATAAATTCTGCAACCTAAATGTTTACTTTTCAAAACATTAGACTTTCTAAACACACCTGTGGTCACTGTTCTATGTCTTTTTCATTTAACCGTATCCGTGACATTTGTTATTTGTTTTGTTATGTTTAGTCCATTTCATAAAACAATGCATGCCACATAGCAGCTTATAGTGTTCATGTCCCCATTTCAAATGACGAGTACCACGTCCTCACTGTGCTAGGTTTCTGCCAATTCATAATCTAGTTTCATTCCCCTCAAGTTAGTGTTACTAGGTCTTACAGCGCTCTGGTCACACCTTTCATTTTTGTTGATTTTAAGCCCACAATAATGAACCCTAGCCGGATGGGTGGAAGGCGCATGAGAGAATAGTACAATTAACAGCTTTTAACAAAGGACAGAATGTGAGTTGTAATAATGACATCTATCTTGCAAATATATCCCAACACAGTAAAATCGACACACTAATGGTCAACGTATATTTCTTGTCCTTGTTTCACACACTCACTGCGCTTAGAATGCAGGTGTGCTACCATGCTTACTTCCAGCATTCTATGCCTGCTGATTGGTTGAGCAAATTACAGCTTTTTCCACAGATGATGCTTTTAGGTGTACCTCACACTAGAGATGGTCCTCATTGGTAGGTAACATTTATTAAAAGTGATACTTCCTAGCACAGTGTGGGCAATAAGGCTGTTCGCTGCATTATCCTTTCCAGTCCTATCACTACATGTTGATGCACAGACCTGCTCTCCCTAAGTCTGCTTTATTTCCCTTCCCTAACTGTTCACTCTATTGAGCAAGAATTGTAATGTAGGCAACCAGTTATTAACATCCGCACATGCAATTTAAGTTGATTTGTGATTAAAAATTGCACTTCATGTCCTGTGTTCTTATTGTTTTCAGGAATTTACAAACCTGTATATGGGGCGCATTGCTGCACAAATTTACTTTTGGCAGTATTACATCTATAAAATGTCAGCCTGCTATAAATGAGTTGATGAATAAATGCAGCTGTTTATTTATTTGGTTTCTCTGATTTCCTTTACTTGGTGTGTTTTCTCTTGCAGATTTTATTTGATACCCAGGCTCCATTAAATGCCATCAATAAACTCCCAACTGTGCCAATGCTGGGTCTTACACAGCGGACAAACACTGCGTATCAATGTTTCTCAATCCTGCCCCAATCACCCACCCACATCAGATTGGCCTTCAGGAACATGTATTGTATTGACATTTACTGCCGGAGTCGCGGAGTGGTGGCAATACGTGATGGAGCGTACAGTCTTTTTGACAACAGTAAAATAGTTGAAGGCTTTCACCCTGCACCAGGGTTAAAGGTAATAATGTCTTTTGTATTGTGTATATGATTGATTTGTTTTTTTCGTAATTTTTGTGTAATGGATTACAAACATAATTGTTGGAAAGTGGTAAACAAGTTACCAAACAGTCAACACATACATTTTTTTCTTTCACTCCCTTTCAAAATATGCAAGTCATCTAACTGTACCTTTTTCCTGAAAAAACTCTGTGCTTATTCTTTGCCAAATCATTTTAGGTCTGCAGTTTTACAAATAAAGTGCAGAACATAAAGATAAATGCTTGGAATAACTTCACAGAAATCTCTAGTTCCAGTTTTTTTTCTAATTAGTGAGTAAGCATAGTTACCACAGGACTTCTTTTATGTAGCTAGGACTGACCTTGTTGTGATAAACCTATGGTGTTACGACTAATGCACAGCTCAATCAAAAGTTTGAACCTTCTGTGCTTGGGGTGCAGGGAGGGAGCTGAATAAGCATTGACAAAAACTCCTTGCAACCTACAGAGAGTAGAGTGTCCAAATGGAGTACCTTGGGACTACAATTGGAGTGCCACACTATTGTGGTCCAGGTGCACCTGATGCAAACAATAGTTCCTACAGAGGATGCTGTTCTGAAATGTACATATGGCCTCAAAATAAGGCGCCAGAGCTTTAAAAATTCAAAGTTAGGAATGGCTGGTGAAAATAAAATGCTGCAGCACTTTTACAGCTTGTTTCAACCCTACCTCTCTTTGTTGCAACATCAAAATTGATGGTATTTTAATAAAAGGTGGTCTAGGTTAGTAAAATGTTAAGATATAGTTAGCCACATTTTTCCTCTGAGTACAGTCTTCAAATACCCCAGCAAGTGGCTAAACCTTACAATGATGGCTAATTATAAAGTGAAAGACACTAAATTTCTGATGGATACTCCTAACTGCAGATTCCTCACCTTGTGGAAACCCCCCAGGCGACAGACATGATCTGGAGAGTTCGAGGCATGTGGGCTGCTAAATTCATATCTGTAGCATAGATCGCCGCCTAGAGTTGGGTCCGGATGATTGCACATTGTTGTCCTGGAAGAGTCTTCGAAGTATCACGAGATAGGTGGCTCCTCCCCTGGACTACAGTGCGCATGGGCATCGACTCCATCCCCAGATTGTTTTTTTCCGCCATTGGGTTCGGATGTGATTTCGACGTCTCCTGTTCGGAATCGTGATAGAACTTTTTCAAGGCCAAAAGGCCTTCTTTGTACCGTCGGTATTGTTCGCGTTCGGTCCCGTCTATCTTCCAGCTCGTGGAGTCTGATATCCGGGGGGTCGTGTGACTCTTCGGTGATCGGGCCTAGTCGACGCAGCAAGACTTCGACGGCATGGAGCGGAGTCCATTCAAGAAATGTCCCGTGTGTGGATCCAAGTACCCACACATTGACGTCCATCCTGTGTGCAACAAGTGCCTGTCGCCGGACCACGACGAGGCCAACTGTATGGCCTGTTCCAGATTTCGATCAAAGAAGACGATCAAGCTTTGGCGCGTGGCGCGCCTTGAGGCCCAGCGATCGGCTCCGGCACCGGTGGACATCTTTGACGACCCCGCGGAAGACGAGCAAGTGCGTCACCTGCAGATTTCCCCTACCCCGGTGGAGGTCGAGTCCGACGACGGAGCGGACGTCCACAGTCCCGACATTGAGGAAATCGTCGAGAAGGTAGGGGATGACGACGAAGCATATGGGGCCATGGAAGATAGCTCGGAGGAAGAGCTATGCCCCGTTCGTACTCTTACAATGGCTCAGGTCACGGGATCGCCACGCGGCCTTACCCAAGACCTTACACCTCGATCCACGGCCCCGCCTTCCGGCCCGGCTACGGACACCTCCGCGGAGCCGCCATTGCTGAAATCGAAACCGAAACTGAAACCCTCGGTATCGATGAAAACAAAGATGGCCGACACGCCATCGAAACCGAAGACGTCCGCTCCGGTGCCGACGGCGTCGTCTTCGGGGGCCTACAAACCGATACAAGCTGGCGACCAGGCAAAGGTGCCGAAGGTGGTTAAGGAGCCAAGCTCGAAGAAGCCCGTCGAGCCGGTGTCAACCAAGGTGGACAAGCCAACATCCAAGAAGACTGTCAAGCCTCCCTCGGGACAGTCTGTCGTGCCGAAGACCAAGGGGCCCGTTGACGCGAAGTCGGTGAAGGGCGCAGACCCACGGTCTGGGGTCGTGACTCCTAAAGGAAAACCTGTCGATCCGAAGCAGTCGGCATCGACGTCTGCGGCAGTGGACAGCGCTCGAAGCGCACCAGTCAAGGGTGCTCCTGCGCCTCGGCCGGACAAACACAAGTCGTCCACGCTCGGGTCTTCCCCTGGGGGCGGACCAAGAACATCGGTCGGATCGACGAAACCGTCCGCTTCCTTTACGAAGCAGGTCTCGGACTCCCTCAAGCACCTTAAGGACAAGGCTTTGGCATCGGAACCGAAGACTCCTTCCGCACCGAAGCCGGCAGACACACCAAAGACCACATCGGCACCACTACTCTACACGTTGCCGCCTAAGGTGGCGCCGAAGGCCTTTGCACCGCGGTCGGTGCCCAAGGACACTGTGTCGCCGTCCACTCAACCGGTTGGGACTGTGGGTCATCGGCACCCTTTGGTTGAAGAACGGTCGGAGCATTTCATCGATGCCGACACCGGGAAACTCACGCTGTACAAGAGGAAGATTACTTCCCAACCTTTGCGGTCGTTTACCATTCCTCTGAAACGTAAGAAGCCTGCAGCAGAAACACCAGTTCTGGTGGAGCAGATTCTTCCTCAGAATAGGAGGAGTGCAACACCTTCACCCACATACTCTGATGGGGATGGAGGGGAGCAAGATGAGGAGTACAATTGTCCTGCTCATACAGAGCCTGATGAGCAGCAGGACTCATGGATGGACACTGGTGATCAAGGGGACCAGCAGACGGTCCAGGATCCTCAGGTTTATAACGTGAAGCCGTCTCCCACTGAGGACTCTGCGGCATTTAATGCCTTAATTGAAAGGGCAGCTACAAACCATAAAGTGGAAATGCATGCTGACCCCGTGGAGGTGGACTTCCTTTTTGACACTTTCTCTACTGCTGAAAAAACTGTCAAGACTCTCCCAATGTTGAAAGGGGTCCTTAAGCATGCGGCAGACTTTTTCAAGGAACCCACAAGATCACGGGTTGTCAACCCACGCATTGAGAAGAAATACAGACCGGCACCTGGCGACCCGACCTACATTAGGGGCCAGTTGCCTTTGGACTCTCTGGTGGTCTCTAATGCCCGCAAGAGGGCAAACTCCCAGACCACGGGTGAAGCTCCTCCCCCGGACAAAGAGTCAAAAGTGCTGGAGGCATCTGGGAAGAGGGTAGCAGCTCAGGCGGCCAACATATGGCGCATTTCAAACACGCAGGCTCTGTTGGCCAGATACGATAGGGCACACTACGACACCCTAGAGCAGCTGTTACAACACCTCCCAGACCAGTTTAAAGAGGGAGCTGAAATGCTTATCCAGGAGGGGAAGCTCATCTCCAACGCTGCGATAAAGTGTGCGCTAGATGTTGCGGACACAGCAGCGAGAGCGATCAACACTAGTGTGATGTTGAGGCGTCAGGCATGGCTCCGCATCTCGGGATTCAAGCCAGAAATTCAAACTACTATCCTCAACCAGCCCGTTAATCCAGACAGGTTGTTTGGCCCAGAGGTGGACACCACCCTGGAGAAGATCAAGAAAGATACCGAGACTGCCAAGTCCATGGGAGCTCTCCAGTCACAACAATTTAGAGGAAACACTTTTCGTCGCTCAGGCAATCGAGGTGTTAACAGGGTGCACATGTCGCAGCAGACGCCATTCAATGAAGGTGGTGCGCAATCCTCCTACAGCAAGCAGGGCAGAGGTGGATACAGAGGAAACAGTGCCAAGGGTAGAGGCAGAGGCAACAACAGTTCCCGTTCCTCTGCCGCCAACAAACAGTGACTCCCTGTCACTGCCCCCGACCATCCAACACCTGTCGGGGGGAGAATCCAACAGTTCCTGCCAGTCTGGAAGTCCATCACCACAGACAGGTGGGTCAGGAAACTTATCCAGTTCGGCTATTGTTTGGAGCTGACATCCACCCCACCACCCATGCCCCCAAAACACCGTCCTATGTCAGCAGAGCACTTGCACTTATTGCAGCAGGAGGTTCTGGTAATGCTGCAAAAAGGCGCAATAGAGCTCCTGCCAGTGGAGGAAGAAGGCACGGGGGTTTATTCCCTGTACTTCTTAATCCCAAAAAAGGACGGCTCACTCAGACCGATTCTAGACCTACGCCCCTTAAACCAGTACATTCTTTCAGAACACTTCCACATGTTGACACTGCAGCAGGTTCTTCCCTTGTTACAACAGGGAGACTTCCTAGCAACCTTGGACCTCAAGGATGCTTACTTTCACATACCACTCCACCCATCCCACAGAAAGTACCTCAGGTTCACCATCCAAAACAGGCATTACCAGTTCAAGGTACTCCCCTTCGGAGTGACCACTGCTCCCAGAGTGTTCACAAAATGTCTAGCGACAGTGGCGGCACACCTCCGAAGACAGGGTATACATGTCTACCCTTATCTGGACGACTGGCTCGTGCAGGCAAAGTCAGCCCAGCAGTGCGCCACAGACATGTCCCACACCATTCACTTCCTTCACAGTCTAGGATTTACACTGAACTACCCGAAGTCACACCTTCAGCCGGCCCATGTGCGGCAGTATTTAGGCGCGACCATCAATACCCTGGCTGCCACAGCTCAGCCAAACCCAGCGAGGATCGACAACATCCAGGCGCTGATCCAAAAGTTCAGACCGCAACACTCACTCCCAGCGAGAGTGTTCATGCAGTTGATAGGCATGATGGCCTCCTCCATCTTCATAGTCCCGCACGCGAGACTCCATATGCGTCCGCTCCAAGAATGCTTAGCGCATCAGTGGACTCAGGCTCAGGGACAGCTAAACGACCTAGTGTTGGTGACGGGTCGGGCATACAGCTCTCTGCATTGGTGGAATCCACACAACCTTTGCAAGGGCCGACCGTTCCAGGAGCCTGTGCCACAGATTACACTAACAACGGACGCATCTCTCCAGGGATGGGGAGCTCATGTGCTCCACTATACAGTGCAGGGACTATGGACAACACAACAAAGGAAGATGCACATCAACTACTTGGAGCTGATGGCAATCTTCATGGCACTCAAGTCCTTCAAAGTACATCTGTGCAACAAAGTCGTGTTGATCCGGACGGACAACATGACAGCCATGTACTACATTCAAAAGCAGGGAGGTACGCACTCTCCACAGTTGTCTCATCTGGCTCAGAGCATGTGGAAGTGGGCCATTCAGAGGAACATCTTCCTCATGGCGGAACACCTCCCGGGCACGGACAATCAGATGGCGGATCTGCTCAGCAGGTACAGCCACCAGATGCACGAGTGGGAGTTACATCCATCAGTACTCCGCCCGTACTTCCAGCAGTGGGGTCATCCAGAGATAGACCTGTTTGCCACGGAGGAAAACGCAAAATGCCAAAGCTTTGCCGCCAGGTTCCCTCACCCACTATCGCAGGGCAATGCGATATGGATGAACTGGTCAGGCAGATTTGCGTACGCTTTTCCCCCAGCGCCTCTCATTCCGCTGGTGGCAAAAAAGCTAAAGCAACACTCGCTGACGCTCATCCTAGTTGCTCCAACGTGGGCGCGACAACCGTGGTACACCACGTTCCTCGAACTCTCCGTGGTACCGCATCAAAGACTGCGCCTCACACCCCAGCTCTTAACGCAGAACCGTGGCGACATTCAGCACCCAGATCCGCAGCAGCTCAATCTGGCGATCTGGCTCCTGAGGTCCTAGAGTTTGGCTACCTTGATTTGCCCCCTGAATGCATGGACATCATCCGGGAGGCAAGGAAGCCCACCACCAGAGCTTGCTATGCAGCAAAATGGAAGCGGTTTGTCATCTACTGTACCGAGCACGCTATCAACCCGCTCGATGCATCCATTCCTAATATCATCTGCTATCTGTTGCATCTGTACAAATGCAATCTAGCATACGCTTCCATTCGGATACACTTATCCGCCATAGCGGCTTATCTCCAAAACAGGCAGCATCTCTCTGTCTTCAGGGTGCCTGCCATTAAAGCTTTCCTGGAAGGGCTGAAGCGGGTCATCCCTCCCAGGACCCCGCCAGGTCCTGTGTGGAACCTCAATGTGGTGCTCACCAGATTGATGGGTCCCCCATTTGAACCTCTGCATTCATGTGAGCTTCAGTTCCTCACATGGAAAGTGGCTTTTCTCATTGCCATAACGTCTCTACGACGTGTTAGTGAGCTACAGGCGCTCACCATTCAAGAGCCATTTATACAAATTCATTCAAACAGGGTGATGCTGCGCACTAACCCCAAATTTCTCCCCAAGGTGGTGTCGCAGTTTCAGGTCAATCAAACGATCGAACTGCCCACATTCTTTCCCAACCCAGAAACGGTAGCAGAAAGGATGCTCCATACGCTGGATGTCAAAAGAGCGCTTATGTACTACATTGACAGAACACAAACTTTTAGAAAGACACAGCAACTCTTTGTTGCCTTCGCAGCCCAGTATAAAGGCAACCCCATTTCCAAAGCAGGAACCGCCAGGTGGATCGTTAAGTGTATTCAGATTTGCTATCAGAAGGCTAAGCGCACTTTAACGGTCCCCCCCAGAGCACACTCCACACGCAAGCTGGGGGCCTCCATGGCATTCCTGGGTAACATTCCTTTGGAAGACATTTGTAGGGCAGCCACATGGTCTACACCACATACGTTTACCAAACATTACTGTGTAGATGTGCATTCCAAACAGCAGGCAGCTGTAGGACAGGCTGTTCTTAAAACACTTTTTCAGACTTCTGAAGCTGGCACGGGCGGCCGTCGTTAATGGAGGGACTGCTATGTATTCTATGCTACAGATATGAATTTAGCAGCCCACATGCCTCGAACTGAATATGCTACTTACCAGTATGCATCTGTTCTTGGCATGTAGGGCTGCTAACATTCATATCGCCCGCCCTCCTCCCCGGCGCCCGTAGCGGCTGCAGACTTTTCTTGCATTTCATCTCTAGCATGGCCTTCACGTTTTCAGTTACACTCCATCTTTGCCACAATGGCTAAAAACAATCTGGGGATGGAGTCGATGCCCATGCGCACTGTAGTCCAGGGGAGGAGCCACCTATCTCGTGATACTTCGAAGACTCTTCCAGGACAACAATGTGCAATCATCCGGACCCAACACTAGGCGGCGATCTATGCTACAGATATGAATGTTAGCAGCCCTACATGCCAAGAACAGATGCATACTGGTAAGTAGCATATTCAATTTTCGCTGCAATATCCTTGCACTACTGTAGGTGCCTTGTTCATTTACGTCCAGCCCTGGAAATGACTCCAGAACCACATACAGCCACAACCCAGCGTGTTGATGGTTCCTTTCTTACTACGCCTTGATGTGCAGATCTGGAGCTCGCTTCCTTACTTTGTCTTTTGACAGAACTTATTTCTGACAACGTTATATACAATGTGTAAGGGACATGTCGCTCCTCCCCCCCCCCCCAAAAAAAAATTACAGGCGTCGAACCCTGCATGGACTTCCATAAGCAGATGATGGTGACAGACCCCCACCAGGTATGTCTCTAGGTTCCTCACATGACTCGAAGTCCTGTGACAACTGCACCAGTATGAACCCGTAGACCATCCGAGACCCCCAGGCAAAGCTCTATGTGGCTTAACACTTTCGGAAAGCATGTAAGGGCCTGTCAACGCATAAGAACTGGTCTTGCTTGAGGACGCAAATGAGTTCTCGAGAAAGGCTCTTTTCCCACTCCAAGTAGTCAGATTAGTTGAAGTCCAAGAAATACCATAAGCAGTCTAAACATGACTCACCTTCTTCTGCGCCACTCTGGTCAAGAGAAGTTGTGTGGATATCAGTGTTCTATGGATATAGGTCCCGGTCCTCCACTGTGGGCCTGATCCCTCAGCTTGGTTCAATCCAACCTGAATTCCCGGGTCCTTGTATGAGCCATCAACAGATCCAAGCCTTCAATGGAGCCTTGTTGCATATGTTCAGCATCCTACCAGCTCCCTCTGCTGTGCCTACAGGCCCGATGATCCAAGGTGGTCTCCAGTTGGACTACTGCAGGGCGATCCATCCCAGATGCTGACTGGGTCACTTGACCCCACTGAGGGGCCCGTCCTGACTCCGGAATGACTTCTGTCTTGAATTCTCTCTCAGCACTGAGATCTTTGCCGGGTCCCTGTGCTTCGTCGCCAAAGCCACCGACACTGGAAGAATAACCTATTGTCCTTATGGACTCTGAAACAAATCCACAGTTATCTCAACCAACGTCGCACCTATTTTGATCTCCAACACAGCCCATTCCACCCCTCTCGAACTTGAATAGTACATTGCTGCTACCAATGTTATTCAGATGCAGAACCCCATGATGGTGATGATGGGGATGCCTATACCCAAATTTATGAAGAAGAGAATTTATTTCTGGATCTTCAAGATACCAGTTGGGTAGCTGCATCCCCTGACACTGGCCTAAACTCTCCACCTGGCCCTTCCATAGAGGAGTCGGTGTCTTTTGCCATTGCCATCCGGAGGGCTGTGGAGTACTAGCTCTCCAACTGCCATTTGCAGAGTTAAAACACATTTTCTCACTGAACTCTTGCAGCCTGGGCAGACTTCTTTAAAGCTGCTCCTCCTGTCGAATGAGGGCCTGACTAATACTTTAAAGGACACATGGTCCAAACCTGGATCTGGCCTGCCTGTGAGTAAACAAATTGCCAGGCAGCACAGACCTGCTATATCTTTACACCTCCAGCACGCTACTTCCCAGAGTCTTGTGGTGCAAGCTTCCACGAGCAGGTTGAACGCCTAACTCTTTCCCTAGTACACCCCCAATCTGATAGAGACATCTAGCTGCAGATTCCTCATCTTTGAACTTCTAGGCGTCAGGCTGGATTCAGAAGATTTTTGATAGCAGTACCCCTATTTGCCAGTATGTGGCGTCTGTCAACTCCGCGTGACAGTAGGTGGCGTTGGTCAACTCCGCGTGACGTCGTAGTTGTCATGTTTATCCGCGTCTTGACATCCGCGTCGTCAATATAACCGCCACTCCGGCGCACCCGCGCCAGCCAGCGCTGATCTGTTGAAGAGAGCTACCCCCCATGGACTTTTTTTTTTTTACCTTTTGTCGACTCCTTATGGTGTGTTAGGAATGCCCAGTAGGAAGACTTTGGGGTTCAAGCCGTGCAGCGACTGTCACCGCGCCATGTCGATAACTGATCCCCATCTCATGTGTTTCTGGTGCCTGGAGCGCGACCACTACACGATGTCGTGCTCAGATTGCCGGGCCATGGCGCCAAAGGCTTTGAGGAGCGGTTGCTGAAGCTGTTCGCGGCCTGTCCCGCACCGCGGAGGTCGTCTCGTCCATCTTGCTCCCGGTCGAGAAGAAGGTCCGTGCATCGTTCCGGGGGCTCAAAGTTCTCTTCGTCGAAGTAGTCAGGTAAGAGGCACAAGAGCTTCGACTACACCTTATCCGCCTTTCGGCGAGTTGGAGGTGCCTCAGCGTTCTAAGCCCCGTTACGTGGAGCAGGCACCTGGGTCGATTTCGCGTCTCCCTCCCTTCCTGGGGCAAGAGCCCCCGGAATTTTATGACACTACTGCAACCTACGCAACCGAACATGGTCTCTGGCGCCGCCTCCCCCATCCTCATTTCAGACGATATGGAGCCGGTCTGGCATCCACCGAGGCAGGCGGAGCCGTATGGCTTCATACCGGCTAACCAGCCTCTTTCTGAAGATTTAGGGTTGGAGGAAGAGGATTGCAAGGGGGAGCAGGATCCCTTAGAAATCCCTCAGCCCCAGGACTTGGACTGGTGTGAGGAGCTGGGTAATGCCAGTTGCCTGGACACCTCCCCAGATTCTGGCATGCTGTCTCCCCCTAACCTGGCTATGGAGGATGGGACGTCGTTTGCTATGGGGTGGGTGGGGCTGCGGAGGACCTGGACCTGCAGCTTCTTACAGTGGCAGTCAAGACGAATGTCTTGACTGAGGTCCTGCAGCCTGGTGGCTCCTCATCGGAACCCTTGCTGCCCAATAATGAGGCCTTAACAGACCTTCTGGGCACCTGGTCCAAACCCACCACAAGGCCTCCTGGGAATAGAACTATTGCACGCCGCCATCGCCCTGCACCATGCAACCCAGTTTTCCTCACTGCCCACCCCACCCCCCAAAGCTTGGTGATCCAGGCTTCCACTTCCTGTGGCGCATTCCCTTCTGCCGGTCCGGACAGGGAATCCAAATGGCTGGAGCCCGTTGGGAAGAAAATGTTATCTTACGCCAGCCTTGCATTTCGGTCGGTGAACACCGCATGCCTTTTGTGCTGTTATTCCCATTCTGTATGGGATAAGGTTGCGCAGGTACTGCCTAAGGTCCTGGAGGAGGACCGATCCTGCTCTCCCAAGCAAAATGAGACCAGAGAGATGCCACGAAGTTCGCAATTCGCTGTGGTTTGGACACAATGGACTCACTGAGCTGAGCGATTTCTTCGATGGTGACCATAAGGCGTGTCCCTGGCTGAGGACGTCTGGCTTTTCAGAGGATGTTCATGCAAACCTCATGGACATGCCTTTTGATGGCTCACGTCTCTTTGGTGACGAGGCTGAATGCAGCACTTGAGCACTTAAAGGATTTGTGGGCAACGGCCAAATCCTTGGGCCTCAGTCCTACAACCTGGCCTGCGTCTGCTTTTGGCTCCTTTCATGGCTACGGAAGGGGCTTCCAACCGCACCAACCCTATTCCAGCTAGCGGGTTCCGCAAGTTCAGCAACCTCTGCGGGCTGTGGCCGCGGTTCATCAATGTCCTTGAGGGTCAGGAGGCCAGAAGTCTAGCCAGGCCACCGACCCCTAGTCCTGCCCTTCGGTGTCACAAGCGTCCAGTGGGTGGACCGAGCACTTTAAGAATTCTCATCCTGCAGCCAGGTCCTTAGGCCTGTCTGCAGCCCGCATCCACCTCAGTCTGTTTTTCGCTCCTTTCGTGGCTACGGAAGGGGCATCCAGCCACATCGATTCCCGCTGATCCTCTGTGCTGTGCATGCTACCCAACCTGCATGGACGAGGGCACAGTACACACAGACTTCGTGGGTCAATTGGCCAGTGGTGTGGGAAGTCTGCACCCCCCTTCTGCAACCGTTTCCTAACCCTCCTAATCTGCTCCTTTACCACCATGGGCACCCAGTTGGCGGCAGTCCATGACATCGGATAGGTGGGTTTTGCAAATTGTCTGAAGGGGCTTCGAGACTACCCCTCCCCCTACGCCACCATCTCACAATCGGCTGACGGAGGATCATCTGTTTGTTCTCGTCGAGGAGGTCACTACACTCTGGGCTAATGAAACCATAGAGAGGGTTCCAGTGCCTGAAGTAGGTTGTGGTTGTTATTCTCGCTGCTTTCTGGTTTCCAAAAACAACAAGCTTTCGTCCTTTCCTCAATCTCCGAACTGTCAATCTCTTCCTCAAAAAGGAGAAATTCATAATGCTCTCATTAGCTCAGGTCTTGTCTTCCCTGGACCCAGTAGACTGTATGTTGCTTTGGAATTGCAGGACACTTATTTCCATATTCCTGTCCTGCTTGCCCTACTGGCTCTATCTGCGGTTTACGGTAGGCCACTAGCCCTTTCAGTTCACTGTGCTTCCCTTTGGACTTTACAGCGCCCCTCGGGTGTTCACCCAGGTGATGGCAGTGGATGCAGTTCATCTGAAGAGGTCAGATGTGCCAGTCTTCCCCTACCTCAAAGGCTGGCTGCTGAAGGTGGACTCGACCTAGGCTGACCTCTCCCACTTCGAGACTACCGCAAACCTTCTGTGTTGACTGGGGTTCACTATCAACATGCCGAAGTCACACCTGACTCCCTCAGATTCTCCCTTTCATTGGAGCTTTTCTGAACACATTGCAGTTTCTGGGTTATCACAAGCGACAAGCCTCTATTTTTGGTTTCGGTCAGACTGTCTCTGTGCATTCTGGGTCTCGTGGCCTCCTGCATCCTACAATTTCAGTGGGCGCAGCATCGGGGGAATCTCTTCAATATGTTCCAGATCTCGGAGGAAACTGCTAACGGTCTGCAGCGGTGGCTAACGAACTGCGATTGGGTCAGGAACAGACCCCTCTCCCTTACAGAACCAGATCTCACAGTAGTGACGATTACGTCATTCCTAGGATGGGACAGCCATCTGGGAGAGGTGGAAATCGGAGGACTCTGGTCTTTGGCGGAATCTGGACTCCACATCAACCTGCTGTAGCTCCGTGCAATCCAACTGGCATTAAAAACCTTTCTGCCCTGCATCAGAAGACGTGTTGAGTTTTAACGGGGTAAACCCATAAAACTACCCGGCCTGGGTCAGTAGTTCAGTACATTAAAGAAATGGTTGTGGTAGTTCCTTTCTAATTCATGTATAGTAAACACATATAAAATCAAGAAAACAATTCACCACTAACAATATTGGTCTGATTCAAGGAAAAGGAAATTTAATTTCAATGAGTAATAGTCATTAAATGCAATTGTAATTCAAAGCATTAATGGTTCGCAATGCAATAGCTCAAAAACATTCATAGTGCATATGATATTTACAGTGCTCTCAATGTGAAAAGGAAAAAAGGGGTAATGGTAATGAGTTGGTAAGTGAGGGACAGGGTAAAGGTATGACATGGGCACAATTACTGTTATGTACAAGAAGACCTTTCCAGCCTATTATAGGTCAGTTCCCAAATATACATAACTCATAGATACATATTAATTAGGTTATTCTCATTCTATGAGCTTGTTGGTATGCTGTAGATGGTCTACGTTTCGGCCCCTGGGGGAAGGAGGGTGATTGGTTCCTCACGTTCCTGCATCTGGGTTTGCTAAAACTACACCTGCATGCGTGGAAATTGAATGGTGACAGCTGACTGCTTTTCATCTCCCTTGCGAGGTAGTTGTCATTTTGGCAGAGAGGTGTCGGTCCACCAAAACCATCTAAGGTGGAAGATGAGAAAAGGTTGTCACTTTGTGTGCTTCTCTTCACATCTAATCTTTGCAAGTGCTCTTATCTAATGTATTGCTGATTAGTATTTCTCTAACACAGAAGGGCATTGCAGTGACTACTGTTAAAGTTAGTGGTCAACCCTTTCGGGTTTTCTGCAGTTAAATAATCAACCATCGTTATTCAGATCACCTGCTATGATTCTTGTTTTTTGAACAGGTTAACCCATGTGTTGCCTCCCTAACCCTTGTGATACTACAGTGGGATCCGAATTTGGTTCTAACATTTTTGATGTGCACCCCATTGGGGCAGATGCGTAGCTACTCTGTGTCTTTTAACTGTTTTCCTCATAGCAATAACGTCAGCTTGTCGCATGCGTGAATTGCAAACCCTGTTGGTCCGGCAACCATATACCACCTTCTACTTAGACAATCTAGTGCTCAGGACCAGAGTGGCATACCTACCAAATGTTGTGTTGCTGTTTCACGTTGAACTGTTTTATCACCTTCCCGATGATGATGAACTCTTTGTAAGGTTCACGGGAGCAAAAGGGGTACAGCAGTGCAGAAAAGTGTGATCTCTAGATTGATAGTCCTCTGCATAAAGATCTTCAAAACTGGCAGCCTCCATAGGACTCAAGCGCTCATTCCACCCGGGTTAGGGAGGGCATCTGTCAGGCTACTACGTGGACGTCCGTGCACACTGTAGGAAAGTGACCCTTTTTTTCATGGTCACCCCCACATTTTACTATTGGTACGGATGGGATCTGGGATCTGGGTCCCTGCTAACCAGGCCCCAGTACCAGTGCTCTTTACCTAAAACAAGGTAAAATGGGCTAAATGTGTTACAATTGGCAAACACTTTAGCACCCCTGTAAGTCCCTAGTATATTGTACCTCTGGTACGTTGGGCATGGGTACTGAAGGGTGTTCCAAAGGGCTGCAGCATGTATTATGCCACTCTAAGGGAGCCCCAAACAAATTGCATGCAGACTGCCATTTCAGGCTGTGTGACATGGTGCATACTATGTGTGAAAACACAACATGGCACACTCCCTGTGTACCATGTCAAAGTAACTACATACAATATATGTAAGTCACCCCTACAGCAGGCCTTAGTGCCCTAAGGCATAGCGCATTATATTTTATGTGAGTACATATCTGCATGAGCAGATATGCCCCTGTGATGTCTAGTTCCTTTACCATATATTGAAAGTGGACAGGCTAGCCATCTTAAGGTATGTACTGTGCACTGGTCATTAAAATTACCCAACTACATAATGGCTTCATTGAAACCTATGGTGTTTGGTATCAAACACACTGTCTTAATAAATCCATACTGATTCCAGTATTGTATTTATCATGACAGAAGTCCCCTTAGCGGTGCCCCCTGAACCCAACTAGTTGTCTAGTGTGCTAGTTGACGGGTGCCGCTTGAAGTTGTGAGGGCGGACTTTTGATCCTTGGAGTGTTGTTTTGTACCTATGCCCCAGGGAGCTGAAGGACCATCATTGTGGGCGGCGGCAGTTACAGCGGGGCTGCGAGTCCCAGGATCACTAGCGGCGTGTCTCTGTGCCGCACCTGGAGACTCTTCCCCATCGACCCCGCCCCCCTCCTGGGCGCTTAAAAACACAACTCACGGCCCCCGCTTCGCGGGAGCCGCTCGAAGTTGTGAGGGCGGACTTTTGATCCTTGGAGTGTTGTTTTGTACCTGTGCCCCAGGGAGCTGAAGGACCATCATTGTGGGCGGCGGCAGTTACAGCGGGACTGCGAGTCCCAGGATCACTTGCGGCGTGTCTCTGTGCCGCACCTGGAGACTCTTCCCCATCGACCCCGCCCCCCTCCTGGGTGCTTAAAACCACAACTCGCGGCCCCCGCTTCGCGGGAGCCGCTCGAAGTTGTGAGGGCGGACTTTTGATCCTTGGAGTGTTGTTTTGTACCTGTGCCCCAGGGAGCTGAAGGACCATCATTGTGGGCGGCGGCAGTTACAGCGAGACTGCGAGTCCCAGGATCACTAGCGGCGTGTCTCTGTGCCGCACCTGGAGACTCTTCCCCATCGACCCCGCCTCCTTCCTGAGCGCCCCGCCTACCCACTGGCTATAAGATCATTGTCAAATACGCGCCTCGCGGGACGTGCGCGGGCGGGTGCCGGGCCAAGCCCGGGCAAAGGGCGGGCCGTTTGAGGCCGTTAGAGGACGGGAGAGGCCGGACCGGGCCATTCCCCTAAATTTTTGTTTAGTACATCACTATATCTTCATACCGCCCTTGGCTCCTGTGAGGCATGGCGACGTTTATCATGGGATCGAGGGAAACAAGGAGCAAAGCGGTCACGGCGGCTAAAGGTACTTTGGACAGTTTACTTGTTAAGCCGAATACCGTAGGGAACCAAGGCCTCACAGCCCTAGAGAAATCACTAGCAGAGGGGATAGAAAGTTCGCAGTTAGTCTCAACGGGCTCATCTATGAATGCAAGGTCTCTGGAATTGCTGGATGCTACCCACTTATCCCTTATGGATAGCATCGACCAAACGATAGTCAGTGCTGCAGCAGTTGAGGACACCGTCTAACTTACAAAGAAATCAAGACTCTGTACTTGCCACCCACGAGTCGACGTCTCCCTCGACATCCCATCTAGCCTTAACTCAGGAAGGGGGGGGGGGGGGGGGAAGTACTCACTGTGTCACATCATAGGGTCTTCGGGAGGGCACGGTTCCGAAAAGTAAAAGACTAGGGCAGTCTAATGGTGCAAAGAAGGCCAAAATAGAACATAGTCGGGACACCATTGCGGATATCACGGATGTTTCTGGAATGTTCTCTGCTGTGGTTGTCAACGACACGCTGAGCCCTTTACAACCTGCTCATAACCACACGCCTTCGCACGTTGGCCCGTTCATATCTGGAGAGGGAGCTTCCAACATCTCGGACCATATTATTAACTCGTTTACCAACATTGTTAAGAACTTATTGGACCCTTTGCTGGTTAAACTCGAAAGTATCGAGGATAGACTTTTAGCCATGGAAAAATCGAGTGGGTGTAGGAATGACCAGCAGGGGTTGCAATGTAGCCCAATCGGTGTGACCGGGGAAAAATAAAGGGATCCCTTGTCTGTCTAGTGCTGCCACTGCTGTGATTCACACCCACTCTATTCCCTCTGTTACGGTAAATGGCCCGATGGCGTCTGCACCACAACCTGCTCCAATACTCCTCCCTAGGCAAATTATTCCTGTACCCCTTGCTTGAAGGTCGAGGTTGTCTACCTCGACTTCCACAACGAGGCAAAAAAGCGCCAAACATAATGGTTGACAAGTCCAACAGGTCTAGTTTTACCCAAACTCGGCCAAAGGTAGTTAACCTGCCTCCAGAGGCGGCGGCTTACACTATCATTTTGACTGGGGTACCTGAGCTGTCTAGTGACGTGGTGGAATCCTTTGATTCTCTAAGTAACAAAGTCATCAGTTGGCTAAATCTCCATAGGCCCCTACCATCTAACCTGAGAGGAGAAGTCATAATGGTTAGGAGGGTCCCATGGGTTGGGTTATACCATCAAGAAAAGAAAGGGAGACTGTATTCTTGTCAGCTTTAGGAACTCCCAGATTGTGCCCCACATATGCAATTGGTTTGGGAGTCCAAGGAATACATCCATAGAACTGGTGCCTCTGTCATTTTTCTATCCAAATGTCGGGGATCCGCACCAGGGGGAAAGTGATGGCTGGACTAGGGTGGGATATGCTGTTGACGGGTCAAGATATAGGCCACCTCGACATGACATTCCCGCCTTGGGTAATCACGCTCATCCCAATAGATACAGCTGCCTCGATCAGGTTGACTGACTCCCGATGGTTGCTCCTGAGGGGAATAATGAAGGGGAGGCTTTTCATATTGTTTTGAAGGAAACAGGGACAGTTGTCAGGGCCCAAACCAACCCTAGCTCTGTTGTATTACCAATAGCGAGTCAGTCTACTACCAATACTCTGGCCCCTTCCCTCAACTTGGCCTCTTCCGTTAACTTACCCACGAGGACACTTCCTGGTGAGCTAGTATCCCAAGTCTCATTTGATTTGGGTTCTCATCCGGAGCGAGTATCATTAGATAGACTCATATCACCATCAGTAGATAGCGGTCCTGTGTGGATGAGGGGAATGGGCTCAAAGTCACTTATGGGATCTATGAAAGTCCTATCCTGGAATGTGGCAGGCATTGCTAACAAAATAGATTCTAATGAATGGGGCTCTCTTGTTGCTGGCAATGACATCTGCCTCTTCCAGGAGACTTGGGCTAGGGAACCGCTGCCCTGGGCGGGATACGCAACCTTCTATATCCACGCTAGGTGGAATGGCAAGGGGAGGCCGTCTGGCGGTCTTGCTATCTGGGTGGCTAGCCACATTGGCTGTCAAGCAGAGATAATACAAACTTTCTCGGAGGACATCCAATGTGTTCTTCTTAAGTAGCCAAACGCCTTTAATCTGGCGATTGTCAATGTGTACTGGCGTCCAGTTAGCGTGTCGATGGAATCACCCACCTTGGATGATTTATCCTCCTTTTTGGGGCAATTACCCCCTGACTGTAAGATACTGTTGGGCGGGGATTTCAACTGCCACTTCGAACCTCTGGAAGGTTTGAAGGAGGGCGGTCTAACCGCAGAAGAAGACTACTGGGGGATACCTCCGTGCCAATCCCCTAACCCAAAAGCATGGTCGCCTCTAGCGGTGCAGATCATGTCTCTGACCCTGAACTTTGCTTTGAGGGCCTGTAACGGGCGTACACCATCAGATACGTCCTCGTTGTGTACCTTTAATAGGAAGGGCCAAGAATCACGCCTGGACTATATTTTGGTAGACACAGGCTTGTGGTCCAAGGTCGAGGATTTTAGGGTCATAGAAAGATCAGATAGTGATCATAATGCCCTCTGTCTAGTTATGGTTCACCCTGCCCCCGAAGAACGGTCGGTGAGTGCAGATCAAAGTGAAGAGACAGAGGATTTGGTTCTATCCAATAATAGACGTAGGGTGAGATGGGGCCAATTAGTAAATTCCACAGAGTCTGTTGCAAAAATGTATGAAATGGTACTCCCAAAGTTTGCCGAAGTGGAGGAACTAATTAATAAACCCACATACACTGATTTTAATCAGAAACTTGCCCAAATCAATGCTGATCTAGTGGGAAGCTTAAGAGAGGTCTTCTTCCCTGAGGTGGTGCCTAGGAAGAAGAGGACGGTCACCTCAGCATGGTACAATGGCACCTGTAAAAAGATAAAAACGGAGCTGATTTCCATGATAAAGTCCGGTGACAGTAGGGACAAGGTAGCTCTCTTAAGACACAAATATAGGGAAGCCATCGCCCAGGCAAAATCAGATTGGGATTGGGAGAGATGGCAAGACCTATCGCTGGCACTTGAAACCAGGGACTTAAGAACATTTTGGGCTCTAGTCACTACAGGCACTGGTGAACCTAAAATAGCAGTCGAGCCAAACATCGCTGCCTCTGTCTGGGAATCGCACTTTGCCAAACTGTATCAAGACTCCACCGTCCCTGATACCCCATTCGAGCCCGCAGAAAAACTAGAATTTACACTGGGGGAGGTACTGAATGCAATGGAGAGACTGGCGCTGGGGAAGGCCCCAGGTCTCGACAAACTCCCTGGAGATTTGTTTCGATACCATCCTGAGATCTGGGGTCCGTACTTCTTAATTATATTCAATTCCATCCTGGGTGGGATGGAGATCCCCTGTACTTGGCTGGGGGCAGAGATAGTACCGATCTTCAAAAAGGGCTCACCTCTGCTCCCAGCTAACTACAGGCCGATCCGTCTTATAGATGTACCTCAAAAGCTTTTCGCCCGCCTCCTTCTGGATCATCTACTTGACTGGATGGAGGATAACGCAATCCTCAGTCCCCTTCAAGCGGGCTTCAGGAAAAACACGTCCACCATGGATCAGATTTTCCGCCTCGTACTTCTCTACTGGAAAACAGTGGGGATCGAGGGGAGGAGTCTGTACATGGTCTTCGTGGACCTGAAGTCCGCTTTTGATTTGGTACCTTGTAAGAAACTGTGGATGGTCCTAAAGGAACTGGGAGTTCCTCTACAACTGTTACAGGCCATTATTAGGCTCCATGATGGCAATTTTGCCCAGGTTAGGTGTGGGAGGGATGGGGCATTGTCCTCTAGGTTTCCAGTTCTCAGGGGGGTAAGACAGGGTTGCGTTCGTGCGCCGACCCTGTTTTGCCTCTTTGTTAACAGTGTCATATTTCATCTTGACAATGTCAGGGACAACGGTGCACCTAGCTTGGCAGGCAGGATGGTCCCGGCTATCATGTTTGCCGATGATACCCTCCTGCTTTCCAAATCCCCGATGGGGATACAAAGGATACTGGATGGGTTTGGGGATTTGCTGCAGGACCCATGGTCTAGAGATAAACGCAGAAAAAACCAAATTTATGGTGTTTAACCCCTCCAAAACAACCAGGCCCAATCCAACCCTGGGATCCGAAAGGCTTGAAAGGGTCAAAACGTTTCAGTATCTGGGGTAACTCTACATGAAAATCTATCATGGGGTCCACAAATAGCTAGATCCCGTCTTAAGTTATCCCAGATGGGTGGGGCAATTCTGAAAGTCTCGAATTCTTCTACCTTTAAACCTATCAGCCCTGCCCTGGAGATGTATAAAACACAAGCTAGAGCAGCCTCATCCTATGGCAGTGAGCTGTCGGGCCATAAAGCTGGGTTGGATCTGGTCAAGGTAGAAAACAACTTCCTAAGGCGCCTCCTGTCCCTTCCCCAAGGCACACCCCTGTTACCCTTGAGGCTAGACCTGGGGCTCCCTTCAATAGGGGATGAATTGGCACTAAAACCACTGAGTTTTTGGCACAGGCTCTGGTCCACTGGTGAACTTTCCCATTACAGGCAAGACCTTAGGCATGTCCTGACCCTCAATCATCGCGATAGAATTCCCTGGCTGGCCTACATTAAACGAGAATTCTATCGCTTGGGTTTGCCTGAGCTATGGGAGGATCCCGAAAGAAGCTGTCTCGGTGTGGCACGCAAAAGTCTTGTTAAGATCTACAAGGATAAAAGCCTAGCTTCGCTTGTATGCGCATCCAGAATCGGCACCCTAACTATACCAAAAATTCTTTTCATTTCGAAGATTTTATGGACATTATCTATCCTATTAAGGCAAGGAAACTGTTCATTCAATGGAGGTTGGGCATTTTGCCCCTAAAATCGTTTACCAGCCACTGGTCGACGACGAATGATAAAATCTGCCCTGGGTGTAGTGCGAAAGAGGAGGATTAACCTCATATGTTATTCTTTTGTCCTGCCTACACGAGACCGAGGAAATACTGGCTACTGCCATTGTGTAGGAATATGGGCATTAGAACCTATCTGCACTCACTCAGAATCCTAAAGACAAGTACTGTGCATTACATAGTTTTTGCGGTTGCCAAGTACTTAATGGCCATGTGGCAGGTAAGGGGGAAAATTCTAAATGGTTAACTTCATGTTATACACAAAATGAACTGTAACAAATTATAGGTTGTACCTTGCTTAGTTTTTAGGTTTCGCCTATTATCATTCGCTTGCGAATGTAATAGGCGAAAATTCAAGGGCTCGATCGACTCGTCAAACCACTGCGGTTTTTCCACAGTGCATGTGAGGGTCATGTGACCACAAAAGCGGGTCACGTGACCACACAAGCACGCGCATCTCCCTAATCCGCCTGCCACACTTCTCCCCTCGCTCGCATTCCCGCCCCCCCCACCAGGCTCTCCCGCCCCCATCCGGCTTCCGTCCGGCCATTTGCCAGCATTGCGAGGCCATTTGCCTTTACATGGACACAAAGGCGAAACTTAGACATAAATAAATGTACTTCAAATTAAAAAAGAATCAGTTAACAACTCCTGTTTTCACCAGTACGTAATGTAACACGCAAGACACAACATGCCGGAGCGCTTTTGAAGATTTTCTTTCTTTCTTTTCGAAGGTTTTTTTTTCGTTCCTTTGGTTTCCTCCCTTTTTTTTTCCTTTCCTTCTTGCAGCCTTCGTGTGCCTTTTCCCTTTCTTCACTGCGAGCCAGCCTCTCTTCACAGTAAGTACCTAGGGACGCCGAGGACTCCCATGCATGTGAACTACAGCCGAACACATGCCCCTTGTCTGTGGCTCCCGCAGCCGCTTGCATATGCCCCTGTATTCTAAGCCATTCTAGCACTCACGTGAAATGTTTCTGCAGCTCGACTCCCCCACCCCGTCTGTTTGGTTTCACATTTGCACGTCTCCTATGCTGCGATTACCAGTGGTTCTCAGGGCCAGCCTGACCTGACCCCGGGCGCCTGAACACCTCCTTGTGGTGGTAAACGGAATAGCCGCTGGAGTGATAATGAAAGTCGGCTTTCTCACGGCACCGTGGTCTTGAGCACGTCACAGGAGTTTATATGTTTTTATTTGTGCACTTTAATATAAGTCAAACTCGAGCCAATGGTATTGGGTGCATGAGCGCCTGTTACATTACACGAGGTCACATCCAGTTTTTTAGGCACATGGAGATTAAGTGATTTGCTCAGAATAATTCTGGTGGAAAATCCTGCTTCCTATGGCGAGCTCGCGCTGCAATGTACATGGGAGTGTTTTACATCTCCAATGTATACCAAAAACATTACATCTATGTCTCATGAACACGTTGTATACAGAAACTTTTTTTATCCCTGCTGTAGGCTTTAAATCGTTTAGGTAGGACTCCAAACGGTAGATACACCCATTGGCTTTGCCAGTGATTGGAACAAGTAAACTGGATTACTATCATGAATTAAAAAAAACATGAGTATGTGTCTAAAAATCCGTCTCCCCTACTGGTTCTCGTACAGAACGTTTCAAGGGTTCGTCTAGAATTTTAACTGCATAGAAAAGACAAGCACTAGCGTTGCCAATAGGTTTCGCATTTGGAAAGTTGGAGCTATTGGTTTTGTAAATGACATTTTATATTTATATATTGTTATTGACAATGCCAATAACGATATATAAATATAAAATGTCATTTACAAAACCAATAGCTCCAACTTTCGAAATGCGAAACCTATTGGCAACGCCAGTGCTTGTTATCGTTTGTTTTATGTATTGTAAATGTTTTTATGAATCTTTTATGGCCTCAAATGACCCAAATAAAGAATTTTTGGATTGGATTGGCTAGCTGACTAGTATCGTCCAGCCTGTCAACACAGGCGAATTTCTGACCCCCTGTAGGTGAGAGCCAATGCTCTTTGAGGTCAGGAAACAATGCCAGCACCAGTGAAGGTGTTGTCATCTTCGCCAGCAGGGTGGCTAGTGAATCTGCATACCAAGAACAGAGGCTTTGAAGTCTCTGCCACCTATGATATGCCACCCTGGGTTCCACAAGACCTGGAGAATTCCGCCCCCTGCCCTGAGGCCCATTTGGCACCAGGACAGAAGGAAAATTAGCTATGCAGTAGGCATGTTGCCCCTCCAGGCTAGTCACACCCCTAAGGTGGGCTACCTTGTGTGCTTCACGAAAGAAGGATTCCACCATCTTGTTTTTGGGGAAAGTAGGAACTCTAGGACAGGGTTATGCCTACTCCTCCCAGGAAGTGCTCACTTAGAGGGTGTAGTGACCCCAGGGCTAAGTAGCTCATTAAGTAATACCCTTCAATCCTCTCAACACCCCTAAATTTAGTATTTAGGTGGCCCCGACACCAGGAACTCAGATTTGTCTGCCTGAAAGAAGGAGCACAGAGAAGAGCCGAAGACCTGAGAACTGTGGCCAAACACTGGACTTAACGCAAAATCCTGCCTGACTGCTGCTATTCTGACAGTCACAAAGACCTGCTCGTCCAGAAGTGGAACTGCCTATCCAAACCCTTGGAGGGCTGCTCAGCACTTCATCGATCCAGCAATATCTCGCTTTGAGTGGAGAAGCCACTTTCCTGCACCAGCAGGCATCGACCACATCTGCTGGTGCTTTGTTGGACCTCTACCCCTACTCATCGTAAGTCCAGAAGCACAGCCCAAGTCGTCTGTAAGTGTACTTATACAGTGGATGATTCTACCACAGGATAATATTACCACATTAAGGCTCATGCCTTAAATTTGACAGCTGTGATTTTCTTCAGTTTTTTCCTGTGAAAATTCATAATGTCTAAAGTGCTTACCTGATTCCGATGAACTTGGTGTCTAAAATCATACAAAAATCTGTTATTATTTTCCAAATTGGTCTTGAGTTTCCACTTTGAGTGTGTCTCTCATGTTTTGACTTTGTGTGTACACCAAATGCTTAATACTACCCTCTGATAAGACTAAACTGCTCTCCCACACTAGCAGAAAGAAAGCATTTGGATTATTAATTTAAGCCCTGTTAGCCAGTAAGTGTCGTCTGGACTTACTATGTAGTGTACCACACTACATAAAAAGCCAGCTTCCTACACACACATTCACAAAGCTCTATTGCTTTGATAACTTGGTCCGGTGAGGGAGATACTTTGCCTGTTCAATCCTGCAAGACTTTTTGGTCTGAATTTTTCCAGAGACCCACCATCTGGGAAGGTACTGCTATGGTGGCTGTTCACTAGGTGAGGAATCTGTGGTTCGAAGTATCCAGCAGAGAAACAAGTTATATACTTTCGGTAAAGCTATATCAGAAAGAGACTATTATTTATGGATTCCTTACCTTATAATTACCCCTAGACGTCAGACTGTATCTGGAAAAAATTTCTTCAGCAGTCCCCCTCCGTGGCGTTGGTTGAGTCTGCGTTCGTCGTTGGCGTCATGTTGCCTGAATGACATCTCTGTATCTACTTAGACGCCGCCCCTGCGCGCTGACATCAATTCTTTATTTTTCCGTGCCAGCCGGCGCAGATCAGGAGAGAGCGGTACACTTAGTCTTTTTTTTACTAGAGTTTTTTCGCCTTTTTTTTTTTAAGTCTTTCGACTCCTGGTGCAAGGGATGTCACATCGACGGACCGGCTTCAAACTTTATGGCTTCTGTCACAAGTGATGTCAGTCATGGACTGACATCTGGTGTGCCTTGAGTGCGACTTTGACCCAAAGTCGTGCTCCGACTGCCGGGCCATGAACCTGAAGTCTTTGCAGGAGCAGTCCCAAAAGCTTCGCGAGGCCCGGCAGTCAGTTCCGCGCCGCTCGCGGTCCTGGTCATGAGGGAAGTCACGGGACCGGTCGCGGAGTTACCACTATTACTCCACTTCGAAATCTTCATCTTCGGGTAAGTTGCAGCACAAGAAGAAGGCGAAGAAGCACCGTTGCTCTTTGCCTTCTCCCTGTCCGTCGCGACGCGGTATGCAGAAGGTAGTCCGGCTCTGCCCATGGAGCCTGTTCGGTCGGCACCGAGCTTCCCTCCCTTCCCTGGAATCGGGACGACCCCTGCCGAACTTCGTAGCTTTTACGAAGCCCTCCACTCTATCTTTGGGCAGCCCGACTCTGCCAGCGCGCCTTCGTGCCCCGCAAACTCAGCTGGGGGATCTAGGCCTTCGATGCCGGCGGCTTCAGCGCCGCAGGGCCCCCAGAGATCCAGGCCTGGATACGGATTGGCACCGGTCGACCTTACTACACCTCCTCTGGCACCAAATCCATTGGTGACACCTCCGCCCCCTCCGACGCGGATTGTCTCCAACCGGCGTCGACTGGTACTTTTGTAGCTTTGTTCTATCCTGGCGTTCCTTATTGCCCTGAGTGGCAGCCAGAGGAGGGTAAGGAGGACTGGGAGGGGTCTATTGACCCTCTAGCAGACCAGCTGGAAGGGTCGGACTGAAAAAGAGGAACTGGGTGAGGCCAGTGGTCTGGATACATCCTCTGACCTTGGTATGCTTTCTCCCCCACACCATGGCTACAGAGGAGGGAGCCTCCTACGATGTGGTGTAGCGTAGGGCAGCTGAGGCCTTGGGCCTTGAGCTACCTATGGTGGCAGTCAGGACTAATCTCCTGACTGAGGTGCTTCAACCAGCAGCAGCCTCTTTGGAGCCCCTGCTACCGTTAAATGAGGCCCTCACAGACATCCTTCTGGACACCAAGCCCAGCACAGGGGCTCATGATTGCCCGACGCCACCGCCCAGCCCCGGGTGACCCCAATTTCCTCTCCCAACACCCCTGAGAGCTTGGTGGCCCAAGCCTCAACATCCAAAGGCGCATTCCCTACTGCTCCCCCAGAAAGGGAATCCAAGAAGCTGGATCATTTTGGGAAGAAAATGTTTTCTTCCGCCAGCTTAGGACTGCGGTCAGTGAACACTGCATGTCTCTTGGGCCGTTACACCCACTCTGTGGGACACGGTTGCGCAGGTGCTGCCACAGTGCCCGGAGGAGGTCCAGGCAGTACTCTCCGGTGCAGTCGCTGAAGGGAGGGATGCAGCAAAGTTTGCTGTGGGATGGACACCGCCGGCTCGCTAAGCAGGACGATTTAAATGTTGGTAGCCCTGAGATACTATGCCTGGCTGAGGTCCACTGGCTTCTCGGGCGATGTCCAATTGACTCTTTTGGGCATGCCCTTTGATGTCCATCACTTGTTTGGCGGCAAAGTGGACAATGCTCTCTTGCGCTTCAAGGACGCTAGGGCTACAGCCAGATCCTTGGGCCTTGCTACCACCTCCCACCTCACGCAATCTGCTTTTCGCCCCTTTTGTGGCTACGGAAGAGGTGCCCCACCACGTTCTGCCCAGAGCCACAGGACCGCGCAGGCTGTCCAGCCTCTGCGGTGCGAGGACGTGGGACCCACCGTCATCGGTCTGGGGGCCAGGGGTCGCGCCAGTCCACCAGTGCTCTCTCTGCAGCAGCCTCCAAACCTTCCTAGCATGACTTTTCAGGGCCACCAGTTGCCAGTGGGCGGCCGGATCCGCCATCACCTCCTGCACTGGCACATCACGTCAGACAAGTGGGTTTGCAGATAGTCCAAAGGGGCTACTCCCTCCCCTTCGAGACTACTCCTCCCTCCATGCCACCTGCATTCCATCGCATGTCGGAGGTTCACCTGGCCCTTCTCTGCCAGGAAGTCGCGGCTATCTTGGCCAATGAAGCCATAGAGCGAGTCCTTGTGCCAGAAGTAGGTCGTGGCTGCTACTCCCACTACTTTCTGGTGCCCACAAGGACAAAGTCCTGCATCCTAACTTGAACCTCAGGGACATCAACCGCTTCCTCCAGAAGGAGAAGTTCAAAATGTTGACATTGGCTCAGGTCCTGTCTGCCCTTGACCCTGGAGACTGGATGGCGGCGTTGGACTTGCAGGACGCTTATTTCCACATCCCCGTCCTGCCGGCTCACAGGCATTACCTTCGGTTCACGGTAGGCCACGAGCATTTTCAGTTTACCGTGCTCTTCTTTGGCCTCACCAGCGCCCCTAGGGTGTTCACGAAAGTGATGGCGGTCGTCGCAGCTCATCTGCGCAGATCATGGGTTCCAGTTTTCCCCTATCTCGACGACTGGTTGTTGAAGGCGAGCTCGCCCCATGTTGTCGTCGCCCACCTCCACACTACAGCGGACCTCCAGCATTCGCTGGGGTTCACAGTCAACGTGCCGAAGTCACACCTGCACCCTTCTCAGGAGCTCCTTTTCATTGGAGCAGTTCTGGGCACAGCGCAGTTTTGGGCCTATCCTCCCGAACAGCGAGTCCGGGATATTCGTGCTATGATACCGATATTCCAGCGTCTATCATGGATTTCGGTGCCGATGACCCTGAGGCTGCTGGGCCTCATGGCCTCCTGCATCCTGCTGGTGGATCATGCCAGGTGGCATGTGCGGGCTCTGCAGTGGGACCTGTAGTTCCAGTGGGCGCAGCATCAGGGGAATCTGTCCGATGTCATCCAGATCTCGGCGGGGTCTGCACATCAGTTGCAGTGGTGGCTCACGAACCAGGAATGGGTCAACAGCAGATCCCTCTCCCTTTCCCAACCAGATTTCTCAGTGTTGACAGATGCATCACTCATGGGATCGGGCCGCACATGGGTGAGGCAGAGATCAGAGGCCTCTGGTCTCTGGCGAAGTCTGGGCTCCACATCAACCTTCTGGAGCTCCTGGCGATTCGTCTAGCACTGAAGACATTCCTTCCTTCTGTCAAAGGGAGAGTAGTGCAGGTATTCACAGGCAACACCACCACCATGTGGTATTGCAACAAACAGGGCAGCGTGGGGTCGTGGACCCTCTGTCAGGAGGCCCTTTGTCTCTGGAAGTGGCTGGAACATCAGGGCATGTCCCTGGTGGTTCAATACCTTGCTGGTTCTTTGAATGCCAGGGTTGACTAACTCAATCGCCGTTGTTTGATGGATAACAAATGGCGTCTTCACTCGGAGGTGGTGCAAGGTCTCTTTCAGCAGTGGGGAGAGCCTTGGTTATATCTATTCCCCACCGAAGAGAGCATACAATGTCAACAATTCTGCTAGTTGGAATTTCTACGGTGGCACTCGCTAGGCAACTCTTTTTGTTGCGAGTCGAGTTGCGGTCTTCTATATGCCTTTCCGCCTATACCACTTCTGCCCAGAATGCTGAAGATCAAGCGCGACCGGACCCAAGTAATTCTTGTGGCTCTGGACTGAGCACGAAGAGTCTGGTATCCCGAGCTCTTGAACATGGCCATCGATCCTCCGATCATACTGTCCCTTCAGGAGGATCTTCTGTCGCAACAGCAGGGGACGGTCCTCCACCCGAACCTGTCCACCCTCCACCTCCTTGCGTGGAGTTTGAGCAGCGACAGCTTACAGCCTTCGACCCTCCTCCTGAAGTCTGTAATGTTATCTTGGCAGCCAGGCGTCCCTCTACTAAAACAGTATACGTCTGTAGATGTAACAGATTTGTGGCATGGTGCGCAGCAAAGGCCGTGGATCCCCTTTCTGCCCTTACTCTGAGGTTCTCCTCTTCCTGCTTTCTTTGGTCCTTCAGTGCTCTGCTCTGGGCACCCTCAAGGGCTATCTTTCTACCATTTCGTCCTTTCTTCACCTTCCTGATCAGCCTTCTCTTTTCAAGTCCCCTATTTGAAATTGTTTCCTTAAGGGCATTACTCACCTGTTTCCTCCTATTCCTTTCATAATGCCCCAGTGGGATTTGCACCTTGTTCTGACTTAATTTATGTGCGCTCCCTACGAGCCACTACATAATAGTCCTCTCAGACTCTTGACCTTAACTCCATTAGTGCTAAGGCAATTCCCCCTGAGTGCTGTTACTCCAGATTTCCCATTGTTCATGACGAGCTCAGCTCGTCATGAGCACAGGAGCAGTGCACTGCATGACGAGCTGAGCTCGTCATGAGCATGGAAGGGGTTAAAGACTCCTTTTCTGGTTGCCTTCACCTCTGCTCGCAGGGTGAGTGAGCTTCAGGCTCTTTCTTCTGAGCCTCCTTTCCTTGCTGTTCATCCACACAAGGTTGTCCTTCGAACTTGACCTTCTATACTTCCCAATGTGGTTACCTCTTTCCACATAGGAAAGACCATCACTTTGCCCACCTTCTTCCCGCCCGCATCCTTTCAAAGAGGAGGAGAGGCTCCACCGTCTGGAGTTCAAGGGAATTAATGAAAGTCTCAGAGTCCAGTCCGTGGCCTGGGGCTGTTCAAGGGGTGAGGAATGTGCAGTTACATAAAGTATTCACTAGACAGTGCATTACCAATGGTAAGTAACTTGTTTATCTCTCTATGGCAAAGTTTGAAACTTATAAATAACATTAATTTATATTTTTCCCTGTAAGTTATACTTTGGTATTTTGTTACTGTGCAATGCATTTTATATGAACTGGAATAACCCAAACTGTGATTCAAGAAGGTGAAAATATGAAAAATGTGCCCACCACTGGAAACTACTATTACAAGTTTATAGTTTTCTTTTATGATTTGCAGCTCAACCTTTGGAAATACACTCAAGTGGAAAAACTGGTACACTGTGGGATGAAAACTGATGAATACTTGTTTACTAACGATTACTTTCAGCATATATTTCATTGTTCTGCCTCTTCATCTGGATTTTAATGCATTTTTTTAAATCTGTACGCAGACCTTCCTAAACATGTTTGTGGACAGTAATCAGGATGCACGAAGAAGCTCTATAAATGAGGATGACAATCCCCCTTCTCCCATTGGAGGAGATATGATGGACTCCTTGTTATCGCAATTTCAGCAACAACCACAAGCTCAGTCACAGCAACAGGTATTCCAGTTGATCAATAGTACTTGGTTAAAATAAGAAATACACATTGATTCTTTTTTCCCAAATATGTTGGTAGGCTAACCTGTTGATCTGAGCATGATTAAAGTAATTCCAAGAACTTTTCAGTGATATTATACTTTTATACTTTCCTCTTAGGAACCCATCCTATGTTGTTTCTTAGTAAACAGCAGTGTTAACGAAAATGTAAGAAGAATCTTTGTTTGCTTACCAGTATTATACATTGTAGAACAATGTGTGCAAGAGACTGCTCTTCCTTATTCCATAGTTTCCATCATATTTCTCCAAATTGTTACAACACACAGCAATACGTAGGCCCAGATTCACAAAAGGAATTTATTTTTTTTGTAAAAATTTCTTTTCAAGTTTTGCACAACAAATCAAGACATTCTCCATTAAATCATGTTCAATCACAGTGTCCGCATTTTCTTTACAATGATTCCTATTGGTTATGCGAATAATCAGTTCGTCCCATCTCATCATATTTGCATCAGACTTTTGTTTTCTACCTCCTCCCACCCAGTTATAGTGTCGTCTATCTGGACCGAGTATTGTCCTTTTTACCTCCATCATTCCGGGCTAGTGTCTGGGCTAGATTCTGTTTGCGGGGGTACGCATATGTATCCACAAAAGGAAATTTACACACTAAATAGTTTGATCATTGCTGATATGCACATCTGACACTTGATTCATGCTGTGTATTTGCATTCAAGATCTGATGGTAGGAGTAAGGCGTAGAAGCAAACTGGACAGGAAATTTCTCAAAGTAGAAAAAGATCACGTGCGAAAACAAACATTAATCATTAATGACTGAGAGGGAAATTATGACTTGATCATTGTAGGAAATCTGCCATTTCTGCATGGTTACCCCGTATTTTTCCCCTTTTGGTCGCCCTTATATTTTTTACTGTTGTTGGAACTCTGTGCACTTTACTGCTTGAAACCAGTAGTAAACGGCCTGGGCTCCCTCTTTAAAGATGGTCGAATTGGCATGCTTCTAACTGGTATATTTACCTCGCCTATAAGTACCTAATATATGGTACAAGGTGTATGAGGACCTTCAAGTTAATGCCACTAGTGCACTGCAGCACCTATTGTGCCATCCACTATTTTATAATAAAGCCACGCATGCCTAAACCACGCATGCCTGAACAACGCGGTCTGAACCACGACTGCGTCTTTACCACGCATACCTTTACCATGAATTTCGTTTTAAAGGCATGATTGCTAAAGGGATATGCGTTGTAAAGTGCACGCCCCTACCCCGCCACCCGGTGCCCTATCACCCAATACCCCAGCCCTGCAATCCACCCCACCCCAGGCCTTAAAACTACTTCGACTCCAACCCTGAGCCCTAAAACTCAGCCCCTGCTCAAAAAACTATCTCAACACCAGCCCCCTTGCCCTGAGCAATAAAACTGACCCCAGCCCTGATAACTGACCGCCCCACCCTGAACCCTAAATCCCAGCCTTAAAACTACCCCAACCACTGTAGGGAAGTGCCAAGCCTCCAAACACTGCCTGTTGAATAGGAGGGTCACCACTCCAGCAGGCCTCACAGCCTTAAGGCAGGGTGCACTAAACCACAGGTGAGGGCATAGCTGCAGGAGCAATATGCCCCTACAGTGTCTGAGTCCATTCTTAGACATTGTAAGTGCAGTGAAGTGCATATTGAGTACATGGGCTGATAGTTTGTCATTAAGTATTCCACAGCTCTATGATGGCTTTACTGAATGCTAATTTTGGTATAAAATGTCTCCGCATAATAAACCCACAATGATGCCAGTGCTGGATTTATTATCAGATGCACTCAGAGGGCATCTTAGAGATGCCCCCTGAAAAACAAACAACTCAGACGTATCCAGCTGACTGATCTGCACCAGCCTGTCTCACATGTTTCAGACCCCCACTGAGATCAGATCCTTGTGCTCTCGTGGGTCAGAATTAAAGCCTTCTCCGGGTGAAGATGTTTCACACCTACCCCCAAGCAGCAACAGTCAGGGCGGTGAGCCTCAAAGACTTCCTGCCTTTTGTTACACTAGCCAGGGCCTCTCCAGCTCGAGGAGTTGCCCGCCCCCCTGACCAGGCCCTACTTTTGGCACAAGACCGGCGGAAAAATTAGTAGTCAGGAGAGGTGTGTTCCATGTCAGCAAGGACCGCCCCTAAGCTGAAATGACCCCCTTTTTAAAAAATCCTTTTGAATTTAAGGATTTTAGCTAATTGGCTTAGGGGATGCCCCCTCCCCAAAGGAAGGGAACATACAAAGGGTGTAGGCACCCTAAAAGGCAAGTGGCCCATGGGCTACCATCACCCAGCACCTGTCACACCCCTAAATTCAGTATTTAATGCAACTCCTGAACTTTGATCCTGAGATTCCTGCAACCTAGAAAAAGGACGATGAAGATGCCATGCAGCAAAGCCTGAAGAAGATGACTGGCTTGGCCCCAGCCCGACCAGCCTGCCTCCAGCTTAAAGAACCTGCAAAGAAGATGATGCCTGTCTTGTGGCCAGCAATTTCCCGAAACCCGAGGAAGACTACCCACTCTTCAACAAAGACTAGATCTCCCGAGGACAGCGACCCTTTCCTGAAGAATTCAACTAAAAAGGCTAAGGATCCACCTGGAACTGCGATTCCTGCCCACTCTGCACATGACACCCTGGGCCCGAGTCTGAGTGGCTTACCTAGCTAGTGAAGTCTCCCCAGCGATCCAGACTTTGTCTCCTCCGATGGCTGACCTCTCGACTCCACGAAAACGCCTGCAGCCTCTTCGCAAAGGGTCCCCCTGACCACGACTGGCTCTGGTAAAGAAAATCTGACACCAAAACATACCCCTGCATACTCAGCCCCTAACTTTGGGGAGCCCAGCCGACTGTGCCCAGGCCTTCTCTGACATCTCAACTTACCTGCCCCACTGTTGTTCACCTTTGTCCTGCCTCCTGGTCCAAGCCTGAATCCTTTTAGTGCAACAGAGATCCCTCTTTACTTACATTGTGCATCTAACACTGCTTTGCACCCTGGTGGTGTAGGACTGGTGCTGCCTTGTATTCCCTCCCCCCAGTGCTTGCTTTAACCCCCAGGGTCTGTGCCGAAACCTCAGGTACCTACAGGTCTTTACAACACAATACCTAGTGTATTTAAAAAGCATTTCTATTCTTGAAACTGTTACTTACCTGCTACTGAGTTCCTCTTGGTTCTAAAATAAAATAACAAAGTGTTAACTTTTTAAACAAAGCTGTTGGTCTTGGATTCAGTCTATGATTGTGTGTAATCATTTCTTGGTTGAGTGTGTACAACAAACGCCTAACACAGCCCTCTGATAAGCCTAACTTCCTAACCACACTACCACAAATAGAGCTTTTAATATTATCTACTTAAGCCTCTGAAAACCTCTGGGGATCCTCTAGATTCTGTGCACACTATACCTTGCTTTGGTATAGTATATATAGAGCCAACTTCCTGCACCCCCCACCCTTGCCTTGAGCCCTAAAACCCTGCCCAAACACTACCCCAGCCCCGCAAATCTAAAACTGACTCCCAGCCCTGAAAACTGCTCCTTTCCTCCTCTCGCTCTACAACCCACCCCCAGCCCTAAAATCTACCGACTCCCCCCCCCCCCTCTCCATCCTGAGCCCTAAAAACTACCGCCTTCCCCCAAAACCCGGCGCCACTCCCACTTACCAGGCTGAGTCTCAGAGCTTCCATTCTCAGTCCTTCCTGTTCCGCACATCTGGGCCACCGACTACCTTAACCATCAATGCATGTGGTTAAGGCATATGCGTGATTCAGGCAAGTGTTGTTCTGCTTGTGTTGAAGCGGCACATGTGGCTCCGCCACCGTTGTAAAGCCCATTTCTCGCTATCCACTATAGTGGTAGTGAAAATATGACTTTAGGTCTACCCTGTGTACCCTGACTGAAGCAATGTAAACTCTGCATTTCGACCAGTCAAAATAAACTATTTTGACAGTCTCTTTTAGATATAGGTATTGTAGTCTGGAACTCAAATGTAGAAAATGGAGAAATGTAATGTTAACATGGCTTTGCAGTGAATATCGCCCAAAAGCTATTTTCACTTTGGCAAGCCTAGCTGTCCTATGGAAAAAAAATTTTTTAAAAATCTAAATGCTGAAACTGTATTTCAGGAATGGGACTATCTATAAAAATAATTAAACAACTATCTAATATAAATATTAAAATTCCAATCCAAAGGCACAGTCTGTTCTTTGACGGAAATGAAAGGAAAGGAAAAGTAACTTTCAGTTACCTTTTCCCTGCATGTAATTCCTGGAGGCTAAATATACATTTACTCTCCCACTCCTGCCAGCCAATAATTTGAATTTGAAGAGGTGTGAAATCCCTCCCAGGAGCAAAGAATTGGCTGACCTGAATGTGCAGAGATGACTCATTGGAGCCTCCCAGGATAACAGGGTGGGGGCTGTGGGCATCTTTTTTGACATTACATTGTCAAAGCCTGCTTGACAGGTCTGCTATCATTTACACTTTTTGCTTCTTTGCGCCATTCCCACTTGAACATTTTTAATTCATATCTCCAGGACCCCTAATTGGAGTTTTGCCATTTCAGTGTCATTTTGTTCATTAAACATGACACTATTTTTCTAATTTGGTTAGACCTTTTTATTGTTTTGCATTTTAATTTAATTACTGTTTTGGTACTACGTAAATACTTAACACATTGCCCTAAGTTAAGCCTGTCTGCTCTGTGCTATAACTACCTTGGGGCTTAGCTCTGGTTAATTTAGTGACTTTAAAGGTTCACCTCTGACCAGGGTTGTCACTCACTAATAACCATTCAATTTCTTACAATAATGGAAACATTGAGCAGTCTAAATCACTCTGAATGTATAGAGAGAACTCACAACGAAGGGGGCAAAGCCAGAGATATGCTGGCTTGGTTGATTAAACCTGAAATGAGAGGCACCCCCATAATACAGGTGAGTGATTGCCAAGTTTGCATGGTGCACAGGCAGACTGAGATCAGCGATGCATTTCTTGAATACTACACTGACATTTATAGGAAACAAAATACGGCAAAGCCTGATGAGTCCTACTTGGATAAGGCATCCTTAAAACACGTCCTTTGTAAATCATTAAAAACACTGTAAAAACCCTTTCTCTGAACTAGAAGTGAAGGGAATTCTAAGGCAAATGGCCCCAACCTGACCAATTTCAAAAAATTGTTAAAAACCCACCTTTTCACACATTCTGAATAGCTTCTCGTTGCTCACTCTGACACCGTTTCCTCACCGCGCCAGGACAGTCCCGACTAACCGTGCGCGATACAAATCAACATATAACATAACATAACATAACAAAGGGAAAACTCGGGGGATAAGCGTCCTACCTGTTGCGTTTTACCAGACATGCACAAACTTGTATTGTAATTGACAAAAAAGTATTTGACAGCTGTGGAACCTTCCCAACCCCAGGATGTGATCCGGCGGCATTCCTGTATTTGAAGACTTCTGGACCATTGTTCCCATACTGGCCCCCAGTGTTCATGTTATTGCATCTGACTCCCTTCAGTGATGTGCCGTCAGATCCGGCACGGACAACACATTGTTTTGATCCATCACTCAGGTGCGCATTTCGGCAGCCAATGTCATGGACGGTGCCACCCCTCCACTATCACCACTTCCGCAGCCAGTGTCGGAAGCCGCACCACAGCCCGACATCACCCCTCAAAACAGGTCCAGTCGAGATTCACAGCGTCTTTAGGAAGAGAAATACAGAAAGCACCTCCGTGAAATCTTGGGGAATGATTTTGAACCTTTGAATTTCAACCTCTATGGAGACTCTCGACGTGATCCTGTTGAATTTCAAGGACTTTTATGTGCCAGTGGCATAGACACCTCCCCGGGGTTAGCTGTGGACTTCCCTACTAGTCTACCAATGCCTGAAGTGTTCTTTCTATATAAATTGATGCTGCTGGACGCCACAGTCTTAGATCTGCAACTGCCCACCACAGTAACCAAGCCCAACTTTCTTACTGAGGACCTTTTACCTTCTGCTGTAACATCAGAGCCTCTTATTCCCTTTAATGGGGTCATTTTAGAGTCCATTTTGGCTGCATGAGGGAAAGCCTCTTCCACTCTGACAGTCAGCCAGCTCATAGGTTGTAGTTGTCGTTCCGCTCCATGTGACCAAGCGTTCCTTTCAACCGAACCAACACTGGAGAGACTTGATGTTCAAGCCTCCTTTTCAGGGTGATAATCTGGAGGTGCCTTTCTAACAATTTCCAATGATAGGGAATTAAAGGAACTTAAATCCTGGGTCAAAAAGGTATTTTCAGCATGAAGTACTTCCTTGAAGTCTCCTAATGCGAACTGCCTTCCCGACAGATGCATGCCTTTGGGATATGGCTGAAATGATCTTGCACATCCTCCAGCTCATATGAAAGACCATTTTCAAGAGCTCATTCCAGATGGTCAGATTGCCTCCCCATCTCACAAAATTGGGGCTTGACATCGCAGATTCTGTGACCCGGGTTTTGGGCACTTCTGTAATTATTCATAGGCATGCTTGGCTCCGCAGTCCAACTTTTCTGCGAATGTGCAGGCAAATAGGATGAATCTTCCTTTTGATGGGGTGTGACTTTTTGGTGATACGGTTGCTTCAGCTTTGGACCGTTTTAAAACCACTATGGATACTGCATGCTCCCTTGGCCTGCAACTCATGTCTGCGTCCAAAGACTATCACCAGTTTTGTCTCTTGACCGGCTTCTCAAAAGGATCATCCTTTTGTTCCAATCAATAACAACCTCCTAATCGTCTTGTCGGGCTACTCCTCTTCTGCACCACCAGGAAAGCTGGTCTAGTTTGCTTCTCAAAGCTCACAAAGATCCTATGGGAGGGCAGGTGTCTCGTTTTATTCTGGCTTGTAAGGCTATTTCTTCGGCCATTAAGTCCTTCAAATCAGAAAAGGTCTACAACTTTCCCTTACTTTAGATACCTCCCCATCCAACCCCCACCTCCTCCCCTCCTTCTGATCATCTAGCCATACTTCAACAGTATTTGTCAGCTGTTCTCCTGAAAGGAGCCTTGAAGTTAGTGCCACAGCAGGGGGGCCAGGGGTATTGCACACGTTGCCTCTTGGTGCCCAAGAAGGGCAGCAGCCTGCATTCCATTGTACCTCAGGGACCCAAACTTCCTCAAAAATGAAAAATTCCTGATATGAATCCTAGTTTAAGTTCTACTAGGGTTGGGGCTTGGAGACTGGATGGTGTCCCTCGACCTGCAGGATGCGTACTTCCACATACCTATCATACAGTCACACCGGAAGTACTTGCGATTTGTTGTGAGTTCTACACGCTACTAATTTGCGGTATCTTCCCATTGGCTTACCATTGGCACCTTGAGTCTCCTCAAAGGTAATGGCAGTTGTTGTGGCCCCTCTAAGAAGATTGGGCATCCTCATTTTCCCGTACCTGGACAACTGGTTAGTCAATCCAGTTTACTGGAAGTGATGGTTCAAGGCATGTGTGCTGTAGATAAACATGCTTTGCATACTCCTGCCATCGTGGTGGGTCTGAAAGTTTGCAAGTTGTTTTTCTTCAAAGAAGTCTTTCTCAATCACAGATAAAGTGACTCCTCCTTTCGGTGATAGTGTGGATGGACATCGACTCCATTGTCCATTTCCACCATCTGGTAAGGACGTGGTTCTTCGGGTTCCCCCTCGATGCGCAACCCACTGTACCCTCGTCGGTATTGTTTTGTACTAGCTTTATCATTCTTTTCTGCGTGTTTTGAAAAAATAGGAAAACTGTCTTCGGTCGAGAAGACATTCTTGGCGACCTTCGGGCCTAGCAGTGTCGGTCGACTTCCACTCTGTTCCTTATTATTCAGTCTTCTGCCGATGGAACGGACTCAGATTAAATTCTGTCCTCGGTGCCCCTCCAAGTATCCGCGTACCGACCTGCGTAAAGTCTGCAACTTGTGCCTCTCACCGGAGCACGAGGAAGAAGATTGTGACGCTTGTGTAAGGAAGTGGGTTTCGGTTGCAGTAACCTCCCCCCCCCCCCACTTTTTACCTAATAACTGATGCACTTTTCCTTGGTGTGCCCTGGGACCCTGCCAATCAGGTACCCAGGACCTGTGTTCCTTCCCTAAAAACTGTACTGAAGCCTAAACCCATTTGGCATCTCTGGCCACGTCAGCCCCTGGTAAATGGTACCCTGGGAACCCAGGGCATTGTGACCAGAGAAGACCCCTAAGGGCCGCAGCACTTATTGTGCCACCCTTAGGGCCCTGTACCCTGACACCCACACACTGCCTTTGCAGGCTGAGTGTCCTGGTGCAGAACTAAACAAAGAGTCGACATGGCACGCATCCCTGTGTGCCATGTCCACAAACACACTGCCCTGGCATACATCAGTCACCCCTCTAGCTGGGTGCACTATGCCAGTAGTGTGGGCACAGATGCATGAGCCCTGTGCCCCTACAGTACCCAGGGCCATTCCTGGGCACTGTAAGTGCGGTGATGCCATTAAGAGTATATGGTGCTGGGAGGTTGGTATTACGAACTCCACAGCCTCATGATGGCTACAATGAAGACTGAGAAGTTTGATATCAAACTTCTCAGCACATTAAACCCACACTGATGCCAGTGTGGGATTTAATGCCAAATGTACTACACAGAGCAACTTAGAGTTGCCCTCTGAAACTAACCTACAATCCACGTATTGTCTGAGAGGCTGCCTAGGCTGCCACACGGTAGACATGTCGCTGAACCCCTGGGTAGAGAGCCATCTGCTCTCCTGGGCCTGCAACAATGCACGTCCTGGGCGAGGTGCTAATGCTCCTCCCCCAGGATGTGCAGGGGAAGCTTCAAAGGCATCCCGCCTTTTGTGAGCTTCTCCAGGCCACTTGCTGTACTCAGCAACTGGCCCCCACCAGTTCTGACCCCCACTCTGGCGGGAAGACTGGCGGGAAACACGAAGGAAGGAAAGGGGGGTTTGCCAGCCTCTGCCAACCCCACCCCTCAGTTGGGGGAGGCAAGGTGAAGCACATCTCCAGGCTTTCGCCATCTTGAGGATGGGGAGCCGACTTAAAAAGACACCCTGCACCCGTAACACCCCGGCCCCATGTGCCCAACTCCTGGGTGTCTACTTATCCTCCAAGATCCCAACTTACCCCTCAAAGTGTTGGTCACTCATGAAGAGTCTCCGTCCCCGAGCCTGCAGACTTTGTTACACCTTTCAAGATCTCCATTGACTAACATTTAGTGCTCGACGGCTCAAAAGCACACTGCACCCAGCCGCCCGAGTGGCCCTGGCAGTGCCACCTTTGTCCTAATCTACTTCCCCATTTGCCCTGAACAAGTGACCAGGAGCCCAGCTCCCACAGCTGCGTGGCCTGCTAGCCAGCAGCCACCAACCGCAGGCCCCCTGCCTTTCATTGGATAACATTGGGCTTAACTACCTCTGCACCTGACTGCCCCTCTGCCGCTGAAGGAGTACCAACTGTACCTACCTGACCCTGGGAGACCCCTTAGTCTATGCCCAGAACCTTAACTCTGCCAGTCAAGAACTTTCCCAAAAGCCGATAACACTCTTTTCTTCCATAGGGTAACATTGACTGGTTTCACTCAGAATTTCTTCTAAGTGTGGAGTTTTGAAACTTTAAAATATTCATCTAAAATCAGCTGAACAACAAATTCTGACACCTGTTATCAGCAGAGAAACAAGTGCTGCATCTTTCAGCCCGGTAAAAAAGGGGGTGGTGATGGACGGAGCATCTGAACCAATCAAACACTCACACCCAGTCAAAAGATCTGGGTTTAATCCATCACCGCTCTTTAGCCCACTCTGCCACCCCAGTTCAGACATGGCCATATGCAAATCAGTCTGACCCTGTACCTCATGGGAACAGTCCTGCCCAAACTGCCAAGCCATGCCTTTCCTGGACAGGAAACAAGCTTCCTAGGACCGGTTTCTGGCATTTCAGCCAGGCTTGCTTGAATACAGTGGCAAAGTGAGCAAGGGACTCACGTCTGAGCATACCCTGCCAACTTATGGCAAACAAAGCGGTACAAAAGGGGGTGGTGATGGACGGAGCATCTGAACCAATCAAACAGTCACACCCAGTCAAAAGATCTGGGTTTAATCCATCACCCCTCTTTATCCCACTCTGCCACCCCAGTTCAGACATAGCCATATGCAAATCAGTCTGACCCTGTGCCTCATGGGAACAGTCCAGTCAGAACTGCCAAGCCATGCCTTCCCTGGCAGTCCCTTGCTCACTTGACTGGGTGTGAGTGTTTGATTGGGTCAGATGCTCCGTCCATCACCACCTCCTTTTGCACCGCATCTTTCAGCCCAGCACTGAACCTTGAAAAGTAATTTTAACCGTACTTACCCGCAAGTTGAATTTCCTTCCATAGGAATCCATTGTCCGGTTTTCACCAGAAAAGTTTCTAAGTGTCGATTTTCACAATCTACAAACATTCCTTAAAAATCACCTGTATGACTTAAATGCATTCTTTCAACTGTTTACAGGAGATGCACCAGTGCTGGAACCAGGATCCAACACTGAGTAATTAAAAGTAATGATAACAGTACTATCTGAAAGAAACAGGTTAGTGTTAGATTCCTTACCTTAGAATATCCCCAGGTGTCAGACTGGATCCAGAAAGTTTTGCGTAGCAGTACCCCTGTGCCTCGGTATGCGTCGTCTGTGGATCCGCGTCCGTCGTCTGCATCGTTGGCACCTGGATGAGTTCGTCGGAGTACTTAGACCCGCCCTCGCGCGCTGACTTCAGTTCTTTTTTCCGCGCCAGCAAGCGCAGATCTGGAAAAAGCAGTACTACTTAGTCACTTTTTGACTAACTTTTTCGATCCTTTTTGGGTCCTTTTTCGAGTCTGTAGACTCTCGGTGCCGGTAGGGATGCCCGGGTACAAGCCATATGCTGACTGTAACCGTCGGATGTCGGTTACCGACCCCCACCGTCGGTGCCTGTATTACCTTGGGGCCGACCACGACGACAAGACGTGCGCCGACTGCCGGGCCTTGACGTCGAAGGCTAGGCGGGAGCGGTCCCGTAAGCGCCTCAAGCTCTCGCATTCGGCCCGCGCCGTTCACGGTCCAGGTCGAGGAGGAGGTCGAAGGACCGGTCGCGGGGCCACAGTCATCGCAGCTCGGCGAGTCCACATCATTTGTCGGGCTCCCAAGTCCTCAGGTAAGAGGCACAAGAAGTCTAAGAGACGACATCGCTCTTCTGACTCGCCCCCGACGCTCGCACGTTGCGGCCGGGGGTTCGGGCGACACCGCCCACGCGGCACCGCCGGAGCCGCAGGCGCCACTGCCAGCTCCATACCCGCCAGTCCCTGGGCTGCACGCGACGTCGGAGGAGATCTAGGTCTTCCTCATGGCCATGAGGTCGCTCTCTCCTCCGTCGGGTCCCGTTGTGGCGCCTTATGGACCCGCTGCCCCGACTGGGAGCCCAAGCGGGCCGGGAGCTTCGCCCCGGCGCCGTTGGGTGCTTCGGCCCCGTCGGCGACTTGGGTCCCGACGCCGCAGGGCCCCACCAGATCTGGGTCGCCGCTGGTCGACCTTACGACCCCTCCGCCGTCGCCAACCCTCATAGTGTTGCCCCTGACGCCGACGTCCCCGGTCCCTCCCTCTGTCGGGATCCGGCGTCGCTCGATGCCGCATTCGACGCAGAGAGAAGAGCAATTCTATGATCCGGCCCCATCCTTTGCACCTGATTATCAGGAGATGGGAGACGAAGAGGATTGGGAGGGGTCTGAGGACCCTCTGGCACGAGAGTGCCAGTCGTATCAGGACTGGGCAGTGGATCTAGGGGAGGCCAGTGGTTTGGACACTTCGCCCGACACTGGCTTTATCTCCCCTTCTACCGTGGCTACGGAGGAGGGGGCTGCTTACAGCGTGGTGCTGACGAGGGCGGCTAAGGCCTTGCGTCTTGAGCTCCCCGTCGCGGCCGTGAGGACTAACCTCCCCACCGAGGTCCTTAAACCGCAGGCAAGCTCTTCGGAACCTCTACTGCCGTTTAATGAGGCCCTTACTGACGTTCTGTTGGGCACTTGGTCCAGGCCCGCTACAGGTCCCCCTGTAGATCGGAACGTGGCACGGCGCCACCGCCCGGCCCCGGGTGACCCTAGCTTCCTGTCCACCCACCCCACCCCCGAGAGCCTGGTTATCCAGGCCTCTAACTCCCAGACCGCATTCCTGACTGCCCCACCTGATCGGTAATCCATAAGGTATGAGCAGTTCGGTGAGAAGCTGTTCACCTCACTTAGTTTGGGGTTGCGGTCGGTCAACACTGCTTGCCTTTTGGGCAGTTATACCCACTCTCTGTGGGACACGGTCGCGGACGTGCTGCCAGCTTGACCGGAGGAGGCCCGGGTCAAACTCGCTCAAGCCCTTGCGGAAGGGCGGGATGCAGCACGGTACTCTATCCGATGTGGGCTGGATACCACGGACTCGCTGGGCAGGGCGATTTCCACAACGGTGGCGGTTCGTCGCCACGCTTTGCTGAGGTCCGCCAACTTTTCGGCTGATGTCCAGAATTCCCTCATGGACATGCTGTTTGATGGCTGTCGCCTCTTTGGCGACAAGGCAGACAGTGCGCTTGAGCGTTTCAAGGACTCCAGGGCTACGGCCAAGTCCTTGAGCCTGTCGGGCCAGCGCCAGCAAACTTCTGCCTTTCGCTCCTTTCGTGGCCAAGGAAGGGGCGCCCCCTCACTTCCTGCCAGCCACGGGCCGCAGACTAACATCCAGCGCGGCGGCGGACGTGGTAACCCCCGTGGCGGGGACAGCGGCGAGGCCAGTCCACATCCACCCACCCACCCAGCATCCGCCTCAAAGCCTTGCTAGTCCGAGCTTTCAGGCCCATTCGACGCCAGTGGGCGGCAGGGTTCGCCATCACCTCCTCCACTGGCGCTCCATCACATCGTACAGGTGGGTGCTGCAAATCGTCCGAAGGGGCTACTCCCTCCCCTTTGAGGCGACCCCTCCAGCCATGCCACCGCAGTACCACCGCGTGTCGGGGGATCACTTGCAACTTCGGCAAGAGGAAGTTGCGTCCCTCTTGGCCAAGGGGGCCATCGAGCGCGTTCCTGGGCCAGAAGTAGGGTGTGGTTGTTACTACTTTCTGGTTCCCAAGAAGGGCAAAGGGGACCTACGCCCTATCTTGGACCTGCGGAACGTCAACGGCTTCCTCCGGAAGGAGAAGTTCCAGATGCTGACTTTGGCTCAGGTCTTAGCTGCCCTAGACCCAGGAGACTGGATGGTAGCGTTGGACTTGCAGGACGCATATTTTCACATCCCCGTCCTGCCGGCCCACCGGCGTTACCTGCGGTTCACGGTAGGCCGCGAGCACTTCCAGTTTACCGTCCTCCCCTTCAGCCTTACCAGCGCCCCACGGGTTTTCACAAAGGTGATGGCGGTGGTCGCAGCTCATCTGCACAGGTTAGGGGTTTCAGTCTTCCCCTACCTCGACAACTGGTTGTTGAAGGCGGGCTCTCCCCAGACAGTCGTCAGCCACCTCCAGACTTCGGCAGATCTCCTGCACCGGCTGGGGTTCTCCATCAATGTGCCGAAGTCACACCTGTGCCCCTCTCAGAAGCTCCTTTTCATCGGAGCGGTTCTCGACTCGGCGCGGTTTCGGGTTTTTCCATCCGAACAGCGGGTCCGGGATATTCAGGCTCTGATTCCCATCTTTCAGCCGTTATCCCGGGTCTCGGTCAGGTTGACGCTGCGGCTTCTGGGGCTGATGGCCTCCTGCATCCTACTGGTGCATCACGCCAGGTGGCGGATGCGGGCTCTGCAGTGGGACCTGAAGTTTCAGTGGGCCCAGCATCAGGGCAACCTGTCCGACCACGTCCTGATCTCGGAGGGCACTGCGAGACAGCTGCAGTGGTGGCTCATGGACCGCGATTGGGTCAGCGGCAGATCCCTCTCCCTTCCCCAACCGGAGCACGTAGTTGTGACGGACGCGTCCCTCCAGGGCTGGGGAGGCCACATGGGAGAGGCGGAGATCAGAGGCCGCTGGTCTCTGGCGGAGGCCCGGCTCCACATCAACCTGTTTGAGTTACGGGCGATTCGTCTAGCACTGAAGGCATTCCTCAGGGCGGGTTGGGGTCGTGGACCCTTTGCCAGGAGGCTCTGCGCCTCTGGCATTGGCTGGAACGCCAGGGCTTGACCCTGGTGGCTCAACACCTGGCAGGTTCTCTGAACGCCAGGGTGGACGAGCTCAGTCGTCGGTGCATGATGGATCACGAATGGCGTCTGAACTCGGACGTGGCGCAAGGCCTCTTTCAGCGATGGGGAGAGCCTTGGTTAGATCTATTCGCCGCCGAAGAGAACGCGCAATGTCATCAGTTCTGCGCGTTGTAATTGCCAAGGCGGCACTCGCTCGGAGACGCTTTTCATCGCGAGTGGAGTTGCGGTCTATTGTACGCCTTTCCGCCTATACCACTTCTGCCCAGAGTGCTGAAGAAGATCAAGCGCGACCGGGCCCAAGTCATCCTTGTGGCTCCGGATTGGGCACGAAGGTACTGGTATCCAGAGCTACTCAGTATGTCAGTCGATCCCCCGGTTCGTCTGCCTCTTCAGGAGGACCTTCTGTCGCAGCAGCAGGTGACGGTCCTCCACCCGAACCTGTCCAGTCTCCACCTCCATGCTTGGAGATTGAGCGGCGACAGTTGAGGCCATTTGACTTGCCTCCTAAAGTCTGTAACGTCATTCTGGCAAAGTCGGTATACTCCTGCAGGTGGAACAGATTTGTGGCATGGTGCACAGCAAAGGCTGTGGATCCTCTTGCTGCCCCTCTTTCTGAGGTCCTTCTCTTCCTTCTTTCTCTTGCCCAGCAGGGCTCTGCTCTGGGCACTATCAAGGGCTACCTTTCTGCCCTTTCAGCCTTTCTAAGGTTACCTGATCAACCTTCTTTGTTCAAGTCCCCTATTGTAAATAGATTTCTAAAGGGCATCACACACACATTCCCTCCTGTTCCGTTTGTGATGCCTCAGTGGGACTTGAACCTGGTTCTTACGTTTCTGATGTGCGCTCCCTTTGAGCCACTTTACAACTGTCCTCTCCGCCTTTTTACTCTGAAGACTGCTTTCCTGGTTGCCATCACCTCTGCCAGGAGAGTGAGTGAGCTCCAGACCCTTTCTTGTACTCCACCTTTCCCTTTTTTTTTTTTTTTTTTTAAAGACTTTATTTACATTTGCCAATAGTACAGTGCAATAATACGTGCAACATAATGCAGTCGAATAGTACTTAATAGCTCATTTACAGCGTTACACAGCTATTTAGCCGACAACCCACCGGTCCGGCAGCGTGCGTTGAATCAGTACTTATGGCAGTCAGGAAATTTTTCGTCGAATGTACTTCATCTTATTTTTATAAAATCACAAACAAAACTGTAGACTCATTACTAACAGATAGTCAGTTATAGCCAGAGCAATGTTGCCATAGTGTCACCAGCCGGCGCACAGATTCTAGAGTACTATCTCATCCCCCCCGAACGCAGTCCACCCAGTACCCCCACCGCCCAGTTCTTTATCCTTCTTTTAGCTCCTCCCCACACCCTAAGGTTCTACTCGCCCAACTCCTCCTCATCTTCTGAACTATCCACTTCTTCTTCAGAAAGTGGATCACATAAGTCTCCTCTGTATTTGTTCCATGGCTGCCAGATCATATTCCATTTGCGAGGGTTAGCTCGCATTTTATACACTGCACGTTCGACTAACATGAGTTTGTCCATAGTCCTGCACCACAGCGCCAATGTAGGTGTCTCCGCCACTCCCCACCTCTGTGCAATGTCTCGCTTTGCCACCATCGTCCCGATTGTAACCCATTGTTGTTTCCGGCGTGTTAGGTCAGTGCCCTCCCACACATTCAGCAAACACACGCGTGGGTCTGGCGTAAGTGATGTTTCAAGAGCCTGGGAGATGGTGCGCAGGACCTGCCGCCAGTATCCTGAAATGGCCGGGCATTCCCAAAGTGTGTGCAACAGTGTCCCTTCCTCTCCACACCCTCTAAGGCAATACGGGTTGTCTGCCCTGCTCATTTTGTGTAAGGTGGTCCTAGTGTAATATACCCTATGCAGTATCTTAAATTGTATCAGCCGGAAACGAGCTGAGACGCCCGCCTCTCGTGGTGATGCCAATGCAGCGTTCCAGTCTGTTTCATCCATGGCTCCCAGCTCATTTTTCTTTCAGTTTGACTAAGGGGTCCGGGAGATTGTTTAAAAGTTTACGGTAAGTGAGTGAGGTGGCGCCTGTCTGCATGAATTCCGTGAGCAGGCGGTCCTCCAACGGCGAAGAGTCCGGGACAATCGACCCTGGCTCAACCACCGCCAGCAACGCATGCCTTATTTGTATGTACCTGTATATTTCATTGTGGCCTAATGCGTATTGTTGCTGCAGTTGCGGAAAAGGGATCACGCCAGTAGTGGTCCAAAGGTCTCCCACTGTCGAGATGCCAATGTTATCCCATTGGGTAAATCCCTTGCTGGTACGAAGACAGCCCAGCCGTTTGGTGTCCCACAACGGGGTAAGTTTAGTTATGACCCCTTTCGATTTAAGTCGCGCCTGCGCCCTGTGCCATAGTAGCACGGTATGTTTAGTAGGTCCATGTCAGTTTTGCTGTAAGTCCTGGAGTGTACAACAGGGCCAACAGGCTGTGTGTGCCCAATTGTGCTCTCTCCGCTGAATACGCCGGGTCATTATGCGGGGCGTGGATCCACTGGTTAACGATCTTGAGTTGCGATGCCCAGTAATACAGTTGCACATTTGGCAAGGCTATTTACCCCGTCGTACCACCCACGGTTAAGTTTGGTATGTGCTATTCTGGGCGGGCGTTCTCCCCATAATAGGCCTGTCATTAGCGCTGTCACCTTCCGGAAATATGAAGGCGGTATCATGGCTGGGGTATTCTCTAATACATACAGTAGGCGTGGCAACGCCATCATTTTGAATAATGCTGCCCGTCCCAGCATTGTAAGAGGTAGAGTCTTCCAGTGTCGCACGTCCGCACTAAGGCGAGTGAGAGGTGGCAGTAAATTTAGGTCGTAGAATGTCGCCGCGTCACGAGCGACGTGAATACCCAAATACTTAAAGGAAGTTTCGGCTACCATTAACGGGCAGTCATTCGGGAGAACTGGTGCAGGACCTTTCAGTACGTATATGACCGATTTTGTCCAGTTGATTGTGTATCCGGAGGTCAGACCATGCGTATTGCACATGGCTAGTAACCTCGGGATGCCCGTCTCGGGGTCGGTTAGGTAGATGAGCATGTCATCAGCATATAGGGAGACTCTATCCTCCCATGTGTCTCCCCCTTGCAGTCCCTTCAGTAACGGGGTATTCCTGATGGCGGTAGCCAGTGGCTCCAAGGCCAGCGCAAACAGCAGGGGGGAGAGCGGGCATCCCTGTCTCGTTCCCCTAGCCAAAGGAATTTCCCGGGAGATGTGACCGTTGGCTGCCACATGCGCCACAGGCTCCGTGTATAGCAGAGTGATCCAGGAAATGAATTTGGGGCCGAAGCCCATACGGGTCAAGACTGCAAACAGATACTGCCACTCTACCATATCAAACGCCATTCTGGCATCCAATGATAGAATGGCCGCCGGCTCCTTCAGCAGGTGGGCACGTGCCAATGCTCCGTGCACACGGCGGAGATTCAGTGCCGTGCTCCTATGTGGCATGAAGCCTGACTGGTCTGGGTGGATTAGATGGGTTAGGTGCGGAGTCAGTCTATTCGCCAGCAGTTTCGCCAAGATTTTTGCTTCGGCGTTAAGGAGCGAAATCGGGCGATAGGACATGCAGGTTATGGGTGGTTTACCTGGTTTCGGGATGGCCACTATGGTTGCCATCCGTTGATCCGGGGGCAAAGACCCCTTCTCCCGACACTCCGTGTACATGGCCAACAGAGGTGAGCTTAAGGTGTCCGCCATAGTCTGGAACCATTCTATTGGGATCCCGTTGGGGCCCAACGCTTTACCAGTGTGGAGTGCAGTAATTGCCGTCTGTATTTCGCTCAATGTCAGATCTTCCTCCAGTTCATCCATCACCTTTCCTTTCTGTCCATCCGGACAAAGTGGTGTTGCGTACTAAGCCATCTTTCCTGCCCAAGATTGTCACGGCCTTCCACATCGGGCAGTCTATCACCTTGCCAACCTTCTTCCCGCCACCGCATCCCTCTAAAGAGGAAGAGCGGCTCCACCGTCTGGACCCAAAACGTGCGCTCTCATTTTACTTGGATCGCACACGCCAGTTCCGGGTGGATGACCAACTCTTTGTTGGTTACGTGGGCTCTAAGAAGGGGAAATCGGTACACAAGAGGACCATCTCCCGGTGGATCATCTTGTGTATCCAGGCATGCTACTCCTTGGCTAAAAAGGAGCCCCCTGTTGGATTGCGGGCTCACTCTACCCGAGCTACGGTGACTACAACTGCCCTGGGCCGGGGAGTGCCCTTACAAGACATCTGTCAGGCAGCTACGTGGGCATCGCTGCACACGTTTGCAAGACACTACTGCCTGGGCAGCCAAGTCCGGAGGGATGGCTTCTTTGGCCGTTCTGTCCTCCAGGACTTTCTGGTGTGATTATTGGTTCGCAGACCCACCACCGGGGGTGGTATTGCTGGGGTATCTATTCTAAGGTAAGGAATCTAATACTGACGTGTCTCTTTCAGATGCACAAGTTACTACTTATGTAACGATATATCTGTAAGAGACATTAGTTAGTATTAGATTCCTTACCGACCCACCCATCCTCCCCGTTCTGCGAACCGATATCTAGGGTTAGGGTTACCCTCTTTCAGGGCCCTAGTTTCAATGGCACCAGTGTTGGTTTTTAACATGGCTCTGCGTTTCTGGCGCGGAAAAGCTGTGTTTAAGAACTGACGTCAGCACGCGGAGGCGGCGTCTAAGTACTCCGACGACGTCATCACGGCGCCGACGACGGACGCGGAGCCGCAGACGACGCCTACCGACGCGCAAGGGTACTGCTACGCAAAAGTTTCCGGATCCAGTCTGACGCCTGGGGATATTCTAAGGTAAGGAATCTAATACTAACTAATGTCTCTTACAGATATATCGTTACACAAGTAGTAACTTGTGCGTCAGTCGATCCCCCGATCCTCCAACCGAACCTGTCCAGTCTCCACCTCCATGCGTGGAGATTGAGCGGCGACAGTTGAGACCATTTCACTTGCCTCCTGAAGTCTGTGATGTTATTCCGGCAGCCAGGCGTCCCTCCACAAAATCGGTATACGCCTGCAGGTGGAACAAATTTGTGGCATGGTGCACAGCAAAAGCTGTGGATCTCCTTTCTGCCCCCCTTTCAAAGGTTCTCCTCTTTCTTCTTTCTCTTGCCCAGCAGGGCTCTGCTCTGGGCACTATCAAAGGCTACCTCTCTGCCATTTCCGCCTTCTTGAGGCTTCCTGATCAGCCTTCTTTTTTCAAGTCCCCTGTTGTAAATAGATTCTTGAAGGGCATCACTCACATGTTTCCTCCTGTTCCTTTCGTGATGCCTCAGTGGGACTTTAACCTTGGCCTGACTTATTTGATGTGCGCTCCTTTCGAGCCACTTCATTATTGCCCTCTTCGTCTTCTAACTCTTAAGACTGCATTCCTGGTTGCCATCACCTCTGCCAGGAGAGTGAGTGAGCTCCAGGCTCTTTCTTCTCAACCTCCTTTCCTCTCTGTCCATCCGGACAAGGTTGTCTTGAGAACGCGTCTCTTTCCTGCCCAAAGTAGTCACAGCCTTCCACATCGGGCAGTCCATCACCCCACCCACCTTCTTTCCGCCTCCGCATCCCTCAAAAGAGGAAGAGAGGCTTCAACGTCTGGACCCAAAACGTGCGCTCTCATTCTGTCTGGAACGCACACGCCAGTTCCGGGTGGACGACCAGCTCTTTGTTGGTTACGTGGGCGCTAAGAAGGGACGGGCGGTGCACAAACAAACCATTTCTCGGTGGGTCGTTTTGTGCATAAAGGCTTGTTATTCACTGACTAAAAAGGAGCCTCCTGTGGGGCTGCGTGCCCATTCCACTCTGGCCACGGCGGCTACTACTGCTCTGGGTTGGGGAGTCCCCTTGCAGGACATCTGTCAGGCAGCTACGTGGGTCTCGCTACACACGTTCGCTAGACACTACTGCCTGGACAGCCAAGTCCGGAGAGATGGCTTTTTTGGCCATTCTGTTCTCCAGGACTTTCTGGTGTGATCATTTGTTCGCAGACCCACCCCCGGGGTTGGTATTGCTGGGGTATCTATTCTAAGGTAAGGAATCTAACACTAACCTGTTTCTTTCAGATGCACAAGTTACTTACCTTCGGTAACGATATATCTGTAAGAAACAGTAGTTAGTGTTAGATTCCTTACCGCCCCACCCATCCTCCCCGTTCTGCGAACCGATATCTAGGGAAGGTTCTTCCCCTTGAGGGCCCTAGTTTCATGGCACCAGTGTCGGTATTTATAAAGGCTCTGCGTTTCTGGCGCGGAAAAGCTGTGTATAAGAACGGACGTCAGCGCGTGAGGGCGGCGTCTAAGTACTCTGACGACGTCATCCCGGCGCCGAATACTGACGCGGAGCCGCAGACGACGCCTACTGACTCGCAGGAGTACTGCTACGCAAAACTTTCCGGATGCAGTCTGACGCCTGGGGATATTCTAAGGTAAGAAACCTAACACTAACTGCTGTTTCTTACAGATATATCGTTACCGAAGGTAAGTAACTTGTGCTACCTGCTAAGTGAATTTCCTCCCATAGGATAACATTGATGATTCTATGTGAAAAGTCAACTTTTAAAATGCAATAATATTCCTTAAAAATCACTACTGTAACCAAAACGCTTTAACCAAACTGTTTACAGGAGATGTCCCAGGTCTGAATCTAGGATCCAGTCCTGTGGTTAGAAAAGGAATCTAGAAAGTAACTAATTGCATTTATCTCGAAATTCCCATTGAGCTCAATGTTGCATTGTGTTTGAAATTGTGTTGCCTATTGCAACAATTAACTATTGTAATCAAAAAGTCTGTTGCCTATTTGAAAAGTATTTAACTAAAGTAACTCATTCTGAGAAAGTATATGTTGATACCTTATTGGTTCTACAATAAAAAAACTATTATTTTGATATAAAAAAATTGGCCTAGAGTTCAGTTCTTGAGTGTGTGAGACCATTTGTTGACTGAGAGTGTACAACAAATGGTTTGCACTGTCCTCTGATACTGCCTTACTGCTCGACCAAGCTACCACTTTAGGGAGTAAGGTTATATCTAACTTTAGCCTTACCAAACCTCTGCGGACTATGTGCACACTGTACCTTACTTTGGTCCAGTATATACAGAGCCACTTTCTTACAGCTTGTCAATCGTTCCGATAGAAGAAGGAGACTTTGCGGGATCGTGGAGCTCGACGAAGGGACATGTGTTAGAAATGGAGGTCTCGAAGTGGCAGAGTTATGTACCTTTGTCCAAATAGGGACCCTTGCTTCTAGTCAGGGTAAAGGTATACACACTTTAGATAACGCCTGCTCGCCCGCCCTGTGGGCCTGCATCTTTTGTGAGCTGCTTGAAGTCTTCTTGTGACTCCTGTACCTCTGGCCTGTGGGTCCTCTCAAGGGTCTTCTTTGACTCCAGTGGGTTCCCCTGATTGCTCGGGGCATATTCCAACTTCCCTGCTTTTGGTGAGTCCCTTGGACCTTGCTGGTCCGAACTCTGCACCTTTTTCGCTTGCCACGTTGGTTGTAGTTGCCAAGGCTTGTTGGGGCTCATGGCTAACACCGACCCCCTCAACTCTCGACATCCGATGTGGGTCAGCTTGTTAATGGATTCTAGTCTTCCACAGTGTTGCCTCGTCCACATAGCTGCAGCTACAAGGTCATCGTCAACTCTCCTGCATCTCCCGAAGCCAGTGGGCATTCATCTTCCGTGCCTCTTGGTCACTCCTGAGTGGCAAAGGCTCCGTCCACTCCGCTTTCAGGCACTTCTCAGCTTGAATACACCTTTGGGTTCCTCCGGACACTTTCACCTTCTTCACCAGCAGCATCTTCCTGAAATCCTCGATTGTGTTTGACTGCAGTTTCCGACGCCACTTCGCACCTATGCAACTGGCTTCCCTGGTGTAGGTCTACTTGTTCCTTTGGTATCCACGGGTGAGGTGGCTCTCCAAAATTCTGTCTTCCACAGGGTTTCTTCTGGGTCCACTGGGAAGGGTCCATCTTTAAAAGTGCAACTATGACTTACCCATTTACTTGAATTGAGCACATTGTAGTGTTCCCACTCTGCACACGGCCTCCATGGGGTTCCTGGGTACTTACCACGAGTAGTTCCTTGGGTCGACAGCACTCCTCTGGTATGTTCTTGACTCCGGCCATGGTTCGCATCCCACTATTTAAGTATTTGGCTTGATCTCCCCCTGGCGACCACTGTTTATTCGTGCTACTTACCTGTTTTTATTGCAAAGTATTGTGTGCCTTGTGTTATATCTCTGGGTAGGAGATATTGGTGTGTGTTAGTGAGTGTCTTATAATAAATACCTATTTTTATAAATGCACTGTGTGGCTCTTTTTCACTTAGCCTATACCAATAAGATTAAGATCTGGTAAAACAAGCTGCTTTACACTCCTTCTGGACTAAGCCTGAAGGGTGCTTTCCAAGGCTACCACTTATAGAGCTCTCTAAGGTTGTCCAAGACCTTTGAAATCACCATAAGGTTTATCTGGACTAGTGCAGGGTGCTACACTTACATAAGTGAGCACCATATATACTAAGCCAGCCTCCTACATTATGCTTAGCCACCATGTGGCCTAGTGTGACCCACAATTGTTCCCCTGCCGCGAAGTCCATTGTCTTCCAAATATTCAGTAGACGCCATTAAGGCAAGGCCTCTATATTCTTCCCATAAAGTGCCATCATCCAGGATATGACCGTATTAGAGTATTCCTGAATCACCGGACAGTCCCTACATACGTGTAAAATTTGCCCTCATGGCCACAACCTCTGGGACATTGTGTTGAGTCTAGTCTGCCCATTTTAATGTTACTTCCTTTTATTCTCGTTTCATTTGCATTTATGGGGCATTTTCACTCACCTAATTTGAAGTTCCATACCAATCAGCAGTTGCATTTCTGGTGAACCAGTGACCGAATTCTGGACGGGATGAGTCCAACCACGTTCACCAGTGCTGGTTTTATTGCACTAAAAAGGCAGAACTGACTATCCTGTTCTAATGAAAATATAGGAACATTACCTCCAGGCAAAACTAAACACGTGACTCACTAATTTCCACCTAAGACCCTTGTCTAATGTTGCAAAAATATTATGTAACAAAAATGAGATTTGGGCATTTCAGAACCTGGAAGTTATTTTTCCATGCTACATCAAACCTATTAATCTGAGTAAAGTAATAAAGGTGCCCAAACATGCTCGCCATGAAACTTTGCTGCTTCAGTAGAATTAGTGATCTTTCCAGATCCCCTCTTACTAGAGCATATGTCTATAATGGGTTGCCATTGAGTTTCGAAGCAGCCTAATATTGTATATATTTTTGAGACATAGTGAGTGTTAATTGTTTTATATTTTTAATTGAATATATATCCTATTTCAGAATAATGCATTTGGATTTCAAACAAGTTTTACATATATTTAATAGGGTTTCGCCACCAGTAAAATGTTGACAGTGTTTTAGCAGGTCTCATAAATTCCCCTGGCCTACGAAATTGCTCTTTGTTTTTAGAGTTATGATCCCAGTCTTAGCCCTTATCAAGAGTTGTAGCAAGTCAGGATTACCGTAGATGTGAAAACACCAGACAAGGTATATCTGATATGACCACTATACCTTATCGGATCATCATCAATAAATCTTTATACAGCTAATTATGGCCTTAAAAGACACAAACCAATATAGTACAATCATATCTATTCTCCAAAACACACGTGGGACTTCGTGTTACCCATGCATCATTAAAAGGATAACAAGCATTTGGAATGCAATAGGTCTCGCATTTGTTAAAGTTAGAGCTGTTGGTATAAAAAAGCAAATATAAAAAACATTATTTTCAATGCCAACTGCTCAAACTTTAACAAATGCACGACTTATTGCTTTCGGAAATGCAATCGGTCTCACATTTGTTGGAGCTGGAGTTATTGGACATTAAAAATGGCAAAGTTTTTTACCTAGCTATGTTGTAGGGTGTAGTAACATATGTGGCCAAAAGAGGTCGCATGGGACCTTTTTTGTTTACATATGGTTCTGCACCCTGCCAAAAATATGGTAAATCCACCCTACTCATAATGCATTGCATGCAAGACAGTACCACTAGTACATTCAAATAGCTATGTCCATATATACATTTAGTAGCTTTGAAATGTGACAAAAGAATTATTATATGCATTCCGGATTAGATTGTTCTCTATGTGGAGCTGATGAAGGGAACTTTATAGGTCTCATATAAATGCGAGATGTGCTAGTGAGTAAAGTAACCCCTGCCTGCCTTGCTTAGGACCAAGCATGTGTCCTGCCTGAACCCCCTTAAGGAAATAGTGTTCTGAGGCTGTAATTAAACCTAGGGAGTAACAACAGATAACAGATTTAACAGGGGGTGTCCTCATGGGAGGTTCCAAGAAGAGACACGGCTGTACTAAGGAGGAACTACTAAGCCTATTGACCAATGAAAAGCCACCATTTACAAAGCACCGGTTCAGGAGCCAATTAAAAAGTTGGGTAGAAAGCGGGCGGAGCTTTATGCTCATATCCTGAATACAGCATGTCTCAAGAGACCGAGAAAGCACCATCTTGGCAAGACCTAAAAATTATGTAAAACATTTAACAGCATATATATGAAGTGCAAATTGCAGATAAAAATGTATCAAACATTATTAAAAACCAACAGTAAAGTGCATAAGATACAAAGTTTAAAAATCGTCAACAGGCAAATATTTCATCCGCAGAGATGTCCCTCCATGGTTTTCCTGGTTCTAACTGCAGCTTTAGGAAAATATCATACCCTGAAGCAAATAGCTGATGTATTCAGTAGTTGCATATGTTACAAGGCCCCTCTACAATTGTGATGACCCAATGTAGGAAAGAACCCCTTTTTGCAGGGTTACCCTCTAATTTGAGCCTAATGTTTATGCACTTTGAGTGATTATGCTTTGGATTCCTGCCAACCAGGTACCCCAGGCCTATGTTCTTTCCCTAACCTGTACTGTTGCAAAACCCAATTTGAAACTCTCTGGCCACATGTAAGTTCCTTGTAAAAGGTACCATAGGTACCAAGGTCACTATGACCAGGGAAGGCCTCTAAGGGCTGCAGCACTTATTGTGCTACCCATAGAGGCCCTGTACCTTTACACACACACACACTGCCATTGCAGGCTGCGTGTTTTGGTGTGGAACAGAGTGAAGAGTCGACATAGCACACATCCCTGTGTACCATGCCTACAATCCGCTGCCCTGGCATGGGCGTACTATCCCAGTTGTAAGGGTACAGGTGCATGAGCCCTGTATCCCTACATTGTCTAAGTCCTTACGTAGACATTGTAAGTGTAGGAAAACCAGTAAAGTATATGGTGTGGGATTTTGTCATGAACTCCACAGCACCATAATCACTTTACAGAAAACTGGGAAGTTTGAAATCAAACTTCTCAGCACATTAAACCCACACTGATGCTAGTGTGGGATTTAATGAAAAATGCACTCTTAGAGATCCCCCCTGAAAAACGACCTAACTCTAATGTCCTGTCTGAGAGGCTGCTAGCCACCCACCACCACCAGACATGTTTCTGGACCCCTGGGGCAAGAGCCTGCCGCTCTTAGGGGTCCTGAAACAAAGCACGCCCTGGGTCGAGGTGCCAAGTCTCCTCCCCTACGATGGTCAGGGTCCACGAAGGGGAAGCTTCAAAGGCTTCCCCCCTTTGTGAACTACCCCAGCCATTTGCTGCTCCCAGCAACTGGCCCCCATTGATTCTGACCCCCACCTTGTGCGGGAGAATCAGCGGGGCAACCAAGTTAGAAGTTGCCAACCCCATCCCTCAGGTGGGGGAGGCGAGATAAAGCACAACGCTCAGTCCCCACCATCTTGAAGATGGGCGGACCTAGCCAACCAGAGTGAGGCTTATGCCCCACTCCTACTGGAGGATGGCATAATAGGGGGTGTACCCACCCCAAGGAAGGGACCCACTGGTCCTGACCTGTTCCTACCTGTAACACCCCTAAATTTAGTATTTTGGGGCATCCCTGAACATTGCCTCCTCAGACAAGGACAAGACGACGGACCGAAGAAGCAGTGCTGAAAGAAGAAGAGGACACCAACTGAGTAGGCCCCAGCCCTGCCAGCCTGTCCTGTCCTTGACCTGCTTTAGTGAAATCCCGGTGTGTCCTGCAGCCAGCAACTCCCCAGAACCCGGAGGAGCTGCCCTGCCTTCCCAAACCAGACTTTGTCTCCCAATTTGTTCACCAACAGACTGAGGCTCCGGCCAGATCCGCAAGTCTGCACCACTCTTCACCCGATGCCCACGGCCTGAGTTAGGGTGGCCCAATACCATGAGGAGGTCTCCCCGGCAAACCTGACCTGGGATCTGGTGATCCCTGACCTACGTCAAGTCTCCAACCGACGCCTGCAGCCCCTTTCTGGAGGATCCCCGCAACTGGAGCCGGTAAGGAAATACGATGCCAAAAGACACCCCTACACCAGACGTCCTGTGGCCTTGGGTGGCCCAACAGATGGTGTCCCGGCATCCCAAGACAACCCAACTTACCTCTCCAACCAGGGGTCTCCTCCAGAAGATCTTCATCCCCGAGCCTGACGTGTTTGTTGCAACCCGGGAGTCCCCATTGAGAACAACAGGACATCACACATGCACCCGGCCGCCCCTGTGCCGCTGTGGGTGCACCTTTTGTGCTAAATCTGATCCCCCTTTACCCTTAGCTTAAGTCCAGAAGCTTTGCTCCCACAACCTTGAGACCTGCTCGTGAGCAGCCACCAACCGGAGGACCCATATCCCCATTGGCTAACATCGGGCCTCAGCACTCTGCACCCGGCCAGCCTAGTGTCGTTCTGGGTGCTTTGAGAATGCATCCTTGACCCTGGGGGAAACCTTGTAACCCCAGAAAACCAACTGCCAAACATTAGTACTTACCAATAACATTGTGTTCGAGGCGTATGGGTAGCAGACCACACACTATTGCATAGATCACCATCTGGTGGTGGGCCCGGATGATTACACTTTGTTTTTGTCTTGGAAGAGTAATTGTCTGTTTGATGACTCCTCCCGTAGATCGTAGTGCGCATGGGCATCGACTCCATCTTCAGATTGTTTTTTTCCGCCATCGGGCTCGGATGTGTTTATTGTTCGGTCCCGTTACCGATCTCTTTTCGACTTCCAGAACTTCATTATACCATCGGTATCGTCTTCAACAGCAATTCTACTTATCCGTGTCGAGGAAAGGCTTGCGCTTCTCGATTCCAGCGTTTGTCAGGGCCGTCGGACCCAACTGCGCCATTGGGCCTTTAGCTCATGGAAAGAACACCCTTCAAGAAGTGCCCTCAGTGTGGACACAAATTCCCGCACACCGATCTTCATGAGGTTTGCAATCTGTGCTTGTCTCCAGAGCACGAGAGTCGAGACTGTGAGGCCTGCGCTTCATTCCGGTCCAAGAAGACCATCAGGGACCGTCGAGCTCGAAAGGTCATGGCGCAGTCATCTTCATCCACACCAGACCTCATCATAGATGAGGCTCCAATCGAAGTAGAGTCCGAGGAACAGCACCAGGAAGACATTGTTTCCGAAGCAGAGGAGTCAGCTTCTGGAGGCGAGGACCCATTTGAAGGCGATGATCTTCTTCCAGCTGGTCAACAGGTCGTGAGTAAGAGCGTCAACCCTGTTCACCTCCCTATACAGGGACAGGCTTCGGTTCCACCTCCAACTCCGAGTCCAGGTGCACACCAAACAAAACCATCCTTCTGGCTCGGCCACGAAGATTACAAAAAAGCCTCCAGGTGACCTCGGGATTGAGTCAGTCTATCGGTCCCGACAAGCAAAAGGTCCTCAAACCAAAATTAACCCCGGCACCGAAGCCATCGGTGCCGAAACCGGGCGAGTCGAAAACAAGCTCGGCACCGAAAGATATTTCCAAGTCTGCCGAACCGAAGACCACTCCGGTTCTGAAAAAAGTAGACCCGAAGCCTACTTCGGCATCGAAACATACTTCGGCTCCGAAGATCGATCATTCTAAACGTACTTCGGGAGCAAAGATTTCAGAACCAAAGAGTGCAGATCCGACAAAGAAGTCTTCGGAACCGAAACAATCTGCTCCAAAGACCTTCGGTCCCAAACAAGACAAATCGGCACCGAAAAATACTTTTTCACCAGAAGAGCTTTTCCAACCAGACCTAAAGCAAAAGACTCTTCGTATTAACCCAAAGACTGGACATGTTATTACTGTGCCTTAAAAGAGGAATATGTAGTCTCCTAAACCACCTCCAGTTCCTCTCAATAAACATGCTCAAACTTCCCCCATAAGAATTCCTTCACCATTAATAGAAATACCAGCAGATATTTCTCCAGTACACTCACCATCCAGCACACATAGCATTATACCACAGGATGATGACGATGACAATTATTCAGAGGAAGTAGAAAGTGAGCATCATGCAGATGACGATGATTACCCAGACAATATTCTTGAGCCATCAGATGATCCCTGGGCAGATTATAATGCGCCACATGCACCAGATCTGCCACAAGATGACGTATACCCTTCTAGACCATCTCCCCCAGATGATACTATTGGGTTTACACAGCTTATTCATAGAGCAGCCACATTTCATGGGGTAGACTTACACACAGATCCAGTTGAAGAGTATTTCCTCATGTATACACTACTATCGTCACATAAAACCACAACCACATTACGAATACTTAGTGGAGTGGTGAGACATGCACCAGAGGTATTCAAAGACCCCGTCAGAGCCAGGGTAATTAACCCCAGACTAGAAAAGAAATGTAAAGCGGCTCCAACGGACCCAGCATACATTAAAGGTCAGCTGCCATTAGACTCATTGGTAGTATCAAATGCGAGAAAGAGAGCTAACTCGCAGACAACAGGGGATGCTTCACCCCCTGATAAAGAGTCTAAGCTTTTAGATGCTTCAGGGAAACGCACGCCGTACAGCTCTCCCGGCTGGCGCAGAGCATATGGAGGTGGGCCATTCCTCAAAATAGCTGTCTGTTAGCAGAACATCTACCAGGAGTTCACAATCAAGTTGCAGATCTGTTAGGTCGTCAAAGACAACAGATACACGAGTGGGAACTTCATCTACAAGTTCTTCAACCATTCTTTCACAAGTGGGGCAACCAGAGTTAGATCTGTTTGCCACTCATCGCAACTCCAAATGCCCAAGCTTCGCCGCCAGATACCCACACCCATTGTCCAAAGGCAATGGAACCATCTGCCACGAAAACTCCGGTTAGAACCAAACTACCTTCAGTTCAGAAAAACCCTAAAAACCCTCCTTTTCCCGCAGACTTAACTTCATCAGACGGCTAAACCCCCCCCCCCCCCCCCCCTCGGAGAACAGGTCAGCGCTGGGATGCTCCCCGAGTTACTACGCGCTTTATAAAACCATTAAATAAATAAATAAAATAAATAAATACATTTGCGTACTCTTTTTCACCTCTCACGCTAATTCCATTAGTAGTACGCAAGCTACAGCAACATTCCCTCACATTGATTCTCATAGCACCAACGTGGTCAAGACAACCGTGATACACCACACTACTAGAGCTATCAGTAGTACCACATCAAAAATTGAATCTCTCTGCACATCTACTAAGACAGAACCGTGGAGAGATCACGCATCCAGACCCAATGCAGCTCAATCTAGCGATTTGGCTCTTGAGGTCTTAGAATTCGGATGCCTGATTGTATGAATGTCATAAAAGAAGCAAGGCGCCCCACCACTAGAGCATGCTACGCAGCCAAGTGGAAAAGGTTTGTTGTGTATTGCACAAATAACATTAACCCTATTAGATGTTTCTATACAAAACATCATATGCTACCTACTCCATCTACAAAGATGTAATTTAGCATATTCCTCAATCAGATTACATCTGGCTGCTATAGCAGCTTATCTTCAAAACAGACAACATTTGTCATTGTTTAGAGTACCTGCCATCAAAGTGTTTATGGAAGGATTAAACAGAATAATTCCTCCCAGAATACCACCCTCTCCGGTATGGAATTTAAATATTGTTCCCACTAGGTTTATGGGTCCTCCATTTGAACCATTACATAAGTGTGAGTTACAGTTCCTTACATGGAAAGTTGCATTTCTAGTTGCTATTACCTCACTCAGAAGAGTAAGTGAGATTCAGGCATTAACAATTCAAGAACCATTTATACAACTACATCACAACAAAGTGATTCTTAAAACAAACCCTAAATTTCTGCCAAAAGTTATTTCACCTCAACCAATCTATTGAGTTGCCAGTATTCTTTTCCCAACCACAGACAGTTGCAGAAAGAGTTCCACACACATTAGATGTAAAAAGAGCACTCCTCTACTGCATTGATAGGACAAAACCGTTTCGTAAAACAGAACAACCGTTTGTGTCCTTTTCTCCTCCACACAAAAGCAATCCTATCTCAAAATCAGGCATTGCAAGGTGGATTGTTAAGTGTATTCAAATATGTTACCAGAAAGCAAAACACACTCTATCCATTCCCCCTAGGGCCCATTCTACCCGTAAATTAGGGGCATCCATGGCATTCTTTGAAAATATACCATTAGATGGTATATGTAAGGCAGCTACATGGTCTGCACCTCACACATAAAAAAACACTATTGTGTATATGTGCAGCCAAAACAACAAGCTACTGTGGGCCAAGCTGTACTCAAAACATTATTTCAAACTACAGTAACAGATACAGGTGGTCGCCGCTAAGGGAGAAAACTGCTGTGCAATCGATGCAATAGTGTGTGGTCTGCAGCCCATATGCCTCGAATGGAAAATGCTACTTACCAGTATGCATCTGTTCTTGGCATGTAGGGCTGCAGAACCACACACGCCCACCCGCCTCCCTGGCTACGTATATCTGTTCCAGTAATATCTTAATTAGATACACAATACATGGACATCCTTATCTATACTCATACAACTCCATCATTTGCCCAATGGTGAAAACAATCTGAAGATGGAGTCGATGCCCATGCTCACTACAAGCTACAGGAGGAGTCATCCAACAGACAAAGACTCTTCCAAGACAAAAACAAAGTGTAATCATCCGAGCCCACCACCAGATGGTGATCTATGCAATAGTGTGTGGTTCTGCAGCCCTACATGCCAAGAACAGAAGCATACTAGTAAGTAGCATTTTCCTTTCTCCCATAGGACTGCATTGACTGCTTTCTTGTAAAAATTGTTTTAAGTGTGGAGTTGGTTTCTATGAAACCATAATAAACTGCATATGTACAAGAACTGATGTACTTTCCTTTTATTTAGGAAATGTCCCAGTGTGATATCTAGGCATATCACACTGAGTAGAAAAAGAAAGTTAAAAAGTAAGCTGAAAAGTAACCTACAAAGTAATCTCTTGTAACTGAAAAGTAATTCCAACTATTTAATCAACAAGTGACTTACCTGTAACCAATCCATTTACGTTTATCGGCAGTCAAACTGTATTTCACTGCAATATTCCTGCAAAGTATTATTACACTTACCTGTCCCAGGAGTGGCTTGGTTCTAGAAAATAAGATACAACGTAATAATATTTTTATACAAACAAATTAGTCTTAGTTCTGTCTTTGAATCATTTCTTGCCGGAGTGTGTACAATAAATGCTTAACACTACCCTCTGATAAAGCCTTACTGCTTGCCTACACTACCACAAATAGAGAGTAAGGTATGATATACTGGACTCTGTGCACACTATGCCTTACTTTGGTATAGTATATAAAGAGACAGTTTCCTACAGTGAAAATAACACCAGTGATGGGTTGTAGCCTACTTAAGGGCAGCTGCACTAAGACTCCAAGGGTGTTATGACCCCCCCCTCTTCAGTCTGTATAACTTACCCTTTGAGAAAACGGTTAATAAAGTTCCTTGTCACATAAATATAGTCGATGGTGGATGTACGACCATGACCCCTAAAAGTAGGTCGTGGAAACTCATCCTCACTTAAAGTGTTGACTAAATTAAGTCATGTGCAGCCAGGTGACTAGCCAGCTCGAGCCCCCTTGCTTCACTAAGATCTCTGTGCGATACTTCCTCACAAGTCCCACCCTTCTGCAATTGCCCTACTAGTTTGGCATTAAAATCCCCATACAATAAATATAGGTGCTGCATCACTGCATTACCATTAGAAATGTTCATATTGAAAAGAAATGTAAACACCTGAGTGAAGTGAACACATGTTGAATTAACAAAATCATTATAATAATAATTAATTAAATGATAAACAAATCTAGAAAAACCATCTCGGAACTGCAATATTTGAAAAGCTGTGGACCCATAGTTAATTAATGTCACACAGATTTATGCAAATCAATATCACTATACCTCCCACTGCAGTTTTGTGGGGAAAAGTTGTTGCTGGACAGGATAAGCATGCATAACCAATAAATGAGGTAGGTGCGATGGCCCAGGTCTCTTCCATGGCAACAATGTCATGTCAATATCCAGGCTGGGTTTTCTATCTTTCCCTTTGAGGCCTGAGACATTTCAACTTAAGAGTAAAATTACGAGCAGCACTAGGGCCAACAGGTTCACCATCAGAAATGGGAGACACTTGCACCTTACTGTTGGTGGTGACTGAAGTAAGTGTGTTAGAAAGTCAGTCCACATTCGTGAAGGTGTCAAATCTGTTGGATGTAGAACAAGCATTTACAATGCAATGGTTTTGCCTTTTGAAAATGTTTAAGCTATTGGCATTGTAAATGACAACATTTTTATTTATGTGTTGGTTTTGAAAACAGATAAATAAATGGCATTGTCATTGACAATGCCAATAGTTTAATCTCTGGCAAATGCCACACAAAAACACACAGACCCCCACATACACACAGACCCACACACACCAACAGAGCCCCACCCACACACACACAGCCACACACACCAACAGAGCCCCACCCACACACACACAGCCACACACCCAGAGCCACACACACACCCAGAGCCACACACACACCCGGAGCCACACACACACACACCCAGAGCCACACACACACACACACCCAGAGCCCCACACACACACACACACCCAGAGCCCCCCACACACACACACCCAGAGCCCCACACACACACACACCCAGAGCCACACACACACACCCACCCAGAGCCCCACACACACACCCACCCAGAGCCCCACACACACACCCACCCAGAGCCCCACACACACACCCACCCAGAGCCCCACACACACACCCACCCAGAGCCCCACACACACACCCACCCAGAGCCCCACACACCCACCCACCCAGAGCCCCACACACACACCCACCCAGAGCCACATACACACCCACCCAGAGCCACATACACACCCACCCACCCAGAGCCACACACACACCCACCCACCCAGAGCCACACACACCCACCCAGAGCCACACACACACCCACCCAGAGCCACACACACCCACCCAGAGCCACACACACACACACACACCCAGAGCCACACACACACACACCCACCCAGAGCCACATACACACACCCACCGCCACACACACACCCACCCAGAGCCACACACACACCCACCCAGAGCCACACACACCCACCCAGAGCCACACACGCCCACCCAGAGCCACACACACCCACCCAGAGCCACACACACCCACCCAGACCCACCCAGAGCCACACACACCCACCCAGAGCCACACACACCCACCCAAAGCCACACACACCCACCCAAAGCCACACACACCCACCCAAAGCCACACACACCCACCCAAAGCCACACACACCCACCCAAAGCCACACACACCCACCCAAAGCCACACACACCCACCCAAAGCCACACACACACTCAGGAGAGCAAGCACAGCGAGGGGGCAGGGAAGCAAGCACAGCCAGGGGGCAGGGAAGCAAGCACAGCTTGCAGGGAAGCAAACATCTCCTTAGTGAGTTTAGTGTGCAGGGAAATAAAAGATGAACCCCTGGGGTCTTGTTTGTGTGACTCTCCAGCTGACAGCGAGCAGCACCCAATGTTCTTATAAGTGCAAATATTTTGCGATGCATTGGACGGTGCCAGATCCTGCGGCCACAGAAAGTTTGTCTCCAGACACGGTGGGAAAAAAGGTGGCCTTTATCCAAAGCCAAGGACGTAGCTTCCAATTGTGTACCAGGTGCAGTGGCACCTGGACTGGGGGGTGGGTGGGGGGAAAGGGTGCATTCAACCCTGATTAACCCCATCTTTCACCGTTGAAGCTGCTGCCAGCGGGGTCCATTCCTTCCTTGCACTAGGGCCCACGACACACTGGGTACTATGCCTTTTTCCAAAACTTTTTTAAAACTGTGCCCTAAAATTGTCTGTTGTCTTGCACAAGTCACCCTTTGTGCACCCTTGTCCTTATGCATACTAGCCCAGCTGTCTAGTAACTAAGACCTGTGCTTCTAGCCCTTGTGCGTGAGTAGCGTTTAAGAATTGTAAATACTAACTCTGTAATTGCCTGCTGTCATATAAACAACTGTTGTCAATGCACATAGCCAGTGGAGAACACCTTGATAAACCCAGTAGGCAGACGCTTATTGCTTGTGAAATCCTCTATTTCAGAGTCTGAAGGCAGGGACTGTTTTTTGAAAATCCTGTTGAAGCACATTGTGAAAGCCTAAAGTAAGTGGCGTATTGATTATGAAACCTTTAGTCAAACCCAATAGGCCGAGAGAGCTACTGATTTCTATTTATTAATTGCTCTGGTTACCGATTCCTTTCATATAGTCATAGGAGCGGGGGGGGGTAGGGGGGAGAGGGGACATTAATCAATTATCCGATCAACCCCTCATGCCGAAAAAACACACAACTTCTACTACCCCATTACATGCACTCACTTCTTATACTTTGCAAACATGAATTGACTTCAAAAGGATTTTAACCTGTGACCTTAAAGGTTGCACGCTCAACTTTGAGACAAGCTAATTTCCTGCTGGGCTATGGAACAACGTTCTTGACATCACTGTGTTTAAATGTCTCTATTCGCCTTCTTGTAAGAAAAGGCAACAGTGTGGCCATATATTGCACAAACATTAAGTGTTTACGGCCATTAAGTTCTCCCATGGCTTCAGTGTTGAAGCTGGAGCCTTAAATATAAATCGCCCACATTAATCCAACCACAGTTAGAGCTCTAATAGGGAGAGGGAAATGAAGTGTTCATTTTACAGTCGCTGCATGGATACATCCAACTCACATTATTCATTTATTTTAAATTTAAGTACAGAAGGCTTCATACCCGTCTTATTTCATAATAATTCTTTTCGGCAGCGTCTAACTGATGTGAGCCTTTTTCTTGGGAAATACGTCAGTGTCATTTAGTAAACAAAATAATTACCACCATTTTCCCTGGGGCAGTGGGTGGAGTATGCATGTTTTGAAGGAAGCCTCAAGTGACTCAGTAAAGTGGATAAAGCCCAAGATGTTTGCCGGAAACATTCAAATTATGCCATCCGGAAACATTCGATATACAGAAAAAAAAAATCAAGCATTGACAGACAATAGTTTAAGCGTGGTCCCAGTGAAAGACATGTTACCACCGCGATCGAGAATATATGAGGGAGGGGAAGAGAGCAGAGAGGGAGGGAAAGAGAGCAGAGAGGGATGCAGTCTTAAATCGGGAGACGGTCCAGAAGAAGAGGGGCGGAATAGGGAAGGAGGAGTTTGAAATGACAGAGGAGAAGCATGTACGGGGAGGGGGCGGGGGGGGGGGCGCGTGGGACTGGGCCCTGAACAGAGAGATGGGTTGCAGAAAAAAAGGGCACTCCGTCCACACCGGTGACCCGCTGATTCTGCAGGTGAGGGGCACAGCTCCACCGGCCCGGGGGCTACTGTGACCCCGAGATCGACACAAAAGAAGGAATAGACAGGCCCAAAAATTAAAGTAGGCCTAGTAACAACTAGCCACAGCCTGAATGGTAATTAATCCAGAGTGGGCTGCCAATTGGAGCTTTCATGCATGTCATACGACTTTAATGAACAAGAGCTGTCCTGAGACAGCGGGAAGGAAGGCAGGAAAGGCACGGACAGCGGGAGGCGGCGGCTGCCCTGCTGCTATCAGACCGCAGAGGCCCGGCCCAGATCAGGAGCTTGAGACAGTGTTACCAGCGCTTTCCCGGCGGGTATATTTTAGCTTCTCCGCAGATACATTATATGATAAAGTAGATGATGCCAAATGTTCACATCTATCCGATACATATTAGAGAGGGGTCAGAAGTATGCATCAAACAGCAGCAGAGCCATGTGTGTTAAGCATATTGTAAGTGCGGGCTCAGGCTTCCGTCGTCTCAGATTCTCCAGGAGTGAGGCAAGAGAGCAGAGGTAGGGGTCTGTCCGCCTTCACTGCAGCTGCTTCCCACAGCCGGCCAAGAAACACCGACCGCCCCACGGTGCAGAAGGCCGCAGGGCAGTCCATGTGCACCAATGCCAACCCTCCCCTGGTGGCGGTGGTCCGGCAGAGCTCTTAAGAGCACGTGAAAGACCTGTCCCAGCCCCTGCCAGGCTGCTGTCTGGACTTCCCTTACCCACTGGTTTTCGCTCACCTTCTTTCGCTTTCTACATATACTCTGGGCGCCCGCAGAGGTCGCCGTGCTCTTTAATTACCAAAGGACAGACTGACGCAGAAGTGAAGTATTTCTGAGTGTTCGCTTCAGTCTCATGAATCCGGTGGGCTGATGACGATAGCTGTGTTCCCACCATCTATCCACGCTTGTGATTCCTGGAGCTCGAGTCACATCTCTTGCTGCTTCGATCTGAGGAACAAAATCAGCTGATTGGTTTCCTGTACACTTAAAGTGACCTTAGGTGCGCTAGACACTGCAGGAATCGGACCTCTGCTTGGGTGAGGGTGGCAGAGCAGCTAAGCACGACGAAGGGCATTTACTCTGTTGATTAACCAAAAAAAGAGTTTACTTTGACTCAACGTGTGATTTGCAAACAATTCAGGAGGTAAGCCGTGAATACCTCAATTCTATCACCTGCCATAAACTGAAGTCTTAAGCCTTCAGCAGAGGATACTGACCGATAAGAGTTTATGTAACAGGCACATGGAAACGGCGCGAGTTTAATGTGCGTGAAAAGAAAATCCCGGAGGCACAGTAAGCTCGTCAAGTTACCGCAAACGGATTGTCTCGTTTTCCTACACAAGTCATCGTGTTTTAGGTGCTGGCGTCACGCAATTGGATCATTGTTGCTAATTCGGCATAACAATCGTGCTAAATGTCAGAGGGAAAACTGTAGTTCAGTTGCCTAATAAAGGATTTCTCTCACACCCCACTAACGTTTCAGACCCCGTTTGTCGACTTGACGCTTGAAAAGCACGGACAGCGGGAGGGGGGGGGGGGGCGGGAACGGGGACAGCGGGAGGGGGGCGGGCAGACACACGGACAGCGGGAGGGTGTTACGGGGAGGCACACGGTCAGCGGGAGGGGGGAAAGAACGGCAAGATAGGCACTCACCTCGACTTCCTCCGGCGGCGGTCGGCCGCATAATGGGGAAAACAAACAAATAAAAAAAAAAAACGTAACTCCGCCCACCGCCGCGATGACGACATCGCAGAGGCGGAGAAGGGAAAAAATCTCGGGAACGCCCCCGAATCTGGTCCGGACTTGACGGACAGATCCGGCTCCCAATGGCTAGCCTCCATTTATGGAGCTAGCCAATGGGAGGAGGGGGCGGATACCCGACTCCACAGAGGAAAACATTAGATTTTGCTAGCGCATGCGTACTTCGTACGCATTGCCAAGCAAAACCTAATAAAAAGCAGTTGGCTGCTGTAGGATAACTTCAGGACCTTGCAGAGGAGCCCTTGGAATTGCACTTTTTGGGAGGTAGTCAGAAGAGCAAAAAGGAAACAGCCGTTAGGGTTGGTTAGTTTGAGCACCTGCTGAATTAACACTTCTCTGCGAATGGGGGCTTGAAGGTTTTTAAGAAGAAAATCCAGAGGTACCAGAATAACAGCACTTATCTGGACTGGAAAAGAATATGGGCCAAACAGTAGATTGCAGATGAGATATGGTGATCTGAACTTTGAAAAACACAGTCGCATACAGGGTCTCCGGGGTTGGTCCCAATTCATGCACACCTGGGCACCATTCAAGTATCTTTGAAATGGAAGATTGGTAATCCTCCGCTCCGCACTAACCAATCCAAGGACTTATTAAAATATTCCTTGAAGGACTCATTCCGCCACTTGCAAAGATGCAGGACCCCAATGAGCACTGCCAAATAGGGACTTGCAGCAGGCGGAACATTGACCACAACTTTACCAGGCTCTACTCTAGTTGCTGAAGTTCCACTAGCCAGTGTTGGTTCTGGCTCACAGGAAAACCGACACCCAGCATGCTCCGCGACTCATTTAGGCACTTCTGACAGTGTTTTCTAGTTTGTCCCATTTAGTTGGACATTCCGAAAGGTGCATCCCTCGGGCAAATTCTCCCTATGAAGTGCTGGGCCCCAGATTATCTCCAAATTAGGTGCTGAGGCTTGCACCGCTTTGAGGGGCATGCACGAATTGCACAGTGTGAGTTAAGTGGGAGGCTCACGTTTCTAGCGCAGGTCAAAGAAGACTGTCAGTGACATAGCAGGAATGATGCAAACTTAGCTTTCAAAGCCTCCATGCACCGAAACAATGAAGAAAGTTCTGATTTGAGCCAGATACTAAACTGCTCAAAATGCCCCTTCCTTAATGATGTAAAATTATTCCCGCTTGAAGGCATGGAGGTCTCCATCCTTGAAGAGAGCACGCTGCAATGAACCCCAGCCTCAATGGTCTGTGAAGATTATGGGATCTTGTTTACTGCTAATGTTGTTACTTGGCTGCTTTAGGCGAGTGCTTTCCTTGGGGGTACTGAGTCTGTAGCTTTACTCCCAGGTGGAAAGGGGCTCTGCAACTACGGGAGGTTTGTAGGAGGAAAGATGGATCAGGGCAAGAGGGGGGGGGGGGGGGGGTTACCTGCTATAGCAACTGCAAGGGCAGATGTGTGAGCCACAATGGGGGAATTTTGCAAACCAGGTCTTGCCCCGCAATTCTGATCACAACTCACACCTAAAGACAGCCTCCTTTCTGTGAGCTTTATCTCAGTACTGCAGCACGCTCCAGCATGCTGCCTGTAAAGGTACCTCTGCCACGAGGGTAGAAACAGATGCTCAACTAGTGGTCTTCTTTTTTCCCTCTATGATAGTACAAGATAGACAGTGTCCTGCAGCAAGCAGATGAAAATGGGTGTGCTATCAGACTGTACCTTCTGGATCAATGAGCCAGCGAGCCTCGTAGTATGAGGCTTAATCTTAGGCATCTACATGGTGTACTGGGGGTTAAAAAAACAAACTGCAGGATGACACAGTGCTGGTATACTTGGATGCCAGAATAGCATTTAAAACCCTTGCGTGGGACTACATGTTTGTAGTGCTGCAGAGGTTTGAATTCAGCCCCTCATATTGACAATGGGTTTACCTCCTCTATAGCGGCCCATATCCGAGGTTAACGGGACCCACTTGTCAACTTTCAGGTTTAGGTGGGGAATCAGATAGGGGTGACCACTATCACCAATGATATTTGCCCTGGTGCTAGAGCCACTGGCGGCCTGGGTTGGGCAGGTCCTGCTGGTCCAGGGACTCTATTGGGGATGAGCCTGGGAAGACAGAATATCCCTATACACAGATGACATCCTGCTACTATCGCCTGGATGTGAGAAGATGCAGAATGTGACTAGGAGGGGTTCAGATACCTTGCCATCTATATTACTAGAAATGCTGGGCTTTCCCACAAGCTCAACCGGACCACACGTCTGGAGACATTGAAGTACGATGTGAGGCACTGGCATGCACCACCACTCTCCCAATTGGGTGGGACCACTCTATTTAAAATGATGTCCTTGCTGCGCTGTTTATATGTGTTACAAAATACCCTCTTTGAGGTTCCCAAAAGAGACTTTAGACAAATGGAGGCAGAAATTCAAACACTGCTGCAGAATGGTGGCCCAGCTACAATAGCCCTGACAAAGCTTCCTTGGAGCTGATGGGATGGGTAAATGGCCCTCTCCGATATCTATAAATAGTATTGGGCAGCCCAGTTGGTGACTGTGAATGACTGGGCATTTATGGCCTGGTCATAGCCGGCATTGAGCATGGACAGACAAGTGATGGGGTACCGAGTGCTACCCAGCAGCACTATACGGGAGAAAATCCCTAGTAGGGATGTACCCGCACACCGTCATGGTAATTAACTTATTAATAGAGGTGACAAAATACCTTGGATGAGAAGAAACTCTCACTTGAGTGACCCCTTTATGGGAAGCAGCAGTATTGTAGTCCTTGAGAGGGTTGCAAGGGTGCAATAGATCAAGGTTTATTGATATCTCTATGGTTGGAGACTTGTGGGAAGGGGGAGATGTAGTCCGTCTTTCCATGTTGGTGACAGATTACAGAAACCTATCAGTACCTGCATATCACACGTCTTACGAGCACTTATACCAAAGGGAGAGCAGCTACAGGAATCTTCCACTTAGAGGATAGATTACTAGGGGACCTTATGCCCAAAAAAGCTGTATCTCAGAGGTATAGAAGGATTCAAAATCATTTGCCTAACAACTACAGGATGAAATGGGAGGGAGAAGTAGAAGAGCTTGATGATGGAGAGTGAGAAGAGCCACTTAGGGCCACAACAGAGGTGGCAGTCAAATCAGGGTTCCGATTGATTGTACTCTGAATATTCCACCACTCCTTCTACTCAAGAACTACTTTAGCGGAAATTGGTAGAGATATGTTTACCTTATGCCTACAGGGGTGTGGGCGGGAAGGCACATTCTTTATTATATTGTGGACCAGCCCGATGATGCAAACGTTCTGGGCAAAATTGATAGAATGTATGAAGCAAGCGGGGGAGAACAGGCCTGAATTATACAGCAAAACGTTATGTGCTGAACATAGTGGGGGGAGAGACAGAAGTTCCGAAATATCAGAAAATGTGGGCAATCCTAGGTCTGAGTGTTGCTTAAAGAAAACACTGCCTAGGCATTGGAGTTGGGTACTCCGCCGGATGTTGAAAGTTGGTTAAGCAATGGATTGTTGTATGCTAGCCGAAAAAGTGGTTTACAAAAGTAGGGCTTGCCCCAAAAAATGGAAGAAAATCTGCATGGGATGACACAAGAGCCTGTTTACGCCCATCAGAACCGGACTAAGGGGGAAAGGTCAATGTAGGAGGGAGAGAACAAATGGAATGAATGTCTCCAAATTTTGAAAGTGTATATGCTGTACAGGACAATGCAGCGTTGTATCTTTGGTTGCTTTCTCTTGAATAAAAAGATTGAAAAACAAATTAGTGCAGTGGATCATCACATAATTGGGTGTCAGGTGAGCACAAGTCTTAAACATTATAACCAATAGTAGCTCCAGGGTCTCCTGGCAGCACTCTGTTTGATAGCATCCTTGAATGAATCCACACCATGAAAGACATTATAAATCTCCTCAGGCTTCCCGGCAGCACTACAATTATCACCTCCCACATGCTTAAGAATTGCCACTTTTTTCAAATTCCACACTTCTACAGTCACAACCTAAACAGCACTATTCAAAACTTTGACAACTCTAACAAGGTCAGACCTTCCCATGTGTTATTTTCTATGCCAGGGAGTTTAATGCAGACAAAATCTTATTCATAATGAGTATAAAGGAAGACATTTCGCCTTCTTGTTAACATATCTTGGAATACACCAATCATGGTAATGACTTTCTTGTGGCAGGGTATTCACAGGAGCACCATAGTGTCCAGTAGATATTGGACTCAGTTCGCAGAATGCCTTGCCACAACATCTTCTTAACTGTAAGGGTTAGAAAAATGAATCCTATTAATTTAAATTAATGGTGGTGCTCACCAGCTGATGGAATAGAACTCTGTATCAAGGGTCGAAGTTGAGATTATTCAAGACTCATTCTGGATAATGGGTTAGTTAACTGCAAGCACCCTGAGGGGCTGAGAGGATGTTACCAGTGATAGTTATTCAAAGGATGGTTTAGGCACCAAAAGGATTCACTGGTGATGTTGATTCAGATGTTTTAGAAACCAGTTGAATCTCAGTGGAGGTGAGGTGCGTCGAGCAAGGTCATTCATTCAATTTGACACTAATATGAAAACCCTCTCAAAGATCTATGTATCTGAATTAGACTATTAGTTATGGATTCCTCACCTTAGAATTACCCCCAGACGTCAGACTGGATCCAGAAAATTGTTTCTTCAGTAGTACCCCTGCGCGTCGGTAGGTGGCATCGGTTGACTCTGCATTCCTCATTGGCGTTGTGATCGCCGGAATGATATCTACTCCGCCCCTGCGCACTGACGTCAGTTTTTTCTTTTTCAGCGCCAGCCAATGCAGATCCGGAGAGAGCGGTGCCTCGAGTAATTTTTTGACTCTCTTTTTGCGACTTTTTGTTGACATCTTTTCGAGTCGTCCAACTCCTGGTGCACAGGAATGTCCTCGTGACAGACCGGCTCCAAGCCTTGTGGCTACTGCCACAAGCTGATGTTGGTGACAGACTCCCATCTCGTGTGCCTCTGGTGTCTGGAGCGCGACCACGACCTAAAGTCGCGCTCCGACTGCCGGGCCATGGCTCCGAAGTCTTTCCGGGAGTGATACCGAAAGCATTTGGAGGCCCGGCAGTCGCCTCCACCCCGATCAAGTTCCCAGTCAAGAGGGAGGTCGCGGGACCGGTTGCGGAGCCTTCCCCACCACTCTTTGTCGAAGTCTTCATCTTCGGTTAAGTCGAAGCACAAAAAGAAGGCGAAGAAGCATTGTCGCTCTTTGCGATCTCCCCGTCCGAAGCAACGTAGGATGCGAATAGTAGTCGCTGGCTCTGACCACCGAGTCTGTTGGGTCGGCTCCGAGCCTCCCTCTTTTTCCGGGAGCAGTAGCGACCCCTGCCCAACTTATTAGCTTTTACAAAGCCCTCCATACCATCTTTGGGCAGCCTGACTTCGGGTCCCGCGGACTCAGCTGGGGGTTCTAGGCCGTCAATGCCTGCGGCTTTGGCTCTAGCTCTGCCGGGCCCACAGGGATCCAGGCCTGGATCTGGGTCAGCGCTGGTCGACCTTACGACCCCTCCCCCAGTGCTGATACCATTGGCGACACCTCCGCCCCCTCCGACGCCGGTTGTGTCCCCAAATTACATCGACCACCAGCCTCCCCCTTGACGTGGACACAGAGCCGGACCAACGTCGGGACCAGCAACAACTGGTACTTTTGTACCCCTGTTCTCCCCTGGTGTTCCCTATCGCCCTGAGTTGCAGCCAGAGGAGGGTGAGGAGGACTGGGAGGAGTATGTGGACCCTCTGGCAGACCAGTTCGAAGAACCGGATTGGAGAGAGGAGTTGGGTGAGGCCAGTTGTCTAGATACCTCTCCAGACCTTGGCATGCTATCTCCCCCTACCATGGCTATGAAGGAGGGTGCATCATACACAGTGGTGTTGCGTAAGGCGGCTGAGGCCTTACACCTTGAGCTTCCTACGGTGGCGGTCAGGACTAACCTCCTGACCGAGGTGCTTCAACCGACAGTGGCCTCTTCGAAGCCCCTGCTGCCGTTCAATGAGGCCCTCGAATACATCCTTTTGGACACTTGATCCAAGCCCAACACAGGGGCTCCTGTGGATAGGATAATTGCCCAACGCCACCACCTGGTCCCGGGCGACTTCATTTTCCTCTCCCAACACCCAACCCCTGAGAGCTTGTGGGTCAAGCCTCGACTTCCAAGGGCGCATTCCCTACCGCTCCACCTGATAGAGAACCGAAGAAGCTTGACCATCTTGGGAAGAAAATGTTTTCTTTCTCCAGCTTGGGACTGTGGTCAGTGAACACTGCATGTGTCTGGGGCCGTTACTTCCATTCTGTATAGGACACGGTCGCGCAGGTGCTGCCACAGTGCTCGAAGGCGGCCCGGGCCATGCTTTTCCGTGCAGTTACCGAAGGGACTGACGCAACGAAGTTCGCTATACAATGATGACTCGATACCGCTGACTCTCTGTGCAGGGCGATTTCAACGTCCGTAGCCCTGAGACTCCATGCCTGGCTGAGGTCCACTGGCTTTTCGGGTGATGTCCAAGTGACACTTTTGGACATGCCTTTTGATAGCCGTCGCTCGTTTGGTGACAAAGCAGACAATGTGCTCAAGCGCTTTAAGGACTCAGGGTTAAGGCCAGGTCCTTGTGCCTCGCTTTTACCTCTCGCCCCGCGCAGTCTGCTTTTTGCCCCTTTAGTGGCTACAGAAGGGGAGCCCCGCCATGTTTGGTCCAGAGCCACAGGCCTGCGCAAGCTGTCCAGCCTCTGCACGTTCGGGGACGTGGGACCCACTGTCGTGGGTCTGGGGGCCAGTGGGCGGGCCAGTCCACCAGCGCCCCCTCTGCAGCAGCCTCCAAGCCCTCTAGTTCGACCTTTCAGGGCCACCATTCGCCAGTGGGCAGCAGGATTCTCCATCACATTCTCCACTGGCTCAAGATCAGGTTGGACAGGTGGGTTTTGCAGATAGTCCGAAGGGGCTACTCCCTCCATTTCAAGACTACCCCTCCATCCATGCCACCTCAATTCCATCCCATGTCGGAGGATCACTTGGTCCTTCTCCACTAGGAAGTTACAGTTCTCTTGGCCAAGGGAGCCATCAATCGAGTTCCTGCCCCAGAAGTAGGTCGTGGTTGTTATTCCCACTACTTTCTGGTGCCCAAGAAGGACAAGTGCCTGTGTCCTATCTTGGATCCCAGGAACTTCAACCGCTTCCTCCGGAAGAAGAAGTTCAAAATGTTGACATTGGCTCAGGTCCTGTCTGCCCTCGACCCCGGAGACTGGATGGTAACGTTGGACTTGCAGGACACTTATTTTCACATTCCCGTCCTGCCAGCCCACTGGCGCTACCTACGCTTCACAGTTGGCCATGAGCACTTTCAGTTCACTGTGCTCCCCTTTGGCCTAACCAGCGTGCCTCGAGTGTTCACGAAGGTGATGGCGGTGGTCGCAGCTCATCTAGGCAGATCAGGGGTTCCAGTCTTCCCTTATCTGGATGACTGGCTGTTGAAGGCGGGCTCGCCCCAGGCTGTCATCTCCCACCTCCAGACTGAAGCAGACTACAGAGATTTCTGAATTTAAAAACTCAACTACGTCAGTTAAATACAACTGTCCTATGGTATTGCACCATTTTTTTCCAGACATTGTAGGGGTATTGTTGTTTTATGTCTTCTAATGTGTAGTCGAGCTTGTTTCCCACCAGTGGTTTGTTATAATTTGGATCTTTCAGTACTGTTTTATGTCCAGGACATTAGTTCATTAAAACAGCAGCATGTAGGTGTATTTTAAATGCAAAAATAACTATTGTGGTAACTTATCTATACTCTGCATGCAGTTTACAAGGGTAAATAAGGTGCACATTTAGAAATGTTGTTTTATTAATACAGCCTTTTTACATTTTAGCCTTTTGGCAAGCAGGCAGGAACATCAGCAGCATATCCTCTTACTTCTCCACCGGCTTCCTATCACAATACAGTGACCCCATCTCCATCCATGATGATCACACAATCTCCAGGTGAGGAGTGTCTATGTGTGCTGGATTTACGTACTGTAAAGCTTTTGTGAGCAAACATAAAAATATTTGTACTTAATCGAGCAAGTGGTGACATCAGGACATTTCTTCCATTCCAATCGAAAGAGGCCCCTGCTCCCTAGGGACCCCTTTATATATGATTGAAAGAAAGTGGAGCTTACTAAAGACTATCTGAGAGTTTTCACCTTATACTTTGCTCCCCTCACCAGCTGCTCACACTGTTCTAATAGGTTGTGTATCCTGCGTTTTGCATTATTTACTTATTTTAATGTTGTTATACCTTTTATTGTTTTTTGCATAGCGCCTGTGTGCCATTGAATTTGGCCCACATTTTTTCTGCTCGCCTCATCCATTGATCTGAAATGGGCCCTTCTTTACCTTCATCCAGCCATCGATCAAAACTACAAAGGCCCAAAATTAAAATGTTTATAAGCATTAACTGTAGTTGGGATTTGGAATTTTGTATGTACAGAAATTGCAGCTTTCACATCAAACATGCTTCTCTCTGATCATGTGTCAAAAGTATCTAGTTTCGTGGGCGTTGGGCGTATAATCTAAGTGGTTAATTTAGTCTCCATTTCCTTCCTGTTCTTCCCCGACCACCATTAATTTTAGACATTTGGTGGTGCTTTGTCATTTTGACTCTTGAGCAATGAGAAGAAGTTTAAACAAGCATTGTATTTGCCTTGACAATCTATACATAATTTGAACAATACAGACTTGTGGAAGCACAGTTCAGTTGTGTCTGATTCACCTATCTAGAGATTAGTGAACTTTTATTTTTTTCTGTGTTATTGAGTAATCTATTTGAGCTGGATGTGTACTGCAGTCAGTTCTCCTGGGATGGATCTTTGTAATTGATCCCAGCAAGTTCTGATGCACTTTCCTAGTCTCGTTTGGTGATGAACTCAGATGTCTATCTTTGCAAATGAACATTAATAGCGGATATAAATTCATATAAACCCATTTGAAATTATTTAAAATATAAAAATATTTGAAGACCTGGTTCCATGTAAAATAGTATATTGAAAATAATTTTAGTTTAGATTTAGTTCTGTATCATGTTTTGGCCCTCTATTTGATAAATGAGTTTCTCGTTCAACAAAGGTGCTTTGTGTTCAGCAACCTGTCACTTGTTAAGTTTTGGCTGTGCTGGATGTGATTAATTTGCAAGTAATTTGTTCTTTTTAACATTTCAGATTAGCATAACAAACTATAAAATTATATCAAAAGAGGAGGATAAGGGAGCCGTAATAGATAAAAAATCTAATATCGTATGATAGTTTTGTCTTGTAACTGATCTTGACTTATGAACTTTATAATATTTGTACTGTGCACTTTGAATGTAGTATTTGTAGTATTTATAGATTGCTGTCTGTTGGAATTACTTGTGCTAACGGCATATATATTAATGTTCTTGATTGTTATAATGATTTTAATATGTCGTGTGTATATTCAGGCATAATTTGCGTATTCGGTTAAAACGTAGGAACTGATGAGTAATTGTTAATTACCCTGCATTGGTTTTAAAGTGATTTTTATTTCACCAACTATATGGCATGTATCAACTTTTGTGATTTTTTTTTTAATCGAAATAAAGTTTTTTGAACTTGAAAAAGTCCATAAAATTGAAGACACTAAGAATACATGATCGGGGGGCGTGGCTAGCAGCCAAAAAAGATGGCCGCAGTCTAACAGAGCTCCGTGACGGACGGGGCCTTCCCACATTAATCTGCTAAAATATCCTGTAAATAAACTGTGTTGGTTAAGGCATTCCTGTGCTGCAGTGTTCGTGACGCCGAATAAGCTGATCCTGACCCCTTTAACTCAAAAGACCGCCGAGATCTGAGGGAAGAACGTGCCCTAGGAGACACGCTTAAGCCGGGACCTCGAGTGCCGGCAACCCCCGATTGTGAGAAGGCCGGCGCTGAACAAAGATTGGGAGCGGATGCCAGCGCGCGTTCAAACCCTGGTGAGCGAGACACCCTACTCCCGCAACACGCGGCGCGCTGATCATATGCAGCAACGTCCGTGACGGAGGGGATTAAACGGAGGCCCGCATTGGACTGCGGCGTCACACAAGTGAGTGGCGCAAGAGTGTAACGAGAAGGGCCGCAAGCACCAGTTGGAACAACCGACGTGCCTGGGCCCACTGAGGTGGCAGGAGCGGGCTCAGAAGACTGAGTGGCGGCGGAGGTGGTGATACAGGCACGAGCACCACGGGGGGACACAGACTGAACTCAGGCCACCAGTGAGGGCAAACACAGCCAGAAGACCGGCGAAGGGGAAAAACAACGTGATTGTGCCAGAACTCCACAGGGGCCCTTCTATAAGTTACGATGCCAGACAAGTGGTGTGGGGCCAGCACAACAAACCACACACCCCTCTGCCTCCCATTAGCAGACCGTAGTGATTGAAGGAACTGGGGCACAGACATCGGCTTCCACACACAACGCTGCCAAAAGTGCAGGGAACACCGGGAGGCCACGTGTGCACTCTCCCCACATGGAGGGCAACAGAGAACACAGCGCTGGAGCATAAAACCTACCATATAAGGGGAGCCCGATGGGATGCAGAGGCGCCAGGACACAGCAGACCCCCAGGCTGCAAAAGTATGACTATACAAGGGACTCCTCAGAGCCCCCTAGAGTGGACGCAACGCAAGCTACCGCCCGATGGCAGACAAACCAGATCTCACTGAGGAAGTGACCCTCCAGGGTGTGATGGTTGCCCTACATATGATGCAGTCCTTGATGGACTCAATGTCTACAGATATTTCCTTATTACGGGCGGACTGCGGGAAAATGTCAGACAGGCTAGTTGACGTGGAAAAGACGACGGCGGGGCTGTCCACGGATACGGCGACACTGCGGCAGCAAGTGAAAAGACTGGAGGCGGACAACAAAATGATAAAGGCTAAGCTGGACGACCAGGAAGGCCGCTCCCGGCGTAACAACGCGCGCCTTGTTGGTGTACCGGAAAAAGGCAGGTGGGCCAGCGCTAGATCTCTTCATAGAAGACTTGATCAAGATCCAGCTGGAGCCACGAGGGCTGTCCAATTATTTTTCGGTAGAGAGGGCGCAGCGCGTACCGGGGGGCAGACCACGCCCGGGTGCACCTCCAAAGCCAATTTTGGCGCGCATCTTCAACTTTCGGTACCGCGATGCCATCTTACAGGCAGCACACATAGCCCCGCCGATGAAAATCGACAACTCCGAAATTACTCTTTACCCTGACTATACAGCAGTGGTTACACAACAACGGCGCACTTTCGCCGACGTAAAAAAGGAACTGCGTACCAGAGAACTGAAATACTCGATGCTTTTTCCGGCGAAGCTGCGAGTCGAATCTGAAGGGAAGACATGGTTCTTCGAGACACCAGCGGGGGCGCAGGACTGGCTGGAGGGATGGTGTTCGGGCAAGGGATCCAAGACTCGGGAGAATTCACAAAACGCCAGCTGAGGAGGGTCGATGGAAGCCAAGAAAGACAACACACTGATTCAAAATTGGGACTCAGGACATCTACAACGCGAAGAGCACGAAGACTGAAGTCGACGGACTGAGACATTGAATCCGTATTGCTAACGAGACACCGTTGTCTGGAGCCGGAACTAGAAGTAGAACACTGCCCGCTGCTAGACCGGGACTAAGAACTTTGATTGGAAAAGAACACTGAATGGGGGCATGGGCCCCCGCAGGTAGGATCTAGCGGACCTAGCGGATCTAGTGGACGGAAGGGGCATCTCAGACCACTCCCTGATACAATTCACCAATACATCACAGGTTCTTGGTAGAAAACGAATCTTCCCGCTCTACCCAGGATATCTAAAGATCCCTAAGATTGGTAGAGCACTCGTGAAAGCCACTGGACAATATTTTGCAGAGAACGAGCACTCGGTGGAATCACCAAGCACTTTATGGGAGGCATACAAATCGGTGATTCGGGGCCAAGCTATGACCATAATCACCAGCCACAAAAAAGGAACAAAGACAACACCTAGACACTCTGGAAGAGGGAGTACAGAGGGCGGAGGTAGCCCACGCTGCAAACACTAATGACACCACAGCACAAGCCCTAACATTGGCATGTCAGGAATATAGAATGTATGCATGGGAAGACACGAAAGCTAGACACACTGCCACCCAGCATAGGCTGTACGAACTAGGAGATAAGATGGGCAGACTGCTGGCATGGCTGGAAAGGAAAGAGGGGGCGAGCAGATGGATTGCCCAACTGACGCTAGAGGATGACATCGCCACGACAGACCCACAACTCATAGCGGAAGGGCTAGCCACACATTACGAAAAGGTATATATACCGCGAGCCACAGCCATCGTAGAAGAGAACATACAGTTTCTCCGAGACATCAAAATGCCTACACTAGCACAGGAAGAAATGTTGGAATTAGAAGCAGCATTTACGACTGCAGAATTGGGGGTGGCACTATCGGCACTTCACACAGGGAAGGCAATGGGGCCTAATGGCCTGCCGGTTGAACTATATAAAAAGGTACCAGGATCGATCATGCCCCACTTACTTAATATGTATAACGAGAGTCTTGAAAAGGGGACATTACCAAAGGATCCACGCCTAGCCATAATCGTAGCAATAAATAAGCCAGGTAAGCCTCCACTAAATAGCTCATCCTACCGCCCAATATCCCTGATAAATGCAGAAGCCAAGATACTAGCCAAAGCATTAGCACTCCGTCGGCAACCTCACCTCAAGGCACTAATCCACCCAGACCAATCAGGGTTTATGCCGGGGCGCAATACCTCCCTCAACTTAAGACGTCTGCATGGAGTATTAGCTCAGATACCAACGATCGAAGAAGACGTGGCTATTCTCTCGTTAGACGCCACGATGGCGCTTGACCTCGTGGAATGGCTGTTTCTGTTCGCAGTACTCCAAAAGATGGGGTTTGGCCCGAAATACTGTGCATGGATTAAATTACTATACACGGCGCCCCTAGCACAGGTAGTAGCCAGTGGCCGTATCTCAAGAGAGTTTACACTGGGAAGGGGCACGAGACAGGGCTGCCAGCTGTCACCACTCCTCTTCGCGCTAATTCTGGCACCGCTTGCGGCCTGGATAAGACAGTACGTGATGATCCGGTGGATGAGATGGGAGGCAGACTGGGAAGACCGAATTTCGCTATATGCGGATGATGTGTTAATATATTTAACGTCCCCGGCACGGTCATTGGTGTGCTTACTGCATATCTGTACTGCATACGGGAGGATGTCAGGGTACACTATAAACTGGTCAAAATCGCTCCTTTATGTTTTACATGGTCCCACACCCAGGCTCCCACAGGGATGTGAGCTACAAATTGCGACTAGAGGGTATAAGTATTTGGGAATCTATGCTACACCACAGGTGACACTTTTCGGAGAAGAAAACCTAATGCGGCCACTCATAAAGTTTCGTACTGATGTTAAACATTGGAGGTCACTTCCATTGTCGCTACTGGGGAGGGCAGCACTCTTTAAGATGATGGCTCTGCCCAGGTTTTTATATGCCCTCCAAAATACCCCATTTCCAGTCCCCCCCTCTTATTTTAAAGCAATCGACGCTGAAGTCTCCACTTTATTGTGAGATGGGAAACCAGCACGTATAGCACAACATAAACTGTTCCGCAGCTGGTATGATGGGGGAATTGCACTACCTAACGTGAAATTGTACTACTGGGCTTCGCAGCTTGTGGTGATAAACCAATGGTTACATGCCCCGCAGGAGGAACCGGCATTCAGACTGGATAGATAAGTCTTACCCACTGATCCCCTGATGAAAGCCCTATATACCAATAAGAGAAAGAACACACTCACAGGACCGATTGCTCACACAATCAAATATGGCATACAGCGCAAAGAGCGTTGGGATGGGAGGGCGTATTGACACAGGCCACCCTCCTCTGGGAGACCCGACGTTTAGGCACCTTAGCCAACACCAGGGGGTTCAAGAAATGGGACCTCATTGGTATTACCAAAATAGGAGATCTATGGGTAAAAGGGGGGTCCTGCCCTTCGCAAAACTGCGAGAAATGTACGGAATGTCAGAGACGCAATTATATAGATGTATACAAATCAGACACACGCTCAAGAGCGTTATCCCCCCAGACACACAATTAGCAGAGGCCTCGCCCCTGGAGGACAGACTCCTCACTGACCAAATGGAAAAAAAGGCCATCTCCCAGACGTATCGTAAGTTAGTGAACAACCAACCAGACCCCACGACGACACTAAGGGAAAGGTGGCAGACAGAACTAGGAGACATGGAGGACTCAGACTGGCAGGACACGCTGGCTTCGCCCCGGGAAGGAGCTATCCCAGCTAAGCTCAAATTAATACAGCTCCAGGTGCTTCACAGCATATACTACTCATGCACTACACTACATAAGCGAGGGCACGCACCTGACTCATTATGTCTGCGAAACTGTGGACTCACTGGAACATTCTACCACATAATATGGGAATACCCACAAATACAATCCTACGAGTAATGAATGTGGTCTCGCAGGTGGGTGGGGGGTGTGGGGACGGAGGTTCCACCCGATCCCAAGAGATCCCTCCTGAACGCTTGGGAGCCCACAGACCTAAACTTGGCAATGCAAAACTGGGCCACGCTTGGGATGACAATAGCAAAGAGAAACATAGCTAGGAATTGGGGTTCCGGAGTGCTCCCCACATACCAGCAATGGAGAAATTACATGGATGTCGCAATGGAGGCTGCAAGGGCGGTGTACACCCACAGAGGCTGCCCTAAGAAATGGTCCAGAATCTGGGGAAAGTGGAACGAATTCAGAGGGAATCTATGCAAGTCTCCGTGAATAGACCCAAGCCCGTGAACAAGGCACCGTCAGGATTAGAATTAAACAATGCCATCGATAAATGGGAACGAGTGTGGGAGAGATGGGCTAACGTATACTGATATACTGAAATGTGTAAAGCTATAATGAAAACTCATGTGGATGCCGTGATGTATGATATATGTGGTAAGCCAAATGATAATGGAGATTGTTAATTTTATTGTGCAAAATTAAATTAAAAAAAAGAATACATGATCTATTCTCAATCTTCTAGTGTCTCAATATTTGAGTACATTGAAGGCCATGTATTCATCTCCGTGCATAGCACTGTTTACGTATTTAGTGATAACTATTACCACAATTTTCATCTTGAGATGCTCTGATTCTCATTTAAACCAAATGTTCATCCTGCTAGTCATATTTCCTAGTCTTTATACACATTGTGCAGAAGTATAATCACACTATCCAAGTCAGATACGGGTGCTTATTTAGTTTGTATGTCAGTATGAATTGCGTAAATATTCACTCTTCGTAATATTTTTTGGGCATCTCCTTAATCACCAATCCCCTTGTTACACATGTCCTCCTTTTCCTTGTGCATAGTTGTCACATCTAGCACAAATGGTTTACCTAGCAACAGGTAAAAACTGCAAATGGTAACCTCGTCAAAATTATATCAAAAGAGGAGAATGAGATAGCAGTAATTGATAAAGTCCATAATATGCAAAAGTCTAAGAGCACATGACCAATTCTCAATCTTCCAGCGTCTTTCAGTTGAGATAAAAAGAATTCACCCTGCTCTTAGTCGGTTCCATACCATTTATCAGCAACGTGGTGATGACAAAAAAAATTGAAAAGTTAATTCTGGAAAATATCCTTCTAGAGTGCAGTAACACTTGAGGTGAAGTTGTAGCACAGAGATTGGAAATTAGTGGATGAGGCAATCCATGCACTAAATAAAGGTGACTGATGTATTTATCTTCATTGACTTCTCAGCTACGTTTGACACAGTAAAGTATGTTACTTTCCATAAGGTACTCAAAGATAGTGGGAATAAAGTGCACAGTCTTCAATCAGTGTTTCTAAAAGCTGACCGCCTCGCTTGCCCTGTGAGGATTCAACTAGAAATTTCAGAAAGCACTCTTCTCTCTCTCTTCAACTGTTACACGGAGCCTCTATCTACCGATTTGACTTCCTCTAACATCTCTGAACGCTTTAATTCATATGACCACCTCTATTCCCCAAAAGTCCTTCACTAAACATACAGTTGATTACGGTCTCCCAACCTGGATATCCAGAAGATTTCCTCTCGTTATCCCCACACAATCCTTTCCAGATTCAAACTTGTCTCATGTAACGTAACGGCTTAAGCTGTAAATCCTGAGTCTTGGTGTATGTCAAATTTCTTGACCTCTTCGTGGAGTCAAAAGAGTTAGAATTTCAGCCCTTCTCAAATTGAAACTATACCTTTTATCTAAAACAATATGTTTGTAGCTTGTGCACTTCCAGATACACACCGACCACAACACCACCCTCAGAGAAACCCTCGTCTATATCCCCCCTTACCGGACCCCGGCCACAATTCAGCGACTCCATCGCCGACTTAGTCAGCACAAACGCCCTTGCCTCCATGGACTTCATCCTCCTCAGGGATCTGAACTTCCACCTTGAGAACAACAACGACACCAGCTCCACCACCCTGATCGACAACCTAGCCAACCTCGGACTCAGACAACTCGTCACAACACCCACCCACTCCACCGGCCACACGCTGGACCCCATCTTCTCCGCAAGTCCCCACGTCTCCTTCAACCACACCACTGAACTCCATTGGACCGAATATCGCTCCAACACCAACGACCTCCAGCCTTCACAAGACCTGTGCGACTCGCTGTCCACCTTCTTCCATCGCAAGATTGCAGACATCCACGACAGCTTCAACACCACGACCACCCAGACAACCACTGAGACCTCCGCCCCCACAACCACCAGCCACACCAACCACCTGCTCTCCTGGACCAACATCAACGACACCAAGATAATGAACACCATCCACTCCGGATCTCCGTCAGACCCATGCCCACATCACATCTTCAACAAAGCCAGCACCGCCATCGCTTCCCATCTCCGGAAAGCCATGAACATCTCCTTCGAGACAGCAACCTTCCCGGAGAGCTGGAAGCACGCCGAGATCAACGCCTTACTCAAGAAACCCAAGGCGGACCCCAAGGACCGCAAGAACTTCCGGCCCATCTCCCTGCTCCCGTTCCCGGCGAAGGTCAGCGAGAAGACCGTCAACAAACAACTGACCCGCTACCTCGAGGAGAACAGCATCCTGGACCTGTCCCAGTCCGGGTTTCGCAGCAACCACAGCACCGAAACTGTCCTCATCGCCGCCACCGATGACATCAGGACCCTACTAGACAACAGAGAAACCGCGGCCCTCATCCTCCTGGACCGGTCAGCTGCCTTTGACGCGGTCTCCCACCGCACAGTACGAACACGCCTCCATGACGCCGGGATCCAAGAGAAGGCCCTGGACCACCTCCTTCCTCTCTGTCAGAACACAGAGCATCCCCCCCCCGCCCCTTCCGCTCCGAAGCCACCGAGATCATCTGCGGCGTACCCCAGGGCTCATCCCTCACCCCAACGTTGTTCAACATCTACATGGCACCGCTCGCCCACGTCGCCCGACTGCATGACCTCAACATCGTCTCCTACGCGGATGACACCCAGCTGATCCTCTCCCTCACCAAGAACCCCCTCACCGCCACTATACCCCCTATATGACCACTACCTGGGTAGAGTGAGTATAGCCCTGTCCTAGAGTTCCTAATTACACCAAAATCAAAATGGTGGAACCCTTCTTTTGTGGAGCACCTCAGGCAGCCCACCTTAAGGGTGTGACTAGCCTGATGGCGCAACACACCTAGCTGCATAGCTGATTTCCTTCCTACCTTGGTGCAAATGGGCCCCTGGACAGGGAGTGGCATCTCCCAGTACTGAAAAGCCAGGGTGGCATAGCAGAGGCGACAGGGACTTTGAAGTTGATTGCCTGATGTCACTAGCCATTTTGTTGGAGGAGCCGTGAACACCTTCCTCTGGAGCAGGCACGGTTTCTGGCCTGAGAGTGCATGGGCTCTCAGCTGCAGAGGTTCAGACACATGTCTGTGGTGGCAGGCTGGACGAATCGAGTCAGTCAGCACATTAGCTAGAGATAGTTTTTTCAGGGGACATCTCTAAGCTGCCCTCTAGGTCCACGTCTTAATAAATCCACTACTGGCATCATTACAGATTTATTAAGTCAAGGCGTTTGATACCAAACTACATAGGTCTCAGTAAAGCCATCATGTAGCTGTGGAACTCGTTACAACCAGTGCTCAGTACATATAATTAAGATGGCTTCCCTGCTCACTTCTACTATCTAGTAATTGAACTAGACAGCACAGAGGCATATTTGCTCATGCAGACATGTCCCCACATGATATAATGCACCCTGCCTTAGGGCACCAAGGCCTGCTGAAGGGATGACGAACATATATTGCATGCAGTTTCTGTGTGTGTTGTCGTTTTTTTACATTTGTTTTCACTATTACACGCAACCTGCATGAGATTCGTGGTGGGTTTTTTACAGTGGCATAATACATGCTGCAGCCTTAGGGACCCTCTTTAGTACCTATGCGGTAGGTACCAGAGGTACCATTTACAAAGGAATTACAGAGGTGCTAAATGTCTTGTCAATTGGGGTACAATTAAATAGTTACCTTGTTTTAGGAAAAGAACACTGGCACTGGGAACCAGGTTAGCAGGAACCCAGTGACCTTCAGTCAGAATTGTATCAAATACCAGGCAAAAAGTGGGAGTGACAGTATCCTAAAGGAAAAGGGCACTTTCCTACAGCTGTGTCAAAACTTTGTCCCATTGTAGTTTATGTGAAGTTTTGTCTTAGGAGATGCATTGACTCAATTAGCACTTGGAACTCCTGTATGCCTTCCCACCTCTGCTATTCCTGCCCAGTACACTGATAAGATAAGGAACAACAAGGCCCAAGTCATTCTAGTGGCCACAGATTGGGCCTGGAGAGTGTGGTACCCGAAACTACTGAGCATGTGTCTGCCCTCTGATCAGGCTTACACTTCAGAAAGATCTTCTGTCGCAGCAGTCAGGCAGGGTTCTCCACCTGAAACTGCTCAACCTACTCGTCCTTGCATTGAGGTTGAGCATCAGCAGAAGTTGAGTTGTTGGGCGCCCATCCACAAAATGTGTTTACTCCAGGCGCTGGGATAAAGATTTTGCATGGTGTGGAGTTCAATGGACAGGCCCTCTGCAAGCCAAGCTGATGGACATCCTAACATTTGTTTTGTCTTTGAACCAGAAATGACTTGCAGTGAGCACTTTTGAAGGATAATTATCGTCCCTTTTGGCTTTTCTACACTCACCACACCAAACAGTGTTGTTCTAATCACATGTGTGATGCATTTTTATTAAAGGTTTAACACACATGTACCCTTTCAACTTGTTTGCGATGCCACAGTGCGGACCTTAATTTGGTCCTTTCATTTCTCATGGGTATTCCATTCCGGGCCTGTGCACAGCTGCTCTTTGCATCTTCTGACACTAAAGACTGTCTTGCTCATCTTCATCTTTTCATCTCTTGGTGTCATAGTTGACACCATTCTATCTTTCAACCACCAGGTTAAAAGGGCTGTGTCCTCTTGCTTTTGGGTCATAAAAACCCTCAGAACGATATTCCCATTTCTTTCTCTTGCCGCACGTAAGCAAGCTGCTGTATCATTGATTTTATCAAAGATGGATTATTGCAATGCCCTTTTGTTTAGATATAAATAGGACCTCCATCAGTAAACTACAACTGGTGCAGAATGCAACAGCAAGACTGGTCGTAGATGTCCCAAAATGCCATTCAATTTCGGCTGCCATCGAAATATTTCACTGGCTCTTAGCAATAATTTTATTCAGAGCCTTGTGTGTTGTGCATAAGGCACTGCGCAATTCAGGACCAGAGGGAATCAGGCACATGTCCCTTCCAGATAACTGCGTTCAGCCAATAAAAACAGTCTGGTTGTCCCGAGATATAGGAGGTCACGATGGGGAGGAAGAGCTTTCTCGTTCGCAGCAGCCAAGCTTTGGAACACACTTCCTCTTTCTATATCCGGTGTAGAACTACATCTTCCTTTTCACTAGGCCTTAAAGACCTGGCTTCATGGCGCAGCTGCCGTACACCACCTTTTCCGAGATAAACTGGGACTGAGGACCAGGTCAACCTTCTTAGCCAAAAGTTGTGACTCCTCACATTGAGCAATCCACCACCCTCTCGCCTCATTCCCCGAAGGAAGAAAAGAGACTTCAATGGCTGCACACCGAAAGAGCTTTAAGCTTTGACATCAATTGTAACAAAGACCCTCAGGTTAACTATCTGATTGTTGTGGGGTTCCCAGTGGTAAAGAAGGGTAAGGCAGTGCAGAAGAGGACTTTGTGAAGGGGGAAGTTCCTTTGCATTAAGGTATGCTATACATTAGCCAAGAAGCAGCTTCTGGAAAGACTGAGGGCTAATTCCACTGTGGTCAAGGCTTCTACCACTGCATTGGCACGAGGTGTCTGTTCTTTTTATTCCCGTGCACACTTTCCTTCTCAATATTTTGTCCTCGATATTCTTGTCACAATATTATGTAGCCTTGATAATCTGAATTTTATACCTGAAGTGCCTTCAGACTTGCACAAAATGAGCCAAGTATACTAAAGACATTTTTTTCAAAATCTGAACAACGTTCTGCAGTCTTACATCGCCTAGATTACAAAAACTGTCTGAAATTCTATTAAATATTAGGAATTCAGTTTAACTTCTAATTTGCCTTTGGAAATCCATGCAAGGGAGAAGCCATTTCTAAACAGGGCATAGTCCAATGGCTTGCCGTTTCAGTTGTAGTGCACAAACTGGCAGACGTTACAGCAACTTGACAGCTCGTTCTACAAGAATTATTGCATTATCCACCTCTTAGTTTGCTGGACATAGGCGGAGTGGCAACATGGAAGAATGCACCCATCTTTATGCAACAATACTGTTTGGATGAGAGAGTACATAATGATGCAGCCATTGGTCAAGCATTATGTCACCTTTTTCATTGAGGTGTACCATCATTTAATGTTCAAGGCATGTGTGCTGTAGATCCACATGCTTTGCATATTTTTACCATCTAGTGTTGTGTCCGGATGTTGGAAAGTTGTTTTTCTGTGAAGAAGTCTTTTCCAGTCACATGATAAGGTGACTTCTCCTTTCAGTGATAGTGTGTGATCCAGCGCCCCTATAGAAATTCTGTCTCAACAACGCTACCCAATACCAGATACTCACCATTAATCATAAATTACTCACAAGGCCCATTTACTAACGAGACAGATTTTGGGCAACTGAATCATGTGACCTAATTAATCAGAACCTATTCACAAACTATTTACACATTTATATACAATGACCATGGTTTTGTGCATAAAACAATTTAATTAAGTCACTAAGGTAAATGGATCAACTAATGGTAACAAGACTTAAATAACAAGGCCAGCTTGTTGTTTTAGAATCTTATTTTATTACCTTTATTCATGTAAGTGCATTTTATTACACTCTTTATTAGCAAATTTTTGCAGCTTTTATTAAGGAATAGCACATTAGACTGTCAATTCAAAGTAAAATCAAATAACATGATTTAAGTAAAATAAACAGTTTCCATCACCTAAGTTCCCTGTCTAAAACTTACTTTACCTAAAGAAATAGTTAATAACCCTATTAATCCTTACGTGCTCCAAAAAGTCCTTCAGCACTGCACGCCATACAGGATTCGGAAAGCGAGAAGCGCCCTCCTGCCCAAGGGGGGCAATTTTTATACCTTTTTCCCCAGCTGATCTAACTAAAAAGAATACTTTTTCCCTGCCATCCAAAGTCCTGATTGGCTGACAGACGTCAGTCCATATAATGTCATCATCTTTTTCGAAGCCTAGTTCCGACCTTTCTATGAGTCTATTGTCTCTTATTCACAAGTCACGTAGCTTCCTCAAAGATAAACATTTTTGTAAATGACAGTCCGTGACTTCCTTAGCTTGGCAATCTCTGCCGGTTTCCGACCTTGGCTTAGCTTAGTCCTTCCATGAGCTTGAATAACACATTCTTCAATTGAACTTGCAAAATAATACCAGCGTGATAAAACTTTCCACGCAGGGCTCTTGCTCTTTCTGGACAGGACTCGACAACATCATCCTAACAACCTTAGGCCTTAGACTTTAGGCCTCTCTCTCTCATGGAAAACTAGTATTCAAAGAAACACAAAATAATAATTAATGAAAGAATTAGAATTGGTTGTTTCCCACCCACCTTTGCTAAATATTAACCCATTAATAAATGTTACCTAGCCAAAAGCATTTTAGTACTTACACCGTATAAAGACAAAAAGACATAACATAAGCACACACGGATAAGCACATGCCATTAATTAAACAGCCGCATTTTAATACTGATAAAGTCAATAGACAAGGTTAGTTGATTATTTTTCATGTACATACCGTTTTTTTTTATTCTTTATTGCATTTCCAGTAAAATTACATCCATGTGCAATCTCAATCCCCAACAAAGACCCGCCCCCCCCCCCCCCCCATCTGACTATAGCCGTCAATCGACGTATATTTCTCACTATTACGGTAGATAGGTCGCCAACATACACAGCCAAACAGCCAACAACCCTTAGCAAGGGCAGGCGGCGCTTTCCCACAATTATGTATCTCATAGTTGGTAAGATAGACCGTAATATACGTGCAATTAGAACATGATAGCAACTGCTAGAACTGTCCCAGCTCTTTCACACATCACATCACCCCACTCCCTCTGGCGGTGCGGGCGCGTCACCGTCTCGCTTGCTCATCAAGTATGTGTGGTAGAGACTCCAAAAACTTTTGGGCCTGCTGGTGGGGGCTGCAGTTTACTATAGTTTTCGGATTGAGTACAACAATATAGCATGTCGTGTGCCCAGCGTTTTGGCGTTGGTAATGGGCCCCTCATCCAGCAGCAAGCCAGCACTCTGCGGGCCATCAGAATGCCCATATCAACCAGTCACCTAACTGCTCTAGGTAGTTTTTTAGTGTAACCCAATACAGCCATCAGGGGATCAGGTGTAATCTCAACCTCCGTTAGTGAACTTATTTCGGCAAATATTTTCTCCCAGAAGCCCCAGACCCCCGGACACTGCCAAGCGAGGTGTAGGAAATCCGCCAAAGGGGCACTGCACCTTTCACAACATGCCGAATCCCGCAGGCCATATTTGAAAAGTCGCACCGGGGTGTAATATACTCTGTTTAGGAATTTGAAGTGGATTAATCTGTGCCTGCCATTCAAAGAGACCTTCTTAGTGATGGTGCAGCAGTAGCGCCATGTGTCATCATCTAATGCTAGGCCCAGGTCATTCTGCCACGCCAGCCACGCCTTGGTGTATGGGTACCGGGTAGGCGTTTGTGTGAGTTTGTATATACTGGACAGCAGCCCTCTAGGTGTTGTGGTTTTGAGTACATGTGTAAGCTCAAGGACCTCTGGGGGCTCCGCCATGTCTTCACCTAATAGGTCACCCAAAGCGCTGCGCACCCTGTGAAACTGGAAGCGCGTCAGCAGCGGAGGAGGTGCACTGTAGCCCAATACCTGTCTTAACCACTCCATCTACAAATAAGTCTCCCGCCGTGTGTATGTTCAGGGTGTGCAGCGCTGCAATCACTCCCTTCTCCAAGAGCGGTGAAAGCCACCTGGCCCAATCTACCGGCATAGTCGGTGAGTATAGCAGTACCCCGCCCTGCATCCGCAATAGGCTGTGCCATGCATGATTGGTAGTGTCAGGGAATCAAGGATGCCTGTTCTACGATCAGTAACCCTGAAAACAGTGTGAGGGAGTCTATCTGGTCGTGCAAAAATGGCCTCCATTCGCACATGAGGTATGTTTCTGTCGCCGTGTAGCCATGTGTGTAAGTGTGACGCCCGTGCTGCTCTGTAGTACGCTTCCATGTCTGGGGCTCCCAGTCCTCCCATTTCGTACGGCATAATAAGTGTCGTCCATTTGACGCGTGGTTCACCGCCCGCCCAAGCCAGCTTCGTCATTTGCTGTTGTAGGCGTGCAAACAATGATTTGGGGAGGACTATTGGTAGGGTAAGGAACAAGAAAAGGAATCTCGGGAGCACGACCATTTTCATTAAGGATATGCGTCCCATAAAAGATAGTGGAAGTTTGCTCCACTGCGCCACATCATCCTCCAATCTACTCATCGTCGTGCGGTAGTTGGCTCTAAAGAGATTTTCCGAATCAGTGTGTAAATGTATCCCCAGATATCGAACCGTATCTGTGGTCCAATGGAGAGGGTATTCCATTTGCGTTTGTTGCGTGAGCGGTGTGAGCGGAAAAGCGAGCGACTTGGTCCAGTTGACCAGAAGCCCTGAGAGTGCTCCGAATCGCACCACTTCTCGGAGCACAGACGATAAGTTGTTGTCTGGGTCACGAATGTATAGCAAGGTATCATCGGCGTACATCGAAAATATGATCCTATAGCCCGGGAAGCCTATACCTTCATTTCCGCCAGAAGGCGCAGGCCAGTGTCTCAACCACCAGGGCATATAGGAGGGGGGAGAGTGGACATCCCTGTCTGGTGCCTCTGCTAACAGGAAATGGGTCCGTAACCAGATCCCCCATGCGGAGCCGCGCTTTCGGCCCATGATACAGTGCCCCAGCATTTGCAAAAAAAGGCTGTCCCAAGCCCATATGTGGCAGCACCTTGCGCATGAAGGGCCATTCCACAGAGTCGAAGGCCTTCTCCATATCAAGGAAGACAGCTAGCACTTTCACGTCTGGCCTGACATGTTGAATCACTCCGAAGACGGTACGTATGTTATAAACTAAGTTTCTGCCTGGGACAAATCCCGCCTGTTCTGGGGCGACTAGACCGTCCACGAGTAGGGCCAAGCGAGTGGCCAGGACCTTTGCGAACAGCTTAGCATCAACATTAAGCAGCGACAGAGGCCTATAGGAGCTGCACTCCTCCTGGGGTTTTCCCGGCTTCAGGATGGTAACCAGAAGCGCCTCCCTCATTGAGTGTGGCATGCTGCCCTCCACGCATATATCGTCAAAGAGAGCCGATAGGTGTGGTAATAGTTGATCTTTGAAGGTTTTGTAGAAGCCCGCCGTCAGGCCGTCAACTCCTGGTGCGCTGCCCGATTTCATACCAGCTAGCGCGTCCAATATCTCGTCTTTATCAATCGGTTGCATAAGGAATTCCCTGTCATGATCGGCCAGTGAAGGAATATCTATATGACTGAGAGAGTCATCAATCTCCTCGTCCATATCCCCCACTTTCGAGGAATACAAGTCCGAATAGTAAGATTGGAAAGTCTCAGCTACTTCTCTCTCATCAGTAGTAGGAATTCCCGCAGCAGTGTGGACCATAGGAATGTGTTGGCGCAGCCGCGTCCCTTTCACAAGGTTGGCCAAAACCGTGCTCGGGCGCTCCCCCTCCCTGTACACCCGAGCAGTGGAGTATTTGCTCATGTGGCAGATCTCCCTGTCCGCCTCCTCATGGTATTCCTCCAATAGTGTCTTTATTTCAGCGCTCACTGCGTCATCTGCGTAGAGGCACTGTCTGCGCTCCAATATTTCTAGCTTCCCCTCTAGGACCGCCAGTCTCCGTCTTATAGCTTTAAGAATGCCTGAATGCTTTGACATTGCTACTCCACGAATATAAACCTTAAAGGCATCCCATACCACCTGGAAGCTATCGACTGAACCTATATTCCTTTCAAAAAACAGGTCTATGGCCTCGGCTAGTTCTTCCTTAAACACCGGATCTAGCAGTGAGTTTGGTGGGAGTCTCCAAGTAAATGGCGGTATGAGTTTGCCTGGTGTTTGAAAGTCCATGAGGACCGGAGAGTGGTCCGACAGGGTTCTAGGCAAGACTCTGCAGTCCTTCACTAGGTTCAGTAGGGAGGAGGAAGCCAGCAAGTAATCTATCCTAGTGTGGAGGTTATGGAAGGCAGAGAACTGTGTGTATCCTCCCTTTTGCGGATTCCTGGACCGCCACACATCTCCCAGATCGAGGCAGGTAATTGCGCTCTGCAGCTCCAGGGCAGCAGCCGCAGGTCGGCGGGGAGGACCAGAGGGTCTGTCTAAAGTCGGGTCCATAGTGAGATTGAAATCTCCCACCCATAACAGTAGGCTTGTATGGTTCAAGCGTCTGATCTTGACCGTAAGAGTCTTGTAAAAGTCCGGTGAGTCAAAATTAGGGCCATATGTATTGACTAATATTATGTCCGTCGCTGGGCCGAAGCACCTAGATATAACGAATCTCCCATCAGGGTCCGCTTCCAGTGTATGATCTGCAGTTTTGATTTTGGGTTAACCCACGTCAAGACCCCTCTAGCGCTAGTGGTGAACCCCGCTACTGCAATGTGGCCCTCTAACCCTCTGTGACGGAGCATGCAGCTATGTGTCGGGAGATGTGTCTCCTGCAGCAAAGCTACGTCAATGTGTTGGCGCTGCAGATAGCTAACGACCTTCCTGACTTTACGGTGGTCGTTAAGGCCGCGGACATTCCAGGTAAGAACTGTCAATTTAGGTGAGTGCGGTGAATACCCATCCGTGCTGGTGTCAGCCATTACTCCTTAGTGGTGGATAGTGAGCGTGTATATGAGCAACCATATATAACCTGGTCTTATTGTGCACTGTCAGATCATACAATTCCCCCAACATAACTTCACAAACTTCTGCAAATTGCAATATCATTGCTAAAGAGTTCCCCATAGCCCCTCCACCCCCTCCCACAGCAGACCAACCCCAACATGGCCTAGCATGGTAATGTCCCCCTCCCAATTTGCCTCCGTCACTCTCAAACAATCCCGTAGTGGGATCAACAGTTCACACAGCGCGGGGGCCAAGGTTGCCAGGTGGGCCGGCCGCTTACTCCCGGCAGTGACTACTCAGTTGCCACCCCTGCCGCCGACGCCCATTGCGGGTGTCGCCAGTGCGAGCCATCAGGGGACAGACAGGCCGCTAGAACATGCACATAGCTCTGCGCTTCCCTCAACAATAGGATATCCAGTTCGGGTAAGTCAATCTCTGCCCTGAATCTCTGCACATATACAAGAAACAGTTAAACGTGTGAGCTCTAAGCGCAGCGGGAAGAAGCAAATCAGAACACTCTCACCAATATCGTGAATCGTCAGGAGATCTTAGCGCTGCTCACAGAGGCGTAGATTGGAAATACTCTAGTGTACACGCGGTCCATATGGCTATGCCAGGGCTCCTGGTTGCGGCGAAGCACGCCGCCATCTGCCAGGCAACCCCTATTTAGCAGACCCACTGGTCGGTGCAGTCATTTCAGTCCTGTTTGTCCAGCCAGCTGCCTGCGTCCTCTTCATCGTTCTGACTCCTGGGGCTGCCTTTGCGTTCCTTCGTCCAAACTTTCAGCGCCTTGTGTAGGTCTTTGGGATCCGTAAAAATGTGTGTGTGGCCTTGTCGGTTGATTCTTAATTTCGCTGGATAAAGCATAGCATAGTCCAATCCCAGGTCACGGAGCTGTCTCTTATACGGAGCAAATTGTTTGCGTTCTTGTTGCACCCTCGTGGTAAAATCCGGGTATAGAGAGATATTTGAGCCTTCGTATTGTAGAGTTCCTTTCTCTCGGGCTAACCGTAAGGCCGTGTCTCTATCTCTGTAATTTAGTAGTTTGGCTATGATAGGCCTCGGGGGCGCTCCCGGCTTCGGGCGCGGGCCCAGCGTGCGGTGTGCTCTTTCTACTATGAACATTGGGGAGAATACCTCCGTTCCCAGCAGCGTCGTCAGCAGTTTCTCAACAAAGAGCTCCATTTTCCCTGTGTGCGTGGTCTCCGGCACTCCCGTGATCCGTATGTTCGATCTTCGGGATCGGGCCTCCAAGTCCTCCGCCTTGTCTTGTGTGACTTGCAGTATTCTGTCGTGTTGCTTTTGGAATTTATCTTGTTCCGTTTGTGCCTCTTCGACCTCAGTTATGTGCCTCTCCTCCATGTCCAGTCTCTCTGAATGCTTAGCTACTCTCTCGGTCATGCGGTCCATGCGGTAAGACAAGGCATCTATTTTAGAGCCTAACGATGCAATGCTTTCTTGGAGGCCCTTTTCCATCGACACCAACAGCGTTTTAATGTTTGCGCAGAACGTGCCTTCAGCTCCTTTCGCCTGCGGGACCGACTCCATCATCTGCGCCTCCGGGACCCTGGCGCGACGTTGTTCGAATGGCAACTTGGTCTGGGTCTTGTCGCCCTTGCCCATTCTGCTCTCAGGTCTTCGGGTGACACCCTCTGCGCACCCCCGCTATATCTTGGTGGTGCAATGCGGTGTGATTATGTCGTTCGGCCTCCCACCACACAGCCACCTCAGACCGGGACTCTCACTCCAGCTCTAGCTCCTGCGCGCAGGGTATAGGGTGATCTCCCTATCCAGGCCGCCAACACTGTAAGCGTCGCCCTGCCAGTTCCCAACTCCGTCTTGTTACCCGGTCATCCACAGCGTCAGTGACTGTTATCTTATGGAAGTAGGGGCCACTCACCACTTGCAGGCCCGCATTGCCGGAGGTGCGCACCGATATGCCACCGCAGCGACCGCACCAGTAAGGACGTCCCAGGTCACCACCAGTAACCAGTTTCCAGGGGGTCCCAAAGCCTCTCTCCACTTGCTTGGTCCTTTAGGTTGGGGCACTTCAGGTTAGTTCTGTTGGGGCCCTCTGTGTGAGTGGCTGCTGCAGAGTCTCCGTGAAATCAGGCCCCAGGGCTCCAGTGTCGCGCTCCAGGAATGGGTCAGCTGGGATAGCTGGGAGGCTCCGCTAGTTGGCAAGCGGTTGCGAAGGCCGAGTTGTCGCCTCCCGCCACTCCGCAGGTGGGCCGCGATGTCGTCACCGCCTTTCGCGGCACTTTGCCGGGCCAAGGTTGCCGCGACCGGCCGCACGCCCTAGCACGTAAAGCGGCCGCCGAGGCAACCCTAGCCCGTGGATGCGCGGCCTAGTTCACGAGCACACCATCACTCGCTGCAAATAGCCGCCGCGGCTCGCCGCAGCTCCGTTTCCCCGGATTACAGCGGCGGAGGCATCCTGTTGTGTGCGGCCGCCTCCTGGACCCGAGTAGGCTCTCACCAGCAGGATATATTAAAGGATAATTGGGGCGTTAGTGCGGAGCGTCTCTATCATGCGTCCGCCATCGGCTGTGGCAAGCTCCGGCCCCTTCACGTACATACAGTTGCAACATAGAGCACAAATGTTAAACCCTCATGTCATGTATGCGTTTTAATCTAGGTTGATTAGTGAAATTCACTCCATGCTTATCAGTACAATTATTTATTTATGGAAGTTTAACTTTGCGAGTCGAAATAAAATATATTTCTAAATCTCGCTCCATCAACTCCCTCATCTGGCGATTTCAAAATCACCAAACTACACCCAAAAATTTAGCAAAATTTTATTTCCGAACATGTTTTGATTTTCACTGTGTTAGTATTTCTAAAGTTGTGTCTCAGCTGTTTGTCTGCAACTCTCCTATTGAGTTCTACGAAACTCTTCCAGTTCTATTTCTTTCTCCTGCTCCTTACTGAGCTTATAGATTCTCTTCTTTTCCCTTAGGTACTTCTTTCTTTTGTGTAACATGCAACTAATCTTCAACAAAAGTATCACAAAGACTATAACTAATAAAGGTGTCAGTATTTTGCCTAAGATTGAACTACCTATCTCTTGAAACCAGATTTTGATTGCTGAAATTCTTTTGGTCAGACGTTCTGAAAAATCTTCCTCTTCTAAAGGTACAATCTCTGAATGAATCTCTGAAATGTTTTTGATGTACATCTCAATACTCTGACTCTTATCAGGGATATAGGTGCAGCAGTGTTGGACATGTAAAATGCCACAAACTCCTCCCTCTTTTGCTAGCAGAATGTCTAAAGCAAGACGATTCTGCATTACCATAGACCTTATAGCAATGAGCTCAGTATCTACTAATTGGAAACCACTAGCTGTATCAGTTGACAATCTGTCAACAATCGTGGACAATTTTATGATTTTTACTGCATTCAGGGTTATACCTACTTAAAGTATGACTGCTTCAAAGATGTCTCCCAAAATGTATGAGAAACTTTATCTTTTAAATCTGCTCAGATGACTGTTAATCTCAAATGAACCCTCTGCATTTCTGTCAACATGAAATTTTTTGGGAAAAACTAAACCAATAAAGCAAGTCCCATACCAGTGGTCTGGGAGGTTGTAATAGGCTTTGTCTCCACACACAAAATAAATTCCAGGAAAAATTGGATCCTTGCCACCTTTGAATCCCCAACCCCCCATGATTTGATAAGTGTCTTCACATTGACTGGCACCCACAAAATAATTGTCAAACAGTGTATTATCTCTTCTGATGCAAAATTTACCACTAACAGGTTTATCTATGTGAATTGCAACATTTTCAATTGATTTGCCATTTAGCTTTTCGTCCTCTATCTGCCAAAATTTAGATTTAGTTTGTTTAAGCATTTCATTTCTCTTATAAATTGCTCTTCTCTCTTCGACTAAATTCAGAAAAGACTTTTCTTCGGTTCTCAATTTACAAGTCAAATTGTTTTTAAAAGCATACTCATAGGTAAGCTCATTAGTAACAATGAAAAATTCCCTCATCTGTTTTGCTTGTTTATGCTTGTTTAAGCTTTTATCAATTTTCAAATTTGCAAACATTTCATCATGATTTGAATAGTAATATTCCAAACGACCAGTCTGATAAAATAAGCTAGCTATCACACTGCAGGTTATGCCATAAGTAAGAGGAAGCATATTATATGTTACTCCCTCCGAAACAGAAGCAGGCAATTTTACACAAATATAGCAATCTTTGACTTCCATCACTTTTACATACTCAGCCAAAAGCCTTGAAAAAGTATTACTAGAAAAATCACCAACAGATCTATCTTGGTGGATCTCTGGTTTGTGTTCAATAACTCTGTTAGTTTTACTTATTACATCATGATTATCTTGTTTAGCCATGGCTTTACTTGTCATGTTAGCTTTATACGTCTCCTTATCTATCCCAAAAGGGAAAATGACAGCTATAATTAACCAAAGCAAAATTATTAAAATCACACAAATAGAAGACATTTTACAACATCTCCTTAAAATGGAGCATCTAGAATTGGTATTAGTGTAAGTATAATGCATCTTTCCTCTATTAACAAGAGCCTTGCAAAGAAAAACATAAATCAAAATTTAAAAATTTCTAACAAATTTCTAAAATTTCTACACCCCCCTATTTGGTTTTTTTTTTTTTTAAAGAAAACCCTACTTTCTAACAGCTTTTCTTCGACCTTGCGTCACATCAATATGTTTTCCAGCTAACACAATTTCTTCGACCTTGTGTCACCTAACACAATTTCTTCAGCCTTATGACAAAAACCTCAAAATTTTACAGTGATATTTCAATCATTGTCACTATTGTCATCTATTTCTTCCTGACTAGTACTGTTCACCTCCACCACAGGTGGGATGATGATGTAAGTCCACTCAGGGGACTTATATTTCTGGTTTGGTTTTACAGCTCTCTTTGCCCTACTACTACTGACTTCTATTTTCTTTCCTGTTTCACTTTTCTTTTCAGAATCACCTATTTGACTTGACACTTCATTAACTTGTTCTTTTGATCTATTCACCAATTTGAATTTTAGGCCTTCATTTTCACTTGGCCAGTTATCACCTTTTCTTGGTAATTTCTTCTTTGGCTCAGTCACATTACACTCTGTTCTCCAAGCTCTTTTTTGAACTTTCTTATTTGAGAATCTTCATCACTCTCTTCAGTTTCACTGTCAGAAATTTGAATTCTGGACTCATGTACTTCTTTACTCGGCAATTTCACTCTGTTAGGAACTCTATCCTTATAGCTGGTACTTGGTAATTCGTCTTCTTCTTCTTCTTCTTCAATCACCTTCAACTTCCCAGTTTCAGAATTTCCATTCCTGCTTTCAGAGCTTCTCTTCTGCCTTTCAATACTTTCCTGATCATCGATTACTTCTTGTTCAGACTCTTTTTCCGCGTCTATTCCTAGCAGACCTTCATCATTATCAGTCTACTACCACAATTTCCAAATCTTTTTCATTCAATGCCTTATTCGCAGTTGAATTTTCCAGATGTCGACTTTCTTGTCGATCTTCAGGATCTGGATTTCTCTCAGGTTCTTCATCAGAATCTGAATCTGCTGTAGTGTCACCTTCGTCATCAGGATTTTCAGGTGGTGGTACACGAATTGTGTGACTTGCGTGAATCCACCTTTTCAAACCTTTGCACTTTACTGTATTTGTTGTGACAAGAATTATCTGTCTTGCCTACTGCCACCTGGGTACCAAACAATTTCTTCTTCGGTGAACTTTTGTTCTTACCCAGTCTCCTGGTAACAGATCATGTGCTTGCTCTCTATCTCTTGGTATCACAGAAATCACGACGTCAGAAAGGTTCCTACAATACTCCAAAATAACGCTATCATTTATTGTCATCAACTTTCCCACAGGTATAAATGCTTGTCTCATGACTCTGCCCATGACAATATCATGTGGGCTTAGCTCTGTCTTTTTATCAGGAGTACTTCTTGGTGACATCAAAACAAGTGGAAGCGCATCTGTCCACTTCATACCTGTAGCTAAACACATTTTTCCAATCCTGTTCTTAATTGTACCATTTACTTGCTCAACAACACCTGATGCTTCTGGTCTGTATGCGCAGTGTAACTTTTTTTCTATGTTCAATGCTTCACAAATCAATTGTAACAATCTGTTTTCAAAATGTGTTCCACGATCACTTTCCACAGTCACCAGAAAACCGTACCTTGGTATGATCTCCCTTAAAAGTAATTTTGCAACAGTAACTGAATCATTGTGACGTGTTGGGAACGCTTCAACCCACCTTGAAAACAAACAGATTATCACGAGGACAGAGTAACTTATTGTGAGGTGGCATGTCAATGAAATCCATTTGTAACCTTGTGAAAGGACCACCCTCCCGTCCTATGGTTCCCATGCTCACAACTGTTTTTCTGTTAGGGTTCATTTGTTGACAGATTAAGCATCTCTGGCAAAAAGATTCTGCAATTATCCTAAATTTTGGGTTAAACCAAGTTTGTCTGAATAGCCTAATCATAGAATCTCTTCCAATATGTCCCTGACCATGATACATCGTGGCCATGTCAGCAATCATGCTATTTGGTAAAACTGGTCTGCCATCTTTGTAAAGCCAAATCCCATCTTCTTCTCGCTGCCTACAATCTGCTTTTAACTATGAGTCTTTTCCTCATCACTTGCCTCATCTTGTAAATCCTTAACCCCTTGCCATGTTTCAACTACAGATGTTAGCATAAGTGAACTCAGAACATGTTCATTATCTTTTTCCCGATTGATTGCAAAATTGTTTCTTGCGCAGTATTTCGCAATTTCATCTGCATAGGCATTTCCTTTGGTGATATCTTCACCTTTTTTATGAGCTGCACATTTCACAACAGCAATTTTATCTGGTAAATGAATGCCATCAATTAATCTTTTGATCAAATTTGCATTTCTGATTGGACTTCCCGCCGAAGTTAAATAACCTCTTTGAGACCAGAGCTGACCATAATCATGGACAACTCCATATCCATACTGACTATCAGTCACTATGGTAATTATTTATCCTTTTGCTCTTTCACAAGCACGAATCAAAGCAATCAATTCTGCTACTTGAGCTGAACGAATTCCTTCGAGACATGATGCTTCAACTACACTAGCAACTTTGCAGACTGAATATGCTGCTCTCAGAAAACCGTCATCTGTTCTCAGACAAGAACCATCAACAAAGTAAACAAAATCTGACTCAAGCAAAGGAACATCTTTAATGTCCTGCCTAGGCTTGGTGCAATATTCTAAAACATCCAAGCACTCATGGTCGATGTCATTTTCATTTCCGATTTCTGTCACAGCACTATCAGGCAATAATGTGGAAGGATTTAAATTCACACACCTTGCTATCGAGACATTATCTGATCCCAGAATAACTTTCTCGTATTTGGTAAGTCTGTTACTCGTCAAGTGCTGCGTTTTACTTCTGGTAAGAAGAATTTCAACAGAATGGGGTACATAGACTTTTACAGGAAACCCCATTATGATTCCCTCACTTTGCTCAAGACTCACACTTTTGCAGCTACTGCTTTCAAGCAGCCTGGTAATGCTTTTGCAACAGGGTCAAGAACTGCTGAGAAGTATGCTATTGGCTTTCTCAGTTTTCCATGTCTCTGAATTAGAACTGACAATGCACATCCTTCTCTTTCACTGCAATATAGCTCAAAATCTTTTTCGTAATCTGGCATACCTAGAGCAGGTGCTTCACACAAACTTTTTTAATTTTTCAAAAGCTTCTATCTCAATTTCTGTCAGAATAATTGGGTCTTTTATGTCTGCTTTTGTTAATCTCTGCAGTGGTTTTGCAATTGCTGAAAATCCACTAATCCATTGGCGACAATAGCCAACCATCCCTAGAAACATTCTAACCTGTCTCTGTGTTTTTGGAGGTTGCATTCCCTGAATCATTTTTATTCTCTCAATCGTCACTTGTCTGATTCCTTTTGCAATCCTGTGACCAAGATATTTTACTTCTTGTTTGCAAAACTGTAATTTTGCAGGAGACACGTTATGTCCCTCATGTGCCAGATGATTCAAAAGAGTAATTGTATCTGTAACACAGTTATCTCGTGTTTTTGCTGCTACAAGGAGGTCATTATGTATTGAACCAATGTCGATTTTCCAGGTAAATTTAGGTTCTCCAAAGATTTCTTCAGCAACTGAATAAAGATAGATGGACTCTCTGTATACCCTTGAGGGATACGACACCATGCTAATATGCGATCCTGGAACCGGAACGCAAACATTTGCTGGCTATCTGGATGCAATGGAACAGTAAAGAACGCATTGCAAAGATCAATGACCGTATACCATTCTGCATCATGCGGAATCTGGTAAAGAATCACTGCTGGGTTTGGAACAACTGGGCAACATGGAACAACTATTTGATTAACCTTTCTCAGGTCTTGAACTATCCTGTGCGTTCAGTTTGGCTTTTTGATCCCCATGATCGGTGAATTACAAGGACTGCTTTCAATTTCTTTCAGCACACCTTGTTTAATGAATTTGTCAATTACTTGGATGACACCTTTAATTGTTTCTGCTTTCATTTTATACTGAGGAATGTTTGGAAAATCTATTCCTTGTTTCACTGTTATTTTAACTGGGTCAACATTTTTCATCAAGCCCATTTCACTTCCTGTCAAAGCCCAAATTTCAGCTTTAACTGTCTTTTTTAACTCTTCTGGGAGATTATCTTTATCAAATGCAGGAAACAATTTACTTTCCTCTGCTTCAACCATTAACATTGTTAATCTGTAAAGCCCATCTTCTTCAAGAGTTTGAAGCTCAATACCCTCCGGTGAGCAATATATTTTACAGTTCATCTTACAAAGTATGTCCCTTCCGAACAGGTTTACAGGACTGCTGTTACAAACTACAAATCTGTGCTTATCTTTGAATTTTCCAATTTCGACCTTTACAGGCTCCGTTAAATCTGTTTTAATTTGTTGATTAGCTACGCCAACTACTTGGATACTTTCCCCAGAGAGAGGCAGGTTTTCTATTTCCACTGATCTAACAGTAGAACGGGTAGCACCAGTGTCCACAAGAAAAGTGATTTCTACATCATTCACCTTACCATTTATATATGGACCTGACTGATCTACCTCAAGAGTGGCTCCAAGCACACACTCTTCCCCCTCTCTCAGGCACCGTCATAAGTAATCCTCAGAATCACTTCCTCCATTTTCTGTCATCAAAAATTGTTAAGAAACATTTGGCACATTCACTCTTTGTGGTCTGATTACCTGATCACCTCCACAGAATCCCGATTCCGAATTGTATCTCTGCACATTCACACAGTTTGGCAGTGGTGGCTGAGGAATCTGACTGCTGATTCACTACCTGTCGCTGTAGCTGTTGCTGCAGATTCAACTCATTTAACTGTCGCTGTAGCTGTTGCTGCAGATTTACATCATTCTGCATCTGTAATGATGCATTTTTAAAATTTCTGGGTGAATTTTTACATTCGCGCTTCCAGTGTCCAATTTCGCCACAATTAAAACAAGGGAGCTTTTGTTTCAACTCTTCAATATTAACATTGAATTTTGGTTTATTAAAATTTCCCTTAAATTTTCCTTGATTCTGATTCTGATTAACATTAACATTTTTATTTTCTAAATTTGCAATTTGCTGTTCAGCTACCTTCACCTGTGCCCACATTGCCTTTTCTTTTAGCTTCTTTTGTTTGGCATCTATCTCGTCACTACAGTATTTAGCCTTTCTCAGTATATCATCAACTGAGAGTGATTGCCAGCCGACAATCCCGTTTCTAATCATCTCTCCAATTTCAGGTCTCAAGCCATAAACAAATCTGTATATGAAGTGGCTCATGTCCTTTTCACTTAATTTTTCATAGCCACTGTACTGTTTAAACACCAACAGTAATCTTTCATAAAATGAATGTACTGACTCTTTTGGCTCTTGATTTGTCCTGTCAATTTTAACCCAATCAACTTCTTTTGGGGGAATCTTATTTTTCAACCAATAAATTACCTTATCATACAGACCCATAACTTCTGATGATGGAGCACCTGTTACTTCATCTCGAGCAGGTTCTACCTTTGGCCAACTTACAGAAACTTTACATTCTGTCCAAAGATCTGATGGAACAACAATGTCAAAGAATCCATCAAGATCAATCCACAGAACTTTTGAAACCTTTATGAATCTATCCACCTGTCGATACCATTCCACAGGCTTTTCTCTGAGCCGAGGAAAATCATTTGTAAACAACAAAATGTCCTGTCTTGACCAAGGAACATGCACATATCCACCTCCTGCTATTTCCCTCATTGGATACTGATTTGCCACCATGCCTCTTTCTCTCCTTTCTTCCTCTCTTTTCTTTGTCCATTTTACTCTCCACTTGCTTAAATCTCCCAATCTTTTTATATACACAATCAAATCTTTTATATCCAAAATTCTTCCCATTGTATTCAGGCTCTCAATGTCTTTTTCAGTAAAATCTAATCTGTAGTGTTTTCCGACATTCTTCTGTTTGCTCAACTCAATCTCTAATTCATTAGCTAATCCTTCCAACTGCTCATATTTATTTTTCGTTTTCCATTGTACACTTTTACAAATAAATAATCATTCATCATCTTGATAATGCTTTAAATTGTCCGGTCCAATTGTGCCAATTATGAATTCCTCCAAACTGCTTTCAATCTAGCAACATCAAGTTTTGGGGAAGTTACATTTGATTTTTCAACACTCTTTTCTGGGGTTTCAGTATCAGATTCTGCACCAATTGGTGTTCTGCATAATGAACCTGGATTAAAAGTTACATCGGGCATCATTCTTTTTTCTCGATGTATTTCTGTTAAATCTGAGTAAAATATTTCAGCTACTTTCTGAATTTCTGCATTTAATGGAATAGTCAAACCTAGATGTCTAATTTCTCCCTGATCGAATACAGGTTGTACAGGACCAATTGTTACTGGAAATGTTACTGCTTCCATGCCTTTAGTTAACTGTCGAATTAATTCCTCTTTTGATTGTAAATATTCTGAAGCACTTGGAATTTCCTCATCTCTTCCAGTTCCCATTTGACTTCTAGATGTCTCATTTCTCGAAACTGGAGTTTCAGGAAAATTTCTACTTTCACCATATGTAAGCTGGTTTAAAAGGTGCCTGTTTTCTATTTGTAAGATAAATCTCTTCCAAAACTGGATCTTCTAATTCACTTTCTTCAATATTATTTTTCTTTTGAGTATTCTTTTGACCTGGTATTTCAGTAACCATTACTCTTACTGGGTAGAGACCATCACACATGTCTGCTTGTCTCCATCGACGCATTCGATCTTCATGAGTTTCTCTATTAATGTTTAATTTTGGACCTTTTGTTACACCTCTGGTTTCTAGTGCAAGTTCAAACATCTCATCTTCCCATTCAACTAGAGCTTCAAATTGAGTAGGTCTAGGCTTTGGCACAAGAGCCATCATTTTTTCTCTTAAATTTTTCAAAACCCTCATATTAAATGATCCGTCTTCTGGCCATGCTAATACACCATCATCTTTGGTATAATCCATCCAAGTATCAAACCAAAGGCAAGTATGATAACCATATTCACCTTCCATATAGGCTGCAGGTGTTTTGTACTTATGAAGTAATTTTCCACCTCGCGTTTCAATTTTCTTATCAGGTGAAATTATATTTTTCAATTTCTGAAGCCATGTAAGCTTTTTCTCCTCTTTTTTGTAGTAATAACTCATGTTTTAATCAAATCCGCTTAATTCTAAATGATCGTAAACGTTTCCTGGTTGTTCCTCAAAACCAACCAATCCGTGCGCGAAACTCACCAACAAGCCAATCAGGTTAAGCTACGTCACCACCTTGCTCAACCAATAGAATTGCTCTTTTCAGGATGAGCCAATCAGCTAACAGCTCGTCAGAATCACGTGAGCCAATCAGCGCTCTAGCTGTGACGTATGTTAGCCAATCACAGCGCGGAGCCTGTGACGTACACTGCCGCTGCAGCTTCTCGTCTCTCACTCCTAGAGCTCACCCCTCCTTCACAAAAATATTTTCACAGCGCCATTTTAAGAAAACTTTTTCAATGAATTTCAATTAATAACGACAGAAAAACAAACCATTTATCTGTTTCACTAAAATAAAGTAATAGTTTTTGCAATCATTCAAGTATTCTTTGCGTGGAATAGACAACGCTATTTTCCTAAGAATATTCATTTGTTGATAAAGTAAGACTACTCTACCCTTCTAACAGGTAAAAACGAACTTGCTTACCTCTGAATGCACATAAAGTAACAATTCAAGTTTGACTCGAACGGAATTACAAAATCATTTCTGCACATTCAAACAGAAGAAACCCTAATCATGCATACATGAAATCTTGGTAGGACTTTAACCAACCATAGAAATCCACTTTTGTCAGTAAAATAAACGATGTTACCTTACCCTTCACACAAGCTCAGATAAATTCTATTACTCTTTTCACAGTGAATTTTAAAACAGGCTCCTAGTCCCTATACTCGAAAGCTACGATTTCATAGACAATCCTCACTATACATTTCACCTAGCATACCTAAAATCCCTAAACTCGTGTTGTACGTCCACAACACTAGTGATATATGACAATACCAGTATTTTGAAACAGAACAAATGCACTGTGCAACTTTACTTTGTCACACTACTCTTGTACCGGTACAACTAGGAATTTTCACACTGTTGGAAAAAACCTTTCGACTACATGTAACAAGTAAACCAACTCAACATATGTTAAACATTGATCCTATGTAATTACCATGTAACATGTTAGTTTCCATAGTAACCGAACTCTGCTACCAGAGAATTGATCCAGCGCCCCTATAGAAATTCTGTCTCAACAACGCTACCCAATACCAGATACTCACCATTAATCATAAATTACTCACAAGGCCCATTTACTAACGAGAAAGATTTTGGGCAACTGAATCATGTGACCTAATTAATCAGAACCTATTCACAAACTATTTACACATTTATATACAATGACCATGGTTTTGTGCATAAAACAATTTAATTAAGTCACTAAGGTAAATGGATCAACTAATGGTAACAAGACTTAAATAACAAGGCCAGCTTGTTGTTTTAGAATCTTATTTTATTAGCTTTATTCATGTAAGTGCATTTTATTAAACTCTTTATTAGCACATTTTTGCAGCTTTTATGAAGGAATAGCACATTAGACTGTCAATTCAAAGTAAAATCAAATAACATGATTTAAGTAAAATAAACAGTTTCCATCACCTAAGTTCCCGGTCTAAAACTTACTTTACCTAAAGAAATAGTTAATAACCCTATTAATCCTTACGTGCTCCAAAAAGTCCTTCAGCACGGCACGCCATACAGGATTCGGAAAGCGAGAAGCGCCCTCCTGCCCAAGGGGGGCAATTTTTATACCTTTTTCCCTAGCTAATCTAACTAAAAAGAATACTTTTTCTCTGCCATCCAAAGTCCTGATTGGCTGACAGACGTCAGTCCACATAATGTCATCATCTTTTTCGAAGCCTAGTTCCGACCTTTCTATGAGTCTATTGTCTCTTATTCACAAGTCACGTAGCTTCCTCAAAGAGAAACATTTTTGTAAATGACAGTCCGTGACTTCCTTAGCTTGGCAATCTCTGCCGGTTTCCGACCTTGGCTTAGCTTAGTCCTTCCATAAGCTTGAATAACACATTCTTCAATTGAACTTGCAAAATAATGCCAACGTGATAAAACTTTCCACGCAGGGCTCTTGCTCTTTCTGGACAGGACTCGACAACATCATCTTAACAACGTTAGGCCTCAGACTTTAGGCCTCTCTCTCTCTCATGGAAAACTAGTATTCAAAGAAACACAAAAGAATAATTAATGAAAGAATTAGAATTCGTTCTGTTTCCCACCCACCTTTGCTAAATATTAACCCATTAATAAATGTTACCTAGCCAAAAGCATTTTAGTACTTACACCGTATAAAGACAAAAAGACATAACATAAGCACACACAGATAAGCACATGCCATTAAACAGCCGCATTTTAATACTGACAAAGTCAATAGACAAGGTTAGTTCATTATTTTTCACGTACATACAGTTGCAACATAGAGCACAAATGTTTTAACTTTGCGAGTCGAAATAAAATATATTTCTAAATCTCCCTCCATCATGTGCATGGCATCGACTCCATTGTTGATAGATTTCTTTCTGCCTTGGGGTTCAGCCATGGTTTGCTGTGCTCTGGTTTGAGACCGTCAGAATCTCTTTGGTTTACAACCCACTGTACCCACATGTGTATTGTTTCGAACATGTTTCTCATCCTCCGCCTGTTGAAAATTAAAACTTTCCTAGCTAGATTGAGAAAACTAATTTTGCTTCCACTCGAACAAACATCATTGAGTAATCTGCCTATGGAAGGGACTCCGTTCCAATTCTGCCCACGTTGCCACTCCAAATATCTGCGCACCGACCATCACAAGGTGCCTGTCTCTGGAGCGCAAGGCAGAAGGCCACTCTCGCTCATTACGCTCAAAAAAGACCGTCCTGGACCGTCTGGTTCAACTGAAAGAAATGCAGTGGCAAAGAAACAAGGACACACCCGATATCTTCGTAGAGGAAATCGATCAGGAAGAAATGGAAGCGTTGGCAGTGGAAGAAGAAGAGGCCTTCTCCATCCAAGACTCTGACTCCAAGCTGAAGATAGATCTGGAGTTCCATGATGTTCCAACCGGTCACGGTGCTGTGAGTACCAAAGCCCCTTTGTCCACAAAACCCGCTTCCACTAAATATAAGGCTTCCTGTCCACCACTGCCATCTGGCCATGGACAGCAAGAGACTCTGCTTCCAACGCCCCGCCCTCTGGCTTGGCCCGAGAGCACACGTCACGCCGTCCGGCTCGAGTCAAGATACCACACCTTCAGCACCTAAAACATCGGTTCAAAAAGACAACAAGCATTTGCAATGCAATAGGTCTCACATTTACGCGAGTATAAGCTATTGGCATTATAAATGACAATGCCATTTATTTACATTATATAAACCAAAACATAAATAATTGAAAAACCGACCCACTTGGAATCAGATCTTGAATTCCAGGAGGTATGTCTGCTCCACCTGACTCATAGCTAGGGATGAACGGATCCTACTATACTCCAAAACAACCAGACCTGAACCCCCACATACTATCTGACATACCATCAGACATAAGGAACACTACTAGCGAAAAAGAGACCAACACACTGCTCAAATTAATGTAATTTCTAACTATACGAATTCACTACTAATCCTTTTTGGTTTCTGGAGTAGTGTGCTACTCGCCAAAGAGTGCTTTGACGCCTCGTCTGGGGTAGTAAGCGCTATATAAATGCAATTACAACTACACGCTGCTAGGTAATCAATATCAAACGAAACCCAGCAATAGAGTTGCATGGATGCCATGGGCCCTGGTGCAGGCAAGAAAAACGCCTCCTTTGACTACTGCTGGGGTAGTAAAATACAGCAATTATCAGGGTTCAAAAAGCCTTGGTGCCACTGCACCTGCTGCACCAATAATAGCTACGCCACACCTAGCACGAACAGACACAGGCCGCGTTTAGGATTGTCCGAAAGTCTATACAGTGACCGCATTCACCAGGTACAAAAGCATATTATGTTCCATCACTCGGTGCCAGCAAGGCAAGGCATCACTGAGCTAAAAGTAATTATCTTCAATGGGAAGTAAAGGACACATGGGAGTGAGAGGCAAAAAGAACTCGGGTGTGATGCAGTCAGGATAGCGCTGTGGAAGGACGTCTCTAGGCACCTGAGCCGGGACAATCTGACACAGAGCAAATTCTGGGTCAGTGAAAAGAACCGCTTCTGGAAATAAATTGATGCAGTTATGTATGTGGCGCACAACTGAACTAAACCGCCCCTTGTGGGGAAAAGATCACTTCCAGGGCTTTTAATGCGACTTGTGTCCTGTAATTAGTGTTCTTCATTTAAAGGGTGGAGCCAGGGGCAGAGACACAGACAATCTGTTACAGTGGGTTAACTGGGGGCCGGGTTCCGTGGCTCAGAATTGAGGGGCGGTTATGAGGCTCTTCTACGGCAGTACAGAACAAAATTCAAACTATACGGTGCTGTCTGCTACCCATGTAGGTAAGTGCTCCGGCGCCCCACATGGAGTACCAAGCGCTATGTAAATGTTGCAGTACATTACAGCCGTGTTTTTTCATACCTAAACCACGAAATACGTAGCAAAGCTGAGAGTGGTAGATGAGTGCGTGTAGAGAGGGAGGAAAGAAACGTGCAGGTCAGAGTCCAGTGAGTGGGAGAAGGAGCCGATGGGTCTCAGGGTGGGAGAAAAAGGGGTGGTGAAGAAATGTGAGTGGGATGAGCAGTGAAAGTGAAAATGAAAGGTTGGTCAGTGAAACGTGAGATTGTGCAATACGGGAGGGGTGGCGGAAAGGACACAGAGGGACCGCCAAGAAAGAAAAGAAAATGCCATCCTAAATTAGCTTGTTTTTATGGAACTCAGTACCACAGGTTTTGTTGTTTCAATGTGCTATAAAAACTGCTATGACTATTATCCAATTTAATGGCCTCAAAGTGTTGACCTGGGAAGTATAAAAGACTGAAATGGCCCTTTTTACAGTTCACAAGTAGGTATCAGACCGTACAACTTTAATCACGGAGCCTTGCTTAAAAAAAGCAAATGCTTTTTAAATGGTGAAAATGTCATAAAAAATAGCAACCAAATGGGAGAGGTGCAGCGACAGAAGGTGACATAAAAACTATGACAAAACAAACAAAATAGGGAAGGGAGTAAATAAACTTTAGGGTGGGAGACCTAAGAAGAGAACGGAGAGACGAGAACAGACATATTTTGTAGTTTTATTCAGAGCTGTGATGGGCCTAACATGTGCAGTAGCTACATTAAAAACAGAGATATTAAGTGATTTGTCCAGAATCACAGGATGCTGAGCCTTTGCCGGGAATTGGAGCTGGTTTCCCAGTTGCAAAGTCACCAGCTCTGGCTGTAACCCACAGCCTCTCCCGGATAACAAATGCTGAGGTAAGACAAGAGAGAAGGTTAGGAGGTGGATGCATGCAGAGAAGATGGTGAGAGATACAATATAGACAGGAAGGAGATACATGGGGGTAAAACGAGGGAGAGGAAAGTGTTGCTATGGGTAACTGATAGAGAGAAGAGGAGGTGAGGCATGGGTAGGAAAAGGTAGATTTTAAAAGAAGGGTGAGTTGGAGAGAAGAAAAAAAGGAGGAAGAAAAAAATCTGGAGATTAGTAAAGAGTACAGAGATGATAGATTAGTAGACCTGAAAAGGAGAGAGGCACGAAAGGAAAGAGGACACGGAAGGTGGAGAGAGATGCAATTTAGAGAGAGAGAGGGAGAAACAAAGAAAGAAAACAGGAGTCTGGAAGAGGGACTACAGAACGTAGAGATGAAGAGAAGAAAAGAGAGGAGAAATGTGTAGGAGAGCGGGGCACGATGAAATGAGACAATAAAAAAAATGGTGTCGGGGAGAAAAGAGGTAGTTTAACAAGCGCGGCCGCAATAGTGAAAGCCATGATACAGAACAGATGGCACCCTACGCGCCCCTACTCGCTCCCGCAAGCTGCAGGCCGCCACACGCACGAGTGAAGGTGAAGTGATTGTAGGAGGCCCTTTCCTAGGGCAGCACTGCGCTAGGCGAGACCTAAAAAGGACAAATTAACCTCAGCACTGAAAATGTTAGCACCTTAACAGAAAGATGTTCCTAAAAAAAGGCTCCAGAGCCAATGATGTAAACCATGCAATAAAAGCTGGATCCAAGACAAAAGAACATTTATATTAATCTCGATACTGGACATCTTACAAGAAAGCCAGTGACACCATGCTCCAAGCAAAAAATTCCTAGTTCACAGGATATAAAATCCCTCTCAAAAAGAAAAAAGGATGTGGCTTCTAACCCGCTTCACCCAATTCCTCATACCCCTCCACCATCTTCACCAGTACCACTGATACCACCTTCAGACCCTCTAGACATCACACCACAGGGCTCTCTTTGTACAGATACTGATGCAGAGGCTGGGGAAGACACTTATGACCAACCACCACCAGATCCATGGGATGATTAAAATATAGATCCCCCTACAGACACAGATCAAGATCTGTACCCTGCTAAACCTGCCCCTCTTGGTGACAACACTTCATATCAGGAGTTAATTGCCAGGACATCCACAACAAATTCATGTCTTCCATATCTAGACGATTTGCTCATTAAAGCCAACACACATCCCAAGTGTTTACTACACACTCAAATTACTATAAATCTTTACCAATTGGAGTTCACAGTACATGCACAAAAATCCCATCTTCAACCATCACAGCTGCAACCCTATCTTTAAGTTATGCTAAACACTCAAACGGGTTTAGCCTATCCCAATGCTGCCAGAATTCACAATTTTCAAACACTGCTACTGCAACTCCAAAGCAACCAGTATCTAACAGTGAGAACTTACTTGTAACATTTAGGGATGATGGCCTCATGCATTGCTATAGTACCTCATGCAAGATTAAACATGCGTCCGCTACAGGAATGTTTAGCATGTCAATGGAATCAATCACAGGGTCAACTAAAAGATCTAGTTTTGGTAGACAGACGCACCCATCGCTGTCTGCAGTGGTGGAACACACAAAACTTATCTAAAGGGCAGCCCTTTATCGACCCTGTTCCACAGATCGTGCTCACAGCGGACGCATCCCTGGGTGCGGTGCCCATCTACAGCAACTAACAGTACAGGATCTATGGGATACCAAACACAAGCGTCTCCACATCAACTACCTAGAACTTCTAGCTGTTCACCTGGCACTAAAAGCATTTCTACCTCACCTGATAGGGAAAGTTGTCTTAGTCCGTGTGAACAATATGACAGCTAGTACTATGTACAAAAGCAGGGTGGTACTCACGCTGTACAGTTATCACACCCAGACTATTTTGCATTGGGCAGTACATCAAAAAATCCAACTGCTAGCAGAATACCTTCTAGGTACAGACAACAAATTTGCCAACCTCAGCAGGATGCGGCAACAAGTCCACGAGTGGAAACCTCACCCCCAGGTCCTCCTCCCATACTGCCACAAATAGATCTCTTTGGAAAAGTTTCAGAACCCATAATGCCCAAACTTTGCCTCCAGGTTCCCACATCCTCTATCCAAAGGCAATGCCCTATAGATGAACTGGTCAGGGATATTTGCTTACACTTTTCCCTCTCTTCCTCTTCTTCCATTTGTGGTTCATAAGCTCAGGCAAACACATCTCACCAGTCACACAGGATCTCTGAGGACAGAGATCAAGAACCCAGCCGTAGTCTATGACTTTATTCTCAAAATTCGGACCGGAGGGGTTTGCCTAGGTGAGACCGATTGTGGTATCCCGGCAGCAAATCTACCAGGATATTGTACCCCTACCAATTCCATGGGGCACAGTTAAGCCTTTTTTCATGACCACGTGATTAAGTTTGGTTGCGTAGGTACCAGATGCATGCCTCATTTATTTGCAGCATTGAATTAATTATTATCAGTTTGTATTTAATAGCTTATTAGGCTTTAAATAAGGAGTGGTGAACACAGGGCTGGTCCCTGTGTAGCCCTGAGGAAGTGCTAGGGGGACGCACGAAACATGTTGGCAGACAGGAGTTGTTAGGTACACCTAAACCCATCACAATTTAGGTATCCTACCATTTCTACTCCATTTTTAGCTTTACCACCTAGGAGCCGGAATAAAGTTTTTGCAACTCACTAGGCAGGTAATTTTAACTTATCACATGAACTCCACTCCTTCACATCACATTCCTTTCACCACACATAGTCCTTTGTAAGTGCTCCTACGTAATTCCGCAAGTCGCAGCACGCCCCAGTCCGTAGAGGGCTGGGATGGCCCCTATGATGAAGCATGTCACCGTGGGGCAACCCTGGTGAGTGAGGGGACACCTAAAAAGAGGAATATATTTTTCCCTTTTTTTCTTTCTTGGAACTATTGACACTATTCCAACACCAGTGTGTTTAGAGAATAAAGTCATAGACTATGGCTGGGTTCTTGATCTCTGTCCTCCGAGATCTTGTGTGACTTATTAATACTTGTAGGGTGAGCCCTAGCCTTTCTCCCTCTACCTACCTTTTTGTTAATGTAAACATCTCTCACCCTCATTTAGATAGCTCCCGTATGGACTTGTCAACCATGGTTCACCACATTTCTGGAACTGCCAGTAGTTCCGCACCAGAAGCTTCACCTCACCTCAAACCTTCTGACTCAAAACCATAGACAAATCAGGCATCCAAGTCATAGTTTGTTTTCCTAAATCTACCATCAGAACGCATGACAATTCTTAAAGAAGCAAGAAAAACTCTACCACTAGAGCATGCTATGCAGCAAAGTAGAAAAATTTGTGTTTGAGGCATGTGAGCTGTAGATCACATGCTTTGCTTAGCCAGCCATCTAGTGTTGGGTCCAGTTGTTTGCACTTTGTTTTTCTTCGAAGAAGTCTGTTCCAGTCATGAGGTAGGTGACTCCTCCTTTCGGTGATAGTGCGCATGGACATCGACTCCATTGTTGGATTGTTTTTTTCTGCCATAGAGTTCGGATGTGAATTGCTGCGCTCCGGTTCAACACCGTTTCTCAGGTTCCCCTCAATGCACAATCCACTACCCTCGATGGTATTGTATCTTGATCGCGTTTTCCATTCTCCTCGTATAGTTTCAAGTCAAAGTCTTCGATCGTAAAATTCGTGGAGGGCCGTTGGGCCTACCCTTGTCGGGCTTTCTAGCAGTCGATGGAACGGACTCCATTCAAATTCTGTCCCGGGTGTCGTGCTAAATTTCCGCGCACCGACTTGCACGAAGTGTGCAATCTCTGTCTATCCCCGGAACACAACGAACAAGACTGCGACGCTGCCGATTGTTTAGGTCCAAGAAGACGTTCCTTGACCTTCTGGCTCGATGTCACGAAATGCACCAACAAAGCAGCTCTGCACCGGACTTCTTCGGTGAAGATTTCGACCGGGAAGAAGTCCACAAGACAAGGAGCCGAAGAAGAACCGAAACATATATCCATGTCCGAAGCCGATTCCAACATGGAAGAACACGAGCAAGTGACACCAGGCCAGCGTACCATGAGAATAGACACCCCCTTCCCCAACACTTGTCAAAGAAAACGGCTCCGGTCCTTCCTCTGCCCTCAGGCCAAGGTCAGCACCAAGAAAAGGTTTTGGACGCCCTCCGGCCCCTGCACTGAAACACAAATTAAAGCCTTCTGGCTCAGGATCGAGATGGCCCCATGCCGATGCTGAACTAAAACTTTCGGCATCGAAATCAGAGCACATCGTTGTTACCATTACCGTGCTACCGAAGAGTAGATATTCGGAGCCGAAAGCTTTGTAGTCAAAACTTTCGACGCCGAAAAAAACGGCAACCAAAGGGAAAACGACTGTTCAATCCAAAGAGCCTCGTTTCGAAGTTCCACCTGCAAAAACGGATTCGAAACAAAAAGAACTGGTTATCCATCCAGATACTGGACATATTCCTGTGAAACTGCCAGAGAAAAGGAAAATGGGCCTACAAGAGGACTACCACATTCCTTTAAAACTCAAGAATGTGGGAACTAACCCTTCTCCTCATTCCATTGCACCTCCTTCACCCATTGACCCAAATTTGCTCACAACACCCACAAATTCCTCACAACCTCAATCACCTAATCCACAAGATGAAGGGGATGGGGATGAAGATAGGCCACACGACATTAATGACATCTGGGAGGACTATAATACAGATCAGATCAAAGACAATGATCCAAATATATATGCTTCCAAACTCTCACCACCTTATGACAACATAGGGCATATAGACCTACATAATAGGGCTGCTCAATACCATAGGGTGGAATTATACAAAGCAGCTCTTGAAGAGGATTTTCTATTTGAGACCTTAAGTTCCTCTCAGAGATCCACACAGACACTACCTATGCCTAAGGGAATGCTTAAACATACTGATGACATTTTTAAAGACGCTGTGGGGGCAAGAATCATCATGCCTAGAATTGAGAAAAAGTATAAGCCAGCACCCACTGACCCCACTTACATCAGGGGTGGCTCCAAAACCACATCATCAGAGAATCCCTCCTCCTCTTACAAGGGCAATAATCAATCACCCTCGTCAAGAGGTCACTTTAAGGGTGAATTTAGAGAGAACAACAGCAAGGGAAGAGGCCGAGGCAACTCAACACGCACTTCACCTGTAACACCAAACAGTGACTTCCCTCCTCTACACCCCGTATTTCCCAATGTCTACCCGTCTGGAGTACAATCATCTCAGACAGATGAGTTCTACAAATTATCCAATATGGTTATTGCCTGGAACTTAGACACTCCCCCCAACATTCCTCCAAGATCACACACAGTCACAAGAACATCTCAACCAAGAAGTTCTCTCTCTGTTACAGAAAGGAGCTATAGAACCAGTCCCATTACAATATCAAAGGGCCGGTGTGTACTCCCTGTATACTTCTGAATTCCCCAAAAAGACTGCTCTCGGGGGGCGTGGCGAAGACGGCGGAGTGAGCGGACGTGTATCGCCACTGCTCCTGCCAACGGCCCTGTTTCAGCACCGGTTCCGACGCCTCCGTGCCCGCAGTGTGGGGCTCTGGACTGTCGGAACCGACTACTCAGCAGAGCGGAACCGGAGTTCTTGGCGGAAGCGCAGCACGCGAGGGTGCGGGTCGCCTACGGGCCCGAAGGCGCGAGGCGCTCCATCCCCCCTCCGATCCGAAGACGAGGCCGACCTCGGTGGAAGACACGACCGAGCGGGGAGCCCCCTGCCTCGACGATTCGGTGCAGCCTGAGGCGGGCAACAGCAGCGATCGCTAAGGGGCGGAACCGAGGCCCGCGGCAACTGCGGAGGCGTTCGGACAGACGGCGGCGCTGGGCTGTCGGCCCGGTAGGCGGCGGAGCTGTGAAGAAAAGCCGCGGGGCCCGGAGGTCGGAAGAGGCGTGCAGCAGGAAAGGCGGCCGGAGGCGAGATCCAAGCCCGGGTGCCGCGAGCGGCGAGGCGGTGAGTCCCGAGCCACAGCAGCGAGTGGGGACAAAAGGGCAGAGGGACCCCCTCGGCGGGCATACGGCCTGGTGGTAGCTGGGGCGCCCAGATAGAGACATCCCTGACCAGGGCCCGGCTGTCTGTGTGGGGCCTTCAGCGGTCGGCAGCGAGTGGGGGCACAAAGCTGGTTTCACCAGGGGCATATTAACTCTCTTCCCGACGGGAGCCTGCCACCCCAGCATGGCAGCAGGAAGTGTCTCAGGCATCCAAAATAAGAGTGCTATAGCGTGAAGGGGTTTCCCACGGATGCTAGGAGAAGTAACGGCTGGGAACCTAAGGGAAGGTGAGACTCATCTATGCGGAACAGAGGGAGTGGTCCAAAGCGGAGCCTGACTGAGCGCGAAACTGCGAGCGACCGCGCACAGAGCGAGCCAAGAAGGGAGGCTCTTGCAAGGGTGACCGAAAGGAGCAGGCCGGCCCCGTGGAGACCCAGCACCAGTCCGGCACCACGGTGAAGGACATAACATACCGGGATAGCAAACGGAGACTGGAACGCCTGGTGGTACGAGCGCCGGAGAAGCGGGATGTCGACGGCCAGGCCTCCTCGAGGCAAAACGGTGAAGGAACTGTTCGCTAAAACACAGACCCCCACAGAAGGACGCAGTAGCCCCGACACCGAAGAAGATGGATCAGGCCTCCGACAGCGGGACGGAACCCATCACGAAGGCCTTTCTGGAGTCCCTCTTTGCGTCCCTGCGGGATGATATCCAGACTTTTAAGACTGAGTTCACCAGCGAAATCCGGGAGGTACGGCGCGAGATGGATGGCATAGGGGAAAGGGTGGCAGACCTAGAAACCAAAAGTGACGACAGGGACACGGAACTCGCGGCCCAGCAGCAGGAGATCATCCGGCTACACGACCAGCAGGTGGACCTACAGTTCCACCTGGAAGATTTAGAAAATCGCTCTAGACGCCATAACATTCGCATTCGCAACGTGGCTACGTCCGATGCCACCCAAGATGCGTTTCGCTACGCTAGAGAGCTTTTCAAACACGTGCTGGGGCGGCCATTGGACTCTCCTCTACAGCTAGATAGAGCTCACAGGGCTGAACCGCCCCGAGCGGCGACGGCGCCCCCTCCGGACATTTTGGCATGCGTTCAAGACTATCGTACCAAAGAGGAAATACTACAGAAAGCACGCCAGAAACACCCGATAGCATTCCAAGGCACATCGCCACTGCTATTCCAGGATCTGGCAGCGCTCACGCTACACAAGCGTCGGCTCTTCAAACCAGTCACGACTCATCTGCAGCAGAACAACATTCCGTACAGCTGGGGCCACCCCTTCCGCCTCATTTTCAGACTGGAGAATAAACAATACCAGCTCAGTTCGGTCGCGGAGGCCTGCACGCTGTTAGGGATAGAGAAGCCCGAGGACGGCACCGAGGCCCAGGGATCCGCGCCAGAGACAGGTTAGAGAAAACCACAGTGGAGCCAACAGCGGAGACGGAAACGAGTTAAGAAGCCACCGGCGCAGGAGATTGCAGCAGGACAGCGCGCCGCAGTGGATGCAGTGGCCACGGATAACGGCACCGGTTCCACGGGATGAGAGACCCGATGACGCCTATTGACCCGGATGTCCGTTTTGGCCACATGGCCGTTGGCGGGAGGGCGCTCCCGAACAGACTAGTAAGACTACCTTACAATTACCTTTTTTCCTTTTCATCCCTGGATGAGAGACAATGACAATTTGCAGTTGTTGGGGGGGTGGGGGGGTGGGGGAGGTGGGGGGGGGGAGTTGGGGTTGGGGAGGGAAACTGGTCAATGGTTCGAATACTGGTAGGGACGGCTCTGACGTCAGGAGGTTGGAGTTATGGCGCAGAAGCAAGCTGGGGAATATCGGACCCGGCTACTCTAGGGCTGCACAAGGGGCAGGGAGTGGGTTGGAACCTCTAGATGAAGGGCGATGAGCTGATCATCCTCACACTGAACGTACGCGGCCTTAATAATCCCGCTAAGCGCAAGGCGATCCTACTCCACCTAGAACAGTCCAGAGCGGACATATGCCTATTGCAGGAAACTCACCTTCTGAACAAAGATTGTCAAAGGCTGAAGTCCTGTAAATTTCCCCATCAATTTTTCTCCTCATGCCCGGATAAGAAAGCGGGAGTTGCGATCTTAGTGGCACAAAAGTTCAGGGGCAAAGTGTTGGGGAAGTTGGCGGAGACCAAGGGGCGCCTGCTAGTCTACAGGTTCGCAGTAGGCGACAGGACACTCACGATAGGTTCGCTATACGGGCCCAATGACGGTCAGGAACACTTTCTTCATAGAGCACTCACGGACGTCACCGACACCACTGATCATCACATAGTTTTGGGCGGGGATCTAAACTTAGTTTTCGACAACACACTAGATAGATCCTGTCAACGCACTACGCAGGTGGGGGCACTTACTACAGCGGGCAGAGCCAGAATGCGGGACTTAGGATTAACTGACCTTTGGCGCGAGCTGCATCCTGGTGAGAGACACTACACGCACTTCTCAGCTGCCCACCAAACATATGCACGGCTTGACTATCTGCTGGTTTCCACTGCCACAAAATCGCTCACCATCAGTGCCGACATAGGAACTGCCTCACTTTCCGATCATGCCCCGGTTAGGGCCGTCCTCTCCGTGCCAGACACCCAACGCCCAAGCAGGACTTTGCGCCTCCGAGACTCGCTGCTGCAGAGGAAAGCGGTGGCCACCAAAATCCAAAGCGCGGTCGCTGACTATCTTATACATAATAACAACACCGACACCACACTCTCCACGCAATGGTCCGCGCTGAAAGCGGTTCTCAGGGGTGAATTCATATCACTCTCGACTGCAGAAAATGCAGAACGTCAGGCTAAGAGAGAAGAACTTACATAGCAGACCAGAGAGTTAGAACAGATGCACCGGAGGACGGGGGCGCCGAGAATATGGAGGCAGTTAAAAGCGGTCAGACAGCAGCTTGTAGCACTCGACCTAGATAGAGCAGAGTATGCAGCACTACGACTGCGCCACGCCTATTATACGGGCGGGTACAGGTGTGGGCCCCTGCTGGCACACAAACTTCGCGAGGTCACGCAGCGCAGAGAGGTGCGAGAGATAAGAAGGAGTGATGGTATCACAGTAGACGGAAACCAAGCCATAGCGGAAGCCTTCAGTGCATTCTACGCAGGCTTGTACTCAGCCGACCCTACTAGCTCAGAGGCGGAGACAGAGTTCTTGGCAGGTATCCCTCTGCCGGAGTTGACGCAGGAACAAATAGACTGCTTGGAAAAAGACATCCGACCAGAGGAGGTAATCTCCGCCATCTCCCGGCTCAAATTAGGCAAGGCCCCGGGACCAGACGGTTTTCCAGTAAGCTTTTATAAGACATTCTATAGCCAAGTAGCCCCGCTACTCGCACGACTCTTTACCTCTTTCGCAGAAGAGGGAGCGATCCATAGAGATCTACTGGAGACGTCCATCGCAGTGATACCTAAGCCGGGTAAGGATAGACCAATCTCCCTCTTGAACGTCGACCTCAAGCTATATACGGGGATCCTCGCCTCCCGGTTAGGACCGTATATGGGGGGGCTGATCGATCCGGACCAATCCGGATTTATCCCTGAGCGCCAGACCTCGGACAACACTAAACGGGCCTTTCACCTCCTAGAAAAAGCTGCGTGGACTGAGGGTGAATAAATGATGCTGGCCATTGACGCCGAAAAGGCATTTGATAGAGTACATTGGCCCTACTTGGAGAAGGTGTTACTAAAAGCAGGGATGGGGCCTAAATTCCGAAATAGGGTGTTCAATTGCTACAAATTCCCGACAGCAACAGTTCGAGTCAATGGGTCCACGTCTCCCCGATTTGATATCGAACGCGGCACCAGGCAAGGCTGTCCATTGTCCCCTCTCTTATTCGCCCTATATATGGAGCCTCTCGCACACCTCCTGCGCTCCGATCCGGAGGTGCAGGGTATCAAATTTGGGGGCGACGTCCACACCATTAGCCTATACGCTGACGACGTGTTGATTTTCCTCGCGAAACCCCGGAGCTCCTTGCCGGTGTGCGTCGCGGACCTACAGAGATTCGGCAGTGTCATTGGCTTCAAAGTCAATATGACCAAGTCGGTGGCCCTCGATTTATCCCTGGATCCCACTACACGCATTCACCTTCAGGCACTGTTCCCCATACCGTGGACGACGGACACGGTCCCATACTTGGGGATTCAATTGGCACCCTCTCTTCAGACCTCGGTAGACCTCAACTACACTAAGCTGCGACAGAAAATCAGAAACGAGTTGGGCCGATGGAAATATTATCCGCTATCCTGGCTGGGTAGAGTGGCGGCTGTTAAGATGACGATTCTTCCCCAAGTCTTATACCTCTTCCGAACGATCCCTCTTGCACCACCTCGAGGCTGGATAAAACAGACGCAGTCAGACTTGTCACAATTCATATGGAACAGGCGGAAACCCCGCCTGAAGCGCCAGATCGCCATGCTGGCACCGGAACAAGGCGGAATCGGGATACCAGACTTAGCGACGTATTTTCAAGCATCCCAGCTCCGTTTTCTAGTGGAATGGGTCAAATGGGAATCTGGGAAACACTGGTTGTTTCAGGACCAGGCTGTTGCGGGACGGACTCTGCAGGAAATCCCCTTTATGAGACGAGAACACAGGCCTCCCAATCTCTACGCATCCCTCATCACGCAGGTACCCCTGGAGATTTGGGACTGAGTGGGGGTTAGTCAGGAACTCACCACCCACCCTTCCCCCCTTACGCCCATCATAGGGAATCCGGAATTCTACCCGGGGATGGACGAGAAGTCGTTTGCGTGCTGGAGGCCTGCCGGTTGTCGGGCTCTCCATCACGTCTACAATTTCGGCAGGAATTTGGCCTACCAGAGACGGAAAGGCTCCGTTACTTCCAGGTTAGACATTGGGCACTCAACACCACAGTGAGGTCGGAAGCGGACAGACACCTGACCAAATTCGAACACTGACTGATCTCCTGCACCAACGACAAACAACTGATCTCAGACCTCTACAAGATGCTCATGCAGAAACACAAACACACGTATAATGCAGGCAGGGTGCGCTGGGGGCGGGAGCTGGGGAGAAACCTGACACACAAGGAGTGGGAGGGAGTCCACTATAGAGCGCGACACTCTGCCTACCACATGGGACTTACAGATACACTCACGAAAGTCGCGTCCTACTGGTATTACACCCCCGAACGCCTGTACGAAATGGATAGCAAACAAGATCCTCGGTGCTGGCGCGGCTGCGGTCGGATTGGCACGTTAGTGCATGTACTTTGGGACTGCCCACTTTTACAGGAATACTGGAGCCAGATATTAGGGGAGGTAGACAAACACTTTGAAACAGACATCCCACGCTTCCCCGCTTATGTGCTCCTGGGGTTGCCTAATGCACTGAACTATCCACTGAGATCACGGAGAGGACGACTAATAGCGATCGCACTGGGGTCAGCGGTGCAGAACATAGTGGCGCACTGGCGATCTAAACATGTCCCCGCATATCAGGGATGGCTACATCGCCTCTGGATGGTTCTGGGCATGGAGAAACTGTCATTATCTAGGGCGGGGGAGGGAGCGCGTTATGCAGAATTGTGGAAGCCATTCTTGTTCTTGCTTGCGTCTGAGTTCACGGAGGTGACCTGTCCTAAGTACCTTCGGCTGTTGAGACTGGCAGACACCGGAACAGAGCCAAAATCACAGTGACCTGCCAGTGAAGATTTTGTAGGCCCTATACAGAGGCACAAGCGGACCATGGACCACAGGGAGGGGGGTGGAAGGAGTTTGGGGAGGGGGTGAAGATGGGAGGGGGGGACAGGGGATCGGGGCATGGGAGAAGTTGGAACTGTCTACGATAGGCCCTTCCTTCTTTTCCCTTTCTGTTCTGTTATGGGTTGGTTATTGAACCCTTAGGATGGGGGTCTTCAGGTGGCCGATAAGCCGTAGAAGCACATGACAGCGTCTGAAGAGGGAATGCTGGACATTCAGCGGCAGTAACGTAGATGTCAGGGCTACTGGCCTTTCAGCGGAAGGGGGGGGTAGCAAGACCTCAGGGAAGCGCTCCATCCACATTATGTTTATGATGCGGCCGGCCCTGGGTGGGTTGTAGGCGGCTTGCTGTGTATAAGTCTGCTTGCTCATAACGTGATCAGGTTTTGTGTCTTCCTCAACACTGCTTAGCGGGTCTGTTCCTAGACGGATCTGCCACTTTTAAGTGTCAATTTTGAATTGCCACCTGTTGTACCCTCAATAAACATATGGAATACTAAAAAGACTGCTCTCTCAGGCCCATACTAGACCTATGAGACGTCAGACTATACATCCAATCAGATCACTTTCATATGGTGACACTTCAAGAAAAACTCCCGCTCCTTCAGCAAGGCGACTTTCTGTCCACTTCGACAGTTTGTCGTAGCGGGGCAACATTACCAATTCAAAGTTCTCCCATTCGGAGTCACTACTGCTCCCAGGGTTTTCACCAAATGCCTGGCAGTAGTCGCAGCTCATCTACGCAGACAACATATTCACATCTTCCCATAATTAGACGACTGGCTCATAAAAGCCAGCTCACAAGCATACTGTCTACAACATACTCACACAACAGTGCTGCTGCTCCACAATCTTGGATTCACAGTAAATCTGTCCAGGTCCCATCTCCAACCCTCCAATACGCAAGCGTATTTGGGAGTCACTCTAGATGCACATAAAGCTCTAGCCTATGCCAATGCGGCCAGGATCCACAACATTCAAACTCTACTTTGGCAGTTCCAGCCTCAACACTCATTGCTAGCTCAAGTGTACATGCAGTTACTAGGAATATTAGCGTCTTGCATCCTAATAGTCCCCTACGCAAGACTTCAAATGCATCCCCTTCAGGAATGCTTAGCTCGTCAGTGGAATTATCAGATCTAGTGTTGGTAGACGACCGCACTCATCGCTCTCTGCAGTGGTCGAATCCACAAAACCTTTCCAAAGGGCGGCCCTCCATCTGCCCGATTCCATAGACAGTGCTAACAGCAGACCCATCGCTTCACCTAAATCATCTAGAGCTTCTAGCGATATTTCTAGCGCTCAAAGCCTTTCAAGTCCACCTGGTAGGCAAAGCTGTCCTGATATGCATAGACAACATGACAGCAATGTATTTCATACAGAAACAGGTGGGGAAACACTCTCTCCAGCTGTCACAACTAGCACAGACCATCTAGAGGTGGGCCATACGTCACAAAATGCATCTCCTCCCAGAACACCTTCCAGGAGTAGACAATCAAATCGCAGATCTGCTCATCAGACCGAGGCAACAGATCCACGAGTGGGAACTACACCCTCAAGTTCTCCTCCCATTCTTTTAGATGTGCGGCTTCCCAGACATAGATCTATTTGCCACACACAGATCTATTTGCCACACACAGATCTATTTGCCACACACCAAAACGCAAAATGCCCAAGCTTCGCCTCCAGGTATCCACACCCATTGTCCAAAGGCAATGCACTATGGATGAATTGGTCAGGGATATTTGCCTACACTTTTCCGCCTCTCCCACTCATTCCACTAGTGGTTCGGAATCTCAGGCAGGTGTCCATGACACTAATCCTAGTTGCTCCCACATGGGCCCATCAACCGTGGTTCACCACCATGTTGGAGCTCTTAGTAGTCCCTCACCGAAAACATCATCTTACTACCAATCTCCTCATGCATAGCCGTGGAGAGATAAGACATCCAGATCCCGGTTATCTCAACCTTCCAATCTGTTACCTTAAGTCATAGTTTGGCTACCTTAATCTTACGCCAGACTGCATGAACATTATCAGAGAGGCTAGACGTCCTACTACAAGCCCTTGCTATGCAGCAAAGTGGAAGCTGTTTGTTATTTATTGTAATAACAATCAGATCAGCCTGCTTGATGCTTCAGTTCAGAACATCATCTGCTATTTACTGCATCTGCAGCATTCAAATTTAGCGTACACACAACCATACGCTTAGATTTTGCTGCAATAGATGCATACCTTCAAAATGGACAACATCTGTCTCTCTTCCAAGTGCCTGCTATCAAGGCATTTATGGAAGGACTCAAAAGAGTAATTCCCCCCAAGGCTTCCAACTGCCCCAATATGGAATCTGAATATTGTCCTCACCAGACTGATGGGTCCACCCTTTGAGCCATTGCACAAATGTGAGCTGCAGTTTCTCACATGGAAAGTCGCTTTCCGCATAACTATTACATCACTGAGGAGAGTGGGTGAGCTCCAGGCACTAACCATAGAGGAACCATTTTTACAAGTACACCAAAACAAGGTGGTTCTCCGGACTAACCCTAAATTTCTACCCAAGGTGATTTCTACCTTCCAAATCAACCAATCTGTTGAGTTGCCAGTATTCTTCCCTCAACCAGATTCTGTGGCAGAATGTGCTCTACACACCTTAGACGTTAAAAGAGCGTTACTGTATTACATAGAAAGGACAAAACCTTTCCGTAAGATGAAACAACTCTTTGTGGCTTTTGCCCCACCTCATAAAGGTGATCCCATCTCAAAATCAGGTATTGCACGGTGGATAGTCAAATACATTCAGACATGCTATGCAAAAGCAAAATGGACTTTTAACATTTACCCCTAGAGCGCACTCCATTTGCAAACTAGGGGCTTCTATGGCTTTCTTAGGAAACATCCCCATAGATGACATCTGCAAAGCTGCAACATGGTCTACACCTCGCGCTTTCACAAACACTATTGTGTAGATGTGTTAGTATAACTGCATTCTAGTGTGGGCCAGGCAGTTCAATGTACACTCTTTCAAAACTCTGCAACAGCTACAGATTAGCCATCGCTTTGGGAGATTATTGCTATATAGTCTATGCAAAGCATGTGATCTACAACTCGCATGCCTTGAACGGAAAATGCTACTTACTCGGTATGCATCTGTTCTTGGCATGTAGAGCTGTAGATTCACATGCGCCCACCTTGCCTTCCTGGCTACCTATACCTGTTTCAGTGATATCTTACTTAGATACGTACACATGGACATCTCTATTCTACTACTACTACTAACTCCATTATCACCCTCTGAGGGAAAACAATCTAAAAATGGAGTCGATGCCCATGCTCGCTATCACCAAAAGTCGGAGTCACCTATCTTGTGCCAGGATAACACTTCTTTGAAGAAAAACAAAGTGCATACATCTGGGCCCAACACTAGATGGCTGGCAATCCAAATCATGTGAATCTACAGCTCTACATGCCAAGAACAGATGCATACTGGGTAAGTAGCATTTTCCTTATATGTTGTAATAATGTAACAATTGAACCACTAGATGCTACTATACAACAACTCATTTGTTATCTGTAACATCTACAATGTGCAGGCCTTGCATACACATCCATACAACTACATCTTGCAGCAGTGGTTGCATATCTTCAAAACAGACAACATTTACAGTGCCAGTAACTAAATCCTTTATGGAAGGCCTTAAAAGAGTGACCCCATAAAACGTTCCACCTGCATGGAACCTTAATATTGTTCTAACAAGACTTGTGGGTCCAAATTTTTAACCAATGCAGAATTGCCCAAATCAATTTCTTTCTTTGAAGGTTGCTTTCTTGATTGCTATCACTTGACTAAGACTTGTCAGTGAGATTCAGGCATTAACCGTTAAAGAACCATTTTCCAACTTCATCAAGGCAAAGTGGTTCTTAGCACTAACCCAAAGTTCATTCCAAAGGTAGTCTCTGCTTTTCGTGTTAACCAATCGGTTGAGTTACCTCTTTTTTTCCCTCATCCTGATTCTGTAGCAGAAAGAGCTCTACATATATTAATGTCAAAATAGCATTATAGTATTATATTGATCGAGAAAATGATTTTTGCAAAACAACTTTTTATTGCCTTTACTCACCCTCCTATAGGAAAACCGATCTCCAAATTTTGTATTTCTAGATGAATTGTTAAATGTATTCTAAGATGTTATATCAAAGCCAAAATAATTTTGTCTATTCCTCCTAGAGCACATACTTCTCGTAAAATATGAGCATCTATGGCCTTTATATTGATGTTACTAGACTAATTAAGAGTCATTGTTACAGCCTCTAAACTATGTTAAATATGGAACTGCTATTGTGATATTCCTATCTGACTCCCAGCTCATCCATAGGAATGATTCAAAAACATGAATCTAGGAATCAAACCAATACTAGAGAATTACTATAACCAGTAACTAACGTTTTTCATACTTTGCCCAGAAACTGTCAGTTTCTGGTGGTGTGCTACTCCATCAACTTGAAAACAACCTTCTCTTTGAAACCCTGGGATTTAAGAAGGTAAAAATACTGCATCCTTCCTGGTAAGTAAATCTGGTCAGTGGAACTTCATACCACAGCATATGAGTGCTGCTTCCAGCTATGAATTACCCTTTTTAGGTCTCGGCTAGTAACGCGCTGAAAGCGCGTTCTCGCCAGAGAACTATAGTCGGCGTCTCAGCAGTCTGAGAACGCCGAAGTGAGACAAGACCTGGCCGCTCGCAGCGTTTCCCCATAGGATAACGTTGTGCGCGCGGCCAGGTCTTGTCTCCACAGCATGCCAATGCAGACCGGATCGCGTTGCGCGCCTCTCTGGAATGCAGGGGGAGTCTGCAGAGAGGCGCGCGGCGCTGATAAACAGGCTGGCTGCAGACGCCGTGGTGCAGCACCGATAAACAGGCAGGCATTGCTTCCTCCCGGCCGCTGTCCGTGTCCCGCCCGCTGTCCGTGTCCCGCCTGCTGTCCGTGTCTTGTTTAATACTTCCGCCGTGCTTTACCGTTAACTTGTTTATTCATCCTATGTTTACTGCTGTGGTGGAGATATGAGTGCTTCACGATTATAACACTGCAAGTACCAAGTCTCCTGTGTTTTCTTGGATAGCGGTGAAACAGCCCAGGCTTTGTTACCCGACTGACCGCCGGTCGAGGGGAAATGCTTCACGTTACGTGAGCTGTTCTCCAGTCACTCTTTCTGGAAATGTTGCAGTGCGCTGAGAGTGTGATGTGACGCAAGGCCTGCCTTCGTCCTTGCTGCGTCATGGCTTAAGAAAGTGAGCGAAAGGTTTCATTCTACTCTCACTACAGCTGTGCGACCCGAAATGAGCTAAAAGTTTGGACAAAACGCTGAGTGTCTCAATAAAACCACCCGGGGGCTATTTACAGGAAGCACTTGAAGGATTTGCGATAGCATTACTCAGGGGCATCTGAACTCCGCGTTTAGCTACTGCAACCTGGACTGATAAAATACTGAATTATTATGTAAATGAGACATCGGTGTTTGCACAGAACCGCCGATCTTAAAGTTTCACGAGAGAATCACTCATTAGAATTGCCTCTTGGCTTCAGGATTATATAGTTATTTCAATTTCGTCTGTGTGTTCTCTCACTTATTACAACATGATACGGCGTTGTGAAGCTTGTTTGTTCAGGGATTCTATGCGCGTTCAGTTTTTCATCGGAGGTACGTGCCGGGTTCTTATGAAGTACATGGGAGCAGTTTAACAGAATGTGAGCACTCGGATAACTCTATTGTGCGGACCAGGCATATGTGAGTGAGCACGAGCTTCTGGCCAGCGCGCCGGAGATGCACCTTAACCCTGCGTGTAAAGAAGCATCGCTGTGTCAGGTACCGAGAACTCCGACTGCTCTGCCGTGGGCTTCTATCCTGACCCGCCGCATCCTTATCATTGTACAGGGGCGCCATAGCTCTGGCATTGGGCCTCAATTCTGATTCCAGGATGCCACGCCCTCTGCTCTTTCACTACCGGGTGCGCACACCACAGCTCTGTCAGTGCACCTCAATCCCGACCTGCCACATCGTCTGCTATTTCAGTTCCGGAGCGAGCTTGGCTCCGGCAGTGTACCTCAATCCCGACCTGCCGCATCCTCTGCTATTTCAGTTGCGGAGCGAGCATAGCTCCGGCAGTGTACCTCAATTCTCACATGCCATGCACACTGCTCTTTCAGTACAGGGGTGCACAGCGCCATATTCTCCTGTTTTTAGGTCCGGGGCGTGCACAACTCGGTCAGTGTACCTCAGTCCTGAACTGTTGACCCTCTGCTATTTTTGTACTGAGGAGCATCCTACCCACCTCAATCCAGACCGACCGCACCCTGGGCTCCTGCAGTCCCGGAACGCCGCAGCTCTGCCAATGTGTCTCAATGCGGAGCTGCCGCCCCCTGCTGTGCAATACAGGGCGCACTCACTTCAGCCAACGTATCTGAGTCGGGACTAGCACAGCATCTGTTACAGCACCACCACACTGTGCCAAAGTACCTCGACCCAGACCTTGCGCAGCCTCTGCTGTTACACGACTGAGGCACACTCCGCTCTTCCGATGCGCACCAATCCTGACCCGCCGCAGCGTCAGGTATTACAGTACTGGGACATACTTAGTTCTGGCAGTGCCACTCTGTACAGACCCGTCGGACCCTCGGCTCTCACAAGCACACACTATCTCTTCCCTGTGGCTCCCCATCTTTTTCAGGGTGACACCCACACACTGCAGAGTGTGAGTGCAGAGTGAGTGTGAGTGCAGAGTGAGTGTGGGTGCAGAGTGAGTGCAGAGTGAGTGCGGAGTGCAGAGTGAATGCAGGCAGGGCCGGACTGGCTACAGGGCAGTTGTGTGTGCTGCCGAGCAGGGGGATGCTTTCGTTGATAGGGACCTGTGTGTGCAAAACGAAATTCGTTTTGCTTTTTTTGTTCAAAGCGCACGCAGGTCCCCATAAACGAAATACGCCCATACCACGGAGAAATCATCCCCCTGCTCGACAGCACACACAACTGCCCGGTAGCCAGTCCGGCCCTGAGTGCAGGTGCAGAGTGAGTGCAGAGTGAGTGCAGACTGAGTGCAGACTGAGTGCAGGGGCAGAGTGAGTACAGACTGAGTGCAGGGGCAGAGTGAGTACAGAGTGAGTGCATGGGCAGAGTGAGTGCAGAGTGAGTGTAGAGTGCAGAGTGAGTGTAGAGTGCAGAGTGAGTGTAGAGTGCAGAGTGAGTGTAGAGTGCAGAGTGAGTGCAGGTGCAGAGAGAGTGCAGAGTGAGTGCAGGTGCAGAGTGAGTGCAGAGTGAGTGCAGATTGCAGAGTGATTGCAGAGTGATTGCAGAGTGAGTGCAGAGTGAGTGTGAGTGCAGTGTGAGTGCAGAGTGAATGTGAGTGCAGAGTGAGTGCAGAGTGAATGTGAGTGCAGAGTGAGTGCAGAGGGAGTGCAGAGTGCAAAGGGAGTGCAGAGTGCAGAGTGCAGAGGGAGTGCAGAGTGCAGAGGGAGTGCAGAGTGCAGAGGGAGTGCAGAGTGCAGAGGGAGTGCAGAGTGCAGAGGGAGTGCAGAGTGCAGAGGGAGTGCAGAGTGCAGAGGGAGTGCAGAGTGCAGAGTGCAGAGGGAGTGCAGAGTGCAGAGTGCAGAGGGAGTGCAGAGTGCAGAGTGCAGAGGGAGTGCAGAGTGCAGAGTGCAGAGGGAGTGCAGAGTGCAGAGTGCAGAGGGAGTGCAGAGTGAGTGCTGGTGCAGAGTGAGTGCTGGTGCAGAGTGAGTGCTGGTGCAGAGTGAGTGAGTGCTGGTGCAGAGTGAGTGAGTGCTGGTGCAGAGTGAGTGAGTGCTGGTGCAGAGTGAGTGAGTGCTGGTGCAGAGTGAGTGAGTGCTGGTGCAGAGTGAGTGAGTGCTGGTGCAGAGTGAGTGAGTGCTGGTGCAGAGTGAGTGAGTGCTGGTGCAGAGTGAGTGAGTGCTGGTGCAGAGTGAGTGCAGGTGCAGAGTGAGTGCAGGTGCAGAGTGAGTGCAGGTGCAGAGTGAGTGCAGGTGCAGAGTGAGTGCAGGTGCAGAGTGAGTGCAGGTGCAGAGTGAGTGCAGGTGCAGAGTGAGTGCAGGGTGAGTGCAGGGTGAGTGCAGGCAGGGCCGGACTGGCTACAGGGCAGTTGTGTGTGCTGCCGAGCAGGGGGATGCTTTCGTTGATAGGGACCTGTGTGTGCAAAACGAAATTCGTTTTGCTTTTTTTGTTCAAAGCGCACGCAGGTCCCCATAAACGAAATACGCCCATACCACGGAGAAATCATCCCCCTGCTCGACAGCACACACAACTGCCCGGTAGCCAGTCCGGCCCTGAGTGCAGGTGCAGAGTGAGTGCAGAGTGAGTGCAGACTGAGTGCAGACTGAGTGCAGGGGCAGAGTGAGTACAGACTGAGTGCAGGGGCAGAGTGAGTACAGAGTGAGTGCATGGGCAGAGTGAGTGCAGAGTGAGTGTAGAGTGCAGAGTGAGTGTAGAGTGCAGAGTGAGTGCAGGTGCAGAGAGAGTGCAGAGTGAGTGCAGGTGCAGAGTGAGTGCAGAGTGAGTGCAGAGTGCAGAGTGATTGCAGAGTGATTGCAGAGTGAGTGCAGAGTGAGTGTGAGTGCAGTGTGAGTGCAGAGTGAATGTGAGTGCAGAGTGAGTGCAGAGTGAATGTGAGTGCAGAGTGAGTGCAGAGGGAGTGCAGAGTGCAAAGGGAGTGCAGAGTGCAGAGGGAGTGCAGAGTGCAGAGGGAGTGCAGAGTGCAGAGGGAGTGCAGAGTGCAGAGGGAGTGCAGAGTGCAGAGTGCAGAGTGCAGAGGGAGTGCAGAGGGAGTGCAGAGTGCAGAGGGAGTGCAGAGTGCAGAGGGAGTGCAGAGTGCAGAGTGCAGAGGGAGTGCAGAGTGAGTGCTGGTGCAGAGTGAGTGCTGGTGCAGAGTGAGTGCTGGTGCAGAGTGAGTGAGTGCTGGTGCAGAGTGAGTGAGTGCTGGTGCAGAGTGAGTGAGTGCTGGTGCAGAGTGAGTGAGTGCTGGTGCAGAGTGAGTGAGTGCTGGTGCAGAGTGAGTGAGTGCTGGTGCAGAGTGAGTGAGTGCAGGTGCAGAGTGAGTGAGTGCAGGTGCAGAGTGAGTGCAGGTGCAGAGTGAGTGCAGGTGCAGAGTGAGTGCAGGTGCAGAGTGAGTGCAGGTGCAGAGTGAGTGCAGGTGCAGAGTGAGTGCAGGTGCAGAGTGAGTGCAGGGTGAGTGCAGGGTGAGTGCGACTGCAGAGTGAGTGCGACTGCAGAGTGAGTGCGACTGCAGAGTGAGTGCGACTGCAGAGTGAGTGCGACTGCAGAGTGAGTGCGACTGCAGAGTGAGTGCGACTGCAGAGTGACAGTGACTGCAGTGTGTGAGTGTGCAGGGTGACAGTGACTGCAGTGTGTGTGTGCGCAGGGTGACAGTGACTGCAGTGTGTGAGTGTGCAGGGTGAACAGTGACTGCAGTGTGTGAGTGTGCAGGGTGAACAGTGTGTGAGTGTGCAGGGTGAACAGTGTGTGAGTGTGCAGGGTGAACAGTGTGTGAGTGTGCAGGGTGAACAGTGTGTGAGTGTGCAGGGTGAACAGTGTGTGAGTGTGCAGGGTGAACAGTGTGTGAGTGTGCAGGGTGAACAGTGTGCAGGGTGAGCAGTGTGTGAGTGTGCATGGGTATGAACACTCGAACTAAGTCCACCACACACACATACATAAGATCACACACATAAGACCACACACATACCACACACACACCACACACACAACACACACACCACCACTCTCTCACCACCACTCTCTCACCACCACTCTCTCACCACCACTCTCTCACCACCACTCTCTCACCACCACTCTCTCACCACCACTCTCTCACCACCACTCTCTCACCACCACACACTCACCACCACACACTCACCCACACACACTCACCCACACACACTCACCCACACACACACACACACACACACACACACACACACACACACACCACCAGCCATCAGTGCACGCTTTCACCAGGCACAAACACCACCAGCCATCAGTGCACGCTTTCACCGGGCACAAACACCACCAGCCGTCAGTGCAGGCTTTCACCAAACACACACACACACACCACCAGCCATCAGTACACACAACACCAGCCGTCTGTGCACGCTTTTACCAGGCACGCACACAACCAGACGTCAGTGCACACTTCCACCAGGCACACACACCTCCAGCCGGCAGTGCACGCTTCCACCAAGCACACACACCACCAGCCATCAGTGCACACATCAATTGTTAACGCATCCACAATAAAGTATTGTAGCAATCGCAATATGGTGCACTTTACTTTTAAACATATTCATCTAAAGCGCAGCATGCCACCATTGCTACAATTCCAATCCAACCCACATAATTCCACTACACACCACATGCATACTCTCCATAACACATGGCTAAAAGACATTGCCATTTACAATGCCATTAGCACTAACTCAAATAAATCCGAGACCTATTGCATTTCCAGTGCTTGTTTTTTTTAGTGAAGTTTTCTGAAACCGGTACTGTTTTAAAATATTTGATCATACCGTATGCGGTTCCCGGGCGAATCCCGCTGTACACGATATGAGTTGTAAGTTTTGGAAGAGGTACTGCATTTATTACATTGAGTCTCTGATTTGGTTTCACTCGCCTTTGCAAATACCTTTCTACAGAACACTCAAGGGGGAAAGCATTGGTTTTCAACAAATCTTGCTGTAGATCAAAGGGTGTTTGCTAGCCTTTCATCTAGTTTTGAGTTTGGAATATTACCAGTTGTTTTTCTCTGAAGTCAGACTTTCGCATTCATGTGCATGACATGTAAATCAAGATCACGTTTTCTGTAACCCAAAGTAACAAAAGACATAGACTCCTCGTAAGATAATTTTTCTTCCACTGGAATTTGATCTGTTTATCACCTCTGCACATCTACAGACAAGGATCAGCACCAAAAAACACTAAGAGAGACAGAAGCAGATCCACAATGCCAGGATTACCAGAGATTCTGTTTTTGCTGCTGTATACTATCTTTACAACCAGTCGGATCAATTTGTTTGCAGATTGTAGCAAACTATTTATTTGGGCTGGACAAGTGTCTTTCTCAAATGGTAAGGCAACCTCATAGGAAATGTCACATAAATTAAATTAAATAAACCTGTGCTTATCTTCTGGAAATGTGTGTAGGAAACTGGGCTTTGGTTGCAGTTATCCCCCCACTTTTTGCCCCCTTTTAAGCTACTAGATGCTTATTGTCGACTCCACTGGACTGAGGCCTGCTAACCAGAACTCAGTGCCAGTGCTCATTCCCCACAACAAGGTGTTGTATCATTGTGCTACAATTGGCTAAGGACTTTAGCACCTCTGTAAGTTCCTAGTAGATGGTACCCCAGGTACCTAGGGCATGAGTGCTAAAGAGGTCCCAAAAGGCTGCAGCCTATCTTATGTCACCTTAAGGAACCAATACACAAATTCCAGCCATTGCAGGCAGTGTGACATGTTGCAAAGCATGAGTGAAAGACTGGATGATGTCCTTTGGCTTGCAGGATGTGTGTTTTTATATACCTATCCTTAAGTCGCTCATGGGGTACCTGCAGTTTGTTGTAGGCTCAACTCTCTACCAGTTTGCACTCTCCGTTTGACACATCTATGAAGGGTGGGGAGCTCAGTATTCCCGTACCTGGATTATTGGCTTCTCAAGTCGGGCTCACTGCGGTTGGTGTGAGAACAACTAAACATCACAGCATGTCTACTGTTAAACTTGGGGTTTTCCATCAATCTCCCAAGTCGCTCCTGGAGCCTGTGCAGCGCCTCCTGTTAATAGGAGCTACTTAATGCAGCACTGTCCACTTTTTATGAAAACACAAAATAATATAAAATGTTACAAAACTAAACGGGTAGATGCATTTTTGCCTTGTTCATGTTTTCTGGATTTGCCACTCAATGTACCCAGACTCTCTTTTAGAGCAGGCTAGGAACAGCAAAAAAATGGGTGTCCCTGCTCATCTAATAATATGTTGCTATTCAATGTAAAGCGATATTGCTGCAGTTTTAAGAATGTAAGGACACTTTGTTCCGGGTTTTGCCACAATTAAATCTAAGATGTTATTAATGCCATGATTATTGGGTGCTGTAATGCAATTGTCGAACCATGTTATTAAATCGAAAGATTTCACGAACTCTAAATAATCTTATAGGTGTTTGCTTTATAAAATTCTTGATGAGATATGGTAGAGCGCTTCCTGGTATTCTTTGCATTTCTTTTACAATAAAATGTGTTGGATATACGTTAGATGCATTTTATAGTAAGGAGGGAAAGAACTGTTCACAAAATATGAATCATGTATCATTTACTGTAAGCTTAAATTCAAATGGCAATATATTTGTTTAAAAAACATTTTTTGATGCATTTTGGATTAGCAGTTCTTCAAAATCTTCTCTCAAGGATTTCTTTCTTCAGCTGTTCCATTGAAGCAGTGAGAACCTATTAGTTGTATTTGGTAAATATTATGACAAAGTGTTTTGAAGTAGCTAAAATCTGCAGGAGGTAATCAAGGTGCTGTGCTGACAGAGTGACTTAAGATCTCAATTGCCATTACTATTGCAATATATCTCACGTTTCATTTTATTTGCAAGGCTCATGTTTCGTTTTAGAACCAGATGGCTGCCCATGGCATTAATTGGACTGCTGATTTCATGGGTGGAAGGCACATTAACGGTGATGGGTCATGATTTTCAGATTCACATAATACAGCCTAAGGAAAGTCACAATTTGATATTCTGTTAGGAAAAATATATGTCTAAGAGAACCATACGGAAGGTAAGTAACCGGTCTTTCTTTTTATTTCTCCCCTTAAGGAAATCTGCATGCTGCAAGTTCTCCTAGTGGTGCATTAAGAGCACCGTCGCCTGCATCGTTTGGTCCAACTCCCTCCCCTTCATCCCTTGGAATGTCAATGGGGCAAACAGCTAACTTTGCCAGTCCACATGGTGAGTCCTAACTCTGGGAAAGGGGCACTTCAAGCCACAACATACAGTTTGATTAAGTTATGTTTCAAACCACTGATAAACAATTAAAATATGTTGTAGTGTTCTGTTTAAGTTCATTTAAAGATACAATAAACATTAAGTTGTGCTTAACCCATTTTTGCTGTATAAATACATAATTTTAGTAGTTTGTGCTTTTATGGATTGAATCAAATTTCCAGCATCTGTAATTTTTGTACTTTTTTAAAATATAAATGCGCTTCTTGAGTGTTTTTCACAAACGGTACACAAAGTCCACTGAAATTACTTGAGTTTCCAATGAAGATAATTTTCCTTAAATATAAATTTATGTTAACAAATAGAGTGGAGACTGAGCTCTAACAATGAATGGAGATTAACCAAGAATTTAGATCTGGGGCCTGGGGGACAATAGATCAAGAGACCTTTAAAAGTGCCTTCATTTCCAAAGCTCTTCCTGCCACTTCTGATCATGGCAGAAAGTTTGTTAGAACAAACCCCCATTTTGTGGTCAAAATGAAATCTTGGTTTACATTAACTTAAACTGTATCATAAAGGATACCAGTTGTCAGCTGTAGTCTGGTGGATCAGATCCGAGAATATTAGACGATGAAAAATAAATAGACAAAAAGTTAAAGGTCTTGTATAGATCAATGGGCCTTTTTGTCAGTTTGCGGGAGATATCTCAGTGAGTAAAATCTATGCTAAATGTATGGTTCACTGATATTAGATGCTATTAGCAGACATCAAGTGAATCGGGTTACATTGCTGGTGTTTTGGAAACCTACAAATAAAGTGATGATAAAAAGGTACAGATGTAACTTATTAGATGGAACTAGTAGTTAACACATTTCTAATACTTTTGTTTCCTTTGGCCGAACGCAGTGGTCTATTTGGGGAGTACCATCTGAAAAGGTCCCTAGAAATGTTTGCCCTTCTTTGTGCAGTCCCTTGTGGGCAATGAAAAGTGCCTTAAATTTTACCCACTGACTGACTGGCAGCCAGTGAAGGTCTCGAATTGCTGCTCTAACAGACTGATGTTTGGAATATCCAGAATCAGTCTTGCAGCAGCATTGTGTACTGCATGTAACTTCCTGAAGAGAGTAGATTGCATATTGACGTATAATCCATTGCAGTAATCAAGTTTAGACAAGACTTACGAGGTTACAACCAGTTTTCTAGAGAATTTTGGAATGAACGGGAGAATTATTTGTATGGTCTTGATTGTGAAGGACGAAGAAGAAACTACTTTGGAAAATTTTGCTTCAAAGCTAAGTTTCTCATCTATGATAACCCCAAGGTTCTTAGCTTTATCCACAGGGGTAGGAGGAGGGCCAAGATTATCTGGCCACCAAGCTAGGGACCAAGGTGGGTAAAGGTTTCCAAACACGATCACCTCTGTTTTGCTTGAGTTTAATTTCAAGCAATGATTGCTCATCCAGTGACTCAGTGTGAGCATACAATCACGGAGTTTTAAAGATTGATTGATGTCCTTATCCACTGTTGAGATCACCAACTGGGTGCGTCAGCATAGGAGGTGGGAATCAGATTAAAACTTCTTATCAGTGGTGCCAGTTCCGCTATATAAATATTAAAGAGTGTGGGGCTCAGCGAAGAGCCCAGCGGAACACCACATGGAAGGGTGGCGACTTAAATTTGCCCATATGAACTGTTTGAGTCCTCTCTGAAAAAAACGATGTTAACAGGGAGAGGGCTTTCCATCCTATCCTAATTGATTTTTGTCGATGAACCAGAAGGGTATGATCTACTGTATCAAATTCGGCGGATAGGTCGAGCACACCAAGGCTGCTGACCCACCGCCGTCTAGGGAAGAACAAATTTCTTCTGTAGTCTTAATCAGTGCTGACTCTGTACTATGATTAGCTCTGAAGCCAAACTGGCTATGATCTAGAATCTGAATAGCTGCAATAAAAGTAGAGTTCCACATTTATAGTTATCTCGATTATTTTGGCTGGTAGTGGGATTCTCACAGTGGGCCGATAGTTGGCCGTGTCAGTTGCATCTAAATTGTTTTTTTTTTTTTTTAGAAGAGGCAAGATACAAGCCTGCTTCCACACAGTGGGAAAGGATCCTTGCGCTATCAACTTGTTAAACATCTTGGATAAATACAGTCCAATAAGATGGCAATATTTTGAAGGATCTTAGGAGGGCAACGATCTTCTGGAGAACCTGATTAGGCCGTAGAAATCGGTTTGGTGATTTGCATAGGAGAAGTATGAGAAAAGTTAAAAAGAGAGGCTTTCCTACTATTTTTTTTGCTCAATGGAGTTACCATTTGGCGTGGAGTGGGCAAACTGATCATAGATTTGATCTACCTTTGTTCTCAAGGAGAGAGCCAGGGCATCACAGAATTCTTGATTATGATTAACAGAATCATCTTTTGTAATTGAGGTCACATTTTTCACAGTTAGAAATAATTATTTACTGGAACTGCCGGCTTTTTCTATCTGTGCTGTGTTGTAGAGACTTTCTCCAAAATTTGGATTTTTAAAAAATCTGAAAGAATGGATTTATATCAATTTTTTCTTTTTTTTTTTACTACAAATTGTATTCATTGATCAGGCAGAGGCATATATGCAGTGCTCCACAGTCAGGAGATCACTGCTCAGTAGCAATACACGTTTCAATATCCTGAAAGTCCAATCAATAAAACAAACCACCCACCCGCCTCCTCCCTCCACCCACAACCACCCAACAGCCCCACTACCCACCCTATTATCCCTCCCTAACCCAGTGCACGTGATCACCTCCTGCATGTGCCAAAACTAAGCCAGGCGCCATGCATCTCTCTAGGCCTGGAGTCCTTCACCTAGAACAGGACCGTCATCAGGATCAGCTGGAGGCTCCAGAGTCAGCCCCCTATACTCAGCCCACCGTTTCCAGATTTTGTAATGTTTCCGAGGGCATCCTCTGGCCTCGAACACCGGGCGCTCCAACCCCATAAAATAGTCCAGTCCAGCCTTCCACGCATTCAGGGGGGAGCGCGTTCATTCTTCCATGCCCGTGCCAAGTCCCGTTTGGCCACCACCAAGCCCAAGAGCAAAAGGTGACGTTTATAAGCATTGCAGCCCACACCCTCCAGCACGTGTAGCAGGACCAAGCGAGGGGTACGGGGAAGATCCCATCCAAGCACCTCTGACAGACAGCTCCACACACCATTCCAGAACCTAGTCAAAGCAGCACACGACCTTACAGTATGTAGCAGGGTACCTTTCTCGGCTCCACATCGTAGGCACTGCGGGGACCCAATCAGACCCGCCCTCCACAGTCGCTCCCATGTATAGTAAGCTCTATGTAAGTATTTGAATTGGATCAGTCGGAGTCGTACCGCAATAGCGGTCCCACGCGGGGACTCCAATGCTTCTCTCCAATCGTCCTCATCCAGGGGACCGACATCCCCTTCCCAGGCACCTTTTAACGATAGTAGGGAGGAGGAGCAGTGAGTCACTAGCGTTTGATAGATACGGGACACCTTTTTATCTCCGAGGTCCCCCATGAATACCTTCGCTTCCACAGGGCTGAACTCCGGCAGCGTCTCCAAACCGACTATGCTAGGGGCGAGCGCGTGACGGAACTGTAGATACGTGAAAAATTGGGTCTTGGGCATGTTGAACTCGTCTCTCAACTCCTGGAATGATTTAAGGGTTACACCGACATAACGTCTCCAAGCGATGAGATCCCGATTGAATCCCATCCGCCAAAGCCCTGCAGCGAGGCCAGCGCGGGGAGTCGTCCGTTATGCCACAGCGGGGTCTCCGCCGTCAACCGACCCTACCAGCCCATGCGACGCAGTACCTGTCTCCAAACCGTAAAAACCACTTGCGTGGCACGCGGCAACCGCTTCCGGAGTCCAGCCGAGTACAAGATGGTGTGTACCGTGTTGTCTCCCATGAGCAAGCGCTCCAAAGCATACGCCGGGTCCCCTCCATCCCCGTACCACCACTCATTTAACACTAGCAAGTGGGAGGCCTGATAATAAGACAGCAAATCTGATGTAGCAAGACCACCACAATATGTGGATATGAAGCACGTACGCAGCGCTACTCTGGCAGCACCCCCGGCCCACAAGAAGCGGCCTAGATAGAATTAACCTCCCGGAACCACTGAGGTGCTATCGGGTGCGGATGGTTGTGCAACTGATAGAGCAGCGCGGAAGTGCGACCATTTTAAAGATTGCTGACCGTCCATAGATGGTAAGAGGCATCCGAGACCACGTTTTAATATCCGTTTGGACCCTCTCCCAAACCGGCAGCATATTCCGCTCCCACGAGGTCACCGCGGACTCGGACAGGAACACTCCAAGATATGTTACACCACCGGACGCTATCCGCAAGTCCGACGCTCACAAGCCCGCGCTCGACCCATTCCCTAGCACCCATAGAGTGGACTTACGCGGGTTAAGATAGAGGCCCGACACCTCACCAAAGACACGCATGATTTCCAACACTCTGGGGCCTGATCTATCTAAATTCGTAAGAAAAAATAGGATGTCGTCCGCGTAGAGCGCGATCCTATCAGTAAGTCCCGCATTCCATACGAAGCCTCGCAGTTGAGCGTCGATGCGCACCCAGGAGACCAGGGGCTCCATAACCAGCGCAAATAAATATGGAGACAGTGGGCATCCCTGACGGGTCCTTCTGCCGATGGGAAATCTCTGACACCGCACCCGAGACACGCACAGACGCCGTAATGTCAGTATACAGCAACCTGACATACGAAATAAACACCGTACCTAAATATAGATGGGGTAGGAGCGCGAACAGATATGTCCAACTCACCGAATCAAAGGCCCTGTCTATATCTGCTAAGAGCAGGGCCGCCCGCTCTCCAGTGGCCCCCATTGCATCTATAGCCGTCTGTGCTCGTCTTATATTGTGCCGTGTCGCCCTACGCGGCATAAAGCCAGCCTGATCTGGGTGGACCAGATCGGCCACGTGGGGGAGGAGACGGTTCGCCAGTGCCTTAGCTAGCAGCTTGGCCTCAACATTGAGCAATGATATAGGACGATATGAGTCATGTCGGTCGGGGGGCCTGCCTGGCTTCTGAAAAACCACTCCCTCAGCATGGTGCCAGTCTGCTGGCAGCTGTCCCTGCTCCCGCGCTGCCTCCAGCACAGTTCTGTAGTGGGACCCCAGTTGGAGATGGAACTTCTTATAGAACTCACACGGGAAGCCGCTCGGCCCGGGCGCCTTCCCGGCGTTGAGCTGCCCCAGTGCGTCCCCCAACTCCTCCGCCGTAAGGGGGAGGTCTAATGCCGCTCGCGTCTCAACAGAGATCGTCCGAGGGGGCAGGTCGGCAATAAATGTATCTACCGCATCAGCCGGGAGGCATTCCTGCGGCGCATATTGCTCCGCATAGTAACGAGCAAAACTAACCGCCAAATCCGCCGGGTCTGTAATGGTAACACCGTTCCCATCCGTGAGCCCCGGCAAAGCCAGTGGCTGCAGAGTGCGCTGGCACAGCCTGTGAAGCATTGTACAGGACTTGTCTCCCCACTGATATACCCTGCTCCGCGTGGCAAGCCACACCTGTTGGGCCTCATCAAGTAGGACTGATGCATAGGATTGTTGCGCCTGGAGAAGCAACCGCACCGCCACTTCATCACCGATTCCCTGACACCGCCGTTCTAGGGCCGCCACATGAGCCGCCGCCGCAACTATGGCTTCTCGACGCCGGCGACGCGCTGCCGCACACCACGCAATATCAATGCCCCTCAACGTAGGCTTCCCATACCACCGTCACCTCTGCATCCGCTACCAGATTTTCTTTCCAGTAGTGAGCAATCGCGCCCCGCAAGTGTTGAACATAGTCAGCCTGCTGAAGGTGCCACGAGGACATCCTCCATCGGAACGGGTGTCTCGTCCTATGCAAATCGACTACCACAGTCACGGGGGAATGGTCAGACAGTCCCCTAGGTAAGATACGAGCCTCACGCACCCTACTCAGAAACACGCAGGGCACAAACACATAATCCAACCGCGAGAAGGAACCATGCACAGCGGAAACATAGGTATACTCTCGGACTCTAGCATGCATGTGTCGCCAAACATCCACCCAGCCTAAGCCCTCCACCATTGCATTCAGTCGGGTAGGGGCGGCAGCAGACAGCGTCCCCCGCAATCTCCCACGGTCCACATTCACATCCATCACATCGTTCCAATCCCCCCCCAACACCGCCAAGGACTCTGGGATTCCCGCCCGCACTGCAAACAACCGTTCAGCCAAGGACCACTGCAACGGGAGGGGGGGGGAGGCATAGATACTCCCAAACACAACGGATTCAGTACCCACCATCCCCTTAACAAAGAGGTATCGGCCCTGCGGGTCCACCCATTGTTTCTCGTGAACATAGGCCAGCCTACGATGGATCAAAATGGCAACCCCCCTGGAACCTCTGGAAAACCCAGCATGGAAGACCTGCTGGTAACCAAATCTCTGCAGGCTGAGCACTTTCGTCCCCATCATGTGGGTCTCTTGCAGCAACAAGACATCCGCCGCTTCCCTCTTCCCCCACCTCAAAATCGCCCCCCTCTTGATTTTATCCAGCATCCCCCTCACATTCCAACTCAGTATGCGCATGGACTCCTGAGGGAGTCCCGGTATCGACGTATCAGCCATAATCCAATGGGACCCAACACATAAGCCCCCAGCACCAGGCCCTGGCGCACAGCACAGTCTGTAACAAGGCAATAGGAATCACGTGCAACCCCCACCAACCGGCCCTGACACCCCCACCCACACAACCCTGTAACACTTCCCTCAACTCCCCGCTCCCTGTCCCCTGCCACCCACCCCTATACCTCATAGAACTCTGAAGTATCTGTCGCGGCATGGGCAGCCTTGGGCCCAAAACAGAGCGCCCAAGGCCAACCATACCAATGGATCCCAACCACCCACTCAACTATAAGAACCCCCCCCGTCAACTCCCACCTGTGTAGGAGGCAAGTAGCCCCTGCAGAAGAGCTCCCCGGACCCACCCCACAGCCCCACACAATCCCAAATGAAGAAAAAACGATTAGTGGCTATATGTTCAGTTAGCAAGAGTCAGCTTAAGAAGGCACCGCAGTGTACCTCTTCCCAATGGGAACTAGTAATATCCGCAGAGAAAGGCAGCCTCCTAAGGTCTCTCAATGGTCCTTTCCGGAGTGGTCAGAGTCCACAGACGCGCCATCCCGTTGTCCACTACGAGAAGAGGAACGTTTTCGTGATCTGGACCTCCTGTTCCTCTTGCTCCGGGCACTCCGGTCCTCCCTTTCCTGCGACGGTTCTCTCGAGTGGCCCTGGTTCAGACCCGGCTGGGCGTGCGGCCTGACCCTTACCGTCTCATCTGTCCATTTAAAGACATCCTCTGGAGTGTCAAAGAAGTAGGTCCGCGATTGAAAGATCACCCGCAGGCGGGCCGGGTAAAGTAAGGAGTATTGGATCTTCAGACCGCGTAATTTCGCCTTTGCTGCAATAAAGGAGTGACGTTGCTGTTGCACGATTCTGGTATAGTCTGGGAAGATCATGATCTTCTGATTTTCAAAGAGTAAAGAGTCCTTGGCCCTTGCCTCACGTAAGATAGTGTCCCGATCATGAAAATTCAGAAGTTTCGCTATCACCGCCTGGGCCGTTCCCCCGCAGGTGGTTTCTGCGTCAGGGCTCTGTGGGCACGTTCTATGACAAAGCAGCGCGACAGGGCATCCGGAGGAAGCCAACTCTCCAACCACTGGGACAAGAAGCATTCCATATTCCCCTTCTCACATCCTTCAGGAAAACCCACAAAGTGAAGGTTGTTCCTGCGCGCCCGCCCTTCGGCATCTTCCACACGGAGCGCAAGGCCCTTCTGGACGTTTTTCCATGGCTGCCAGTTTCCGTTTAAGGGTCCCAACATCGTCCTCCACCACCGATATCCTGGATTCAGCCTCCGTGATACGGGTCACTGCATTGCGCAGGTCCTGACGCAGCAGGGTCACGTCTGCTCCAACTACCCCTATCTTAGCGTCCAGCATGTCCCTGGATTGGGTAATCGCCGCCATGAGCGCCGCATTGTCCAGCCCCGTCCCCTGGCCCCCCCCCAGAGGCTCCGGGCCCTCCACTCGGCCCCGTGAATTTATCAATAGGCCCCTGCTTGGCTGGCCCGCTGCCTCCTCCACCTCTGGTCATGTCTGTGGCACCCCCAAGGGCTGGTACCTCGGATCGTTTGTAGGGTATCGCAGTGCCTACGCCCCACGCCTCCAATCGCGAATAGGGGTATACCTAGGGCACACCACGCACCTGACTGTCCTGTCCAGGGGGACGCCGTTCACCCGCACCGTCGTCTGCAGTTGCGTGGGGGGGGCACTGGGGCTCACAAGTCCGTTCTCCAAAGCAAGGCGCACAGCGCGGTCCCAGCCGGGCCCCGCCGCCCTACCGTGAGGCCCCCGGTCTGGTCCCGGGGCACCGCTTCAGGCCCCCCAGCGTCCGGCTGTCAGCTTCGGGCCAAAGGGAGTACCCACACCTCGCAATCCGTGTGCCAGGCACTCACAGGCAATGCAGTCGCCGGCCACAGCCCCTTACTACTCCACGTTCACAGTCGCATATGATGGCACCCCGAAGCCACGTCCCATGCCGGCACCTCAGGTTCAGCCGCGACCTCAGCCGCATTCCCAGGCCGCTCTCCGGCCTGCGGGGCCACTCAGCACGATCACGCCACGCTCGGCGGGGTCTCACCTCGGGGGCCGTCGCACTGTAAAGCACTCCAACTCGTGCCCAGGCCGCCACAGGGCACCAGCAATCGCCACCGGGGATCGCCAAACTCTAGGTCCCGGCTTTGCGGCCTCGACGTAGGCCCCAATACTCTCCGGGCGTCCCCACAGCTCAGGCCAGCACAGCCTCCGCAAGGGACAGGTCCGAAGACTCGTCCACAGCTCCGCTGCCCGCGAGGGCACTGGATACAGGAGAAACGCCGGCGCGGCCAGTCCGCGCCAGGACCCCCCGACCGGGAGGCGCCAAAATCGAGGCCCTGGCTTCACTCTCGGGGACCAGGCCGCCACCTCCGCTTCAGATGGTCCGGGAGCGCCGCACACCACACCGGGTATCACTCCCTGCCTTCCGCCACAATCTCCGACCGTGTGGTCTGTAATGTGGGTCCGGGAGCCAGGATAAATCAGCGGATAAAAGACGGGCTGGCGGGAGCCCTAGAAAGCTGCGTCCACCATCGTTGCCCGCGAAGCCACGCCCCATTTATATCTATTTTTATTTTTTATTTTATTTATTTATTTTTCTGGTGGCTCATAATTTTTACGCTAATCCTTTCTTAGCTTCTGCAAGCCTGTTTGTCCAATCTCAGGGCTTCAGAGAATCACGGGGCAGATGATGATTTCTGTTTTTATTAATCCATGTGATAGGAGCTAATTTTGCAAAGTTAGTCTCAAGCCAGGTGGTATCATTTATGACTGAGGTTTCCGCATCCTTCTCCAAATCCAGTTGTCTTTGTGCTAGCTTGTTGACCAAATTGTGGGGTCAATTTTGTGCATGCTCTACCGGTGATCTTTGAATTTACCGTGTTAGTGCTGTTAGTTCGTAGGAACTTGTATCTAAAAAGAATGGCATGGCATGGTGATCAGACCAAATTAACGGGAGGGTAGATAGATTGGAGATGGATTAATGGTAAACAGGTAATTTAGGGTGTGTCCTGCAATATGCGTAGCATCATGAACCAACTGTCTGAGGCCAAACTCTAATGTCATATCGAGTAGCTCCTCCGTATCTCTGTCTTCAATTGTTTCTAGGTGAAAATTCATATCCCACTTAATGGGATCTGGACTGATCTTGATACTTAATGGGATCTGGACTGATCTTGATGTGCAGGTCGACGAGTAGGATTGGAGGTACCGACCCACGCAGAGTCCACACCACGAGCTCTATAACGCGGCCGGCCCCATGAGGGTTGTAGGCTTATCGCTGTGTCAATGTGACCCTTTTCTTATGTGTGTCTCGGAATGAGACTTAATAAAAAGATGTTGAAATAAAAAATTCATATCCCCTAAATTTGTGAAAAAATTAGAGTGGAGACTGAGCTCTAACAATGAATGGAGATTAACCAAGAATTTAGATCTGGGGCTTGGGGGACGAAAGATCCAAGAGGCCTTTAAAAGTGTCTTGATCAGAGGTAGGAATTTTGAAGAGAAAGGCTTCACAGTCTGGTGTGGCAATTATTGAACAAAAAGAACTTAGTGCAGCCCTATCGATCAATGCCAGTACGCCGCCTCTTTTTAATTGTCTATCCTTTCTGTGAACTTTGTAACCATGTGGAACTGCAACGTTAAAATCAGGATCTGATGAGATATCACTCCGTTTCTTTTACAAATGGTATGTCAAGTTTGTAGTCTATGATGAAATCAGCTATTTCAGATTTATGTCTGACCAAGGACCTAGCATTAATAAGGGCTAACTGTAGGTTACTATCCGTTTGGTATAGAATCGTTGGTTCTCTCGGGAGTTAAGTGGGAAATCTCAAATTTTGGGGAGTTTAGTATCACAGCCTAGACATTGGGGGTAGTCCGGTTTTATTAAGTGTTCACACTTAAGCTGATAACATTTCTGGCGCATCATCGGGCGTAAGGCTATTAAGCTCTCACCTGAGTAGGGTATTGTAGGTTTACATACCGTGTGAGGGCCAGGGTTTGTAACCCTGGGCCCGTTCCAGGCGCGCCTGCTGCGCGCGGCCGATCCAGCGCGGCCTTAAATAGGAGCAACAGGACCGCTAACCAAAAAGGAAGTGGGTGAGCGGAAGTGGATGCCTAAGAATGATGCCTGTGATGAAGTCTTCCCTCCGCAACAATCGGTAAAACCACGGCGGACCGGGGAAGCCTCAGTGATCAGGTGAATGTGTGAAACAAGCACAATTACACTAATAGACACAATCAATAAATTTCGTAGTAAAAACAATACCTAAAATATTTAAAACCCTTGCATGTTTAAAAATGTGCAAAAAAGCAAAGTAGTAGCGTGTTGAGCAATAGAAAAGGTCAGGGAGAAACTTGCGCAAAGTAGCAGCTGTAGTTCTAGCAGCAGCATAATGAGACCGCTGCGCGGCCGTTCCAGCATGTCCCTAAATAGAAGGGACAGGATTCTGGACCGTGAACCAAAAAGGAAGTGGGTGAGTTCAAGTGGATGCCTAAGAATGATGCCTGTGATGAGGTCTTCCCTCCGCAACAATCGGTCAACCGCGGCGGACCAGGGAAGACTCAGTGATCAGGTGAATGTGTGAAACAAGCACAATTACACTAATAGACACAATCAATAAATTTCGTAGTAAAAACAATACCTAAAATATTTAAAACCCTGATGAATAAATAAAAATGTGCAAAAAAAGCAAAGTTGCAGCGTGTTGAGCAATAGAAAAGGTAGGGAGGAATCTGTGCAATGTAGCAGCTGTAGTTCTAGCAGAAGCAGTATGAGACCGCCATTACGAATATATGGTGCTGGGAGTTTGTCATTACGAACTCCCCAGCACCATGATGGCTTTACTGAAAACTGGGAAGTTTGTTATCAAATGTCTCAGCACATTAAACCCACACTGATGCCAGTGTGGGATTTATTGAAAAATGCACTCAGGGGGCATCTTAGAGATGCCCCCTGAAAGCGACCTAATACTAGTGTCCTGACTGAGTGGCTGCTCGCTAGCTGCCACCACCAGACATGTTCCTGGACCCCTAGGTCGAGAGCCTGCTGCTCTCGTGGCTCTGAAACAATGCACATCCTGGGACGAGGTGCCAAGCCTCCTCCACCAGGATGGGCAGGGTCCACGAATGGGAAGCTTCAAAGGCTTGCTGCCTTTGTGAGCTACCCCAGGCCTTTGCTGCTTCCAGCAACTGGCCCCCACAAGTTCTGACCCCCATTTTGGGCTGGAGAATCGGCGAGAAAACCAAGTGTGGAAGGGAGGTGTGCCAACCTTAGCCAACCCCACCCCTCAGGTGGGGGAGGCGAGGTGAATCACAACTCTCAGTCCCCGCCATCTTGCAGATGGGGGGACCCAGCCAACCAGAGTGAGACATATGCCCACTTCCCACTGGAAGGTGGCATAATAGGGCGTGTACCCACCTCAAGGAAGGGACCCATTGGTCCCGGCCTTTACTTACCTGTAACAACCCTAAATCTAGTATATAGGGGCAACCTCAACCCCTCAGACAAGAATAGACCAGAACCGACCAGAAGAGGAGAAGAAGGACCGAAGAAGCCGTGCTGAACTAAGAAGAGGAGGATGCACATTGACTTTGCCCCAGCCCTACCGGCCTGTCCGCACCTCGAACCTGCTCCATCGAAATCCCGATGTGTCCTACAGCCAGCAGCCCTCAAAAACCTGAAGGACCTGTCCTGCCTTCTGAAACCAAGACTTTGTCTCCCGTGGGCACCAGATTTGCTCACCCCCAGACTCTGGCTCTGGCCAAATCCGTGAGTCTGCACCCGATGCCCACGGCCCGAGTTAAAGTGGCCCAACACCACGAGGAGGTCTCCCCTAACATGAGATCTGGTGAGCTCTGACCTGCCTCAAATCTCCAATCAATGCCTGCAGACCCTTTCCGGAGGATCCCCCTGACCGCAACCGGAGCTGTTAAGACACCCCAACGTCCCACAGCCTTGGATGGCCCAACCTATAGTGTCCCAGTATCCCCAGAAATCCTTACTTACCTCTCTAACCAGTGGTCACCTCCAGAAGATCTGAGTCCCTGAGCCTGCAATCTTTGTTGCAACCGGAGAATCCCCGATGAAATCAACAGGGCACTCGACCCCAAAACAGCACCCTGCAGCCCAGGCGTCCCTGCCCCTCTGCGGGTGTACTTGGGTGTTAACTTGGATACCCCTTTGCCCTGAACCCAACACTAGGAGCTTTGCTCCCACAACCTTGTGGCCTACTTGTGAGCAGCAACCAACCAGAGATCCCCTGTCCCTGATTGGATAACATTGGGCCTCAGCACTCGGCACCCGGTCGTCCTAGTGCCTCTGAGGGTGTTCTGAGAGTGCTTCCTCGACCCTGGGGGAACCCTGGTTCTAACCTAGAATACCAACTGCCACAAATAACTACTTACTTGTAAACCAATAACTTCTTTTCCTCCCATAGGATTGCATTGACTGCTTTTCTTGAAAATTGTGGAGTTGTTTTGTATGAAAACTTGAAAAATTGCAGATGTACTAAAAGTGAATTTCTTACCTTTTGTCTAGGAAATGTCTCAGTGTGATATCTAGGCATATCACACTGATTTGCAAAAGCAATCTAAAAAGTAACAAGCACAGTAATCTATCAAATAATTAAAAAGTAATTTCGAACTGTTGACTTACCAGTAATTCAACCATCTGCATTTGAACCTGCATTCACTGTAAATCATTGCATAAGATTTTGCAAAGCATTTATTTCACTTACCAGCACCAGGCTTGGCTTGGTTCTAGAAATAAAATAACTAAATAATATTTGTAATACAAACAAATTGGTTCAAGTTCAGTCTGTGAGTGTGTGATATCATTTCTTGCCTGAGTGTGTACAAAAAATGCTTAACACTACCCTCTGATAAAGCCTTACTGCTGGCCCACACTGCCACAACTAGAGAGTAAGGTGCTATCTACTTTTACCTATGCCTACCTTTGGAGTTCAACTGGTCTCTGTGCACACTACTATCATTTTGGTATAGTATATGCAGAGCCAGCTTCCTAAATTTGTGGATCATTGGTGGGGATATACAACTTTGCATTTGTTCGACTGACTTCGTCAACAGCTGATCACACGACAGAACTCTTAAATTGGCTTTAGAATTCAGATTTTTTTAATTGACACATTTTTCCAATTTACTAAAAGCCTTGGTTAAGTCCCTTTAGAATTTTGTTAAAATAAAAGCTCACTTCAGTTAGGGGTTAGAATTTTTGTTAGAATGTCTTTAACAAGAACCCAGCTGTTAGTGAAGATAACAATGACATAGAGAACCAGGTTGAGGAGCTCAACCTCACTCCTTATCTCCACTTAGAATTTAGGGAGTCAAGGTCTCTATGTAAACTTAAAAGTATTAACATGGGGTCCCATGCCTCCAAACAAAAGCTCCCGAAGCTGTTGGCAGGGTATGCTAAGGACCATCACTCTGAGAATGGTGTACACCTCTCAGAGGAGGAAGAAAAAGATGGAGGAGATGAGGTGAACTACCATTCCCCCCAACCCCATTCATATGGAGAGAAGAGCCCCAGTGGCCCTGACTCCAAGAATACACCTTGCAGCACCTAGAGCCCACACAGGCGGGCCAGGTGCTTCTAAGTCCATTGAGGACAGCCTCATTGAGGAGACCAACCTTTTAGTAAGGTTGACAAAAAGATTAGATCCAGAGACCACACTCCTGGCCCTGAAAAAAAAGAGAGCAGAGGTGGGCTTAGCTCCCATCAATGGCAGCAATTTACTGAACAAGGATTGAGAGTAAACTTATGATCCTAAAATCCCCAAAGGGATTGTCCCTAAATATGAAGACGGTGATGATATCCCAAAATTATTTGCAGCCTTTGAGAGGGCTTGTGAAATGAGAAAGATGAAGAAGTCACTCCGTTGGGAACTGTTCACTGGTAGCTGCAGGGACAGACTTCTGACCATTACAGAGGCAGATTCCGGGTCTTATGACCTCTTGAAAAATACTCTGATTGAGGCCTATGGACTCACAACTTAGCAATATAGAATTAGATTCAGGGGGCTCACAAAACCCTAAAACAGAGCTGGGTTATCTTTGTTGACTACTCAGTTAAGACACTAGATGGATGTTTAACTCGCAATGATGTGCATGATTTCAATGGGCTTGAATGTGAAGGAACATATTTTGAGTAATTGATCTAATAAAAAGTTACATCAACATTTGGTAGACCTAGGTCCAATTTCTCCCCAAGAACTGGGAAAGAAGGCAGACCACTGGGTCAAGACTATGATAACCAAAACAGTTGCAGGGGGTGACAAAAAGGGGTTACAAAACCTTCCCAGGGGAGAGGGGTTGGAATCCCTGAAGATAAAAAGCCTGAGTTTTCTACAAGGCCGCAAAAGCCTGCTTAGAGGGGTGGTCCCAAAACTCTTCCCAGTCCAGTAATGGATACAAGGGGAAGAACTTTGATCCCCAAAAGACCTGGCGTTTCAACTGTTAGAAGTTGGGACACTTAACTGGAGATGCTACTTGTCCTAACAAGAAGCCCCCTAGTCCTCCTCCAGCTCCTACTGCTGTAGTCAGTCTTCAGATGGGATCAACAGTGTGCCCAGAGCCAATCAGGATTCACACTGAAGCAGTTCTAGTCCCCGAGGGTGAAGTTTAGTTTGCCACTTTAGCTGTGGGGCCACCCAACTTAAAGAAGTATTTGCAATACTCCTGGATCAATGGGACTAGAATAGAAGCCCTGAGGGTTACAGGTACCAGTGTCAATATGGTGAGAGAGAGACTGGTTTTCCCCACGCAATACCTGATTGGGAAAACGTACCCAGTCACCAACGCTGACAGTGTTACTACTAACCACGCCATGGCTATGGTGACATTAGACTGGGGGGAGGTAGTTTCAGGCAGATGGTCACAATTCATGTCTGCTTACCTAAAACATATGTGGAAAGAGTGTGGAGTGCAGTACAAGTTTACTACACCCTATCACCCACGAACCAGTGGTCTTTTTGAGAGGTTTAACAAGATATTGAAAGGCATGATTATAGGGTTCCCTGAAAAGCTCAATAGAAGATGGGATGACTTCTTATGCTTGTTTTATGCCTACAGAGAGGTGCTCCAGAAGGGAGTTGGGTTTCCCCCTTTGAACTTCTGTTTGGCCATCCTGTTAGGGGACTACTCTGTCTTGTGAAAGAGGGTTAGAACCCAAATAAGATATTGTGCACTATGTACTAGGCCTAATGTCCAGAATGGCAGAGTACATGGAAAAATCTTCCAAAAATATTGAGGCCTGCCGGAAGCTCCAGAAGCACTGGTATGACCAAAAAGCTGCACTGGTGGAGTTCCAACCACGGCAAAAGGTGTGGGTTTTGGAGCCGGTGGCACCAAGGGCTCTCCAGGACAAATGTAGTGGCCCTTACCTCATCTTAGAGAAAAAAAAGTGAGGTTACCTACTGGGTAAACCTGGGCACAAGCAAGACACTAAAAAGAGTGATCCATGTAAACCGCCTTAAGCTTTTCCCTGACCAGCTGACATTTCCAATCTGGTGTTGACTGATGAGGATCAGGAGACAGAGTGTGAACCTTAGCTGAAGAAAGGGAAACAAACGAAAGAGGACAAGACGAAAGTAAGGCACATGCGTCATCGGTCATATTTGAAACTCAAACCCAAAGACAACTTAAACGAGCACGGAAAGCAAGGAAGAATGCCACCAAAATCAAATATGAAAGTCAAAATTACCCTATATTTGCACAAAAAAAGAGGAATAAGAGTTTAATTGATCAGAGAGAAGAATCTGACATAATAGAAGCAAAAAACCAAGAGGCAAACACAGAAGAAAATACTGGGCCGTCGAAAAATTCAAAGCATGCAACGACAACGTCAAATACCCAACGGAACCTAATAAATGAAGCGATTACAGAAATAAAATCAATAAACAAAACAAAAAGAATAGTGGACGATCCAGCAAAAACACAAGGAGGATCAGCAAACAAACAGCAAACACCACAGGAAAAAGTGCACATACAGGAAAGTTCACGGGAATTTAAGGTGCAAGAACATTTAAAATTGACTGCAGGGGAATACGATGAAAATCAAATCAATTCAAAAAAAATTGTCACAAAGCCCAAACAGAACAATCATTGAGCATGAACATTTATTAACAATCACGGTAGGAAACAAAGGAGGGATATAAAATGTCCCCCATGGCGCAACACAAAGGGATTTTGAGAGGCCGACCTCGACTCTCAGATCAGTTGAATCAGCAGCATGGTACCACAAAGAAGCGGCGACATTATTAAGGTCCCGTTCATTAGAAGTATCCACCGTTCAACACCTAGGGCAAGATATCCACAGAGACCAAACAGAGGTAAGAAGTGAATTTGGACAGAATCAGAAACCCCAAACGGTTTCCATAGAGACAGGTCGTAAATTACTATTGAGGCCTGAATACTCGACAAAAGGAAAAATGGACACGATGAACTGGGGGAACATACTGAGACTATTTAGAGAGATTCCGAAATTAAGGGAAATAACATCAAAGGACCTCATAGCAGTAGAGTTCGTTCATATGAATAAGGACACAGACTGGGAAATGAGTAGCACCACATGGGCATCAAAGGAGATAACGGATCTCATCTTTTCCACAAGAGTAGACTTTGCTGCATGGGCCATAACACTGGTATATTCTACGCCAATAAAATATCCATACCCACCATTAAACAGCGTGGCACCCCTAGTAACAAACATAAAAGGAAAACCATCTTCCATTTTAAGAGGAGCAAGAAAAGAGACAATCACCCGACAAATAAGGAGGGAACCCGTTTCTAATAGTATAAAAACAGGACAATTAAAGCACGGACCAGAGGAAGACCAAGATTGGTCTTGGATCCCACAAGTATTGAATTCTCATCGATCCTGATGGAAGTATTTCAGACCGCAAAGAACATGGACGAAACATCGAGGAACGTAAGAAAATGGAAAGAAAAATAAGAATTTGCTCTTGGAATGTCCACGGTTTTAAAGACATGGAACAAGATCAAGAGACAATTGCTTTCCTGGGTACTTTCGACATAATTGCCCTGCAAGAAACATGGAATGTCATCCCCAGACAAATAACTGGATATGAAGAACATCATGTGATGGCTGAAAAAATCGCTAAATATGGTCACCCAAGAGGGGGTCTGTCCACATATATAACAAATGATTTCAACTGGAAGTCAGAGATAATGGATTCTGGGGTAAATTGGATACAAATCATAAAGCTAGAAAATAAACATGCCTCAAAAGAAGTCGGATGGAAGTTACTGATCTTAAATGTTTACATTCACCCTGAGAAGTCTACAAAAATCAAAAAACTGTTAGAACTAACAAATTTGATAAAAACATTACGAATAACTCACGAATTTCACGGGATACTGATCACAGGTGATTTCAATAGTAACCTGACAAGATCCAAGGGAAACAATAACAAAATCCAAACAATAAGGAATGATCTGGAATCACTGGGATTAATGACGCTAAATGGAAACACAAAGGGCGACCAACCTGCAAAAATCACCTACATGTGCGAAAATAAAAAATCCACAATAGACTACACATTAATCAACAAAGAGCTAATACAGCTCGTTAACCATTTCTGCATCATAGCTCGACCAGAAAGCGATCATTTCCCGCAAGAAACTATACTGAGCTTAAACATCCAACAAAAAGCAAGTATTGCGTCGTTAGCTACAATCCCGGAAGTGTACAACCTAAGGAAACTCAAATGGAGAGGCGCCATAACAAATGCGATAATGGAAACGGTGTATACGCACGTAGAAAATACAGCGGCCCTGGAACCCCACTCACTTGCAAAAAATTGGGAGAATTTACACACACTTTTGCTAGAAAAATTCCCAGCAAAGTTAGTAGTGAAACCCGCATATGTCGCCTACAAACTGCCATGGTATACTACAAAGCTAAGAGACAAAAAAAGGGAAATTGCTAAAAAAAACTAAGACAAAAGGCTGCAATAAACAGACAGGGAAAGGATGTAGACAATGGCGAGATTCAGAAAATGAGAAAAGAATATAAAGAAGACTGCGGAAAGGCAAAAAGGCTACATACTGGGAAAATATGGGTAGACCTGCTAAGGACAAGTAAACTACCAAATAGCAGTGAATTCTGGGGCTTAATCAATAAATTATCAAAAGGAACTGGTGCGCAGCAAAACATTGGAATAAGTGAAACCTCTTGGCTACAATATATAGACACCCTATACAATACCCATACATTGCAACTCCCGTGCCTAGAATTAAGGAAGGAAACAACTAAGGGAAAAGATTTGGGAAACGTAGTAACAAAACCCGAAAAAGCCAAATGGGCAAAAGAAACACCAAGCGGGGTACCTATGGATCCATCTCCATTGACAACAGTGAAACAAACAACCTTGTTAATAAAACAAATTAAAAGCTGAAGGTGCAGCAGGCCCCAACGGACTACCAAATGCCCTATTTAAACAAAACCCTGACTTCTGGGCAAACTATCTCACCCCACTTTTCAACCAACTGTTCAATGACAAAAAGATACCACGGTCCTGGTATGGCAACATCTTGCACCCTATTTATAAAAACGGGAGCACAATGGAACCCGGGAACTACAGGCTGATAGCCCTTATCGATGTAGAGGCAAAACTTTTCTCATCTTGTATATTACGTCAGCTACAGGAATGGATAAATAAAAATGAAATAGTCCCGAAGTTCCAAACGGGTTTTACAGAAGGCATGGGATGCACCACAAATCTTTCAGTTCTGCGCTGTTAATAGAAAGAGCAGAGAAAAAGAAGGTAGGACTATTGGCATGCTATATCGATTTAAAATCCGCGTTCGATAGAGTACCAAGAGACCGGTTGTGGAAAAAGCTAGAATCTTGGGGCCTCCCACAGAAACTAACAGATATAATAATTGCCTTATATAGCGAAACATGGGCCAAAGTAAAACTTGGAGATGGGAGAATGATATCCCAACAAACAAACATAAGAAATGGCCTAAAACAGGGCTGTATGCTCTCTCCAAGCCTATTTAACGTATATCTAGCAGACTTAAACAGCTACCTGCAACAGGTAAATGGCCATCCACTCAAACTGGCAAACGAATCAATTCAGTTTCTGCAATACGCAGATGATATCGTGGTTTTAAGCCATACACCGATAGGCCTGCAAAGGGTCATAAACAAATTAACAGAGTACTTCGACCTAGTAGATTTGGAACTTTAAAATAAAAAAACAAAGGTCGTGAGATTGGCGGGCCCAAGCCGAGGAACATTTAAATGGTATGCAAAGAATACTCAAATCGAGGAGACAACCACGTATAAATATTTGGGCATTAAACTGTGCAGAAACATGTCCATGGTGGACCAAAAACGGGATATCACAGCCAAAGCACAATCGCTTACCTTCACCTATAAACTGCTCCAAAAGAAACTACAATGCCCTTCATATGGTCACCTTTTAAATGTAATGGCAGCTCAACTGTTACCTACCTTGTCTTACGAGATGGAAATATGGCACGGGAAAGAAATTGACATTCTAAATAAATTACAGACAAGAGTATACAAATCTGTGTTTAATCTTTGTAAAAGATCATCCCCAGCGCAAATATGCCTGGAATTTGGCCTACAAAACCAAGTCTACCAGAGGAAAGCTATCTTTGCAAAATGTTTCTGGAAACTCAGAGTATCAGAAATAGGATCACTGAATAACCTATGTTGGCTGGAAATCAAGAATCAATATGACGAAAAAGAACCAAACTCTTGGGGCTCCTATTTGCGAACTGCCCTGGAGTCACTTAACATCGAGGAAGTTTGGAACAGCCACTTGGAACGAACATCTTTCTATAAAATGTGTAAACTAAATGCAAAAGTCACTATCCTTGGTGGAAGACAAAAGGATTTAGGCCAAACGCCGTCACGCCTGGTTAGTAATCAATTCATATAAAAGATTAAAACCACAATTTTATTTTGAAGCTCACTTCCGGCTATCGCTAATAATGAAATTCATGGCATACAGACTGGGCGATCATTGCTCAAAAGACCTAATTCCAACTTGGAAAAGTAAACAGCAAGAAAAGACATGCCGCCTTTGCGGGTAACATACAGAAAGTTTGGTACCATCTAATGTCCACGTGCGAGACAGTAAAAGACAAAAGAAGATCTTTGTTGAAGTCAGTTTTAAACGCTTTAAGAATTCGCACCTGCAGGCAGGCGATCACTAGTTGGATGGGTGCATCATCGAACATCCTAATATGCCGTGGAGTAAAATTCATGACTCTAGTAGAGACTCTACTCTCGAAAATCGAAACAGATTAAACTTCGGGTGATCTTCTTGTAGGAATTCGTAAATTTTTAAAGAACATGAATTTTATCTGGTTTTTATAATGATTGTTATTTTTATATGTATACTTTAAGGTTGTGATAAACCAAATAAAGTTAAATTTGACTGAGTGTGAACCTCTCCCTGACCTCATCTCTTACAGCCCCAAAGATGGGTCAGTGGATCAAATTGTCTACTCTGACACCTTCTCTGCCCAACAGCAGGCTGACTGCAAGCAAGTCTTGCAGCAGTATGCTAAGCTCTTTTCCTTAACCCCTGGTCAGACAAATTGGTGTATCCATGATGTGGACACTGGGGACAGTGTACCAGTCAAAAATAAGATCTATCAACAGTCTGATCAAGTTAGGGAGAGCATCAGAGCCGAGGTCAACAAGATGCTGGAGCTTAGGGGTTATTGAACCCTCTGAGAGCCCCTGGCCCAGCCCAGTCATTCTAGTTCTCAAACCTCATTCACAGGGTTGAAAGAGAGAAATGAGGTTCTGTGTGGACTATATAGGGCTCATCTCTGTCACCAAAACAGATGCTCACCCTATCCCAAGAGCTGATGGACAAATTGGGTGCAGCCACATTTCTAAGTACCTCTGAGTTAACTGCATGGTACTGGCAGATTGGCATGGCACCAGGAGCAAAAGAAAAGACCCAATTCTCCACACCTGATGGTCATTATCAGTTTACTGTTATTCCTTTTGGTTTAAAAAATGCCCCTGCCACTTTCCAAAGGTTGGTGAATCAAGTCTTTGCTGGTTTGGAGGCCTTTAGTGCAGCATATCTAGATGATATTGCTGTCTTTAGCTCCACGTGGCAGGATAACCTGATCCACCTGGGGCAGGTTTTAAAAGACCTGCAAACTGCAGGCCTAACTATCAAGGCATCCAAATGCCAGATAGGGCAGGGAACAGCGGTATACTTGAGCCACCTTGTTGGTGAAGGCCAAGTACAACTCTTCCAGCCCAAGATCCAGGCCATCCTGGACTTGGAAGCTTCAACAACTTAGACATAAGACAGGGCATTCCTATGCTTGACTAGGTATTACAGGAGGTTTGTGAAGGGGTATGGGTCCATTGTGACTCCCCTCACAGAACTCACCTCCAAGAAGATGGGCAAAACGTTAAGCTGGACAGTTAGGTGTCAAAAGGCTTTTGACACCCTGAAAGAGACAATGTGCTCAGAACCAATTCTCAAGGCTCCAGACTATACATACCAAGCAGTTCATTGTGCAGACTGATGCCTCTGAGCTAGGGATAGGAGTGGTCCTTTCCCAGACCAATGATGAAGGCCAAGACCAACCTGTTGCTTTTATAAGCAGGCGGCTACTCCCCAGGGAGCAGCGTTGGAGTGCAATTGAGAGGGAGCCCTTGCTGTGGTTTAGACCGTGAAGAAGCTGAGACCATACTTGTTTGGTACTTACTTCCTAGTTAAAACTGACCGGAGACCTCTAAAATGGCCAATGGAAATTAAAGTTGAAAATCATAAACTTTTAAGGTGGTCCATCACCCTATAGGTAATGGACTTTATAGTGGAACACAGACCTGGGACTGCCTATGCCAATGCAGATGGACTTTCCAGGTTCTTCCACTTAGACAATGAAGACTCTCCAGGGAAAGGTTAGCCTCATCCTCTTTCGTTTGGGGGAAGGGTGATGTAAGAAAGTGCCCTATTTTTGCATGGTTGCCCCGCCTTTTATCCAACCTGTTTATGTACTTTGACTGAGGGTGCCCTGTGTTCCTGCCAATCAGGTACCCAGGGACTGTGTTCTTACCCTAAAACTACATTAAGCCAAAATCCAATTGGCACTCTTTGGCCACATGTCAGTCCCTTGTAAGTGGTACCAAGGGCACTGTGGCCATGGAAGGCCTCAAGGGCTGCAGCACTTATTGTGCCACCCTTAGATGCCCTGTACCTTTATACACATACACACTGCCATTGCAGGCTGTACGTTTTGGTGCAGAACAAAGTGAAGAGTCAACCTGGCACACATCTCTGTGTAAATCCATCAGGTGTGGAGCGCTGTTACTCCCCAGTCTCACAGTGATGTCCATAAGTACACAAAATGCTCCATCTCAATTAAGTAGTCCTTGTTTGACAATGTCATTCCATTTCATTCAATATCTTTTCATTTCTTTCTCCATCCACATGTAAGGTTGCATGCTTTTCCAATGCTTCTAATGCTAGATATATGCCATCCAGGCCTTTTTCTAAAGCACGCATGGAAGTGCATCGTTCATCCAAGGCAGTCTGCATCAACCCAATGCATTTCTAGCTCAATAGCCCTTCTTCAGGGGTCACTACAAATTTAAAAACCACCATTACTTCTTTTTACCACATTTAACATGTAACATGATCTATACTTCTCATTACGTTGTATAAGAACTCTAAACCATGCATTACAAAACGTAACCCTTCATCTACCAGCGCTTTTTTAATGTTTGTTTTAAACCCACAACAACTTGCTGTTAAGGGACTTTGTGCTATACTAATAGCAGGTGTCAATTCTGAGCTTAACTGTGAAAATCCTGAACAAACATGTATGGAAACTGAATGTACAGGCTTAGAAACATATTCTTTGGCTTCAGATACGCTAGGTAGACTTCTGGAAACTCCTAGATTTTCACCTTCTTCAACACATTCAAGCAGATGCTGAATTTTTCCCTCATGATGTCCAGCTGAAGGAACTGATCCCCTGTCCACCAGCTTTCTGTCAATTCTGAAATTTGTGTTATCGGTATTGGATGGCTGCAGCATAGATGATTTCCAGTAATTAATATTTATTGAACCGTCTCTTGGTTTATGATTTAGACTTCTACAAATCCTTAATGTCTTTACACAGCGGTACGGAATAAGCAGTTTGGGCAAAAAGATAGGCAATGTTTTCGGGTGCATGATTGAGCTAATTTAACTCCGATTCCTCTCCTTGAGTGATGCTGCTTTGAAAGTGGCTATAAATGAGAAACATGTGGGACGGAATATCCATTAGAAGAAAAAGTTAGTTACCTTGGGTGGTAATCTTTCTGGTCGATAAGCATTTTGCAGCATATTCCCCATTGCTCTTCTACCTCTCGTCTTTGTTGACATAGCTGAATTTTTCTTTTCTTTATTATTCTGCTATTCTTGCCATCCTGGCCTCAGGCTTGTGGAAAGTAATACATAACTCACTTCACTGATGCGACATGGAGCCTCAGAGAACCTGCTTTGCCACTTCCAGTGATTGTCACTTAATTTTGATGTTTCTGCTACACACCACTGCTACCTATCACCGTTCATTAAAAATGCTGAAACTCTTCTGTATCCTGCCTGAACCCTCAAAATGTGTCAGGCTTGGGGCTGTCTGAAGTACAGCTTCTGAAATTTCACAAAGTGTGTTGCGTCTGTAGTTTTAATTAATGTAATATAATTGTGGCTTAGAGCCCATTTACAGCACCCTGAATAGGTTACTGCTGCATCCCTGTTCTGAACCTTGCAGGAGTAGATTTCCTGACCAGCCTGTCCTCACCATGGTGGTCCCCACCCTAACCTTTCAAAGTTTCTCAGTTTGGAACCTGTTTTCCATCAACGCACCATACCTAAATTGGCAGAGCCTCCCTCTGCTGCCTCCTTCCACGTACCTCTTACCTGTGACTGCAGAAAGGTGCAGATTCTGTCCTACCTTTTCCTGCTTTAGGATGTTCCGCCTATGGGACATCCTGGAACAGGAACGGTCACTGGGAAGTGGGACATTAATTGTGTACTATGGCTTGTGTAGGCAAGTTAAATCGGGAAACTTAAGTTGATTTCCTAAAGTTTGAATTTCATGATTTTGGCAGTTTGTACAACTGTAATGAAAATCAAAGTTGCCCATCTCTATTCAGAATAAGAAATATAAGAGAAGATATTGCATCCATCAGTACAAATATTACTGAATCTAAATAACATATTCTTATTGAAGAAACAAGCATTTATGTAACTTCAACTGTGTGGAAGGTGGGGTGATTTGTGGGAGGACTAACACTTGGGGCCGAGCCAACCTGGAAGATTTTTCTTCCCTTCTTACCACTACTCTCCCTTCCCTGCAGGGTCTTCCTACCCTTTCGCAGGTCGCGGCTATAGATCAGTGGCTCTCTGCTGGTAGTGATTCTGTTGCCCCGCTCAAATGCATCACCTCTAAGCGCGACAAGGATGCCAATCAGTGGTTCAATGTTGAGCTAAATGCCACCAAACTCACAGTACGCCGCGCAGAGCGGGCTTGGAGGAGAAGTTATTGCCCCATTTTACGACTGGAGTATACTAACATCCTTGCCCAGTATAAAAATAAGATCCTGGAGGCCAAAACCATCTACTTCTCCTCTAAAATCCTTGCTGCTGCAAACCAGTCCAAGGAGATATTCTCGATTGTTCAGAATCTGGCGCTCTCAGACAGAACAACCCTTAAGCCCGCCCCGTCCGAAGAACTCTGCCATTCCCTCAATGACTATTTTATCCATAAAATCATTACCATTAAAGACAACATCCCGTCCCCTTCTTCCACTTTTGTTGATCCCCAATGCCCCTCTCCCAAGGGAGAACTCACCATTTTCCCTCCCATATCTAAGGAAGCTTTCACGTCCATAGTATCCTTGGTTAAATCTGGTTCCCCTCTGGACCCCTGTCCGGCCCACATCCTTCGTCAGATTTTTGTCACCTGCCCTGATCCCCCCCTTCATCTCCTCAACAGCTCCCTGGCCCAAGGCGTAGTTCCCAACCCCTTGAAGTCAGCGGTTATTGTGCCGATTCTTAAAAAACCTGGGGCAGACCCTTCTGTCCCCGCCAATTTCCGCCCCATCTCCCTCCTGCCATTTTTGGCAAAGGTGCTCGAGCGCCATGTCACCTGCGCCCTGAGCTCCTTTGTGGAGATGCACGGAGCTCTTGCTCCCCGCCAGGCTGGTTTCCGCCCCGCACACTCTACGGAGTCCGTTGTCATCTCGGTCCTGGACAACCTCAGGGAGGGTATGGATACCAACCAACGCCAGGCTCTTGTGCTTCTCGATCTCTCAGCCGCCTTTGACACGGTGGATCATACCATCCTACTTTCCCGTGTCAAGGCGGCGGGGATCGGGGGCACTGCTCTGGTCTGGTTATCCTCCTTCCTGAGCGACCGCACCCAGGCCGTTCGCCTGGGTGATTTCACAGCGGACGTCCGGAAAGTTCAGTGCGGGGTTCCTCAGGGTTCCTCCCTTTCCCCCCTCCTGTTTAATCTTTATGTTGCCCCTCTTATTTTTTCTCTTCAACAAATGGTGGTGGCCGTATTTAATTATGCGGATGACCTCCAGCTTGTTTTCAATCTGTCTTCTTCCCCTTCTTCTCTTCTTAACTTTCAATCTGTTATGCTTCATATCCGGGACTGGATGAGCCACAATCATTTGAAACTCAACCCCGATAAGACCGAGCTGGTGTTGACGGGTGGTTCATCCAGCCCCTGGTCCTCTCTTTTCTGGCCCCCTGCACTGGGCCCCTCCCCTGTCCCCACTACCTCTGTTAAAACTCTGGGTATAAAACTCAATTCTCAACTCACCCTTCATTCTCAGGTCAGCTCCGTGGTATCTTCTTCTTTCCTTTCATTGCGCACTATTCGCAGGGTGTCCCGTTTTTTTACTTTCTCTGCTCTTAAACTTATCATTTTGGCCATGGTGGTGTCCCGCCTGGATTATGGCAACGCCCTATATGCAGGTATTCCTGCATATAGTCTTCGGCGTTTGCAGCAGATCCAAAACCAGGCGGCCCGCCTGGTCTTTAACCTTCCGAAATTTCACCACTCCTCCCCTCTCTTGAAAACCCTACACTGGCTTCCTGTGCGAGCCCGGGTCCAATTCAAACTCGCCTCCATTACTTTCCTAGCTCGACAGGGCTTGGCACCCGCATTTATCTCTTCTGAGATTACCCCCTATGTTCCCGCCAGGGAACTGCGTTCTTCCTCTCAGTCCCTCCTCACTATCCCTCGCTATCGGAGAAAGAAGTGGGGAGGTTCAAAATTTGCGACCCTTGCCCCAACCCTGTGGAATTCCCTCCCTTTTCAACTTCGTTCCCTCACTTCTTACTTAGATTTTCGCAAACACCTTAAGGCTTACCTGTTTACCAAGGCCTTTGACTAAATATTTTTTAGCTTCCCTTGCTCCCTAGGCCCAGATCTTCTCAGTTTTAGCGCCAAGAAACCGCTGGTGTATGTGCGCTGTACAAGTATTTTTAAACTCAAACTCAAACTCAATATAGTAATTAGAAATGTACTGTCAAATGAGGAATTATGTTTATTTACTTGATGAAAGCGAAAATGTGGGCCCTCTGTATTCATTATGGTAGAGATGGTCAGGTCACCAATAGTTATTCATTTGTATTTTTGGTTGTTACATTTTCATTGTTTGCAGGTTCCGCAAGTGATCTTTGCCCACAAGATTTCCAACAGACATGATCTAATTGTTGCAAAATAAACTGTTGAACAAGGAAGCTGAATATGGATAAGAATGCGTTCCAAATATAGTATTGTCAATTGTTTCGATATGTTATATGTTGCCCATTCATATGCCATGTTTGCTGCTTAAAGTGCTTAGTTTGAGGAGAAATACATGCCTTTGTCAGATTAGTAACCTTTTACAGAATTACTTTTTATTTGACTTGCAAAAAAATAAAATATAGTATGTGAATTAATATAGCTGTGACCATGAGCATTAAAAAGGTCACAGAATGGCACAACTGTATATTGCTAAATGGCTAAAGACTCTCAGAATTCTTTTGTACTTTTTGATAATGTAATTTGAGTTTTTTTTTTTAACATGTTTTACAACTTGCAGGTACGCTAGACCCAAATTCGCCATACACAATGATGTCACCAACTCAACGTGTTGGGAATTGGCCAGGGTCACCACAGGTGTCTGGTCCATCACCAGCTGCTCGGATCACAGGGATGTCACCAGCGAACACATCCCTTCACTCACCTATCCCTGATGTCTCACATTCCCCACGAGCTGGAACAAGTAAGTCTTGTTTGCAATACTGCAACATACCAGTTGCTTAGATCGCCACTTTTGCCAGTATTGCATATTGCATGTGAAGATTTATTTTTCTCAAGTGTAAATATCAATTCAGGCCATATTTTAAAGGCTAGGTGCAACATTTTCCATTTTATTTATCATTCCTGTCCATTTGCACTGAAGGCGGATGTTAAATGAGCATGAAAAGCAACATATGACACCCATATAAATATCTAATTGCCCATATGGTTGGTATAACTACCTTTCTATTTGATATGGGTTATTTCTTTAAAATATCCAAGATGTATTTTGTGACTCCCAGAAATCTTTGTTTATGCAGTCATAGTGTTTGTGGGTTTTGGGGTACTTATGTCCCAGGGTGTCACAAATCACACTGCTGACCATTACCATGTCCAAGGATATCAATGACACCACCTCACCAGATCCCTTCATTTCCCTTTTTCTACATTTTTGATTCTTTCATAAATTCACATGCTTGAATCTTCCCTGTCATTGAGGAGGGAATCCCAGGGTTATTATTATGAGTATTACATAGAAATACATTGCATAAAATAGCTTAAACTAGTGAGATTGCTAACTAATTCACATTGTTTTAATGAGAACAAAACTTCAGCCAATCAGGAAGCAACACCTGAGGCACTCTTCCCCTCCAGGGCCACCATATCTCAGATTATTTCTAACCGCATGTCATGTGAGAAGGGAATCTGCCTGAGCTCTGCTCAGTTTATCTGATTTTAGCTGATTTTGATCATCTACTGACCTTACTTCAACTTTATTCGAATACATCCCCAGCAGTGCTCAATTTGTTTATAAAAAGGCTCAGAGCCCTCCTCAAGAGGCTACCAGAAGTTGCGCCACCCATAGTCGCTGCCAATGACAGCACCTACTCAACGATTAACCATCACACTGCTACAAGTGTGACAACTCAAACTGTTTGAGGGCCCCAAACCTATAATAATGGCTTGGGCAGGTATTAGTTATTTCTAATGTCAAGTCAAGAGTAACTCTTTTTCGGTTCAGAGAACCTTAAAAGTTTGACATAGCCGATAAAACTTTTCAGTTCATAAAACAATCTCTATAAAAAGATAAAAACAATTCACAAAATTACAACAGCATCTTGTTATTTAAATACAGGGGTAATTTTAAATGAAAAAATAATGCACTATTGATTTTATATGGTTTCACCCATATCACTTTCTAATTACAGTTAAGCACGTTATGTAATTCGCTACCGCAATACAAATTTCAGCTGTAAATTATAACCATCAATATATGAACAAGGGCGGATATTCCTTAATAATGGAAGCAAACATATAGTTTCATTTCAAAAGCTTTTATTTCGGTCACTAGGACCATAAAAAGTAGACAAGACAATAAAACAACATACATTATAATCAGTAAATGCATGGTTAAAAAACACTCCACAGATAAAGCAGATACAAATTTTAAATCATGTGCAGAAATTTTGCCTGACAGTTTGGAGGAGAGAAAAGGAGGCGAAGGGTTAAAACAGCGACGTTGGAATATATCAATTGATATGTGCAATCGGCAAGTATCTAGAGAAATAGCAGCCATATTCATATACATAATTTAAAAGAAAATGTACACTATTTACAATAAAATCCAATTCATCAAAGGTAAATCTATATACAAAGTAATATAGGACTAATAACCAATATCTTGAGCGGCACTCTAGAAATCCGATATACAATTGTTCTACCGATACTCATTTTATGTTTTTTTCCTTTTGGATAAAGGCCCATGTCCTTCACCAAATCGTGTTTAAATATCTTGAGACAGAAAACACAATGGGTTTAGATGTATCATATTTTAAAACACGAAAAGCCTCCCTACAGTGGTCAAAACCCAAATTACGGCAGAGCTGTACAAGCCAGTACCGCCTCGCTTGTTGGTAGCCGGGACAAAAAAATAAAATATGCATTTCTGTTTCATCTTGTGTAATGCATACAGGGCAACCCTGCACTTTCTGCCCAGCCCATTTATTGGTGACCACACGCACTGGCAAAGTACTATATCTAAACTGTAGATATAATTTTTTTGCAACCAAAGGCAGGATATCGTCAAGGAAGATTTCTAGCTCATTATGGTCCTTTACTGTAAGAAACTGTGTCGTGAGAGAACCCAATTTCAGATTTGTCTGTATAGCTTCGAGCTTTAGGGTACGGTATGTCTTGGGTATTAAGGCTCGGGGGTCTTAAGTACTGGTAATGTCCGGAGTACTCCACAAGGAAGGTTGGCAAAGCTTTTCGCACTCGTGTTTCACACGAGCAAACCAGGGGACCCTTTTCAACAAACCCGGATAGGATAAAAGCTCTTTGGTCTCTACCTGATATGCTGTTAGTTCGGGAGTTGCCCAAAGTCTTCTTCAGAAGGTTCATGGTTTTAGGGTAATCATCTTCAATTGACGAAATACCCAGATCTAATCTTAGGGGAATTAGCGGGGTGCCCATTGGTAGACACGTTATTTGTCTTAAAAATCTGTTCTCAACTACAGCTAAGGTAGAAGACGAACAGTGCCCCCATAGTTCTGCGCCATAGCGAGAGGGTCCACGTTCTTGAGCCCTGTACATTTCTAGCGCGGGACCAATGGGTTTAAAGGGTGATTCCCTAGCTAATTTGGCTATACTCCCGGCAATCTGTGATAGCTTAAGCTTGGCTTTGGCTATTTGAGGCACCCACTGCATATCTTCTGACAGGGTTAAGCCAAGATATTCAAAGACAGTCACCCTTTCCAGACATGAACCATTCAATTGTGGGTTGGGACGTGTTGTCTTTGGAGGGTTGACGATCATAAATTTGGTTTTTGTGGTGTTAATCGTCAGGCCCCTAGTACTACAAAATGAGGCAAAGCGATCTAGAAACTTCTGGATGCCCATCGATGTTTTTGATGGGGCATCATTATTTGGTAGCTCTGCCAGAAGTGGAATTAATGTGTTGACAAAGAGGCAGAACAGGGTCGGTGTGAGCAAACAGCCCTGTCTTACACCTCTGCCAACCTGTAACCTACTGGTCAAACCTCCTCCTCTTCCACACCTAACTTTGGCATAGTTGTTATCATGCAACTTGATCAAGATGTCGAGTAGATATGGAGGGATCCCCAAGTCTCTTAAAACTCTCCACAGTTTGGGTCTAGGAACAAGGTCAAAGGCAGTTTTCAGGTCCACAAATATCAAATAGAGGCTGCCACCCTCCATTGATACTGTCTTCCAAGTGATTAGTTGAAATCTAAACACTTGGTCCAGTGTGGAGGTATTTTTCCTGAATCCTCCTTGAAAAGGGCTGATGATGTCATTTTCTTCTAACCAACCCTTGATTTGATCCAATAATACCCGAGCAAACAGTTTTTGAGTGACGTCGATCAAACTGATCGGTCTGTAGTTTTCTGGGTATAATGGGGAACCCTTTTTAGGTTTTGCCTGGCGAAAAGATGCGCTCTGCGCATCTTTTTCGCGCAGGCGAAAACCTGATGAGAACTGTAGTGTGGGTTTGGGTCGGCCCTCGTCATTCATTGGCTGGCTCCATAAATGGAGCCTAGCCATTGGACGAGGGGCCTGTCCGTCAATGCCGGACCAGATTCGGGGGCGTTCCCGAGATTCTTTGGCTTTTGCCGACGTCACGCGACATCAGCCGAAAGCCGGGAACGCCCCCAAATATGGTCCGGCATTGCCGGGACCTGCCTTTTTTTTTTTTGCTGACGTGTCGGGTTTCCTTGTTGGGAATGCCGCGTGACCTTCTGAGGAATATGCATTGGAAATCTCTGCCTATCCCAGCTCTCAATGTGTACTCCTGGGCGTGTTCGTGAACTCCAGAAAGTATTCCATTTACACTGCGGTGTAGGTGTAAAACTGTGACAACCGGTTTACTACTTTCTTTGTGAATACGGGCTTCAGCCTTCCACCTCCGCAGCAGCATCGTTTGTTTACCGCCAAAATGATTAAATAAAATACCGCCGCTATTCATAAACGGTAAATAACGCAACATAAACCTCGCACTTCTGCCCTCGGACTCCGAGGCTATAAATGTCTTTCTCTCGCTCCGAGCTCTCCGTGAGTGTGAGCAGAAGAGTGGTTTAATCCCACACCAGGGGACCCGGTGAGATTCACAAAAGAGACAGAAACACACCCGTCGGCATAAACATAACAACACAACAACAACCTCTAAAAGCGCCTTGAAGGGCTCTTTGTAAGACCTCAGCAGCGCTGCTTAAATGCGCCACTGCACCGCCGAGTGCGGCTTTCTTAATATATTCTTTGGGCCTCAATGAAAAGTAACACATTTATAACAAACTACTCACAACATTTTTTGTGCACGGAATAATTCCACAACATATGTGTTTATGTTGGGGGTTGCGCCCCCACTCCTTTTTATGTTATATTCCATTTTAAAATTCGGATTTTACGTGGATGTTAACACATTTCACCCCTAAAATGTGAAATATTTGCTCACGGTCGCATCCCTATGTCGCACGCCACCATTCGGGCAGTTACTAGGCGCTTTGCATGGTAGGCGAATTATATGACTAAAACCAGCGGGTATATTTAGGTTGGAAGGATCAAAGCCGAGTCGGCCTTTCAGGGTGTCGAACCCGAGACCAGAGCTTTCACGGACGCGTTATTAGGAGTAGGTGGATCAACCCACCGTGCTATCCGCGTGGCTTACTTATGGTTTTTAGTTTTCTATATGTATTAATTTTTATATTTCTGTATCCTTGTATTTCATACAACCTGACAACTCACGGAAAGTTCGGCGCACTGCGCCTGAAGACAAACAGGCCCTCTGCAGCAGATCACACAATGCGCTGGTGCCACTGCCTGCACCCCCCAGATACTGCATGCTCGGAGCAGGACCCCCCCCCAGCCCCCTCCGGGGCCCCCTGCACCCCCAGATACTGCATGATCAGAGCAGGAACCACACCCACCTCTCCCAGGAGGTGTAGGAAGCTCTCCCAGGTGTATCCTGGGTATTTTTTGTCGTTCCCAGGGTGGGAGGTCTCCGTCTCCGTCAATACCTTGAAAATAAACACCCGAAAGCGCTTTATCCCTTATTGTGGCTGTTGAACCCCAATTATTGCAAGTAAAAGTCAACAGTGCATACCCAGACAGAACCGCGGATCTGGGGGGTGGTCGGGGTGGGGGCGGGGCGTGGTGTTGTGCGTGTCTCCCAGACTTGTTATTTCCAAAACCTTTACTTCTCCTGAGATAGCTTTCTGATTCTGGGAGGTGGGGGTCACCAGATGCTTATGGGGCTGTCTCTGTGGGGTTGGGGCTGTGAGATCCAGTATCTTCTGGTGCCCCCCTCCCTTAGAATGCAGCTCGGCCTTGCGGGCAGGGTCCACCCTGTGCGTGTCAGCTTGTGTTTCTGTTCAGTTATGAGTGTTGTGCAGTCGCTATTTGTTTAGAAGCTGTTACTAAAACCTGCCAAAAATATACCTTGGCCCACACACTAGTGAACAGTGCACTAAACGACTTAATGATTGTGTGATTAAGCCGTCCACGACAAGCCTCGTATGTTTTTAGTCTAACATGTATGCTTATGTGGTTTAAGGTGAGTCAGTGTGAAATTCATTCTAAACACAAACACATTAATGAAGGATTGTGTTGCATTTCTCTAAAACGTGTTGCTCACATTAAAATGGTGCTGAATTTGTGTGCACGTGTGAGAGAGAGACTGGGTGTTGTGTGGATGTTGCTTTGTATTCTGCGTGTTATTTGTGTTTCTCTGTGTTACTATCTGCATTATTGTGTGCTTTGTTGTGTAGTGGTTTGTGTGTGTGTGTGGTGCTGAGTGTTGCTGTGCATGTTCTGTGTGTGTGTGTATGTTGCTATCTGAGCTGCTGTGTGGACTGTGTGCCCTGTGTGTGTGTTTTGGACAGGTGGGGGCCTGTGCGTGTCTTGCCCACAGCTGCCCTCTCTCCCAGCTGCTCTCACTCCAGGCCTCGGCTGTAGACCATACTTTTAGACCCCCCACTACACATTTGTAGAGGTCAGACTGCTATCCCTACATGGAGGGTGAAAGATGCCTTGCGCCCAGTGTCAAGGAAAGAAAAAGTAAAGAAAGAACATAGAAAGAGAGGAAAACAGAGGTGAAGAAAGGCAACGAAGAAAGACAAGCAAGACAGAAAAGAAAGAGAGAATGGAAAGAAGACAGAAATAAAGGCATAAAAAGTAGCTAAAGAATGACGGAGAGTGGTGGTGAAAGGTGGTACTTAAGAGGTAGAAAGCAGGAAATAGAATGACATTCGCAGCCTTTGATAGAGTTAGCCACAATGATCTTCTGTACACAGATTGGAGCGGTCTGGTAATAGATATGAAACCCGACTTCTCAGTCACTGAGGTTAAAAAAACGCTAAAGGGCCTGAATCTCACAAGAGCAGCAGGCCCTGATAACCTTCCAGCACTGATTATCAAAACACATCCAGACTGGTGGGCTAAATTCTTCGCAAACATGTTCCAAATTATTCTAGATACTGGGAAATTCCCTGATACCTGGAAAGGGGCAATAATACGGCCCATACATAAGAAAGGGGACATGAATAGGGCATTAGGTACTGTCGAATTGCAGGGATGAGATGTTTAAAGGAGAGATTGTGATTTTCATCCTCCATTAAGTTCCAGCCCAGATTACACAAGCGACAAGTGAAAACAAATGCAGGCATCGGCTGAAATACGTATGACGCAACGATTTTTTTTCTTCAAATGAAAAACTTCTAAGTGTAATTGTCCTATTTCAGCTATATATTTTTTTCTCTGGGGGTAAATATGTATCCCTGTTGGGAAACCTTTTACGGTATACTGCTATAATTTAGTTGCCATTCGTATTACTTGTTAGATGTCTCAGTGGGAGAGGCCAAGGAGTGTATAATCATGACATCTCCAATCCATGCTTTATGTTTCTGAGTAAGTATGATGTACCCTGGCAGTTAGTGGAGGAAGATAAGAGAAGTGTTGCCAATTCGAATTTGGGTTGAAATAATTATAACACCAGTGCGTTTAGGTCTAATAGCGATGGTTTTAATGCACATAATCATTACTTTCAGTAAGGGCATACTACCATTTCGCACTGGTCTCTTTATTACCGGACTGCAGTGCCCATTATTAGCAATGTTCAAAAAGGCTACTGTACATTTATTGTGAAAGTGCAAGTACGAGAGAACGGTCACTGCTACGAGGTCAAAAACTGAATGGGCATAGTCTGTCGTATTTAATATAAAAGGTGGGTTCAAACAATAACTTTCAGTGTCAAAGGATTGCACTACTGTGCAGGACATCACATTGTGTTGCTTTCAAGGAAGCCCGCTGCATGTCTTTTCCCATGCCTAATACATACGAGTCTGACACTACTTAACCACCAGCTTAGAAGTAATGTCTAATCAGGGAATCTCGAGTTTACTGTATGGTACAGGCCTTTGTTTCTCCTGAAGGGCTGAAGAAGACTCACTTACATTTCCGGGAAGTATGTGCTATATTTGTACAGTTCCATCCTACAGACCTTCCAATCAATGTTTTTTCTGCAACAGCCCCTTATCTGGAAGGTCGTAGGCAGCGTCCTCTGTATTCCCACCCTCAGGCCATGCATCTGTGTTCTTCGGTTCATGGTTCAAGGTGTAGCGCTAACATGACTATCACAGATCTGTAATGGGGCTTTCAGCCTGCTAGGAAGGTCTGTCTAATAACACTGGTAAAAACTGTCTGACTACGGGTGTTGCCCTACACCTCAAACCAGAAGGCCACTTAAAGTCATGGCACGAAGCACGCAGATGTCTAGAAGTGCTGGGACCTCTGTAAATGAGTTACAAACGCGAGAATCTGAAATTGTGTCCTTCCTGGCCATTTCTTTAGCACAAGAGGCTGACCTTGGTGGTTCTGGCTGTGTGGGTGTGTGTGGCTCTGGGTGTGTGGGGGTGTGTGGCTCTGGGTGTGTGGGGGTGTGTGGCTCTGGGTGTGTGGGTGTGTGTGGCTCTGGGTGTGTGGGTGTGTGTGGCTCTGGGTGTGTGGGTGTGTGTGTGTGGCTCTGGGTGTGTGTGTGTGGATCTGGGTGTGTGTGTGTGGCTCTGGGTGGGTGTGTGTGGGGGGGCTCTGTGTGGCTGTGTGTGGGGGACTCTGTGTGGGTGTGTGTGTGTGGGGGGCTCTGGGTGTGTGTGTGGGGGGGCTCTCTGTGGGTGTTTGTGTGTGTCATTTGCAAGACATTAAGCTATTGGCATTGTAAATGACAATGTTATTTATTTATGTTTAAAAAAACCATAAATAAAAATGTCAAGAGCAATGCCAATAGCTCTAACTTTAACAAAGGCAAAACCATTGCATTGTAAATGCTTGTTAAAGATTGGGACAATTTCAGCCCCGGCCCAGGTATTAGGGATGGGCATACCTTCTCCTTCCTTTGATTTATTCTATTTAATTACAAAGTGTGATATCTTGTGGATACACTGGAGTGTGTTACATGTGTACGACTCAAAACTAAGATTTATCAGTCCACACTTCAGCAGGAAGATTAGATTTACATACAGTGGTGCCCTCCTTAGACCACGTCCTAATTATTGACCAGAATGTTTTCATATCCCGAGTCAATAGGGCAAATGTAATATTTAGCCATTTGTTTTCTTCCCAGGCTAATTTTGCACTTAAAACAACTTCTTTATAATCAGCCCGTCTACTTTTTACCAGTGACTTTTCGTCCCCTTTAATGGCCTCCTGCAGTGCTGTCTTGGCTTTACGACATTTCTCATCATACCAAGAGTATGGACGATCATTGGTTCTCTTTGTTCGGCTAATCGGATTTAAAATATCAGCTAAGTCATCAATAAGCTGATTGTGAAGTGGTACAACCGAGTGTTGATGGAGAGGGTTGGTTCCATTAGCCTCAAGCGTAGATAGTTCCTGAAGTATTGGAATAACTGTTTGGTAGAGCTCTAACAGTTTCTCCGGGGACTGTTTCATTGCCCCCCATCTTATCCTTCTCCTGTCATTGGTCAGAGTCTTTCATCTAATGGGGTCCCAGTAGGGGGGCTGTACCAGAATCTGGAAACCCGAAGGATAGGGACAAAGCGTTGTGGTCACTGTCCGATCGTACAATAACCTCGAAGTCCTTCACCCGGTGCCAGGACCTACACTCGACCAGAATGTAGTCTATTTGGGAGGCCTGGCCGGTTCTATTAAATGTCGTCCTACTCTGTCTATCTGAAGGAGTACGGCCATTGCAAGCCCTCAGCGAGTGGGTTAGTGCAATGGCGTTAATTTGTAGGACCAAAGGTGACCAGGCTTTTGGGGGGTACGTTTGGGGGTCAGGTATAGCCCACTGCAAATCCTCCTCATTAGTGATAGCCTCAACTGTACCTATGAGGGGTTCAAAGTGGCAGTTTAAGTCTCCACCAACTATCAAGACTGAGCTAGATGGCACCCTCGGGATGAGGAGGTCTAATTCCTCCAGAGTTTAGATTCCTGGGCAAATGATACAGGGCGGGAATAGATGTTAATAATAGCTAGTTTCAGTTTAGATGGAAAGGTGAGGAGTACTACTTGGATATCTGGGGAGTAGGTATTCATGGGGGTGGGGTAGCAACCCACATGGGAGGCTACCCACAGAGACAATCCCCCCGATGGCCTTCCTCTCCCCCCCAGTACTAGCATGTATATTATAGGTAGCAAAGGCCACCCTTGCAAAATCTTCTCTCGCCCATGTCTCCTGCAACAGGCAGACATCAAGCTGGTCGACAAACACACCCCATTCGGGGGAAGATATTTTAGCCTTGATGCCTGCCAGGTTCCAAGAGAGAATCTTAAGATTTCCACAGTGCCTTGATGTAACATCAGGGTAACTAGAACCAATTGCTGGTGATATTTAGGGAGTAAAAGAATCTAAGACGTCCATGGGTAAGTTATTAGGGATAATTGTTGGGGTAGCCAACGGCAATATAGGTGGCGAAGATGCCTCTGTTTCCACCCCAGAAATAATCCCATCAATTCCCGTCTCTACCACACGTGCAGAAACAATGTTTACCTGTCGACCTTGGACTTCTGGTATCTCTTTAGGTGCTGTAAGGTTCCCCATGTGGATCCCAGTAGGAATAAACATTACCCTGCCCAGCAGTGCACCAACTTGGTCAGACAGTCCCCTAGACATTTTCTTGCTTACAACCTCCATATCTATTATTGGTAATAGCTCACAGGCCCCCTCCCCCTCTTCAGGGATATTGAAACGTGGCCGGCGGGCCTCGGAGAATGATTGGGGACTACCAATAGATTGTCAATCAACCTGGTCTAAGACAAGCGCCAGGATGCCCTTTGGGTGACAGGTTTGCGCTATATAAGTACACCTACATTTACATTTACATTTACAAGACGCTGAATCTGTTGCTGGTTGGGAAGATAGCTGGTAATGCAGAGTCATAGAAGCCAGGCCCGTTTAGAGAACTTCCTACCTGCGCACTCAAATCTCTACCTGCCCAGTTTTCCCATTGCCCTCTCCCTCCCTCAGCTACATGCTGAAGAGGGGGTGGGGGATAGAAATAGAGCAACGGGAGGGAGTGAATCCGAGTCGAGGCCACCGTTGGGATTAGATGACAAATATGCTCAGCCACCCTTCTGTCCCTGAAATTGATCAAAATACAATCACCCTCAATATATTTTGGTCTTTGGCCCACCCAATTGACCCTGCGGGCGAATAAGATTTCACTCTGTACTTGCGACGGTAATGGCCTGTTTGAGTTCAGCCAGTGAATACATTTGTTTTTAAGTTCAAAATAGTTCTCCTCCCTGTCATGATCCAGGGGTGGGACCCCAGCAAGCACAACAACATATGGGGACGATGCGGATGTTGTATCTAAATTTTGTAGCAGCGCTTTCTTAGTACCCTGATTCATTGGACTCCTGTGCAGGGTTTGAATTTCAGCTCTATTGTTAGTTACGGGAGCTGCCCCGGCCTCAGGACTGGTCGTAATCATTCCAACCATGTTCTCAGAAGTGTGGCTCACTGGTTAGAGCGCCAGACTCTGATGCAGAGGTCTGGCCCGGACCAGGGTTCAATTCCCGTCACGGCAGGGTCTTGGGCTCAATGTCCTCGGACCCGATAATTCTCTCGCCTCGGTGCCTACTCTAATCATGGGTCCCACTCTGCAAATCTGGGCAATAGCTTGCTTAATCTCCACACCGGCCCTACCGCTAGGATGCCTGGCTTCACCTTGGGGTGCCCAGGAGTGGGCACCTGACAGGAACAGGCCAGGACGGGTTCCTCAGCGGCACAGCGCGGGAACACACTGGCTAGTGTAACCAGGCACTTTATAAGCTCAGTATTATTATTATTATTATTATTATTATTATTTACCCCCGCGTGTGGCCTACAGGATGAATCTTTAATTGTCGTAACCCCAGTACTCCTGCTACAAACTACTGGAGTTATATTGGCCTGGGCTGTGGGTGGTGGAATGGGGCGAGCAGGGGGCATACACAATACATTTGTTGGGACCTCAAAGGATCCAGCATCACTCCCCCTTAAGTTAGTATGATCAGCAGCAGATAATGTCTCAGAACGTAAGAGCCTTTCCTCCAAAGATGAGTCTTTCCAAGAGGGGAGAGAACGATCTAACCAATACCTCCTCCATTTTCTCCCAAAAATCCACACCACCTTGGCAGTCTTGAACATTACCCAAATTTGAACCATTCATAGACTCTAGATTGTGCAAAGGACATTGTTCTAGTGTAATTTCCACTTCTGGTGAAGCTGTGGATCCTTTACTCATTGGTTTGCAAATGTTAGCATTTTTGTTTCTCTGGAGACCATCACCCCGCTTTCTTTTGGCAACTATCTCCCGGACTTGTGCCCCTGTTTGCAATGAATTACTGGCACACCTAGTTAGTGTACGAGAGACACAAACAGGCTTTTTGATTACATTACCAGTATTCGTGGTCACTATTACAAGCTCCGGGGCTTGGAGAAGCGGTCACAGAGGTATTCAGTGTAGTCTCTAGATGTATTGCCTCGCAAGGTGACTGTCCAGCGCCTCCCTTAGTGGCAGATGGGACACTAGCCAAAACTGGAGGTTGTTCAGGTGACCTTGCATATGCTAACACACCCAAGGACGAGCGTTTAGCTAACAAGGGATCTAGGGATAGGCGTCGTTCTGTTAACTTGATTTTGTGTTCCAGGACCGATGTTGCTCTGATTAGAAATTGGTCCAGGGTCCCCACTACTGATCCACCTGTGTTAGATGCCCTCTTGTTACTCCCCCTGTTGGCCATCGCAAATTTTTAACCAGCCTCAAAAACAAGTACATCCAACAGTAATACTTAGGGGGTATGCAAAAAGACGTATAGTCACCAACCTGACAATCAAGATGTACGAGAGAGGGCCCAGCCCAGCCTCTACCAGTCTCTAACAGGCACAAACAGGCCCGCCCTTTGTCCCGGGCTTTGTCCCGGCTGCGACCCACGCCGCGGGACTGAGGGAGTGGCTTATGTGCGCGATGTCCACGCCTCCCCCTGAGCCAGAACAGGTGTGCGGTCACAGGTGCACCCTGGGGAGTGTGTTCCTGTCCCCTGGTGTGAGCGCCGTAGAGTCAGGTCCAAAGCGGCATGCAACCTCCTGTGTCCCTCGAATTCCGCGCTCCTCACACCCTCGGGAATAAAAGTCTGCGAGAAGGAACCCACGCTCAGGGGTCGAGGCAGTGCTTATGTGTGCGATGTCCACGCCTCCCCCTGAGCCAGAACAGGTGTGCGGTCACAGGTGCAGCCTGGGGAGTGTGTTCCTGTCCCCGGGTGTGAGCGCCGTAGAGTGAGGTCCAAAGCGGCAGGCAACCCCCTGTGCCCCTCGAATTCCGCGCTCCTCTCAGCCTCGGGAATAAAAGTCTGCGAGAAGGAACCCACGCTCCGGGGTCGAAGCAGCGCTTATGTGCACGATGTCCACGCCTCCCCCTGAGCCAGAACAGGTGTGCGGTCACAGGTGCACCCTGGGGAGTGTGGTCCTGTCCCCGGGTGTGAGCGCCGTAGAGTCAGGTCCAAAGCGGCAGGCAACCCCCTGTGTCTCTCGAATTCCGCGCTCCTCTCAGCCTCGGGAATAAAAGTCTGCGAGAAGGAACCCACGCTCAGGGGTCGAGGCAGCGCTTATGTGCACGATGTCCACGCCTCCCCCTGAGCTAGAACAGGTGTGCGGTCACAGGTGCACCCTGGGGAGTGTGGTCCTGTCCCCGGGTGTGAGCGCCGTAGAGTCCGGTCCAAAGCGGCAGGCAACCCCCTGTGTCCCTCGAATTCCGCGCTCCTCTCAGCCTCGGGAATAAAAGTCTGCGAGAAGGAACAAACATTTCAATCTCGCAGATTTGTATAAAGTTCAAAATAATACAAAATGCAGCGTGCCTTGGCTTGAATCATTATCGCATGTGAAAGAAATAAGCTTGTCCGACCACCCTTCTTGGTGAAGGAATGCCAACGGAAAGTACACAGTGCGTAAACGCAATCTTGTTAGATAAAATCTAAACTGACAATTAGTAGAAAAAGTTAAATAAAATTGCAGTGGGTCAGGAGACAGTTCGGACACTTCTCTATCGCCCGAGTGATGATCGTGCCTATAACCCCTAAACCGGTGCGCCTCTTTGATAATAGCCTTGGCATTAGGAGGGATGCTTTCAGGGTTTTCAAAAAGATATTCTAAACCTATTTTATGGAATCTTTCCTTCAGATAATGGAGATCAGGTATCTTTAGGGCATTGTCCAAGTTTAGACAATCTTTGATGACTGCTCTAGAAAAATATTAGGTAATCAAAGAGCCAAATCTTTGTCTATAAAAACAGAGGGACGCTGCCCATGCGATCTTCTATTAACTCTAGACCCAGTTCCTGATGACAAAATTGGGTGGAAGCACTAATTGGGGTATTCAGCAATCTTTTAGTAAATTTAGTCTCTATTACTTTGAGCTGTTGGCTCTTGTTGTATCCCCAAACCCCAGTCCCCTAAGGCAATGGAGAGACATTTAGCTCTATAGAAAGTGATGAATTCCTTTATAGGCTTATGTCCCAATTTACAAGCGAATCTGAATAGAGTGTCTATTGCTCTACTTGTCTGCTGTGCTCTAATGGTTAAAAGTGTTCCTCAACTCAGTTGATTATTAAATAAATTAACAAAATCCCAAAAATTATTTACTTTTTCTATCCTCTTTACCTGTACAGTAAAAGTTTGAGTTTGCCACAAGATGGCCGTGGGATAGGAGCTCAGAATGCGAGCTCCTGGCCAGGGATCGCTAACAAACTGAAAATCCCACCCGACCACCCATATCCACACTGCCAAAAGAATCAGGACTCACCGGAACCGACCAGGAGAAGAACTAAGATGATGGCGAGTGAGAATCAAAGTGAATTCAACGTCCCGCGCCCGATGCCTACAGGACGCCCAACACTCCTGTTTGAGGTGATTGTCACGACAGTACCCTCCAAACAACCCCTGGACAGCCCTGATCTGGACTCGTGGGAGAGTTGCGAAGCCAACGGTTAACCACACCTGGGCACAGGTGCTGGGAATCTGGATCAGTGTGCATTCCTCCGCCGGTTCTGCCCAGAATGCCGTCCCGAAAGAGAGACTGACCGACCCCCAAATGGCTGCTCCTGTTCCACTCGCAGCTCTCCCCACAGCTTCTATTATGCCCCGCCAAGCACAGGAACACCCAGCGGAGCAAATCCCAACTTCCTCCCACCATGACCAGACCGGAGGAGACCTTTGAATGAAGACACCGGCAATGGACCTACAATGAGCAACGTCTCGTAAGTTGAGACTGCCTAACCCCAAGATGGCCGACTCGGCCCACCCTCCCCCTGGAGAATTTTTCTCCCTTGATAACTCACAAAACTAGATTCTATTCAAACGCAGATTTCTCCTTACACTCAATGTCTTGATCGACTAACAACTCACCTTTTATCTTACGGCCAGTCGGTACGCACCACCACCACTCAATTGCTGGATTGGCCTGTGATGGCTGCCACCTGGCCGCCACCTGGTAACTCCCGACTACCCGAAGCTACGCGACTGACCCCCGGTCCATCCAAATGAAGCAGGCCTCTTCTCAGAACACGGACACCCACCTCACTTGCACCACAGGACTTTACTCATCGAAAGAACGCCGACCTGGCTAAAAAATCTCTGCCCCGACGTTTTGACTTGATCTCAAGATGGCCGCCCTCCCACTTTTGTTCTGGGCTATAGAGAATCTTGGGGGCCGACTGAATTCGAACTTTCAAGCACTCGTCCCCGTTGCCGGACTTCAAGATGACCACCTCAGTGAGACCCTCCGCGATACTCTTTCCTCGAGTGGTCTAAAATCATTGGCCATCGCTCGGACCTCGACCAGCCTTCACTCGACCCTGTTCCCGCTCACCCACCAGGACCTTTACTCTGAGAACTTTCCCTTGACAGCTTAGACCTAGCCATTTTGACTGATGCCCAATGGAGCTACCTTGTTTAGCTAAAGGGGAGACTGCAGTGGATTCCCTCCTTGGACGTCACCTACCTAGTCAGTCTTTAGACAGACTTCCTTTCGTCTCTTCTGTTGTCTCTTCCCTCATCCTCCCTCCTCACACTTCCCCTTTCCCCCTCCTCTATTTATGTCTCTCCTTCTCTCCTCTCTCAATCTACTGCTTATTTTTTGACATAATGTGTAATTATCATTTCTGTTACATTGTGGATACCTTTGGGTCTAGCCAGCGCTATATAAAACTCTTTAAATAAATACATTTGTAGTCTTAGGGCCCCATACCATTATATATGACTTGATGAAATTGACTTTTAGATCTAGAGAAGACATCAAATCAGTAAAAGCGTCAAGTAATTTCTGTAAGCTTACAGCTGTCTTTGCCAGTAAAACTGTATTGTCTGCATACGGTAATAAAGGAACCGGTTTATTGCCAATTTTGGGGAAGTCAAGCTCCCTTCTTAATAGAAAAGCCTACAGCCCATTTGTGTAAATTAAAAACAGGATTGGGACTAGGATACATCCTTTGCAGACACCCTCTGTCGAGATAATTGGATGAGTTTTTTCCCCCTTTATTGCCATGTCTCATGATAACTGTAGTATTGCTGTGAAGCCTACGTAGGAGGATTACTAATGCCTTTTCGACACCCATGACTTCCATCATGGACCACAATTTATCCTGATTAACAGTGTCTGGCCTGGTGGATGGAGCCCTTCCTGGCCTTCACATGCTTACTAACAATTAAATACAAATTAAGACATTGCTCTGTCGTGCCCATCCCCTTCCTAAAACCATATTATGTTTTGGATATAATTCCTGTAGTCGAGACCCAGTATTCTAGGTGGGCAAGAAGGACCCTATCCACTACTTTAGCTGTGGCATCAATCAATAAAATAGGCATAGGATCGTTCCTATTGCCCTTTTTAAAAACAGGGACCACTATTGCCTCCTTCCATGACGCAGGCAAAGTGCCAATAATGGCTGCTTTAAAAACATTTGTAAGTAAAGGTGCCCATAGTCTTGGATTTCTTTTAAAAAGGTCAAGGAGGATCCAGTGTGGGCCAGGGGCTTTCAAGCGAATACCCTGCACTAAGGCCTCCTCCACCTCAGCGACTGAGATAGACAAACTAAGGTGGGTGGCTATAATTATATCGTTTGGCATATCCCTTTGGTCCACCTCTATTACCTTTTGTAGGGGGTTAAAAATACCAGAGAAGGGAGCTTCCCATGATTCAAGCATGATCAGCGAGTCCATGAGCTCCTTCTCTTTCAAGGTCCAACCATGCCACCCTCCTCAATTCCGCCTTTCTGTCTCCAATCACATTTTTATATTTGTGCCTCATGAGTTTAATTAGATCTCCATCATGAGGAATGACACGAAGGGCGCTTTTTAGTCCATTATGGGCCCTGCAACATTCCATGTTAAACCATTGGGCCTTAAAGGGTTGCTTATCTGATAGAGACTACTAGCCGCAGATTCCTTAACGTAGAATATTCCCCAGGCGTGAGACTGGACACAGAAAACTTTCTTGCCGAGCATCCCTGCGCGCCGGGTGCCACGCGACTCCACCCAACGTCCTCCGCGGGCGTGATGTCAGCGAGGTCACATAAGCCCCACCCCAGCGTGCTGACTTCAGTTTTCTTCTTTTCCGCGTGCAACGCGGACCCGAATCGTGTACTCTTGGCCTGTTTCAGGCCTCCCTTTTTCGCCTTGAGCATTTTTCTTGGGAACAGTGTGCGAATGCCTTCGGGCTTCAAAACGTGCTCATCTTGCGCACGCCAGATGTCGGCGACGGATCCTCACTCCATCTACATGTGGTGTTTGGGAGAGCACCACGACTCCACAGACTGTGAGGCGTGTCAGCAACTGAAACCAAAGTCCCGGCGGGAGTGCCGGATGAAACTCCTTTCGGCACGCATGTCCTGGTCGGCATCGTCACCGCGTCCGTCCCCCGCGGACAGCTTCAAGAACCTGCGTCTCCGACATCGTCCTTTTCGCAGTTTGTCCCTGTCCCCGACCTATTGGAAGGCGTGGGTTCTCCGCAGGTGGTGCGGCCCCGCGCGTCGCCACCCAATCAGCAGTTTCTCGGCCCGGGGTGACTAGAGCCCAGATGGAGGCCTATGCGGCGGTCTTGCAGGCCTCGTTGGCTCCTCCTTCTGGGATGTCTGCGGATCCCTTGCCGCACGCGGGGACTTCAGCGGTGTCGCCAGTGGCTCCGGCCCCAGCCCCAACAGGTTCTGCATGAGCACCGCCCTGCGCCGCATGACCCTGTCTGTCTTTCCCTTCACCCTTATGCCAGGGGCCCTCTTTTACAGACTGCCTTTCCCTCCCTGTCATCGGTTTTGTCCCCCCCCCCCACCGTCATGGGAGGCCTGCCGGTTAGATTCCAGGGGCGCAATATCTTTGTCTCCACCAGCGTGGCTTGCGGGCCCTTAACACTCTGTGTGTCTTGGCTAGGGCCACTTCTTGCTTGTGGGACTCTGCTGAGTCCCTTCTATCTGCTGTTTCTTGGGAGGGTGCCTGTGTTTATCTGCGGCACCATGTGTTGGATGGCCGGGAGCTGGCGTCATTAATTTTTCCTCCGCTCTGGACGTTTCAGAGGTGCTTGGTCGTACCATGGCTTCTTCTGTGGCCCTTCGCCGCCATGCTGGCTACGGGATAATGTGTTCCCGAAGAATTAGGAAATGGCTGCTGGATCTTCCTTTTGATGGCACTCTTTGTTCCACGCCCCTGCGGACTCTGCCATTCAGAGGTTTCTGGCTGGGTTCGTCCTCCTCCTCCTCCTCCTCCTCCTCCTCCTCCTCCTCCTCCTCCTCCTCCTCCTCCTCCTCCTCCTCCTCCTCCTCCTCCTCCTCCTCCTCCTCCTCCTCCTCCTCCCCCTCAGTGCCCGGTGAGCCATTCTTGTTTTTGGGAGGTGTTCTTCCATGGTGTTCTGGGGCTTTGTTGCGAATAGCCCAGGTTGTGTGTGTTCTGTGTGATTATTGTGCCTTCCGGTACTTTTGTTGGATGTTGGTGCTGTTGGCTGCTGGTCCGGCCCCCTTTTTGATTGTGGTTTTGGCTGTTGGTCGGCCGTGTTGGCCCTGAGATTAGGCCTTCTGTGTATTCTTTTTGGCTGATTGGCAAGCCGTCTGCGGTTCCTCCGCAAGTCTTTTTGTTGCCCTCTGCTGCGGATACTTTTTCCTAAGAGTGTTCCCATGTTGCCCCAGTATTGGAACTTTCATAGATTCCCATGCTTTGTATCATTCTTCGTAGTCAGCCTGGGAGCCTCGGTAAATAGAAAATACCACAGCAGTTTGTACAAAAGAGAAAGAAAGGCCTAGGCCTCATCTCATTTTGTAGCATATCTACCTCTTTTTGTAAAAGAGACCAAAAAATTTGCAACAACCAATCAGATTAGCCTCACCCCATAGAACCCACATGAGAGAGCCTCAGAGCCTCAGATTTTCTACCGCACGTTGTGCTAAGGGAGTCTCCACTGAGCTCTGCTCAGATTTCTCTTAAATTTTTGGATTTCAACTGTATTCTCTTCAGGATGCTGTTTTCCCCTTTTTTCATCATCAGACATGGAGAAAAAAGGCCTTTTTAGAGCTTTTGCTACTTGTTGTAAAAAGAGGCGTTAGGTGAAGGACACTCATAAGATGGCATGTATTGCCTGTATCCGGACCACAAGTTCTAGGTAAGAAAAACATAAGGGTCCGTGAGGGCCGTCTTTTACCTGGTTACAGAAGCTAAAATCTAGAACAGATCCAGTTTCTAGTATGACTGTGATGAGGCCTCGTCGGCTGCGTCTTCGTGAAGATCTAAGAGGGAATACGATCTCACCTGGTTTCTTGTGAGCAGCGCACTCAAAACGCCTTCAAAAGACCTCCCATGGGTCTGGCAGGCGCAGTCCACCTGAATCTCCTCACCGAGTTGTAAAGGAGAGGAAGGGACTTATAACCGGAGAAACTGGTGTGAGGAAGTCTAGCTCGTCGACTACGATGGCAGTGTCGACGACGACACTGTCGACGACTATGGCAGTGTCGACGACTATGGCAGTGTCGACGACTATGGCAGTGTTGACGACTATGGCAGTGTTGACGACTATGGCAGTGTCGACGACTATGGCAGTGTCGACGACAATGGCAGTGTCGACACCGTCGACGACGGCACCGTCGACGACGACGGCACCGTCGACGACGACGGCACTGTCGACGACGACGGCACTGTCGACGACACTGTCGACGACACTGTCGACGACGACGGCACCGTCGACGACGACGGCAGTGTCGACGACGACGGCAGTGTCGACGACGACGGCAGTGTCGACGACGACGGCAGTGTCGACGACGATGGCAGTGTCGACGACGGCTGTGTCGACGACGGCTGTGTCGACGACAACAGCGTCTACGGCACCGTCGACGACGACGATGGCTGTGTCGACGACAATAGCGTCGACTACGATGGCAGTGTTGGCGACGATGGCTGTGTAGACAACACCATCGGTGATGGCAGTGTAGACGACACGGTCGACGACGATGGTAGTGTAGACGACACCGTCAACAACGATGGCAGTGTAGACACCGTCTACGACGATGGCAGTGTAGACGACACAGTCTACGACGATGGCAGTGTAGACGACACCGTCTACGACGATGGCAGTGTAGAAAACACTGTCTACGAGGATGGCAGTGATGGCAGTGTAGACGACAGCATCGATGACGATGGCCAGTGTAGACGACACCGTCTAGGACGATGGCAGTGTAGACGACAGCATCGACGGCGATGGCAGTATAGACCGCGTCAACGATGACAGCATAGACGACGATGTCTACATTGTCTACGACAACCGTCAACGACAGTGTCGTCGGGTAAAAAAAATAAAAAAACTTCTGTCAGGGAGAACAGCCTGTGACAGAAGGGCATGCTGTAGTTACAGTGCCAGATGATGATTATGATTCATCTGATGAGGACCAGAATGTGGAACATATCCAAAATCCTGATGCAGTATAAGACGATTATGTTATCCCAGATCTGGCTTCACCATCCCCGGACCTTGTGCATTCACCTCCAGCTGACAGAGGGGGTTTCCATAATCTTATGGAAAGAGCATCTAAAAGATTTGACCTTTCTGTTCCTGTGGTACAATCAGACTGTTTCCTCTATGATTTTAAAGAACCTTTCAAGAAATCTATTCGTTCCATTCCCATAGTAGAGCATGTTTGGAATGAAGGCAAGAAGGTGATGCAGTCTCAAGCTACTGTAACTCCGGTTCTACCGCGTCTGGAGAAAAAATATAAGGCACCGGAGGACAGTCCAGCCTGTCTTATTGGTCAACCTAGCCCGGACTCGGTTATTTCTCAGGCGACTCAAAGAAAATCAAGAAACCCGACGGCACCCCTGACTGCACCGCCCGACAGAGAGGGCAGGCGCAGAGACAATGTAGGCAATAGGTTTTCCTCTGTCTAGCCTCCTTGTTAGGGCCTCGAACGCACTAGCAATTTTGGGACGATATGATCGCCAAATGTGGTGCGATCTCTCTCCTTTCATTGATCAGCTTCCAGTGAGTGCCAAAGCGGAAGCGAGAAAGATCCTGGAAGAAGGTGAATGATCTTCATCTGAGATTATAGATTGTGCAATGGACATTGCTACAACGTCTTTTCGTGCCTTGGCAGGTTCAGTGGTCCTGAGGCGTCAAGGTTGGCTGAGATGTACCTGGTTTTGCCTGAAGGTGCAGAATAAAAGTCTGGATCTGCCCTTCGAGGGAGATATGCTGTTTGGCAAGCATATAGATGATGCTTTACAAGACATTAAAAAACGATACCGAGACGGCAAGATCATTGGGCACACTTCAATATCGAAAAGTACCTTTCCGGGGTGCAAGAGGAAAAGGTTTCTCTAAATATGAGGGAGGGTATCAACAACGCTACTCCTCCTATTCACAATCCTCTCAATCATTCAAGCCTTAGTACTCTCAAAGGCAAAATCAATCAACGTCTTTCGTAGACAAGAACGTCAAGGGAGAGATACAGCTGTTCGGGCTCCGCTCCGCGGATATTCACAAGGGTGTTGGCCCCGGTAGCAACATTCCTAAGGAAACAATCACTGGAAGTTTTTTCCTTTACTTAGACGATTGGTTGATAAAAGCTCTGTCTTCTCAAGCATCGACAAGGGCAGTCGAAAGGAAAAATCAGAAATCAGTCTTTATTCCATCCAGGAGGGTCAAGTTCCTGGGCTCCATTCGGGATACAAAAAGCTGCAAGGTTTTTCCTGCGGAAGGACAGAAAAAGCTAATCTTCTTTGCCAACCATTTACAAAAGAGACGATCCCTGTCAGTTCGCCTATACAAGTCTTTCCTAGGATCGATCTCATCTGGCATACCATTAGTTCCGCATTGCAGACTGTGAATGCGCCCCTTGCAATAACAACTAAACGTGTGAGGGCGCCAAGTGGAAGGTTCTTTCGAGGACAAGATAAAGGTCCCTCCTCTCATGAGAAAAGCAGCAGGCTGGTGGGCTATCAAGGAGAACATCTCGAGAGGTCACTCTTTCAGAATGGCTCCGTTCTTCTCTGATTTTAACCACAGACTCCTCTATGGAAGGGAGGGGTGCTGTCTTACAGGACCTCCAAGTGAGCAGTCACTGGAACGCAGAAAAGCGTTTTCTTCATATCAATCTCTTAGATCTCATAGCGATTCGCCTAGCCTTGCAGGCTTTCAGGCCGAAAGTTCAAGATGCAACCGTGCTGGTCAGGACGGACAACACGACAGCCATGCATTACATAACCAAGCAGGGAGGTACGAGGTCTCATCTGCTCTCGAAAGAAGCCCAGGGAATATGGGACTGGGCAATTCTCCACAATGTCGTTCTTTCAGCAGAACATCAGACACCTTGAGTCGTCTGAAATCGGCCTGTCACGAGTGGGAATTGGATCGAGACATTCTGGAGGAAGTGTTTCAACGCTGGGGAACTCCAAAAATAGACCTGCTTGCAACTCCAGAAAACAGGAAATGCCGACTCTGTGCAAGCAGGGATCACCATCGAGGGTCGATAGGGAATGCTCTTTCGATGTCTTGGTTAGGCGCACTTATTTACGCCTTTCCTCCAAATCCCCTAATCCCACGGCTTCTCAGGAAAAGAAAGATGGAACCTTGCAGGATGATCTTTATAGCACCAGCGTGGCCGCGCTAATTCTGGTTCACACAACTTCTCCTGCTTTAACAGGTCCATACATTTCACCTATGTCCCATTCCATCTCTATTAACAATGTCCCAGGGACAGGTGATACATCCAGATCCTAGTTCTCTCCATTTGAAGGCCTGGCTCCTGAGCACAGAGAATTCCACGGCTTAGATATCCCTCATGGATGTAGGGAGATATTAACTCAAGCTCGTGCACTAAGTACAAACAAAACCTATCGTGCTAAAGTGAAGTGCTTCTGCCTGTGGTGTCATCGTGAACACATCCAACCATTCTCTTCAACTTCTCATCAAATACTGCCTTACATTCTATCGCTGGCTAAATCAGGCCTTTTCTCATTCTTCCATCAAAGTACATCTGGCAGCTATTTCAAGATTCAGAAGAACAGCTTCTGGTTCTTCTCTCTGGTCTGCTAGAATTATCAAACAGTTCCTGAAAGGTCTTTTCAGGGTTTTTCCTCCAGTGCGGCCACCACCTCCGGCTTTGAATCTCAATCTGGTTCTGGCTCATCTCATGAAACCTCCATTCGAGCCTCTCCACGGGGTGGATTTAAATTTTTTGTCTTGGAAATTAGCTCTCCTTTTAACCCTCACATCAGCTAGGAGAGTAGGAGAGTTGCAAACTCTATCCATTTTAGAACCTTTTCTACAGTTAAAAAAGGACACAGTGTTTTTAAAGACCAATCCAAAATGTAGTCCAAAGGTCCCTTTGAATTTCCATTTGAACGAACCAGTGGTTCTAAAGTCGTTCTTCCCTCGACCAACATTCCCTGCAGGAAGGTCTCTACATTCTTTAGATGTCCAGAGATGTCTCAAACTTAATCTTGCACGCACAAATGATTTGAAGAAATTATCTCAACTTTTAGTGCATCTCGAAAAGGTCTTCCTTTCTCAAAACAAGGAATCACACGCTGGATTTCAAGTGCAATTCATTGCCACCAAGCGGCAGGAAAGCCGCTGGAGAGACATGTACGAGCTCACTCCAAAAGATCAGTTTCATCTTCGGCAGCTCTCTTCGCTGGAGTCCCTATAAAACACATTTGTAGGGCGGCTACATGGAGCTGTGCCCATACATTCACAAAGCATTTCTGCCTGGACTCTTTCATAAGGAGCGAAGCAGCAGTAGGACAAGCAGTCATGAGGAATCTTTTCCAATGAGAGGTGAGCTTTCCCTTCTATCCCTCCTTCCTATGATTCACATTTTGTATCACATAATGCTTCTGATGTATTGTTACAAGTTACATGATTGTCATATGATGACGGTTATGCAGAGATATTGTAATACTCAGGTGGCAAAATGTGCACTGGTGACTTACTGCTAGCTACTCTGATACAAAGCATGGGAATCTATGAAAGTTCTAATACTGGGGCAAGAAAACAAGTTACTTACCTGTAACTTTGGTTCCCCAGTACTGGTAACTTTCATAGATTCCCATGCGCCCACCCTCCTCCCCTGGGAAAGCTCAGCATTCAGCAAAAGTGGTTACTGATACACAACGACTGTGAAAATCTGAGGCTCTCACCTGGGTTCTATTGGGTGAGGCTAATCTGATATGCTACAAAATGAGATGAGGCCTAGGCCTTTATTTCTCTTTTGTACATACTGCTATGGTATTTTCTATTTACCGAGGCTCCCAGGCTGACGACGTAGAATGATGCAAAGCATGGGAATCTATGAAAGTTACCAATACTGGGGAACCAAAGTTACAGGTAAGTAACTTGTTTTCTTCTTGGGACGTAACATCCCCTATAAGGGGTAGTGGTAGCGTTATATAGCCCTATCATGTGCTGCGGAGGGGTGGTCGTCCTTTGGGCCTCTGCTCTCCATGGCGTCCCGGTATGTCGCAGGTGCGATTTTCTCTTTCTTCTTCCGTCTGCACTTTTAGCTGTGCAGCCGTACCTGTCTTGTCTGCTTCTTGCGGCTGGGGATCCGCTGCTTAGTGGATTGGTTCCGTCAGGGGCGGTCCCCTTTTGGGGTGGCTCAGGATGGTTTACTAGCTCTGCCCTTTGTTCTGAGGTGGTCCGGACGTTTAGTTTCGTGGCGTAGTCAGCAGCTGGCTGCCCCCCCCTGCTCTTCTGTTCTGTGGCGGGCGACCTTGTCTTAGGCCCTGGCTCTCCTGTTTTCTGTCCTATGGGACCTTTGTGAGGTCTCGTTCTTATTTTTCTGCCTGCCTTATTGCTGAGGCGCTGTTCTGTCTTGACTTCGAGCTATGAGGGGCTCGGCTGCCCTCTTCACTGGGTTGTTTCCTGGTGAAGGGCTTTGCTGTACTTCTACCCCTTCTCCTTGGAGTCTGTTGGTGGCTCTTCTTCCTCTGCGTTGTCTATACCTTGGGGCTTCCGTGGAGGTCCCTGGTACGTTGACTGGGCTTGAGGTGGTCTGGCCTTCTACGTTTTACCTTTGCTTCTCCTGTTGGTGGAGGCTGGGTTACTTCTTTGTCGTAATGACACATCCCCTGTGGGGCTGGAGTTACTCCACAATGCCGAGGTTCTCTTCAGCTCAGGGCCTGTAACTCATCCCCTGTTTTGGTGGACGGGGGTATTTTTCCCTGTCCCCGTGACTGGTCCCCTGTTGGAGGTCTTGTGCTCGTCTGAAGCTGCAGGGGTCCTCTCGCAGACCCTCCTCCCCTTTGGGTATGGCGATGGTATCTATTCTACGTTAAGGAATCTGCGGCTAGCAGTAACGATGTATCTGGTAGAGACGATTCTAGCCGCAGATTCCTTCACGACCCACCCTTCCTCCTGTTCTGCGAGGACCCTCTGCTTTGGTTTTCTGCAGTCGCCTCCCCTTGGGTGTCTTGTCTTCTATGGGTGTCCTCTTCATTTTCTTCCGGTCAGGCATCCTTCCGTCCGGCTGGTTTCCCTCCAGCGTGAGGGACTACTTTGTCTCTTTCTCTTTGTTGATAGAGTTCTGATCCCCTCCTGGTCTTCTTCGTTGGGGGTTCTTATACCTGTCCTTGACCACCTCCTCCTTTCAGGAGGTATGGCCATCCTTGGCAGTATAGTCTGGAGATGGATTACTTTGCTCCTCTGTTCCGGGCTTGGGGCCCTTTCCCTTGTGGTTGTGGTTGCAGACACTCTTTCTTTCTGTCATGGAGCTTTCTCAAGCTTGTGCCTCCAGGATGGCTCTCGCCTTGGCTTGCAAGGTGGTTCCATGGAGTGGTGCTTAGGCTTTTCTTGCTATCGCTTCGCTGCTCTGGCCTGCTAGTGCTTTACTGCCACTTGGTGCTTTTGCCTTGGTTTGCACCAGTTGTTCCTCAGGATGGTGCTCGGATCTTTTCGTGCTCTGGCCTGCTGTTGTCGCCTTCTGGTGCCTTGGTGCCACCTGGCGGGGTTTCTCACCTTTTGTTTCTCTCTATTTGTCTATCAGGTTTTTCGCACACTGTTCCCATGCTCTCCTCTGTTTTGTTGTGATGTCTCCGCGTTGTGTCGTGAAAAAGTTCTCCAAAGCAAACTGACGTCAGCGCGCCGAGGTGGGGCTTATGTGACCTCGCCCGCGGAGGACGTTGGGCGGAGTCGCGTGGCACCGCCCCCTGACGCGCAGGGATGCTGGGCAAGAAAGTTTTCCGGGTCCAGTCTCACGCCTGGGGAATATTCTAGGTTAAGGAATCTGCGGATAGAATTGTCTCTACCAGATACATCATTACCGAAGGTAAGTAACTCGTACTTTGGGGGCATTTCTGGTCAGCCTTTTGGCTATGTCTGAGCAAAGTGAATGAATGAATGAGGGTTTTGTAGAGCGCATAGTAACCCGGGAGCATCCCAGCGCTGAAAAACCAAGACAGGAGATAAGGTGGGGTGACCAAGGAGGGAAGTGAAAAGAGTGGTTCAGGGGAAGAGGTGCATTTTCAGTAGTTTCCTGAATCGGAGATGATTGGGTTCACTCCTGAGTTTGAGAGGTAGGGCGTTCCATAGTTTAGCCTTGTTCACCGAGAATCGCCGACCTCCTGTGCGTGTCTTTTTTACTCTGTGGACTGTGATAAGGTGTTCATGGTCTGAGCGGAGGGGTCTTGTGGCTTTGTAAGGCGTGATAAGGTTTTTGAGGATGGGGGGGGCCCTTGTCCTGTAGAAGTTTGTGCCAGACAGAGGGCCTTGAATTTTACTCTTTCTCTTATGGGGAGCCAGTGCAGGAGTTTCAGCGCTGGCTTGGCCGAGGTTCTGGCCGGGGTGTTCGTCAGAAGCCGGGCAGCGGCGTTCTGGATACGTTGTAGTTTGTTGATGGTGGCTTCGGGTGCTACCAGGTAGATGGCGTTGCTGTAATCCAACCTGGAAAGAATCAGACCTTGGATGAGCAGTTTCCGGGAGGTTTGTGGGAGCAGGGGCAGAATTTTTCTGACTGATCTGAGAAGACCGAAGCAGATTTTGGAGTTTTTTTGCTTGGGTTTTGAAGGACTGGTCCTTTTCTATCCAGATCCCTAGGCTCTTCATCTCCTCTTTGGGAGCGGGGGCTCTCCCAGGCAGGAGGGCCAGAGGTTAGGGGGAAGGGTGGGCCCTTTTTGTCCGAGAAGCATGATTTCAGTTTTGGATTCGTTAAGTTTAAGGGCAGATTCGTTCATCCACATAAAGATTTCAGAGAGGCAAGTGTGAAGGTTGGACGGTTCTTGGTTGGGATGGGATAGTGATACTACCAGTTGGGTATCATCGGCGTAGCTAATGATTTTTACTCCAAACGGGGTAACAACTTCCTCCAGTGGGGACATGTAAACATTAAATAATGTGGGGCTAAGGGAGGAGCCTTGCGGTACTCCACACTGGAGGGGGATCGCTGTGGAGCGGGTGTTATTCTCCCAGACCTGGAAGGAGCGGTTGTTTAGGAATGACGTGAGCCATGCTAGAGCGGTTCCTTCCACCCTGATGTCTTTGAGTCGTTGGATGAGGACCTGGTGGTTGACGGTGTTGAAGGCCGCACTGAGGTCCAGGAGGATCACTGCCACTGATCCTCCAGCATCCAAAATGCATCTGGTCTCCTCCACCACAGCCAGGAGGGCGGTGTCCGTGCCCTGACCAGGGCGGAAACCAGTCTGAGAGTTCTTGAGGAGCTTGTTAGACTCCAGGAAATGAGAAAGTTTTTTGTTCACTATTTTTTCCGTAAATTTGCTGATTCCGAGGAGGAGGGAAATAGGCCTGTAGTTGGCAAGGTCCGACGGGTCCAGAAGTGGTTTTTTGAGAAGGGCTTTGACGACGGCAGCCTTCCAGCTGGGAGGGACTGTTCCCTGACACAGCGAGGAGTTGATGAGGTTCGCTAGAGGGAGGGCGATTGAGGATGTCACTTTTTTTAGGATGCGAATGGGCACCGGGTCGCTGGGAGATCCACTTTTAATGGTGGCCAGCGTTGTAAGGACTTCTTCTTCCGATACCGGGCTGAGTGTGTCTAGGTAGAAGTCTAGGTTTCTCGGATATGGGTTGGAGTCTGGACCGGGTTTGGGGAGACCGTTTTCGTCAGCTCTGGGGTTGACGTGGGGCAGTGTGGCGAGGATCTTGTGGATTTTTTCGTCGAAGTTTTTTGCCAGCTTGTGGCATTTGTCCTCGGAGGTGTTAGACACAGGGGGAGGGTCAGGGACTTTGAGCAGTTCTTTCATGATGATAAAAGTTTCTCTAGCAGAGCTGGAGGACTTTTTTATTCTTTCATCAAGGAATTGGCTTTTGGTAATGCGTAGGGCGGTTTTATAAGTTCTCATGGAGGAGCGGTAAGCGTCTTTTCCGGATATGGATCCGTCTTTCCTCCAGGCACGTTCTATCTTTTTACATTTTTTTCGTAGAAGTTTAAGCTCAAGGGTGTACCATGGGGCGGGGTTGACTCTTTTGGTTCTTTTCAGGGTGGTTATTTTGGGGAGAAAAGAGTCAAGTGAGTGGGTGAGCCAGGAATTGAATTGCGCATCAGCGGTACCTGGGTCTAGAGCTGGAGGGGGGGGGGGGAGACTCCGTGAGTCTAAGGGCCCATTCTTCAGACGAGAGTTTAGACCATCGTCTATCAGTGACCAGGATTTTGGGGGGTTGAGGTGGCGGGACGTTGTGGTGCCAGTCGATGGGGACCAAGAAGTGGTCTGTCCACGGCAGTGGGAGGGGGAGAGCGGTTTTGAGGTCATTGATATTGGTAAAAATGGGGTCAAGGAGGTGGCCTTTGTCATGAGTGGCCTCTGAATTCGCTAGTCTTAAGTCATAAGAGTCGAGGTCGAGAAGGAGGTCGGATGCTGTCAGGTCCTTGGGGTCTAGGAAGTGGAGATTGAGGTCTCCCAGGATTATGAAGTTGGGGGATGACGTAGCTATAGAGGTGACAGTTTCAACGAGGGCGCCAGAGAACTTGGTAGGGGCTCCCGGTGGGCGATATATGAGCAGTCCGGAGATGGAGACTGTGGGTGAGATTTGTAAGGCGAAATGGCAACTTTCACAGTCTTCGATAGTGCTGTTGTTTGCTCTGCAAGCGAAATGCTCCCTATGTATAATTGCCAGGCCACCTCCTCTGCCGAGGGGTCTGTTCTGAGAGTGGATTTGATAGCCTTGAGAAAGGGCATTAACGATATCGGATTCTGCGTTGGCGGTGAGCCAAGTTTCCGTGAGGAACAGAATGTCGATTGTGAGGTCCTGTATGAGGAGGTTTATCTCTAGGGAGTGTTTAGGAAGGGACCTACAGTTGAGGAGGCCGAGCTGCAGGCCATGGCGCCCTACCGTGGTGTGGGCTGGATTGCAGAGATCGCAATTGGTAAAGGGTTTCCCTCCTTTATAAATATAGTTGCAGTTTTCGTTTTTCAAGGGGTTAAGTGAGAGGAGGTTACCTTGGGTGTAGGTGAGATGAGTTATGATGGATTTGGGCATAGAGACTGGGCCTAGTAACTCTAACTCTTGGATAGTTGCAGCCGTCTAGGAGTCTGGTTGCAAACATCCATTGATTAGATTAATATTACCTTGATGAGGTATTTTTCAAATTTAGAAGAGTTTACCTGTCCCCATTTCAAACTAATTCCTTTATTGAGATGATATTGAGTTCCCCATCTTTGGCTTTAAATTGAGGGAAGCAATAAGAGAATAGAGCTCTCTTGCACAATTTGGTTAACCGTAAATGAGAGTAGTAAATTTCCTAGTAATTAACATAAAATCGATGGAGCTGGCCCTCCCACCACCATCATAAATCGGGCATTGCAATGAAGAGTTACAAGCGTAATTGTTTAAAAACCATAAGTCAGTTGCTACAAGAATTGAATTTAAAACTTCACCCTGGCGAGAGTGAATAAAATGGGCCACATGCTGGCCCTCTGTAGCTTCTAGCCCACATACACGTTGAGAACTGTATTTACAGATTGTGCAGTTAAAATCCTGACCCAGAAAATGCATAATGGCTGCCACTTCACAGGAGCTCGGGTGATTTCCATTTACAGAGACTATTGCTTGACTATTGCTTTTGTCAAAAAATGTATGGTACCAGTTTACCAATAAAACTTTGAACTTGGCCAGACCTGAGATAACTAGTATTTGGTGCCAAGGAGATGAACTTATAAATATGGCTTTTACAGAGCCATATTATACCGCAATGAAGACCACAATCCCTCCCTTAGCTCTCCCTGTAGGAGATGGTATTGCAGGGACACAAAAAAATCAATAACCATCTATAAAGATATCGTCTAAGACTAGGGGGAGATGTATCTAGCATTTTTGCGCTAACGGGCAGATTCACAGAGTCTGCCGGTTTACGAACCCAAAAATTGCTTTTCCGATGCAGCAAACCTAATTTTGCGATTCGGTAACCTGTTACGGATTCGTTAAATGGGTTTGCAATTCGGTATTAGAAATGGGTGTGTAGGGCATCACTTCCTAATACCCAATAGCATCATTATGTATGAATGTTTTGTGACCGCAATTGCGTTGCGAAACATTCGCATTTTACCACCTACTTCAAGTAGGTGGTAACACATTCACAAATGGGAAGGGGGCCCCAAGGGACCACTTCTCCTTTGTGATTGTTTGTAAAAATATTATTATTAAGAGCAAGCAGTTGTCCCACGGACCACTCCAAAACACACAAACTGAGGGCAGAGGCTATTCTAAGACAGCACACAACAAATTGAATAGTGTTCTAAAGTAACAAATGGTGCATAAAACCAGGGAGTACTTCCCTCTATACTCCTCACAACGTAGGAATGAATCCCACAACAAATTGCACTGCAAAGGGTTTCCGCACTCATATACATCAATATTAATTTGTCATTTCAAAGTCCACAAGTTAACAACACAGTAAAGAAGAATTGTCCAAAACAGTGGTGTATATTTTCAAATGCAGCTTTCACTATATTTTTCGTTAATAAATTCTCTCTCCACAATTCCATAGAACGTAGCCAACGCGTTTCGTCTCCTAAGAGACTTTGTCAGGGCTATAAAAGAAATACACAAAATAAATATATTTTAAAATGCAGAACCTATTCACAATTGACACAAAGCAAATAAATACATGACAAAATATATTTACAATTTGACAACATTTCACAATTATACATATTGAATTTTACATGGTTACATGTCTGACAATGGTAACTAAAAAAGACAATTCAGAAGATCAGATGTTAATGTCACCAAATAACCAAATATTCGTCTGTGACTCTAATGCTAAAGTCAGCATTTAACTTCAACAGCATATTCATGTATCAAACAGAACATATATATGTGTGTATATATATATATATATATATATATATATATATATATATATATATACACACATACAAAGGACCCCAGACAATAATATATACAACAATAAAAACCATACCTTCAATGTTCAATGTATGGCACAAAGTGTATCGCATCACAAGTCGCAGTATTTCTATTCCAATAGAGAATGTATTTATGAGGTTCCCCAGCTCTGAAATATTAAACCGTTTAATAATGAGATTCTACATCCCCAAAAACAGAGAGATCAGACGTAAAAATGTACTTCCACGTAACACCTCTATTTAACTACATAGTTTCTATGGCAAAAAACAGAAATACCACAGATACTATAGATGATAATGCAACTCTTAATCACAATGAGTTCTACTTAAATCACTAATGCAGAGGTCTTCAAACTGTGGGTCGCGCGCCCCTGGGGGGGCGTGAATGGGTTCCCAGGGGGGCGCGAATGCCTCTGTAATTGCATGTAAATGAAGATGGCCTGGAAGTGCAGCGATGTTTATTTGCTGCATTTCCAGGCTGTCTTCATTTACTTCGAGCCCTTGTGAGAACAGTGATCAGCATGCCATGGGGGCGGAGGTCAGGAAGTGTGCTGGAAGGGTCACAAAGGTTGCTAAAATCAAGACATTTATGTATTTTTAACAACTGGCTGTTTTTATTATGATGCATAAACATCAATAATTTTCAAAGCACCTGATGCCATGTTCCTTGCCCCAGCACTTTTCAAAGTATCAATAAAAATGCCAGGATAACTCCAGTGATTAATGTTCTTTCTGGTGAGAGACCGGAGCTTTGTCTGGAAGTGGAAGTTTTTTTTGACTCATCGTAGCACAGAAGGTTAATATGCCTGCTGCACAGAACATGTCCGATTCAGATCACAAAGTACATACACTATAAATAGGTCAATGGGTTATGGTTTTTCTTAGAGAGATCTTTTTACTATTTGCAGTTTAAAAGTTTAAATACTAAGATATAGCTGAGTGCTATTAACTGTCACCAAAGAGCTGCATGCAAACCAAGGAATATATTACAGCTACATATTTTTTGTCCAGTTTTTCCTTATCCTAGTATTGCAAAAAGGGTTCATTTGGGTAGAAATCAAGTCATCTTATTAAAGAAAACCACTCACAATAGTGTTACATTTCAAATTCTGAATTTGTGCTTTATCAGACCAAGGACTCTTAAACTATACTGCCTACCAGTATGCATGACATGTGACTCCTACAACTTGTAGGCCGCTGTCTTATGTAACATTTCCCATTCACGGATTAACACTTGTATGATTGTCTCCGTGCAACGTATGTGTGATGTAAAGTGTTCTGACACCCTAAACTTTTATGAGTGGCGCTATAAAACTAAATTAATCTAAAAGACAGTGATAATGGAGACTTGGGGGCATTGTCAAATGGTGGTAGTGAGGGAATCCGTAGCGAGGTGGTCATTGGGGGGGAGGGGGCGTCACCAAACATTGTCGCACAGGGTGCCACCAGGACTAAGGCCGGCCCGGAGGCCTTTATTACAGAAAATTCCTTAGTCCCGAATCTTGTGGTAGCAGTTTTTTTCTGCTTGAATCATGATTATAAGAAATGTGGTAATTACAGAACAGTGTTGGTAAATTCAATTGTTATTTCCTATGAGGTTTAAATGCACACCACACAAGGAGGGACTTTCAGGGCTCTGGGTGGATAGGAATGCACTGCCCTCTTCACCCCGGGAGATTTGGGAGTGGTAATTGCTTCACAGTACTCCATTCACAACCAAGCAGTTACTATAGGGAAGCACTGAGCCTACTAGCCAACTCTGGTACAGGGACACCCGCTCCACCAATCATTGCCTTAAAGTTTTGTAGGGGGGCCCGACCTCAAAACATTTTGCTTAGGGGGGGCTCGGAGCAAAAAAGTTTGAAGACCTCTGCACTAATGTGTTATGGTTGTTTGCACCACGATATTCTAAGATTGCCTATGTAACTCTATTCAGTGCTAAGCAAATTCCTCATAGGTAGATATTATATCATCATTTCTACCACTATCCTGTAACTTATTAGACAATTACCCACTACTTGGAGTATACTAAACCAAAAATCGTATTAGCCAATATGAAATGGTCTTTTAGCTCATGGTGGTAGTGGCAATGGAGTGTGTTACCCAACCTATTATGGCTGGGGAAACCTCGAGAATATGAATAATTCTGGCCAAGCGTAATCAGTACCACATTCCTAGCATCTCAAGTGTTCAATTAATGGTGGTAGAGGCACTAGAGTGTGTTACCCTACCTATTATGGCTGGGGGAGTCACGAGAATATAAGTACATTCTGGCCAAACATAATAAGGACCACATTCCTAGCATCTCACGTGATGAATTAAAAAATGTTTACCTAATTTAGAGACACATCTATAAAATATCCAGATTTTAGAACATTATCAAAAACATTATATAAAATGTTGTGTCTATACAAGTGTCTGTTTAAAACTCCCTTTATGCTGGCATTATATAATGTTATCGAGGTGACCAGTTAAGATCGAAAAACAGTGACTCTAGTCTCATGCAACCTGGCTATTCTGGTGACTGAAGCGGCCATCTTTGCGACATACTCGCTATATATCATAATAAGCCTAAGAGCAGTTATATTACTGTAACGGTCAAACGCAACGCCTAATTCGCTCAGCGTTATACCTGTGGAGCCCATTTTGTAATGCTCTAAAAATATACATTTGATTTCTAAAAGCCCCGCAAACCCTGATAAGTGTACCCTGAATGGACACAAACTGCCTTGGCCATGTTTGCTGCGTGTTCGTGACATAAAGTTACATAGTCACACACGCATGGCGATAACATTGAGTCCCCATAGTATCTCTACATAATGACAATAAGTGAAAACGTACCTCAACATTTTATAACCTTATTCCTCAAACAATATGATAATATAATCAATGCACCCTCTATATTATTACTGTGGCTACACCTATTATGTATAGGTTAGACAGAGTCTAATAAACCCCTATCCGACTTACCCTAAGCGGCCTGATAACCGCCCATTACAAAAGTCAGTGTCTTTTTCGAAAAACCCGAGAGACAAGAAACTCGCGTTTTTAAATGTACCAACCCCGAAACAAGATGAACACTTGACCACCGAATCCATAAGTATAGAACAACACGTTACAATGTGGCGGCCATTTTAGAGCTATTCTCCATAGCACCACAATAGCGTTATATATTCTTTTTACATATAAGGAATCCCAAAAAATTATTAAAATAGGATTCAATTAAATAAACAAACTGGTACGTGGGTTCTAAAAATATATATCTTATTATGTCAATCATTCCTATTTCGCCTTTGAAATTACCCAATAGGTATAACTGCACCAACCTGGAATCATAATAGGCGAGTGACCACCATTTTCCCAAGTTCGTAAGTATAGAGCAACCAGTACGATTGTGGCAGCCATCTTGAAACTATTCTCCTTAATGCCTCCGTATCGTTCTATGTTATTTCTACAAATTCAAGGTCCTAATCATCATTCAAAATTATTGACGAAAATAAAAGTTTGATTAAAATTACAAACTTATTCACCAGTTCTAAAAAAACATTTCATTTTATGTCGTTCACTCACTCGTTGTTTAAAGCTGTCCAACAGGTACTGATGAATTTACCGAATGTAATTTATTTAATCACACGCGCGACCTTAGTATTACAAACCCCTGCTGTAACCCGAATGTGATAATTTCGGATCTATAGCAGAAAAACGACTAAATTATTTTAAAGTGTCCAATACATTACATATTCTGAATTCTATAACCGCTAGGAAACCCAAAGTTGTATACCATAGAAGTAAGACCTTCAGTACCTGTTGGACAGCTTTAAACGATTTTTGATAATTTTCTAAAATCTGGATATTTTATAGATCTCTAAATTAGGTAAACATTTTTTAATTGATCACGTGAGATGCTAGGAATGTGGTATTTATTACATTTGGCCAGAATTTACTTATATTCTCGTGGCTCCCCTAGCCATAATAGGTAGGGTAACACACTCTAGTGTCACTACCACCATTAATTCAACACTTGAGATGCTAGGAATGTGGTACTGATTACGCTTGGTCAGAATTTATTCATATTCGCGAGGTCCCATAGACCACTGCCTGCTCTTAAAAATGAAAAGAAAACTTTTCATTTTTCGTTTTGTAAAGCATCTTGTTTTCTTTTAAGGAAAACAGGTTGCTTTACAAATAAAAAATTGCTTTATTGAAAAGCAATCACAGATAATGTGGTCTGCTGATCTCAACAGGCCCACCATCCCCTAGGGGGTCGCAAATTGGGACCTACCTCATTAATATCCATGAAGTAGGTCATTTGCGACCCCCTAGGAATCGCAAAAAGTGTACTATACACCTCATGATTTCCTAATTGTGAATCCTGGTGATTCGCAATTAGGGAATCGCAAAATACTAGCTACATACATCTGTCCCAAAGTCTCTTGTAAGCAGATAAGATCAAAACCTCTAATAAGGCCAAACCAATCCTCATTCCCCAATTTGGAACGGATTCTTGTGATATTCCCAGTTTAAACAACTGTTCTGCTTACCTCTAAATTACACTAACAGCACCACCATGTGGCAGCTCTCATAAGTGCTAATGTTGACAATTAAGTGCCTGTGTCCAGCACCAGAAACCCCTGGTTCAAATTAAGCACTGATCCCCAGAGTTCCATCTACTGGGATATAATTCCTACAGAAAATATTGTCAGTGTGCTAAAAATTATTTTTTCATACCTTGTGGGTTTTGTGGAAAACTCAGATTATATTCTGAGGACCCCCACAAGGAAACCTGTACTTCCTTCATCCACATCATATACCTAAGGATTGCATGAACTACAGAACCTTTCTAGCAAAGACTCTTAAGGATAGAGAGAGCAGACTCCTGCTTCGGCTACAGAAGAAAAAGTCAAAAGAGCATTCATCATCCCGTGAGGAAGGTGAGGAAATGTCTTTGCCTCACAAAACCTTCTAAAAGTGAACATCCAAAGAAAATAGGTTCCTCTTATGAGCCCTATAAAAATAAAATCCAAAAAGGGCATGAAACAAGGCCTGCAGATAAAAGTTATGCTTTAAAGAGGAGGAAATTAGAAACTAAAAAACCCTGAACTGCTTCAACAAGGCCAGAAGGGTCCAGGTGAGAACCTTACATACCTTTGTTAAAAATAACTTCTAAGAGAAAGAATGTGTTTACGAACCCCTCACCGACAAAGATACCGTAGACGAGACCACTGACAACATCTTCCATGGCAAACTCATCCATGGTAACAATAGCAAAAGTATAGTCATCAACAACATTGATGATTGCCTATAGGAAGCTGGATTTCTATTGCAATAAACCCCCACCACCACCAATTTTTTCCAGATTTCTGATGCACTTTGACTTGATGTGCCCTGGGTCCCTGCCAATCAGGTTCCCAGGGCCTGTGTTCTTTCCCAAAACTGTACCCTTGTACCCGCAGTTGGCACCTCTCTGGCCACATGTAAGTCCCTTGTAAAAGGTACCATGGGTACTGTGATCAAGGACGGCCTGTAAGTGCTGCAGCACTTTTTGTGCCACCCTTAGAGGTCATGTACCTTAAAACACACACACACACACACACACACTGCCATTGCAGGCTGTGTGTTTTGGTGCAGAGAAAAAGGAAGAATCTACACGGCACACATACCTGTGTGCCATGCCTGCAAACCACTGCCCATTGTATAGGTAAGACGCTCCTCTAGCTGGGTGCACTATACCACTGGTGAGGGTACAGTTGCATGAGCATTGAACTCCTACAGTGCCTAAGTTAATTCTTAAATATTGTAAGTGCAGTAAAGCCATATAGGAGTATATGGCTTGGGGGTTTGTCATGGCAAACTCTACAGCACCATAATGGCGTTACTGAATTATGGGAATTTTGGTAGCAAACTTCTCAGCATAATAAACCCCCACTGATGCCAGTATGGGGTTTATTATACAATGCACTTAGAGAGCATCTTGGAGATGCCCCCTGAAAAACGATCAACCTCTGGTGGGCTCCCTGCCTGGTAAACACCAGACTGCCACCACAAGACAGGTTTCTGGGCCCCTGGGGTGGGATCCTTCGCTCCCTGGTCCCAGTAACAGACCCTTTATTGGGCGGAGGTGTTCACAACACCTCCAGGTCAGGAAGAGCCATCTGTGGCAGGGGTGTTTCAAAGGCCTGACTGCCTTTGTAACACAACCCCCAGCCTCTCCTGCTATCAGGAGCAGGCCCCTTTCCTGTTTCAACCCCTTTTCGGCGGGAATAATTAGAGAAGCCCAGAAGGTGTGCCCACCTCTGGCAACCCCACTCCTCAGGTTGGGGAGGCGAGGTGAAGCTCACTCTTCAGTGCCCGCCCTCTTGCAGATCTCTAATCAGGATTAGGGATTGTGCCCACTCCACCACGTGAGGTGAGCACACCAAGGGTGCAGTCTCCCTTAGGTCAGTAGCCCATTGGCTACTACCTCGAGACCCCTGAAAAACGCTTCCTAAATACAGTATTTACGGGGCAGCCCTGAAACAAGAAGGCAGATTCCTGCAACCCACAAAGAAGTGCGAAAGAAGACGCCCAGCAGAGGAGACTGCAGAGAAGAACTGACTTTGGCCCGGCCCGTCTCCAGTTTCCGGAGATCCTGCACCAAAAGTCACCTTGTCCTGTAGCCAGCAACCTCCAGAACCCCTGGGAAGACTGACTGCCTTCAACAAACACCAAATCTTCTGTGAATTGTAGCTCTGTTCAAAAGAAACTCCGATGACCTGCTGAGAACGAAGAAACTCAACGCCTGAAACCACCACTGCACCCGTCGCCTTTCGGCCCGAGCCCAGGTGGCCCACTGGTCCTAGCGAAGTCCCACAGCGCTCCAGAGTCAGAGTCCACCGTGGGCTGACCCCTCCAGGACTCTCAGACTTCAACTGCAACCTCTGCACGGAGACCCCACCCAACCGCAAGTGGCCCAGTTAGGTCACATCCGACTTCAAAAGGCACTCCTGCATCCAGCCACCCTGCGCCCCGGAGACAAGGACCCGAGGTGCACCTACGTCCTCGAGCCCTCCAACTTACCTGCCCAGCTGTTGATTCCTCCCAGAAGACTTCCTGGACCAATCCTGTAGTCAAAATCCGGCAACTCCCATTGAAAAGAACAGGGCCCGATGCCAAACCTGCACCCTCCATCCAGCCGCCCTGCGCCGCTGCGTGTGCACTTTGTGTGCTACCTTGAACCCCCCATTGCCCTGAACTTAACCCAAGGATATTTGCTCCCTTAACCTTGTGGCCTGCCCGTGAGCAGCCACCAACCGGCGGCCCCCTATCACCCATTGGATAACATTGGACCTTAGCACTCTGCACCCGGCCACCGTCGTGACGCAGAGTGTGTTCTTGGAGTGCCTCCTTTTTTTAATTTCAATTTTTTTTTTCCAAGACTCATAAAAAAAAAAAATACCGTTTTCAGAACTATAACTGTAACAGGTCGTACATAGTGTTTTCATGGTATAGCCAAGCAATGCAGGGTCGGTGGTTACATATAGCAGTAAGGAATGTCGAGTATTACAAAAAGTTAACAGAAGCATACACTTTCACAGCACTGTCAGATCATCCCTTTGTTAGATTAAGTGAAAGCATCTACTTGCTGTCCCATCTTCTATTATCTGTATAGCCTCCTCCGGGGGAGCCAACTCATAATGATCCATCCAGTTACCCCAGATTTTGCTGAATTTTTGGGGGCATCCTCTACTCTTGTACTTAACCCTTTCAGCTGCCATGTAGAGGTCCATCCCTCTCTTCACGCTTGGAGTGTCTGAGTTTCTTTTGCGCTCTAGTATCTTGCCACATTTAGCCACCATTGATCCCAGGGCTCTGAAAATCAAGTGAGGTCTAGGAACATCCACGTCACAGGGAATGCCCAGAATTACAAACCGTGGGTCTTCAGGGAGGGAGGTTTTCAGTTCGTCATTTAACTCTTAGATTACTGCATCCCAATATTTTTGGAATAGTGGACAGTCCCATATCGTATGGAGGTAGTTTCTGCATGCCCCAATTTATGCAGTCTTGCTCGATCATAGTATGCCCAATCAAGAATCTTATATTGGACGAGTCGCAGTCTACTATTGGCCATTAAGTCTCTCTTAAGTTTACCTAGATTGTCAGGCATGTTATTGTTAAGTGTCTTGTAAGTGAGAGATACAGCTTTAGTCGTTAGTTCTTCTTGTAGTAACTGCCCTTTGAGAGGTGTATATTCCGGGAGTGGCGTCGTCAGTCCTTCCTCTCCCCAAGCGTGGCGCAGTTTGGCATATTTAATAAATTGGGATCTGTGTAGTTTATATTCAGTACAGAAGGCAGAGAGGGATTTAAGGTTAAGAGTGTCCCCAACATTCGAGATCCCCAGTAGATCCCAGGGGCCAAATCCACGCAGTTTGCTCAGTTCCCTAAGCCATTTCCTCTTCCACAGTGGTGGAAGAGGAAATGGCTGGGAACCCCTGGGAAATGGAAATTTTGGTAGCAAACTTCTCAGCATAATAAACCCACACTGATGCCAGTATGGGGTTTTCTCAGTTCCCTAAGCCATTTCCTCTTTCCCATACTTCCAGTGGAACTTTTCTTTGCAGGGAGGAGCCCACTTGTTTCTTTTCCCCCGTATAAGTAGTAGTAAAATGTGTGGGGAGTTAGCGTTTCTCTTTCTAGTCTATATGTAGGGTGGTCATGTGGTGCGTGTTTCCAGACGTTGATGGGGTTCAGATGGCTCATCTGGCAGTGCTAGCCCACCATGGTACGGGTTGCGCATGAGAATCGTCAGAGCTATTCTTGGGTGTATCCCCATCCACAGCAGGGAGTGTAGCTCGTAGTCTGTTTCTAAATATTATCCTAGGGAGTGGATGGTAGGCATTCTGAAGGAAGTAGAGAAATTGGAGCAGGGTAATCATTTTAAACATAGCCGCTCGGCCCATCATGGTGAGGGGTAGGTCTTTCCACCTTCCCGCATTCTCCTTAAAATTGGTCAGCACCTGCTCAAGATTGTGAGAGGCGCAGACCTCACTTTTGGGGTTGATGAATATCCGCAGGTATCTAAAGCCCTCTCGCACTATTTTCAGGTCTCCGGGGGAGGGGGGTCAGTTGGAGGGGGGGTTGACAGGAAATCTATTGCATGCTAAGGGACTATGTAATACGGATTTATCCCAATTTAATTTGTAACCTGAATGCCGTCCATAGTCAGAGTATTTCGGAGAAGCGTGGCTCAGTGGTTAGAGGCGGCAGACCCAGAAGCTGAGATCGACCGTGGACCAGGGTTCGATTCCCCGCCTCGGCGGGTCTCGGGCTCAAAAATTCCACGGACACGACAATTCTCGCTCCGGTGCCCACTCGACTCACGGGGTCACACTCTGCGACTCTGGGCAATAGCTTGCTTAATCTCCACTACGGCCCCTCACGGCGGGATGCCTGGCTTTCACCTTGTGGACACCCTGCCGGGGTTTCTCACAGGGGAATACCAGGACGGGTTCCCTAAGCAAGCGCTTAGATACCGTGTCGGTGATTTGCGCTATATAAATACATGTACATTTACATTTACATAATGTGGACATTGTTGTGTCAGATTTAGTTATGTATAGGGGGATATCATCCGCGTATAGGGATTCCTCTCCTCCTTGTTATTAGAAGTAGTCCGGAAACCCCTCATTTTGTCTGAATGCACATGCTAAGGATTCCACGATCAGTGAAAATAAAAGCGTTGACAAGGGACATCCCTGTCTGGTCCCCCAGCCAATTGGGAATCCCTGAGAGAGCTTACTGTTCACATATACTGCCGCTCTAGGGGCATTATACATCAGTGCCAACCCACTTCCTGAGGGTTGGGAAAAATCAAAACTTAACCAGTGTTGTGTCTAAGAAGGGCCAGTGTATAGAATCAAATGCCTTCTCTGCGTCCAGCAACAGGAATGCATGCGAGGCATCACAATCCTTTACAGTCATCAAGCAGTTAGGCGTTCTGCAGAGGTTCCATCGGGTTGCTCATTCGGGCATGAATCCTGACTGATCCCAGTGAATGAGAGTCGCTATAACACGGAGAAGCCGTGTCACCAGGATTGTTGCAAGAATTTTGACCTCTGTATTTAATAAGGAGACGGGGCGGTTTGAGTCTCACCTAAGTCTGGGCTTGCCGTCCTTGCACCATAATTCCCCCAGCTATCTGGCGCAGAAACTGACAATTTCTGGTGGATCAAGAGCAACAAGAAGTGCAGACACTCTTCTTTTGAAACCCAGGAGATTCCACAAGAAAAAAACGTATAAACGCTCTTTCTCAGGAATGGCGCTCAGGATATGGAATGCCCTCCCTCCAGAAATCCGACTTATCTCTTTCACGGCATCCTTCAAAAAAGAAGTAAAAGCTCTCCTTTTAGACAAATTTACCTGAACTTTTTGACTATTGTAATATTATAACTCGATACCTCCTCCAAACATTATTTATATTGTTCTCTGTATGTATATTGACCGCCTTGCATCGTCGCCACCTATATTGCTACCCTCTATTTTGGAACCATTTACACCTTTCTTTTTTCAAATGCTTTGTTTAATTATTATTCTTTTGCATGCTTATTTCTCACTATGATTGTAAAGCGATCTGATATCCGTAAGGATCTTGTTCGCGCTCTATAAAACTTTCAAAATATATAAATGGCCACTATCTTGGCCGTCCAGAGGTAGCATGCCCTCCTGGAAGGCTTCCAGGTATGGGCCTAACAAGTAGGGACACAATAAATCTGAACATCTTTTGTATAATTCAGTGGGTATGCCGTTCGGTCCCGGGCTTCTGCCCGGCACAGCTTAGCCACTGCGTCTTCCCTTCGGCAAGTGTTAAATCCCCTTCTGTCCCCGTGCAAGTACTCTGACCGGTCGACTTCGGCCACTTCACTTCCCGGGACAAATATAGTCTAGCCTTGAGTATACTGTATGTGCCCCCGTGAAATAGGAGTATTTTTTGTCATGTGTGTGTGTAACGCCAGACGTCGGCCAATCCAAGTGTTTGGGCAAAGCACGCTCGTGATCTGGTCTTTGGTTCGTGTCTCCCCGATCGGTCTGAAGGTGTGCACATCACGTCATTGAAGTTACCCCCCCATTACATGGAGGGATGTTGGTCCCCTTGGTTAGTGCTTGGGATTGCAATCTGGGTGGCGCATAGACACTCCCGGGTAATAGCTCTCTGCGTCCCTATCTGCCCGTCACTCCTACATATTGTCCATAGGGATCCGTCAATCTGCGAATGACTTAGAAGAGAGGTGTTGTTTTAATTAATATTACTACACCCTGAGACCTGTAAGTGTAGCCCACGTGGGCCAGTACTATGTGCACCCCCTCCCGAGAAATCTACACCGAGTCCCCTGCAGGTGGGTCTCCTGAAGCATCACCACATCTGGGTGTAGTTGCTTAGTATACTGTGTTAACAGTCCCTGTTTTATCTTGTCTCTAAGGACATTGACATTCCACGTCGGGCACGATAGGGCCGATCCTCTATAGAAGTTGGTGTAGACATGACAGAAGCGTATCTCGTACCAGTGTTGTGTGTATCAGACTTGGAGATTCCGGCATCTGTTTCCAGTGCACCCAACCACTGCAATTGTTATGGCCATCTATACCATAAAAAAGAATGAACTCCCCAGAGACTTATGACAACACCTAACTCCATCCCAACTAAAACAGGTGTGTATGCGAAGAGATGATGTCTGTCGCCCACCCCACCTCCTAACAACTTCAACACAATATTCTAAAACTCTTGTTACATAAGAACAGACTAGAAGGAAGGCATAGAGTAGGTCCCCCACATTTGGAAAAACAGTGGTTTCTAGTCATAGTTCTTCTTGCTCAAGAAAAAAATCCGGCCAATGGAGACCGGTATTATACCTTCGAAAGTTAAAAAATTAATTCCTGAAAAAACAATGCTGCAAGAAATTCACAGTTTTCAAAACAATTCATGATATCGCTGAATCTCCAGGATGCATATTTTCATATTCCAATCCATCCAAAACGTAAACAATTCTTAAGATAAGGGATGGCCGGTTGATGCCATTACCAATCCAATGTCCCACCCTATGGTTTCAAATCTGCTACACATATTTTCACAAAATGCATGTCTCCTGTCATGACTTCTCTAAGGAGAAATTGTTTCAGGTTTTTCCAAACCTGGAAGACTGGCTTCTGAAAGGTCCTTCACTTTGTGCTGTAAAAAGAACTCCATGAAGGCATGCCTACAGTTGTATGAAGATCTAGGTTTAAATTTAAACGTACAGAAATCTTACTTTTAACCCAGCAGGAAGACTTTTCTAGGGGAAATCTAGACACTCATGCATAGCATTCCTGTGGAAGTGAGGATACAGAAGAAATTAAAGTTGACTGCATTTTTATTGAAAAGAAAGTCAGTTCCTGCTTGAGTGTTTGAGTCGTTCCTGGGAATTATGTCCTTCTGCATTCCCAACTGCCTGCTGCACATGGGATAGTTTCAGGAAGAAATAGGAAGGCAATGACCCTAAGATCAAGGATCTTCTGACATTATTAATCTGATCACTTCCAGAATGAGAACTGTCATACCATGGTGTGCAAACAGATGGAATATATCCGTAGGCCTAAAGTTCCTAAATCATCCTCCCCAATTTATTATGCCCACGTACGCACCCCTGGCTAGTTGGGGGGGTGTGGGGTGTTTTTACAAGAGTTAGAGGTACGTGGGAAATGGTCAGTTCAGGAATCCAAGTTCCACATAAACCTGTTGAGCTAGGAGCAGTTTTCCTGGCACTTCAATACTTTATCCCAAGGATAAAGAATTCATTAGTACTTGTTTTTGCGGACAATACGAGAACAATTTTTTATCTGAACAAGCCAGGTTTGTTGGCTATCAACAGAAGCCCAGAAAATATGGCAATGGATTTACAGTATCAGACAACATTGAAATTGGAACATTATCCCTGAGCGAACAATCATTGAACAGACTCGCGAAGTAGAACAACCAAGGACTGCCACGACTGGGAACTAGACCAAGGTCAGCTAAATGTTGTTTTTCAGTCTTGGGGAAGTCCAGGTATGAACTTGTTTGAGACACATCTCAATCACAAGTGCCAATTCTGTGCTAGCAGAAATCCCTCCGCGAGTGTCATAGGGAAATGCTTTCCCAATAGCCTTGGCGGGGATATGCGCCTATGCATTTCCCTGCCCTCTTCTCCGGACTTCCAGATTGTTGAAAAAGATGAAAGGACAACCATGTCAAATCATTCCTATAGTTCCAGCTTGGCTTAACCCTCAGCTCGTCATGAGGCACGGTCGCGCTGTGCTCGTCATGTCCATTGCGCCGCGCCAACGCGGGGATAATTCCCCTGCTGTGCTGGGCGTCCCATTGGAATGGACGTGGTCGTGACGAGCTCAGCTAGTCATGAGCACAGTGCCACCGTGCTTCATGATGAGCCGAGCTCGTCATGAGCACCGCGGCGCTGCGCGCGCGCCCCCCTCCCCCCAGCACAGCAGGGGAATTAGCCCCCGGGGAAGGCCTTAAACAATATTGGTATACAGAAGAACTTCTCCTGTCAGAAAGAAAACTAATTCTGTTTAAACTATCATCAAATCTATTGACAATGAACAAAGGCCAAGTTGGTTATCCTGCACAGAGGTCTTTCAAATTAGCAGCCGGGCTCCTGAATACAATTAATTCAGCCATCTAGATTTTTCAGAAGATTGCAGATAGTTTTAGCTAAAGCCAGGGTTGAAATGACAAATGCCAATTACAATGTCAAATGGACGTGATTATGTAGTTGGTGCTCTAAAAATAGTATACTTCTCCTCCCGAGCTAATCTTGACAAATATATTACATCTGGCCTGTTTAGGTCTCCCTCAAAGCTCAGTCAAAGTACTCCTAGGGCTTTAGAACGTCCACAGGAAAATTGTCACAGGTCCAATAGACTAGTGATGGAGTTCCGTAAGGGTCTGTTTAGGACCTATCCTCCAAATAGGAAACCACCTATTTCTTCGCATTTTAACATGGTTCTCACAGCTGATGAAGAGCCCATTTGAGCATATTCGTAAATCAAACCTCCAATATCTAACCTTGAAAATGGCCTTGTTACTGGCTTTGACTAATTATAGGAAGGTTAGTGAAATTCAAACTTCATGATAAAAGGGCCATACTTGCAATTCACTGAGAACAGCGTTCTATTGAGTACAAATCCTCGATCCCATCAAACTTTCATTTTCTATTGTTCTTAAAACCTTTTTCTGTAGCCCTTCTGAAGCAGCAGAAAATCACTTAATTCTCTGGATGTGAAGCAATGTCTCAGATTCTAGCTGGATAGACCTAAAATGTTCAGAAAGTCAGATCAGCTTCCTGTAAGGCATATCTTTTTCTTGGAGGCCCATAGGCTATCAAGGAGATATATATATATATATATATATATATATATATATATATATATATTATGTTTAAGGGGTACTTCTCACCTCCTCTTAATAAATATGCTGTCATAGTGATCATTGCTTGTTATTTAAATTCAAGCATGTGAATCTATGCAAGCTATCAATACAGGAGAACTACAGTGTACTGGTAGTAACTTATTTTTTCCATGGCCAGGTGATTCTGCAAGATGTGCTAGGGGGCTTAAATAGATATTAAAAGCCTATGAAAAAGGGGTGTCCTGACCTCTTGGCTTCTATTCTGCAGAAAGGATTTCATCTATCTCAACGCTAAGCCAGTTAATCCAAGTGCCTGTAAGTGGAGGAGGAGCAGAGTGTGAAACACTGTCTCAAATGCTGCCGAACGATCTATTAATATCAGTACGGCTTTGTCATCTTTATGTAGAGTGCGTTTGATGTGTTCCGCGACCTCTATAAGAGCGGTTTCGGCGCTCTGAATAGGGGGGAACCCAGACTAACTTGGGTGAAGGAGTCCATTGGTCTCTAAATAAGAGAGCTGCTAATTTACAAATTTCTCCAAAATCTTTGAGAACTAGGGTAGTAAAGAAATAACTTTATAGTTAGCCAGTGTGCTAGGATCAACTGAAGTTTTTTTAAAGAGGGAGTAATTACACCCACTTCCAAGCTAAAAGAGAAAAATTAAGTAACTTTTTCACCACCAGGTTGATCACATCCTCTCTATGAGCCGCAGATCATTTGGGCACGTATCGGAAAAGGAGAGACAGATTTAAGGCTGTAGATAGCAGCTCTGGAGTCTTCCAGGGAATTTGGATTGAATGTAGGGAGGGAACATTGCTTATTCTCTTACTATCAAAGCTGGAGGAGATGCTGTCTAGCCATTGATAGAGGCTGTGGAGAAATTGGATTGTATTTAAGAATCGTGTCTTGAAAAAAAGTGGCCAACTTCTTACACCATTCTAAAGAAGGGCAAGCTTCTATCGCAAGCAGTGGGTGTAAGAAAACTTTTTATAATCTTAAACACTCCCAGAGGCTTATTCTCTGTGGCCTCAATTCTCTCACCAAAATAGGCTTTTTTGGCTGCCTTAACTTAAGCATGGTATTTTCTTAAAGCTGCCCAATAGGTAGCGTTCTTTTCCTGACAATAGTACTTGCGCCAACGTCTCTCAGTCCATTTGCAGAGTTTCTTTTCTACTATTAAGACCTCACCAGACACCAGCGACCTCTCTCCTTCCATGCAGGCTACAGAGGAAGGGGCTTCCTTTTTGATGGTGGTCCGGAGGGTCACTGACGTGCTGGACCTGACACTGCTCACTGTACAGGTCTAGATCAATGACTTGACAGGTGCTTCAACCTGGAGTGTCCCCCTCAGAGCCCATATTCCCCTTCAATGAAGCCCTCACTGATGTGCTGCCTGGGGGCTAGGGCCAAGCCCTGCAAAGGCACCCCTGTGCACAGGACCATCGCCCCTCGCCATCTCCGTGGGACCCAGGTGCACCAACATAACATCCCACCTCTGAGAGCGTGGTGGTCCAGGCCTCCAGCTCCAAAGGTAATTCCAGCTTGTTCTCTCCCACACCACCAGATAGGGAATCCAAGAGGCTGGATATCTTCAGAAAGAGGATATTCTCTTCCACCCGCCTTGAAGTTTGTTCAGTAAACATTGTGCTTATTGGACCACTATTCCCATACTGCATGGGATACGGTTGTGAAAGTGATACCCATGGTCTCGGAAGCGGCCCGAGCTATACTTTACCAAGGTATTGCTGCCTGGAGAAATGCTGCAATGTGCACAATCGGAGGCGGATTGGATACAACTGACTCTCTAGGCAGAGTCATTACTTCCACGGTGGTGATTCGACCTCTCGCCTGGCTGAGAACTGCCCTTTGACAGCATTCACTTTTTTGGAGACATGGCTTGTTCAGCCCTTGAATGTTTCAAGGATACTAAGGCCACTGCTAGGGTGTTAGGGCTCACCATGACTGCGCTACATTCACATTCTACTGTCTGCTCCTTCCGTGGCTACAGTAGGGGGTATCAGCCATATCCTTTTCCTCCTAGCCACCACGTCCATCAGACACCTGTCTTGTCGCTGCTGTAGCTCCCACAAGCCTTGCGGGAACCAAGGCCAGAGGACTACCAAATCGGCTCTGCCCTTGCAGCCGCAGCTTTAGAGTCCCTTTAATATGCCCTAATAACATCTGGGGTACCCTGTTGGTAGCAGGATTCAGCACCACCTTTCCCTATAGCAGGAGATAGTATCGGACAAATGGTCGAGTGGTGTTACGCCCTACCTTTCCAACAGACCCTGGCACCTTTACCACCGTACCTGCTCGGCTGATGGAGGGCTACCTTTCGTGTTTGCGCCAACAAGTGCTGGCTCTTCTGGCCAAAGGAGCCATAAAGAGGGTGCAAGCATCAGAAATAGATTGTGTTTGCTATTCACGCTACTTTCCGGTGCTGAAAAGGGACGGAGACCTCTGCCCTATACTAGACCTGGGGAGAGGATGTGGCCTAATGGCTAGGACGGCCAACCTCAAGTCTGGCGAACAGGGTTTTGAGTCTTGGCAAGGATGCACAACATCCTGTGATGCTGGGCAAGTCACTTAATCTCCCCGTGCCTAACAAAAATGAATGTGTCCTCATGTAATGCAACTGGTGCTTGTGTAAAGCTCTCGGATATGTTCGGGTCAAGTACGCGCTATTTAAAACTCAATAATAAAAAAAAAGGACTTGCGTCCTCTCAATTGCTCCCTGTAAAAGGAAAAATTCAAATTGCTCATTGTGGCTCAGGTTCTGTCTGCCTACGACCTTTTTTTTTTTTTTGCAGAGTTTTATATAGCGCGAACTAGACCCGAACCGAATCAGGTATCAGAGCGCTTTACATATTTTCCAGTTACGTTACATGAGGACACACTTTCATTTTAGGCACGGGGAGATTGTGATTTACCCAGAATCACAGGAGGTTTTGGCGTTGTTACCGAGATCCCCAGGTCCGAGGTCGAGTGCCCTAGCCGTTAGGGAGACTGGATGATAGTGTTGGACTTGCAGGATACCTACTTCCATATCCCTGCCCTGCTTGCCCCCAGGTGTTACCTGCAGTTCACAGTGGGCTGTGGGCTATGAGCGTTAGGAGTTCTCTGTGCTCCTCTTTGGTCTTACCAGCGCCCCTCTAGTGTTTACCAAGGTGATGGCAGTGATTTCAGCAGATGTGCCGTTCCAGTATTCCCCTACCTCGACAACTGGCTGGTGAAGGCTTGCCCCAGGCAGCCTTCTCCCACTTCCAGACTACAGGGGATCTCCTGCATTCTCTGAGGTTTACTATAAACTTACCAAAATTACACCTGACTTCTTCTCAGATGCTTTCTTTCGTAAAAACTCTTCCGGATACAGTGCAGTTTTGGGCCTATCCTCCAGAATGGCGAGTCCAAGATACTCGGTCTATGATTGCGATGTTTCACCCTCTATCCTGGATTTCAGTGAGACTGACTCCGAGAATGGTGGGTTTCATGTCCTTCTGCATTCTGCTGGTTTTCAGCTCATTCTCTCAGCACCTCGTATTCTCTCGCCATCTAGGTTCCTTCAGAGAGAGAGATAGAAATAAATGATGGCTCAGGCCAGTCTATCCACTAAAGGCCTGGGGGGTCTGAGGAGTGGGCTTGTTTCCTCACTTGAGGATCCAGAATTATTTTTGTGTTATTTTGGCAGCGGACCTTTACCAAAATAACACGAAAAGTTGTTATAGTATTATAGCAACTGTTTTCCACACAAGCAGGCACTATTTGGAGAAAAGAAGGAAGTATAGGGCTCCTTTTCTGTATACCAAGGTAAACCGGCTTGACAAAGATGCCTTTCACTAAGCCACATCGAGAGCAGGATTTGAGTATGGACTCTAATGTGGGAGAGAACTCGGCCATGGTGCCAGTAGTGCCATCTGTCATATTTCAAATATTTCAACAGGTACGATGCCTCTGACACCATAAATCACACTGAATTTCCGAACACAGATGTCCCTTTCATTAACTCTGAGGTTTCGTACTAAATACTTCTTTTTTTCTTCCAAAAACTTTTCAAAATTTAAGTGTCCCTTCACCAAGTACATAAAGATCTCATCGCAATTTTAGAATGAGCATCACAATTGTACACAACACATATATACAATACATAAATTTCATGGACAACAAAAGACATTATTGAAACATTATTAAAACTCGGCGTTCCGTAAAGACGTGACACGCCAAAAACTCTGAGAAATTGTCATCCCATTCAAAGAGCTGAGACACTGACGGATGGTCTAAACACTTGAAAGTTGAAATACTTGGAATGAGATTTCTCCTGTCTTTGAAGCCGGAGAACACGCCGTACGGAACAGCTTCACGAGTATCTACTAAGTCCAGAAACGCCATAGAAGAGAAAAAACAGATGATTTGCCGTGATACTCACAAGTAACACTGGCAGAAAATCTTCGGCAATTACATTCTGCAACAGAAGTTGATTTAACGATGTCCTACCCCAGTTCCACCCCGCCCTGATGAAGACCTTTGTACAAGAGATGGTCCCACATCTATAAGGTCGAAACGCGTTTGCATCATTTAGCGGTTCAGAGCTGAAGAAGACACCGAGGGACGCTGTTTGGTTCAGCTAGTAGAGCCGGATTGTTCGGACTCACAACAACAAGTTGTACAATAGTCTCTGACCCCTATCAGGACCTTAAAACTTAGAGTGTCTAGAACAAAGTGTGCCTTAGTTCTGGCACGAAAAAAGTAGGGACACTAAGTGATTTGGAGAAAACATATAAATTATAGGCGATTCCCCCGATAAGAGTGTAATAATGAACAGTAAGGTTTGAAGCAAATCAAGATACCATAGGATGTATGGGAAAATCAAACCTAAAACCGTTTTTTCTGTGTTTTAATGTTTCAATAATGTCTTTTGTTGTCCATGAAATTTATGTATTGTATATATGTGTTGTGTACAATTGTGATGCTCATTCTAAAATTGCGATGAGATCTTTATGTACTTGGTGAAGGGACACTTACATTTTGAAAAGTTTTTTGAAGAAAAAATAAGTGTTTAGTACGAAACCACAGAGTTAATAAAAGGGACATCTGTGTTCGAAAATTCAGTGTGATTTGTGGTGTCTGAGGCATCGTGCCTGTTGAAATATTTGATCTTTGATTCTGGCCTCTGTCTACCTCAATTGAATCATTTCTCTTATTTTGATATCTGTCATATTTCAGTCACTTAATCATGAGATCCTAGCAATTATGTCTCTCTCAAGACAAGCGAAAGTATCTCTGGCTTACAGTGTACCTGTACCATAACGCAGATCTAGAGTTAATACACACCTCTGTTACACCCCATTGACTGGCAGATTATGAGCTAGTAAATTATAGAGTACTCTGTAGTTCTGATACATCCACAGCTCCTTTTTGCTGTTCTTTAAAGTCTGTTTTGGTGCCCATAATGCAGACTTTTGTGTTAAAGATGAGGCCTGCTCCTGAGACAGTGAAGCAGTTTCTCTTGAGCTTTTTCGACTCACCACATTTTTTCTCAGTCTCTTCAGCCTGTACTATACTTCAGCCTGTCTGACTTCAATTTCAGGAGACTTTTGACTGCCCCATAGGCTAATTCCTTTTGAGCTGGTGTACAGTTCTTCAAAACGTGTTACTTCTGACAAAAGGTTATATCGAGGACAATGGAGCTGATGTCAGGGAGTTGATATGGGACATGTGGGAATTTAATGGTTCACTTGATCTCTCTCGTAGTTCTGCTGTTGTCTGCTCAGACACCAAGTACTTATCTTGGACTCTAATGAGGAAGTCAGTAGCAGGAACTGTGAGGTCTGAGAACAGTTCATTTCATTCTCAGAGATGCATTGACATTGGTATTTGGGGTATACATTTTACTTAGACTTGGCAGCCTTATTTGGAACCTGAATGATATTTGTAAGGTGAAGGAATTCAAAACCCTCAGGATGCAAGTACATTAATGAAAGCGAAGTTTATGGCATGTCATCTTCTAGGTATTTGTCAGCAATTGTTTGCCAAGCTCAGATGATCATTGATCATTGTTTTTCCATATAGATTCCTTTTCGAGTCAAATGGTTAAAGCTATAACAAATATGTATTTTAGTTGATACACTAGAATTACTGAAATTAAAGCAAATAGGAACTTGTAAGGCAAGCTCTTCTTTCCTGAGATGATGAGTGTCCTGCAGAATGAATTCAGTATTAGTATTGGTCATATTCATTTGCAGTCACTTACTTCGCTATGAAGAATAGACTTTTCTCAACACAGTGTAGTCAACAACAATGTTCCAACTGCTCCAACACGTTACACTTCTTACAGGGCTCCTCTGAAGAGAGCTTTATCTAAGGAAGATGCTTGATATTTCACATGGAAAAATAAGACCTACTTTTCACGTTTTGGTGAGACTTCATAATCCCGTAGCTGGCATTTGGGAGAAACCCGCCTCTGTTCTCTTCGGAACAAATTTGATCTCAGAAGAAATAAAGGCCTTGTTGGGGGCACTTCTTATTGGATACATCAGTCAGTGGCAGACACTGGTGTTTCATGCTGACATCACAGCAAGGGGACCTAATGTATTTATGGTTTAAATCCTTTTATCGATTTTGAAAAGACAAGCATTACAGTAGCTGCCACCTACATCCACCGGCGGGTGGGGAACATTCTTATGAACTAGAAAGGCAGAAAAGGAAGAAAGTAGAAGACGAAGGGGAGGGTAAAGAGGTCTATCCCCTGTATGTACGTGTGTGTGGTGCATCAAGCAAGGGTCGCATAGATGATCTGGGCGGCCCTCTGTTATCCTTAATCCTTTTTGGGGGGGGGGGGGTGTGAAGGGACCTTAGTGAGGCGAAGCACTACCTAATGTATTTATAAACGTTTTTTCGGATACTTTAAAAAAAGTTTGATCCAGGGGCAGAGGACTGAAATTCTCCCAGTGGTGTCTTCAATGTCAATTTGATTAATTTAATGTACCATTGTCTGTGATACTTTGATATTGTCTTTGCAACATAATGAAGGAGTGAAAGGGAAATATTTGTTTGTCCTAAAGATCCTATCATGGTTCTGCTTGACTTCTTTAGATTCCTTTTGCTGTGATGTTTGATAGCAGAGCATTATCTCAGGTGGTTAGGGGATTAACCAAAAGTGTTCACTCGCCAACTGTTGGGGATTTATACTGTACTTGCACAAGGCCATAGGAGGTCTGATGGTTGCCAGCAACTGAACTAATTCAAGTTGCAGGATCACAGGCCGTTTTAGCTGTGTTCCGGGAGAGATCTTAATGTTAGTAGGTCTTCCATAAGTTCAAAGCGGTACTCTTTTTGGAATCTTTACTTTTTCCCCATGGTGTCTAATGTGCTCGTTGTTTATTTTGGGGATGGCAGTGCTAGTGTGACACCCTGGGACGTAGGTTGCACCTGCTGGAGCTATGATAGCATGTATAGGTTTTTTTGGGTTACAACCTCCATAAGAAGTTTATCTGAGGCAAAGAGACTGCAGTGGGAATGCAAAACAGAGTATAACAGAAGAATGTAACTATTTAATTTTATCGTATAAGGATATTATAAAATGTAGTGTTTGTTTGTACCAAGGATACATTAGTATGGTACTGTAACTTAATCTTACCTTTCAACAAGTATTAGAGAAGAATGAGCTAAGGAATAAACTGCCCAAAGTTCTTTATAGTTTATGGACCAAGTAACATTGATTTACACATTATGTAGGAATTAGTTTCCCTTCCATTAGATCTGATATCACAATTCTTATAATGAAGAAGGGTGATCAATTATTGGGCAGGATGAGGGATGGACTATTCTGTCTCCCTCTTGAGAATGTCTTGGAAATTAATTAAATTAATCAGGAAGCATATAATCTATGACAATACATAAATTGTAGGGCATCTAAAACCAAGATAAATGGCAGTTGACATAGAGAGCGTGTGGACTTATGCATGTTTTCATTGAACTCTTAAGTGTATTGTTAAGTGGTTGAGTACTGTATTATTGTTTCTTACAGATTCCCAAGTGATGCCTAGTAATATGCCTCCGCCTCGCAAACTACCTCAGCGCTCCTGGGCTGCATCTATACCCACAATCCTCACTCATAGTGCCTTGCATGTTCTTCTGCTGCCCTCACCCACGCCTGGATTAGTGCCAGCATTAGCTGGCAGCTACCTTTGCTCTCCTCTGGAGCGATTCCTTGGGTCAGTTAACATGAGGCGGCATCTCCAACGGATAATCCAGCAGGAATCGGTATGTTTATTTTTCGTATTTTAATTTTTCAGTTGTTACTTTAGCCATTCTTATGTATAGCTTTGGTTTTCGAGTATCATCTTTGCATAATAGTAGTGGTTTTAAAACTCCTTATCCAAGCAAATCTGATGCAGAAGCTACTTTAGACCCCACCACAGTGATTATGTAACTGCCATGAATTGTGTATTCATTTAGAGAGTTTTCTAGAGCGCTGCATGTCTTCTTTTAGTTACTTTCATTTGATAAAGGCTTTAGGAGGAATTGATGTGATTAGTGATTTAGGGCCTTGTGCTCTTTTCATTTATCACCTTTACTGCATGAAAAGCTCTATAAGAGGCAGGTTTGAGCAGTTCTGGTTTTATTTGTTTCTAAACTAATTGTAGTTAGATTTGGGTATGCCATGAACTTCTCAAGATCCACCTCTTTGTTTAAGCTGTTTCAGTGATCGTTGGTTAATGAGATGTGCTGTCTTGAAGTGTAGGTTTAAATTAGGTGGGTGGTGGGGGCTTGAGACTGAAAGTATTTGGGGCCTTTCCAAAGAACAGTAAAGAGAACCTTAAACTGAATTCTTACTTCTAACCGGAAACAAGCCCTTTCTATGTCGATTTGTCAAATTGGAATTTTGATAAGGTCTTATAGCTTTTCATTAATAAAGACTCTTGCTAAAAATATTTGTTTTTAGTTTTGAAAATCGGTTCTATATGTGCAACAGATGTGTGTGTGTACATTGTGCATGGTTCTTTTATCATTGCATATGCACTCTATTTGGTCATGCATACAGGAGTAATTTATGGCCACACTTGTATAATCTATTTTCTGATTGATTGTAACATATATTTACATGTTCTCGTTATGGATGTATTTTTACCCACAAATAAATTGTTTATCCTAGTAGTAGCTGGAAATTGATGGAAAAGCGCCGGGACACCCTTAGGGGTAGCCGTGCGCTATAAAAGTGACCGTACATAACATAACATAACATACGGACGGATTTGAGATTACTGCTCACTGAGGTTTCCCTCTGCTGCTTCTCTTAGTAGTTTGACCCCCTTCCAGGAGCATGACCTAACAAATAGTTGTTAGTATAGTATCTGGAGGATCACATACTTTACACAGCACAACCACTGAGCTCCAACATTTCATCCATTTGTTACTGCTCTTTCAACTTAACCGTTTACTGTGATTTCATGTATCTTCATGTAAGTAGTCGAACCTGTGACCTTTCAGGCAAGCATGATTACTGGCCTGACAGTATTAAATGTTAGAAAGTACAACAGTTTTAGGTGAAAGGATTTAACTGCAAAGTATACTTGTGCGCTTCAAGGAGGATCAAATCATATCAATCAAATCAAATATAACTTTATTCGATTGTTTAAAAAGCAATCATAAAAGTGTACATAAAAAACATTTCATTAAAAAGATACATTAATTCATTTTACAATCTCTCAATGGCGTACAGGAAAATTCATTATTAACAAGAGTTTAATAGTTCATAGTGTCATATATCTTTAAGTGGAATTATGTGATCATACTTTTTCTACTACGCATCACATTTTTCAAATACAGTGTGATTGTTGCAATACATAGGTGATTATCCAAGTGTTGGATACTTAACATAGCCACACGGCATTGCCGATGGCCCATCTCTCTCAGCAACAGTAATAAAACATTGTCTGATCAGACCATAACATTTACAAAAAAGAAGAACATGAATAGTACTCTGAGATGAAACATCATCACAGGGACAGGGAGGTAATTCATTCATCCAATTATTTACCGTAGGGAAACTAACCAATCTGTGGAAAATGCCAAATCTAAAACAAGATAGTAGAAATCTTTCATAATTATCTGTCACATAGATCAAGTAGGGTTGAATATTAAAAGTTGTTAATATCATTTGATGATGCAGGACAGTAGGTTTTGAAACCTCAGATGTAATTCTTAAAGAGTCCAAAAAAGCCAAACCCTCCTTCTTCAGATCTTTACGTGATATGGCTGAGATAGTAAGAGGATTTAAGAAATGATCTAATTTTCCAATATCCTTAAAAAAAATTCGTACATAACTCAGCCATGGAATCCTCATGGCTCCTTCTAATTTTAAGATATTTGTCAAAATGTCTCTATTAAGCTTTGTTTCTTCTTTTGTCCATAGCCTATGCCATAATAACACAGGTTCCAGCTTAATTAGATCAGATATAAAAGCAAGACCCAATTCTGGATGACAGTTATAAATTGGAGTGCTCTTGGGAACTGCAAGGATAAACTTTAAGAAGGAGTTTCCCACCACCTGGATGGGCGTAGGTTCAGCAAAACCCCATACCCCACTGCCGTAAGTAGCACCAGACACACACTTGGCTTTATAGATCTTAACTCCACAGGAGGTCTGGTACCTAGTTTCTTTGAGAAAGTCTTGAGGGCAGCGTCGAATGAACCATCGCAAGTTTTTTTGCTGACACTGCCTGCGTCCAAGACTCACTCTGAGTAAACCGTATACCCAGGTAAGAGAATTGCTTGGTGGATTCAAGCTTCTGTCCTGCTAAAAATATGGCCCTCTTAGGTTTATGATACCTGCCGCAATGCATGGTGAAAGTTTTAGATGTATTAACTTTTAGGCCCAGCTCATCCATAAATAGGGAAAAGCTATCCACCACGCGTTAGAGTCCCACTTGTGTACGTGACATTAAGACAGCGTCATCAGCATACAAAAGCGCCGGGATCAGGCGGCCAGCTTCATATGGGGGATCTAAGCTATTGTCTCAAGTCTTTTTCCAATCCATTTATATAAAAATTAAAAAGGAAGGGGGCCAAGACACAACCATGTCTGACAACGCTCCTAATTGGTATTTTGTCAGTGCGTTCCCCCTTTAGGCCATAGCGAACGCGGGCTGATGCGTCGCTATAAAAACGTTTAAGATAATAAATAATATTTTGTTCAACCCCAAGTTGACCCAATAAAATCCACAGTTTGGAGTGAATCACACAATCAAATGCGGCCGAGAGGTCAACAAAGGCCAGGAACAAGTTCCCTTTCTTGGCCCTTGTGTACTTCCCGGTCAGCATTAAGAGATTTAAACCCTGTTCCACTGTGCCCAAACCAGAACGGAAGCCATACTGTAGATCAGATAAGATAAGATAGAATTTTCACTGGCCCAAACCAAGAGCCGATCCAAAACTATCCGACCCACTATTTTTGTAAAAGATTCTAAGAGGGAAATGGGTCTATAACAGCCCGGGTCGTGTCTATCCCCCTTTTTATAGATGGGCACTATTACAGACTCCACGCATGTGGGTAAGAATTCTGAGACACAGCTGGCGTTAAGCACCTGGACCAGAAGGGGACCCCACAAAGAAGGGGTAGCCTTAAAAATATCTATGGGGACACCGTCCAGGCCAGGGGCCTTTCCACCCTGGCTTGCACACAGAGCTTTTTCAACTTCTTCCAAGGTAAAAAACAAATTACTTGAGGGGGGTTTTACAATGGGGGGAGACTGAGAGCTCACCTGTCCCTCGCCCTCATACACTTTAGAAAAGTGTCTAATCCAGTCTGATTCAGGAATTGCTATTTCCAACTTTGGACCAGCCTCTTCCCTAAGAAAAGGTGTTCTAATGATCTTCCAGAAGCCCGCACTGTCGTTCCTACTGGAGGCTAGGTGCAGGGCTTCCCAGGCTTCTACTCTCAGCATATTCTTTCTATCTTTTATAGCTATTTTATACTCTTTCCTGAGTCTACCGACTTCCTTAACACACCTGGTTTTCTTATGCAATTCCTTCTTTAGAAGGGCATAAGCCCTAGTACAGCTAGAGTCAAACCAACCTCCTTTCTGTTTACTATTTTTAAACTGTCTCATAAGGGAGGTCCTAATTTCATTCGAGATGGTCAGAAAGGAAGCAAGGAGCAATTCAGGAATAGAGTCTTCCCCTAAACATATCGCTACCTCAGATATGCATTTACCAACCACTATTTAAAGTATTGCCGATTGGTCCACCATGGCCCATTTTAGCGAATAACCGTTTATACTACCAATAGATCGATTTTCATCCACGTTATCCCTTTCTTTATTATTCTTTAGGGTGGAAATTTTTGGGAGCAGAATGGCCACGCAAAGCGGGAAAAAGGTCACTTAGGGCAATATCTGAGACCTTAAAGGAATAAATTCTCTTATCATACTTATTTGAGACAATAGCAAAATCGATAGTAGAAGCACAACCCCTTTCATTAAATGTTGGGGAAAGGGAAGATGGTAAAATACAAACTTCATTTGCAAATCCCAAGTCAAATTTGGCAAGTAAATTGTTAAATGGTTCCCCCTGAAAAGAGTGATTAAAATGTGAACAGCACAATCCATCATCCTGTATCATTCCGCACCTATTATCTTTCATCATACTGCACAAAGTGCAATTAAAATCCCCAAACAGAAGTATCATCAAGTCATGTCCGTGGATTTTCTCCTGTAAAAACAAAGCTTTAGCCAGTTTGTTTAAAACAATAGGTACATCACCAGTGGGAATATTATTATATACATTAAGGAGAGCAATCGGAGTATCAGAAGCCATGACCAGTACCAAAAATTGAAAATAAATATCTATAACAGGCTCTATTACTCTCATAAAATTCAATTTGTTTGACAAATAGATGCTCAATCCACCCTTCGCTCTTCCATGTAAGACCTCAACAGCTGGAGTATGAAAGGTCCTAAAGCAGTTTAAATGGACCGGATCAAGACTCCATGTTTCTTGGAGGCAGAGCATGTCTTGTGACTGAATAAAATCCCACCAGATTGGTTTAGCAATTTTAGACCTAATACTAGCAATATTCCACGAAGAAATTTTACATAGCGATGGAACCGGCGAGGAGCTAACAGGGACAACAAAAATAGAACCAGCTGATAAAGATCAGGTCCTATGGTCACTTCCTACCTCTAGTCCTTCATCAAGAACCTCTAAACTCCCTATATGACCCATAATCCCTAACATATTGGAGACTTTATTAAATACTTTCCCCCCCATCTACCTTTACGCTTTCCCCATTACTATCAGTGGGGATGGAGTCAGTTTTTACACCTAAGAGGTTTTGTATGGAAGTATCTACCTGCAGTCCGTCGTTGTTTTCTAAGCCGCTAAGAATGTCAAAAGGATTAAATATTGGGACACCATATCGTCTTCCCAATAGTCCATCTTGATTTAATGGTGGACAAGGGGGAGCTGGACACCTAGTTGGTGGAGGTGGACAATAAAAGAAACCGAGGGGGAGAATATTAACAAGGTCAGGGTCAATAGTCCCAGTACAACCCCTCTCGATTAATTTACGAACCAATATCCGTGACCGAAATATCTGAAAGAGACACGTTAGTATTAGATTCCTTACCTTAGAATATCCCCAGGCGTCAGACTGGATCCGGAAACTTTTGCGTAGCAGTACCCTTGCGCGTCGGTAGACGTCGTCTGCGGCTCCGCATCCGTCGTGGGCGCCGTGATGACGTCGTCGGAGTACTTAGACGCCGCCTCCGCGTGCTGACGTCAGTTCTTCTTTTTTCCGCGCCAGCAAGCGCAGATCTGGAAAAAGCAGTAACCCTAGTCAATTTTTGACTAACTTTTTTGATCACTTTTGATTGTTCTCGAAGTCTCTCGACTCCGAACGGTGCCGTAGGGATGCCCGGCTTCAAGCACTGTGATGATTGCGACCGCCTGATGTCGGTCACGGATCCTCACCGCGTGTGTTTATCTTGTTTGGGCGTCGACCACGACGACAAGGCCTGCTCCGACTGCCGGGCCCTCTCTTCGAAAGCCAGGCGGGAGCGGTCCCGCAGGCGCCTCGAACTCCGGCAGTCGGTCCCGCGCCGTGAGAGGTCCCGATCTCATGGGAGGTCGAGGGACAGGTCGCGGGCTCTGAGCCACCACAGCTCCGAGAGTAGGCCGCACTCCTCCGGGTCGAAGTCGTCGTCAGGTAAGAGGCACAAGAAGTCCAAGCGGCGTCATCGCTCTTCGGACTCCCCCCGACGCTCGCGCGATGCGGCCGGGGGTTCGGGTGACACCACCCACGCGGCTCCGTCGAAGTCGCGGGCGCCGCGTGCAGCTCCACACCCTCCGGTCCCTGGGCTGAACGCGTCGCAGGAGGAGATCGAGCGCTTCCTCATGGCCATGAGGAAACTCTCTCTTCCGACGGGCTCCGCGCCGCCTCCGGGCCCAGCGGACCCGTCTGGGGCCCCTAGCGGGTCGGCGGCTCCGGCCCCGACGCCGTCGGGTGCTTCGGCCCCGACGCCGCCGACGCCTTCGGGCCCGGCGCCGCAGGTCCCCACTATCCCGACGCCACCGGCGCCGAGGGGTTCAGTTGTTCCGGCGCCGCCGGCGCCTTCGGGCCCGGCGCCGCAGGACGCCGCTGGACCCCCTTCGGGATCTGGTTCGTCGCCGGTGGATCTTACGACCTCCCCGGCGTCGGACCCTCAGGTGTCGCCTCCGGCGCCGTCCTCGGGCGGCGCCGTTCCCAGTCCTACCTTGGTTCCTGTTCAGCCGTCGGGACAGCCCCGATGGGCGCCGCTCCAGACGTCGTTTGGTGAATTTCACTTTTATGAACAGGCCCCATTGGTTGAGAACTCTGAGTTTCAGGAGATGGGTGATGAAGAGGACTGGGAGGGGTCTGAGGACCCTCTGACCAGAGAGTGTCAGTCTTATCAGGACTGGACAGGAGACCTTGGGGAGGCCAGTGGCCTGGACACCTCTCCAGACACTGGTTTGGTCTCCCCTCCTACCGTGGCTTCGGAGGAGGGGGCAACCTATAGTGTGGTGTTGATGAGGGCTGCCAAGGCCTTGGGCCTTGAGCTCCCCGTCGCGGCCGTGAGGACTAATCTCCTCACTGAGGTCCTTAAACCGCAGTCAAGCTCGGCCGAGCCTCTGCTGCCCTTTAATGAGGCCTTGACCGATGTTCTTCTGGGCACTTGGTCCAAGCCCGCTACGGGTTCGCCCGTAGATAGGAACGTGGCCAGACGCCACCGCCCAGCCCCGGGCGAGCCATGTTTCCTGTCCACCCACCCCACCCCGAGAGCCTGGTCATCCAGGCCTCTAATTCCCAGACCGCATTCCCGTCCGCCCCGCCGGACAGGGAATCCAAGAGGTATGAGCAGTATGGAAAGAAGATATTCTCATCCCTTAGTCTGGGTCTGCGGTCTTCCAACACCGCATGCCTCTTGGGCCGTTACACCCACTCCCTGTGGGATACGGTCACGGATGTGCTGCCTGAGTGTCCGTTGGAGGTACGGGCCAAACTCGGCCAAGCCCCTGTGGAGGGCCGGGACGCAGCCAAGTATTCCATTAGGTGTGGGCTGGATACCACCGACTCGCTAGGCAGAGCGATGGCAACGACGGTGGCGGTCAGACGCCACGCCTGGCTGAGGTCCGCCAACTTTTCGGCAGATGTCCAGAACACACTCATGGACATGCCGTTCGATGGCCGTCGCCTCTTTGGCGACAAAGCAGACCATGCGCTCGAGCGCTTTAAGGACTCCAGGGCTACGGCCAAGTCCTTGGGCCTCTCGGCCCCGTGCCAGCAATCGGCTGCTTATCACTCCTCTCATGGCCACGGAAGGGGTGCACCGACACGTGCCGCTAGCCACGCTCCGCAGGGCAATACCCAACGCGGTGGCGGCCGTGGTAACCGCCGTCCGGGCGGTAGGGGTCAACGGCGAGATCAGTCCACACCTTCCCCCGCAGTATCCGCCTCAAAACCCTCCTAGTCCGTGCTTTCAGGCCCATGTGACGCCAGTAGGGGGCAGGGTTCGCCATCACCACCTCCACTGGCGCACTGTCACTTCGGACAGGTGGGTGCTGCAAATCGTCCGAAGGGGCTACTCCCTCCCCTTCGAGGCGACTCCTCCAGCCATGCCACCGCAGAACCACCGTGTATCGGGGGATCATTTGCGACTTCTGCAGGAGGAAGTTACAGCCCTCTTGGCCAAGGGAGCCATCGAGCGCGTTCCTGGGCCAGAAGTAGGGTGTGGTTGCTACTCCCACTACTGTCTGTTACCCAAGAAGGGCAAAGGGGGCCTACGCCCTATCTTGGATCTACGGAATGTCAACGGCTTCCTCTGGAAGGAGAAGTTCAAGATGCTGACACTGGCTCAGGTCCTAGCTGCCCTGGACCCAGGAGACTGGATGGTAGCGTTGGACTTGCAGGACGCTTATTTCCACATCCCCGTCCTGCCGGCCCACCGGCGCTACCTGCGGTTCACGGTTGGCCACGAGCACTTTCAGTTTACCGTGCTCCCCTTCGGCCTTACCAGCGCCCCACGGGTGTTCACAAAGGTGATGGCGGTGGTCGCAGCTCATCTGCGCAGGTTAGGGGTTTCAGTCTTCCCCTACCTCGACGACTGGCTGTTGAAGGCGGGCTCGCCCCAGACTGTCGTCAGCCACCTCCAGACTACGGCAGATCTCCTGCACCAGCTGGGGTTCTCCATCAATGTGCCAAAGTCACACCTGTGTCCCTCTCAGAAGCTCCTCTTCATCGGAGCGGTTCTGGACTCGGCGCAGTTTCGGGTTTATCCACCCGAACAGCGGGTCCGGGATATTCAGGCTCTGATTCCCATCTTTCAGCCGTTATCCCGGGTCTCGGTCAGGTTGACGCTGCGCCTTCTGGGGCTGTTGGCCTCCTGCATCCTTCTGGTGCATCACGCCAGGTGGCGGATGCGGGCTCTGCAGTGGGACCTGAAGTTTCAGTGGGCCCAGCATCAGGGCAATCTGTCCGACCACGTCCGGATCTCGGAGGGCACTGCGAGACAGCTGCAGTGGTGGCTCACGGACCGCGATTGGGTCAGCGGCAGATCCCTCTCCCTTCCCCAACCGGAGCATGTAGTTGTGACGGACGCGTCCCTCCAGGGCTGGGGAGGCGACATGGGAGAGGCGGAGATCAGAGACCTCTGGTCTCCGGCGGAGGCCCGGCTCCACATCAACCTGTTGGAGTTACGGGCGATTCGTCTAGCACTGAAGGCATTCCTCCCCTCTGTCCGGGGGAGTGTAGTGCAGGTGTTCACGGACAACACCACCGCCATATGGTACTGCAGCAAACAGGGCGGGGTGGGGTCGTGGACCCTATGCCAGGAGGCTCTGCGCCTCTGGCAGTGGCTGGAAAGCCAGGGCGTGACCCTGGTGGCTCAACACCTGGCGGGTTCTCTGAACGCCAGGGCGGACGAGCTCAGCCGTCGGTGCATGATGGATCACGAATGGCGTCTGAACTCGGACGTGGCGCAAGGCCTCTTTCAGCGATGGGGAGAGCCTTGGTTAGATCTATTCGCCACCGAAGAGAACGCGCAATGTCATCAGTTCTGCGCGTTGGAATTTCCAAGGCGGCACTCGCTCGGAGACGCTTTTCGTCGCGAGTGGAGTTGCGGTCTGTTGTACGCCTTTCCGCCTATACCACTTTTGCCCAGAGTGCTGAAGAAGATCAAGCGCGACCGGGCCCAAGTCATCCTTGTGGCTCCGGACTGGGCGAGAAGGTACTGGTATCCAGAGCTACTCAGTCTGTCAGTCGATCCCCCGGTTCGTCTGCCTCTTCAGGAGGACCTTCTGTCGCAGCAGCAGGGGACGGTCCTCCACCCGAACCTGTCCAGTCTCCACCTCCATGCTTGGAGATTGAGCGGCGACAGTTGAGGCCATTGGACTTGCCTCTTGAAGTCTGTAACGTCATTCTGGCAGCCAGGCGTCCCTCCACAAAGTCGGTATACGCCTGCAGGTGGAACAGATTTGTGGCATGGTGCACAGCAAAGGCTGTGGATCCTCTTGCTGCCCCTCTTTCTGAGGTTCTTCTCTTCCTTCTTTCTCTTGCCCAGCAGGGCTCTGCTCTGGGCACTATCAAGGGCTACCTTTCTGCCCTTTCAGCCTTTCTCAGGCTACCTGATCAGCCTTCTTTGTTCAAGTCCCCTATTGTTAACAGATTTCTAAGGGCATCACACACACGTTTCCTCCTGTTCCGTTTGTGATGCCTCAGTGGGACTTGAATCTGGTTCTTACATTTCTGATGTGCGCTCCCTTTGAGCCACTTCACAACTGTCCTCTTCGCCTTTTGACTTTGAAGACGGCTTTCCTGGTTGCCATCACCTCTGCCAGGAGAGTGAGTGAGCTCCAGGCTCTTTCTTGTACTCCACCTTTCCTTTCTGTCCATCCGGACAAAGTGGTGCTACGTACCAAACCTTCTTTCCTGCCCAAGGTTGTCACGGCCTTCCACATAGGGCAGTCTATCACCTTGCCAACCTTCTTTCCGCCACCGCATCCCTCTAAAGAGGAAGAGCGGCTCCACCGTCTGGACCCAAAACGTGCGCTCTCATTTTATTTGGATCGCACACGCCAGTTCCGGGTGGATGACCAACTCTTTGTTGGTTACGTGGGCGCTAAGAAGGGGAAAGCGGTACACATAGGACCATCTCCCGGTGGATCATCTTGTGTATCCAGGCATGCTACTCCCTGGCTAGGAAGGAGCCCCCTGCTGGATTACGGGCTCATTCTACCCGAGCCACGGCGACTACCACTGCCCTGGGCAGGGGTGTGCCCTTACAAGACATCTGTCAGGCAGCTACGTGGGCATCACTGCACACGTTTGCAAGACACTACTGCCTGGACAGCCAAGTCCGGAGGGATGGCTTCTTTGGCCGTTCCGTCCTCCAGGACTTTCTGGTGTGATTATTGGTTCGCAGACCCACCACCGGGGTTGGTATTGCTGGGGTATCTATTCTAAGGTAAGGAATCTATCACTAACGTGTCTCTTTCAGATGCACAAGTTACTACTTGTGTAACGATATATCTGTAAGAGACATTAGTTAGTATTAGATTTCTTACCGACCCACCCATCCTCCCCGTTCTGCGAACCAATATCTAGGGTTAGGGTTGTCCCCTTTCAGGGCCCTAGTTTCAATGGCACCAGTGTTGGTTTTTAACATAGCTCTGCGTTTCTGGCGCGGAAAAGCTGTGTCTAAGAACTGACGTCAGCACGCGGAGGCGGCGTCTAAGTACTCCGACGACGTCATCACGGCGCCGACGACGGACGCGGAGCCGCAGACGACGCCTACCGACGCGCAAGGGTACTGCTACGCAAAAGTTTCCGGATCCAGTCTGACGCCTGGGGATATTCTAAGGTAAGGAATCTAATACTAACTAATGTCTCTTACAGATATATCGTTACACAAGTAGTAACTTGTGCGCTAAGATTACACAATCCCCACTAAGTGATTTACTTGATGTGTCCAACCAACTCACTCTTCTAGCCATCTTAAATTCCGAAAACAAAAAATGATTAAACCCGAGCTTGTTAGATAAGAAATGGACAGATTTGTTCCTTAAAGTCGACCAATGTTCAAAAGCATTAGGGAATAGTGGAGGAACATTGGCTAAGACCACTGTATACGGCGTTGCTTCTGGGGGCAAATTTAATATAGGCAAGCTTGAGATCACATTAGCCTCATTTGCATCCCCAACTCCTATAGCTTGACTTGGAGTTGCATTAGTATCTACTTGAGTTGAAGCAAGCAAACAGGGTATATTAATTCCGGTATCCCCCCTTGGTTTTTTAGGCTCCAATCGTCCGTTGATCAAAGAGTTTTTAGATTGGGTTTGGGTTACTGGAACCTGCAAGGTCTTATTGGGATTTCCATTTGGGTCAATAGGAATAGGTTGGGGTAATGTGGAGATTAGTTTCTCCTGTGTAAGCTGATGGTTCTCAACAAGCTTTTCCTCCATGTTGGTCATCCTTGTTTCTATATTCCTAACCTTTGAACAAATAGGTTCTAAAAGCGTTGTTAAGAGGGTCTCCATTCTTACCCAGAAACATTCCTCGACTATTGGGACTCTTGCACTAGATGATGAAAATACAATTTCTGGCTGGTTATTATCTCTTTTTCCTTTTTTCCCATTAACTTTTTCAACAGCCTTTCTTTGCTTATTGCAAGCAATCCCTTTTACATTTTTTTCAGTTTGACCTTCCTTACTAATGTGTTTTGATTTGTGTCTTGCCTTCTGCCCTCTAGTCCTAACACACGGGCTGTCACTATCTATGCCTACCATTGAAGCAGAGACAGAGATTGGACTTAGAGGTGTGTCACACCCCACATTTTCTGGGGGATCCTCAGTCAGAGGTGGGGGGGTCAGGAATTACATCGCTAGGAAAAATTGTGGGTGTCAAAGATAACCTTGTTAAAGAGGGCAAAAGTTCAGATGATACATGAACCATCCTAGGAGCACTATCATAAGTTGGTGAGGTAGGGTGTGCCCCTGGCAGTGCAACGAAGGATGGGGCTAATATCGAGTCCTGAGAATTAATTGTGAACATAGATATATTTGTAACGGGTAAAGGGGGAAGTGTACCAGCAGGAAGCGAAAGACGCCTTTCTGTGCTTTCAATAGCAGAGGCGACCGCCCCATAGTTTTCTGCAGCATTCGATCGATTGCTGTCAGACTAGGAAGAGGAGGATTTAAAACAACCTTTTGTTTCTTTACAGGAGCAGATTGTACAGGAATATTCTTCCCCATTGTCTAACACTGCAATATGCAAAAGATTATGACATAATATCAAAATCAGTACAATAATATCACCATGCGCCAGGGAAATTAGTACATTAAATACAAAGAACAAAGAGTTCTTATGATAAAAACTCTTATTAAGACACAAAATAAATCCTTGATATATTGATTGCTAATAAATCTAAAAGCAATAATGACTATTTAATACCGGAGGTGCTATAAACACATTAAGACCTGAATCCGAGGATCAAGAGGGGTGGCCCAGCCCGGCCCCTAACGGCCACAAACGGTCCCGCCCTTGTCCCGGGCTTAGCCCGGCTACGCCCGGGCGCGTCCCGCGACGCGGGAACTCTGCGCCCCTTATGATGCGCCGCCTGGCGCCAAATACTGTGGTGGGCGGAGTCAGCCGCGGTGAGCGCTGGATGTTGTGGTCTCCCCCCTAGGCGGCCGTGCACGGGTGGTGGAGTGCAGCAGCGGCGGGGGAGACCGGGAAAAGATTGCAGGCGGTAGGCGAGAGGTCCCAGGTGAGCAGGGCAGAGAAGGGCAAAAGTCTGTGTAAGCTGCAGGGAGCACCCGCTCTACAGCAGCTCTGCGCCCCTTATGATGCGCCGCCTGGCGCCAAATCCTGTGTTGGGCGGAGTCAGCTGCGGTGAGCGCTGGATGTTGTGTTCTCCCCCCTTGGCGGCCGTGCACGGGTGGTGGAGTGCAGCAACGGCGGGGAAGTTCGGGAAAAGATTGCAGGCGGTAGGCGAGAGGTCCCAAGTGAGCAGGGCAGAGAAGGGCAAAAGTCTGTGTAAGCTACAGGGAGCACCCAAGGAGGATCAACTACCCTGTTCGGGAGACAATAACATATGTAACTCAGTTGAGGTACATGACAATGTCTCCTCAAACGTGTTGCTGTAGTTATACTCCCAAAACGTGTGGCAGATATCTGCTGTAGCTTCACCATATCGAGGTCGGGTATAAGATACACTGTTTTTGTGTCCTGTTTTATTTAAATGCTTAGGCATATAGTACTTTAGATGGATATAGCAGCCTTAAGCCCCCACCACCAACTTATATGCCTTCTCTTTATCTTCTTTATTCAGAAGCATCCCTTCTCTTTCCCACTTTAGAATCATGGTCAGAGTCCATAGTGTTCTCTGCAACATTCAAAACTTTACGCAACTGCAAAAATAGGTGTTGAAGAAGTTGTTTGGACTTGTTTGATGCACCTATTGAATGTAATTGAAGTATAGGGGACTCTTTCACAACAACCGCTACACAAAAAGTGTTGTTCAAAAGAATAACTATCCGATTACAAAATTGACTCATTGTGCCTGACCATAGGATAATATGTTGTCCACGCAACCGAGATCCTCGGTAGGTCTTAACCCCTCCAAATGTTTAGTTATCTCCGATTGAAGGGCAATTCTGTTTTCCCAATCCAGTTAAAATTTCGCAACTGCAAAATAGGTGTTGAAGAAGTTGTTTGGACTTGTTTGATGCACCTATTGAATGTAATTGAAGTATAGGGGACTCTTTCACAACAACCGCTACACAAAAAATGTTGTTCAAAAGTAAAGAATAACTATCCGATTACAAAATTGACTCATTGTGCCTGACCAGAGGGTAATATGTTGTCCACGCAACCGAGATCCTCGGTAGGTCTTAACCCCTCCAAATGTTTAGTTATCCCTGATTGAAGGGCAATTCTGTTTTCCCAATCCAGTTAAAATTTCTCAAAAAAACAGGGTTACGGAAGACTCTTCTGATCTCTATGCATGCAAATCAAATCCCAGTAAAGATCTTAAGTCTGTACTTCTTTCAAAAGGTTTTGGAATCCGAATCGTAACAAAAAACCATCACGTGTAGCAAGAATGCATTGTGCAGGAATCAATGAAGGACAGCACACAATTTTATAATGCAGAGGCCCAGAAGTATCTTCTAATGTTCAGCCTTGTCAATCCCCCTGATTTAGCTTCTTAGCTATTTATTTACATGTTTAACCTATGCCTTTGTTAGCCCATATTAAGCTATGATTCATCCTTCTTTAAAACGTGAGCTAGAACATGGATGGAGACTTGTTTTAATTAAAAGAAAATCTAGAGCTAAAACATTTTTATGTAGTTTGCTCTTCCAGTAATTCTTAATAGTTGGTATTGTTTGTTAACAAGTGCACTTCTATTGCTATCCCATGTTCCCAACTGTATACAAAATAAATATTCAGTGCTTTTGGGCATCATTGCCCCATTTACCTCTCCTTAGATGTAATTGTCACCAAGAAATCCTCAAGATTTTCAATGTTTCAGCCCATCATGTGCATTTTCTCACATCTTTCTTGTAATGGGAGAGTTACAAGGTTCTCTAGTTGTGTAACCAGTACATTAAACACCCCCTTCCCATATGTTTGGATAAGGTTATCTACAACTTTATCTTTTGGGAAAGCTCAGCAAACTCAAAAGAAGGAGGATATCCAGGATCATTATCAACTTCGGAGCATAATGCTTTAGTTATGAAGCAAAATTAAGGATTGATAGGTTGCACACCTGTGGTTTGTCCCTGTATATTTTTTTTTACAGTGACAGATTTCTAGAATAATGTAAAGCTTGGCCTTTAATTTATTATGGAATGATTTCAGGGTATTCCAAAACAATTGAGGAAGTGAAGAGGTAATGACAGAATCACCCTCCGATCAGATATGTATAAACAAAGAGATTCTATCAAAGTGTAGTGATTTTTATTATTTTTATTAATTTCTGTGGGTGATAAAAACTAATAAATGAGCTCTCTCTTAGGATGGTAAAGATGAGAGCACAGTGTGCTTTTTAAAAATACCCCTCACACACTAAAAAAATCCAATAGTGTCATGCTTCATCATTGGGGTCTTCCCGTCCCTCTACGGGGCGGGGCGTGCTACGACCTGACCGACTACGCGGGAGCACTAGTATGGTGACAGGACTATGTGACTGTGCAAGTGTGGGTGATGTCAGTGAAGTGTAGGGACCTAATCATGTGTGGAAATAAAAAAGGTTAAAAATCCTCTGGCTAGTGGAAAAAAACAATGTATTCACTTCCCTAGCTGGGGACGTTAAGAAGGGGGTTTTGAGGTAGAGCGATTCGCTACAACCTGGTCTACATGTTTCGTAGGCAGTCCCCTACTGCCTACTCATCAGGACCTTCTAATGGCCCCTACTGGATCAAAGCTCAGTTGCTAAATGTAATAAGCCTGTCGTCCTAGAAACCAGTAGTAAAAATCCACTGCTAGTTTCTGCTTCAGGGCATGAGCTGGCCCTCTGTAAACAAAAGGTATCAAAAATAATGACCTGTATGTGGTCTCTGTAAAATAAGGAGGAAAAAAAGGGGAGAGAAACATACAGAATTATACAATGATACTGTAATCTGTCTGTGGATGCTCATTATTATTAGCGCCACAGGTCCCACATTTTTAGTTGCAATTGCCCATACCACAAATGATGCACGTAAGACTTTATGGACAGAATGATGGTACAATCCGCCATCCCCTAGATGTTTGTTTTATAATGAACATTGTCACGCCCCTTGTAATATAGGCTGTTTTTTATGGCGCGAAAGATAGTGCAATCTGCCATCCCCTATATGCTCGTTGTTGTGGCCGAACATAGGGAAGCCCCTTGTAATTAGGGCTGTATTCATCTTCAACATACACACACTCTCACGACTCAATACATACAACGGAACTCTGCAGGGTAAAAATAGAGGAACCCGACTTGATCAATATCAGTGGTGATCTGAGAAACGATCTTTCTAAAAACCCAAGGGGCACACCCCAATCATTAAGTAATGTGCAATACATACTGCTGTTGCGCAAAAGATATGCCCCATGAGCTGGTACTCGGTAGGTATTCACCGCGGCGTCCTGAAAGAAAGAGACCGCGCCCTTAGCAAACTAGTCAATATACACCCATGTCATGTAGCCCTCGTCTTGATTAGCCAAGTGTTTAGCGACTTTTGGCAAAGTCAAATACTCACAGTGACCGCTATATCATTAAGGCTTACTTCTACCACGAGGTACCGCTCCGAGGATTAATCGCGTCTGCGGCTCAGTGGTCTTATGAGCTCTGCTTACGCGCCGGTGTCGCGTAGGGAATCACCCGCAAACACTAGAACGCTCACCCCAAGATGGCCGCCCTGAAATGGAGCAAGCGTGTGCTAAAAACGGAAGTCTGTCTTCCGTGTCAATTAGGTAAACAAAAGTGATCGACCATGAAGATATATTTTAAGGATTCCAAAATATCTTATCCTCGCTCCTTACATTAATACTATGTTATTTAGAAAACGAACAATGTCTAATTATATTACAGGGAAAAGTTAACTGAAATGCAATATAATGAAACCGGCTCCTGAATACCTCAGGCATGAATCTCATGGCTGAACAATTATATTACCCATATTAACTCAAATAATTAAGACAACGGTCAATATGATCATATATTACAGAAAGAACATGTTGTCTGAATTACAATGTTGTAACACGCTTCCTCAATTTCTCAGTGGTTACTGGCGTTGCCGGACAATTATCTTAGATAAGCTTTAGATCCTCTTGGGATGCATACATGTCCGGATATCTTGTAGGTTGTTTGACGGAGTACCTCAAACCACAGGGTTGGGACCTGTAATCCCCAATGTATAACAAAATGTGAGCAATGGGTTGTAGAATGCTAGGGTGGGTGTTATCAGTGGATCACTAATAGGACGCAGGGGATCTGCTCTGGCCACGGATGAACTGCCTCTCAGTGGGGTGGGGTGGTACGAGGCTTATAGCTGACCCCACGGAATTTCATCGTTCAATCCCTGTTTGTTTGACTGGACACGAAAAACCCATCTCTGTTCTTTCTCTAGTAGATGTTTCTCGTTGTCAATCTGTTCGATGACCGTCCAAGTAATATCCTCAGGTTTATGCCCACTTTCCAGGAAGTGGTTTGTTAATTTTGTACTCGCCTTTTTACATTTAATGGTGCTCTTATGTTCGCCTATTCTCAACTTCACTGCCCTGCTTGTCATGCCAATGTATTCAAGATGGCAGGGGCAAGTAATGAGATAGACGACGTTCGAACTGTTGCAGTTGGTAAAGGCTCTTTGTTCCCATGAGGTCCCGTTGTTAAAGGTTAGTTTTTTGCTCTTTTTGGTCAGGCAGCATACCTTACATCCGCCGCACGGGTAGTGCCCTTGTACAAAGTTGGGATTGATTTGGGTGTTGGCTTTACTATCCTTAGGTCTGGTGTGTACTAGTATGTCTCTGACACTCTGTGCTCTTTTGTGTGAAAACATGGGTTTAGGAATGTCGAGACATCCACTGTTCAGAATTTTCCAGTTTTTGTTGATGATCTTGCTTACTTGGTTGGAATTGGTGTTATATGTTGTAACACATATTGGTCGCTGTACTTCCACTGTTTTCACTTTTTCTTCCAGGAGGCTGTCTCTGCAGTTATTTCTCGCTCTTTTGTAAGCTTGGTCAATGGTTCTCTGTGGGTAATTTCTCAGTTGTAACTTCTTCCTTAGGTCATTTGACTGCGCTTTGAAACTAGCGACTTCCGTGCAGTTTCTACGGAGTCGCAGAAACTGACCGTAGGGTAGATTATCCCTCAGATGCCTTGGGTGGAAGCTCTGATATAGCAAGAGACAGTTCTTAGATGTGCTCTTGAAATGTGTCGTTGTCATCAGTCTTCCGTTTTTGGGAAAGATGTTTAAATCCAAAAATACCAGATTGGTTTTGGTAGTGACACTGGTGAATTTGAGGAACTCGTCTTGGTAGTTGAGCCACGTGAGGAACTGCTGGGCGGTCTTATCATCTCCATCCCAGATGATCAGGATATCATCAATGTACCTCTTCCAGGTCAAGATCTTTTGTCGGAAAGGGTTGCTGGTACTTAGTATTTTTGTTTCCTCAAGATGGTGAACATAGAGACCAGCTATGCTTGGAGCAAATGTGCTTCCCATGCTGGTCCCATGTTTTTGGAGGTACAGGGTCCCATTGTGCTCAAAAAAGTTCTCCTTAAGTGCCAAGGAGCAACACTCCATAACCACGTTCCGTGGGGTCTGGTACTCCCAGTCATCTGCAAATAGTACATCTTCGATTATTGCCAAGGTGTCGTTGTGTGGCAAACTGGTGTACAGACTTTCCACATCACAGCTGATTAAGAGCTGTGTTTCTGGGTCGAATGACACCTCCTCCAGTAGGTTTAACACATCTTTTGTGTCTCTCAGGTAAGTGGATGTCCTCTGTACCATTGGTCTTAAAAATGCGTCTGCAAACCTGGAGACTGGTTCGAGAACTGACCCAATCCCTGATACTATGGGTCTCCCTGGTGGGTTCTCGAGATCCTTGTGAATCTTGGGTAGGATGTACAGGTAAGGGGTTCTAGGGTTATTTTGGCACAGGAACTCCCCTTCCTTGTTGGTGATCCAATTGTGTAACAGTGCCTCCTCTACCATTGTTTTGATCTTAATTGTTATTTTTTCAGTTGGATTGGTCAGTAGGACTTCGTAGTTCCTTTTGTCTTGGAGCAGTCTGGAGCACTCCTTGTCATATTGTTCCTTATTCATTAGCACAGTTGCACCCCCCTTGTCTGCTGGTTTTATGACAACCTGTTTGTTACTGCTCAATTCGCGGAGTGCCTGTCGTTCATCTTTCGAAACGTTTTGAAAAACCCGTTTCTGTGCTGGGTCCAGTGCTTCAAGATCCTTCATGACCGCCTTTTCGAAGGTCAGGAGTTCAATAGGGAGAGTGTGATTCATGGGAGTGAAGGTGGACCGTGGTTTCAGTCCCGTGTCTCCCTTGTCTTGATTGTCTGTTTTATCCTTAAAGAAGACCTGCAGTTTCAGTCTCCTTATAAATTCCTGTATTTCCTTGCAGAGATGAAATTTGTCCATGTTGGCAGTAGGAACATATCCTAGGCCTTTCTCTAGTACTTTTTTCTGTGATTCCGATAGTTCACTGCCCGTAAGATTTACAACTAGGCTTACTTCTGGTTCTTGGATGCCCCTGTCATGCTCCTCGTTGATACTCTCGGAGTTCCTTCTTCTTCGTTGCTCCAGTGTACCGAATTGCCTCTCCGGTTCCTTCCTTTGTTCTGTCCTCGGCGTGACCCTAAAAAAGGAGCCGAGTTGTCGAAATAGCCATAATCTTGCTGAAAACCCCATGGCGGATAAGGGGCATTCGGGTGTTGGAAGGGTGGTGGGCCAAATTGTTGTGGAGGGTACATCATTGGTTGGGGGTAGCTATTCCATCCTCGCATGCCACGGTGATTGGGTCGTCGGAAGTTCCTTCGATTGCCCTGATACCTGGGGCTTTTGTTACCGCTAGAATTGGAGCTGTTAGATCCAGCGTCAGATGAACCATCATTGGAAAGATTATCACTTGATGGTTTGTAGTTGTCTTTAATATAGGGATAGATCTTTTCTTTACTCCATCTGCTCGTGTCTTTCTGGAGTTTCTCGTATTTGCTATCCTTAAGATTTACTTCAAAATCGTTCAATGTTTGGTTTAGTTCATCGAGGTACTTCTTCAGGTTGGCTGGGGATTCATAGCTCTTGAGGCACACTTCTACAGCTTGTATCTCCACCTTTAGATCGCTAGCTAGTCTGCTTGCTGTTTTTATGATCAAAACGATCCAATCTCGTGTACATCTCCATGAGATTTGGGACCAATCGATTTTAAAGGTCTTGTCCTCGAGGAATATAAATGGTTCATTCCGAACCACGAGGCCCGCTGGGGCAGTGTTGACCTTCAGGTATTCAGACATTAGTAGTCCATGGATGGCTGTTTTTATTTGAGTCCTCCTCAACTCTTCCAGCTCATCCCAGTCACTGTTTTTTAAAGAGGGGCAACCAGAGTTCAGTCCTTCGAAAGTGCCTAGAGAGGCCATTAGATTGGAGATCTCGTCTTCAGTGAATGCCAGGCCAAGGTCGGCCATTTTTGGTCAGAAAAAACGGGGGAACCTCTATCCTCCCTGCCGATATGCCGTCGGATGCAGAATCAAAAAAGTCGTGTTGAGAAGATGAGTCCTTTCTGTTAACTTCCGCAGCTGCACGCTGCCAGGAATTCCAAAACAATTGAGGAAGTGAAGAGGTAATGACAGAATCACCCTCCGATCAGATATGTATAAACAAAGAGATTCTATCAAAGTGTAGTGATTTTTATTATTTTTATTAATTTCTGTGGGTGATAAAAACTAATAAATGAGCTCTCTCTTAGGATGGTAAAGATGAGAGCACAGTGTGCTTTTTAAAAATACCCCTCACACACTAAAAAAATCCAATAGTGTCATGCTTCATCATTGGGGTCTTCCCGTCCCTCTACGGGGCGGGGCGTGCTACGACCTGACCGACTACGCGGGAGCACTAGTATGGTGACAGGACTATGTGACTGTGCAAGTGTGGGTGATGTCAGTGAAGTGTAGGGACCTAATCATGTGTGGAAATAAAAAAGGTTAAAAATCCTCTGGCTAGTGGAAAAAAACAATTTATTCACTTCCCTAGCTGGGGACGTTAAGAAGGGGGTTTTGAGGTAGAGCGATTCGCTACAACCTGGTCTACATGTTTCGTAGGCAGTCCCCTACTGCCTACTCATCAGGACCTTCAAATGGCCCCTACTGGATCAAAGCTCAGTTGCTAAATGTAATAAGCCTGTCGTCCTAGAAACCAGTAGTAAAAATCCACTGCTAGTTTCTGCTTCAGGGCATGAGCTGGCCCTCTGTAAGCAAAAGGTATCAAAAATAATGACCTGTATGTGGTCTCTGTAAAATAAGGAGGAAAAAAAGGGGAGAGAAACATACAGAATTATACAATGATACTGTAATCTGTCTGTGGATGCTCATTATTATTAGCGCCACAGGTCCCACATTTTTAGTTGCAATTGCCCATACCACAAATGATGCACGTAAGACTTTATGGACAGAATGATGGTACAATCCGCCATCCCCTAGATGTTTGTTTTATAATGAACATTGTCACGCCCCTTGTAATATAGGCTGTTTTTTATGGCGCGAAAGATAGTGCAATCCAGGATGCGTGTTTCCGGTCCAGGGAAGGCATGGCTTGGCAGTTCGGGCTGGACTGTTCCCATGAGGCACAGGGTCAGACTGATTTGCATATGGCCATGTCTGAACTGGGGTGGTGGAGTGAGCTAAAGAATGATGATGGATTAAACCCAGATCAGTTAACTGGGGGTGAGTGTTTGATTTGCTCAAACGCTCCGTCCATCATCCCCTTTGGTATCGATTAGTTATCTTTTGGAGCTCAACAGCGAGCATACAGTTTTGGAGTATCATGAAGTTGAAAATACGCACAGTATTGTTTTTGTGGGAGTGCCACAACTTCTGCTCTGAAGTATTTCCTGCTCACCCACCAAGTATCAAAGAATTACTTGATTAGAAGCCTTCAGTCAGAATACTTGGCAGGAAAGGGGAATGGGATAAAAGAGAAATAACTGATGCAAGTTAACTCTTCACCAGTTCACATCTAAGGCTTTGTAATAATATTGGTTGTCAGGTTAACTCCATGCAGAAGTAATAAAACCATGATTATTGTATTTTCTAATTTTTACCTTAACATTTATTGTGTACAAGAAACTGTTCATGCTACCCAGAGAATACTATTCTCTTTCTTAGCTATCTTCTCTCTGCGTAATGATTTGACTTGTCTTATGTAATCCTGTAATACAAAGCACAAGAATCAGTTATAATCACTTCCACATCTCTAAAAACAATATATACATTCTCCTACGTCTTATACGCTCTCCCTATTGTTATTTTTTTAAATGACCCAAAATGATGCTAAGTGATAGTACAAAAAGCCTTTTAAACTTTATTTCATACAACTGTTTCAATTTTAATAATAATGCATACCATCACCCCATCGCTGGGTGTATGTCAACATACCACCCAGTCGACCAATCTTCAGAGTGGTGTACACATACCTCTGCCCCTGTGAGAAAGTGCCTCTTTTTTTTGCATGGTTAACCCTCACTTTTTGCATGGTTTTGATGTGGTTTCAATTGTAGTTCACACGGCCCCTGCCAACCAGGTCCCCGGTGCCAGTGCTTCTTCCCCAAAACATATCCACAATTGGTACTTCTGGCCCCTGGAAGTCTCTAGTAAATGGTTCCCTGGGTATCTAGGGGCTGGGAACTGAAGAGGGTTCCCCGGGGCCCCCCTCACTGGGACCATGCCACTGCCTTTACAGCTTTCATGCCCCTGTGAGGGAGAAAATGACAAAGTCGACACGGCACAGTGTCTGGGTGCCATGTCAGCCAGCATTTCTTGAAGGTATAGGTAAGTCACCCCTCGAGCAGGCCTCACAGCCCTAAGGCGGGGTGCACTATACCACAGGTGAGGACATATCTGCATGAGCATATATGTCCCTACAATATTAGTGTCCATTCCTTAATATTGTAAGTGCCAGGGAAGCCATACAGAGTACCCGGGCTGGAAACTCGACAAATCTAGTCCCACTGCACCATGATGGATTCACTGAACACAGGAGTGTTTGGTACCAAACTGCTCCTTTCAATAAATCCACACTGATGACAGTGTGGTATTTATTGTACCATGTACTCAGAGGGCCCCTTGAAAACCTACCAACCCTGGTATGGTCTCTGGCCAGCTGTAGGCAGCTGGCCACACCTGACATGTTTCTGGAATCATGGGTAGAGAGCCCCTGCTCTCTGGGACCAGAAATAATGCACATCCTGGGGCAAGGTGCCACACCTCCTCTCCCAGGATGAACCAGTGCTTGAAGGGGAAGCTTCAAAGGCCTTCCGCCTTTGTAATGCGACCCCCCCGCTTCTGCTGCTAGAAGCCCCCAGTTTACACTCCCACTTTGAGCGGGAAAACCTAGGAGAATAGGAGGTGTGCTCGCCTTTGCCGACCCCACCCCTAAGGTGGAGGAGGCCATGTGGAGCACGTCTTTCAGTCCCTGTCATCTTGAAGATGGGGCGACCCTCCAATCAGGGCTATGTCCATGCCCCCTCCCACAGGAGAGTGGCATAATAGTGGGCATATATAAGTGGTTCAAATACACTTTGGTTCAAATTGACTAATCCAGAAGGTGTCCGTCTATTTCACAAAAGAAAGTTTTTTAATGAAGGATGGCTATCCCTCTATTAAAATGTGTGTAGGGAACTGCTGTGCCTTCTTTTAATCACTGCACCATTTTTGGGCACTATTCTTTAGGCCTTTTAGGAAAAAGAACCCAATGATGATATTAAACACCTACTTGTCGGGTGTATGAGGGTTAATTTTCCAACTCACAGTTCCACACACTGCTGTTTTATTCTTTCCCCTCCTATTCCTTGTTTTCCCAGTCTTGATTGTGGGTTATAAGGTTTTGAGGAGATTTTTTGTCGCTCTTTTGTTGTTTGGTATAATAGTGGGCATAGTCAGCCCAGTGGCTCTACCTGCTACCCCCCTAAAATGCCCCTAAGTTTAGTATTTGGGTGGCTTTCTCAAACCTAGAAACTAGAGCTGCGGCGACCTAAGAAGACATCCCTGCAGAGAAGACTGAAGACTACGACTGCCTTGGCCCCAGGCCTACCGGCCTGTCTCCAGCTTCTCGGACCTGCGACCTGTCTTGCAGCCAGTGACCTCTGAAACCCTAAGAGCACTGCTGCCTTCGAAAAAAGACTCCAATCTCCAGTGGACAGCGGACCTATCCAGAAGAAACTGACTCCAAGGGCTCCGGATCCAGCTGGAACCGTGATCCCTGCACCCGACGCCCACTACCCGAGTCTGAGTGGCTCACCTGTGCAGTGAAGTCTCCATAATGATCCTGACCTCGTGTCCAATGTTGGCTGACCTCTCCTGATCTCCACGGCGGCGCCTGCAGCCTGAATTCAGAGGCGCACCTCCTGATCGCCACCGGCTCCAGTAATAAGACTCTGACGTCCAAATGTACCCCTGCACCCAAAGCCTCTGCGCCTTGGTGAGCTAAATCGACGGTGCCTCTGTGACCACCCAACATCTGTACTTACCTCTGCCTTCGTTGGTCTCCCCCCTGCAGCCTCCTGTGCGACACCTGCAGCCTGTTTGTGAAATGCAAAATCTCCATTGAAACTCATTGGGCACCCGACGTCGAAATTTCACCCTGCATCGGGCCGCTTCTGTTCTGCTGGTGGTGCATGTTTGGTATTGCTTTGTGGCCCCCTATGCTTAACGTAACCCCCAAAGTTTGGCCCCTGCAACCGATCTAATTACCTGCAAGCAGTGTGGCTTTGTTCACCTCCAGTCTCCATTGAAGTGTTTTGGGCCGAACTCCGATGTTCGAGGCATATGGGCTGAAGATGGTACATTTATGAATAGATCGCCATCTGGTGTTGGGCTCGGATGATTGCACTTGTTTATCTCTTGGAGAAGTCTTTTGTAGTCACAAGACTGATGACTCCTCCCTTGGGTGCTAGTGCGCATGGGCATCGGCTCCATCCTTAGATTGTTTTTTTCCGCCATCGGATGAGGATCGAAGCACTCCGGATCGACTTCAAGAAAAAAGTTATATTTGGCGCGTATTCCCTTTCCAATTCGACGATATAGTTATCGAGCGCGATTTCATTTCCATTTCGACGCGCTTCGACGTCAACAACAAAAATTTGCAACTTCTAAGTCGACCAGACCGGGAGGCCTATCTCGACTTAGTCCAGCCCGGAGTCCATGGAAAGGACTCCATTCAAGAAATGTCCAAAGTGTGGTGCTAAGTTCCCACACAAGGACTTACACGATGTGTGCAACCTTTGGTTATCAGCTGAACACTAATCCAGGGACTGTGGAGCCTGTGCGGCATTCTCCTCCAAGTCAACGATTAGAAACCGTTGAGCCCGAAGACACGAGGCGTCGAGAATGCAGTCAGATGCAATCCCGAAGTTGTTCGAGGCACAACATCCAGAAGAAGAAGAAGATGATGACGAGTCGGAGTCGGGGTCGGGGTCGGAAGCGGACGAGTCCGACGTCGAAGAAATCGACGTTGATCAAACCGTGAGTGATGACGTCCCTTTACCAAAAAAAAGACCCCGTTTGGTATCGACCCCGCCTTCGAGCCCGGTCAGACAACCGAAAAAAGTTTCCGACACCCCGTCTTTAGGCTCGGCAACAAAACCGAAACACTCGGCCTCCCATCATGTCGGATCCGAGAAACGGTCGGCATCGACATCGACACCGAATCTCCATAACAAGTCAAAAGCAAAAGCACCTTTCGGAACCAAAAACTTCAGTACCGACACAGGAGCATCAGACAGATCCAAAACAAAAGACTTTGTTTATTGATCCGCAAACTGGCAAGGTGGTGACAAAACTACCTAAAAAGAGGAAGAATGAACAGTTGGACGACAAAGCTCCTCCTCCTAAGAAGAGAACAATGGGGACAAACAAATACAACTCCTCCCCTTTCTCCACAACCTAGAGACACACCCTCTTCTCTTCTTCCTCACATTCTGCCAGCTATTCCTACTACACCACGCCCATCTACACCTCAAACAGATGTAGAAAGTGACATAGGGGAGGGAGAACTTCCTAGGGATGATAACGACACTATCCCAGAAGATACAGACCCATGGGAAGATTATAATGCAGGGTCAGATAATGATAACGACCCTGACCTGTATCCCTCAAAACCTTCACCACCTGATGATAATACAGGTTTTGCACAGTTAATTAATAGAGCAGCAAAATACCACAAGGTAGACTTACATACAGAACCTCAGATAGAGGATTTCCTTTTAGAAACACTACCTGCTGCACAAAGAACCTCAGGGACCCTACCAATGCTTAAGTGTCTCCTTAATCACACATCAGACATATTTAAAGACCCAGTGAGGGCTAGGGTATTAAATCCAAGAATTGACAAAAAATATAAGGCAGCCCCAAAGGACCCAATATTTATTAAGGGACAAATACCTCTGGACTCGCTAGTAGTCACAAACGCTCGTAAGAGAGCAAATTCATTAACTACGAGAGAAGCTCCTCCTCCTGACAGGGAGTCCAAGTTAATAGATGCCTCTGGCAAAAGAGTAGCATCCCAAGCGGCAAACAGCTGGCGCATAGCTAATACGCAGGCGCTACTTGCACGTTATGATAGAGCTCATTATGATGAGTTAGAAAAACTCATTACACATCTCCCTAAAGAACATCAAAAAAAGGCAGATCAGCTCATACAAGAAGGGAAGATAATAACTAACACTTCCATTAAGTGCGCCTTAGACGCAGCAGACACTGCAGGAAGATCTATAAACACCAGTATCATGTTAAGAAGACATGCATGGCTTAGAGTCTCAGGATTCAAACAAGAGGTACAAACCTCCTTGTTAAACCAGCCTTTTGATGGGAAAACACTTTTCGACTCAGGGACAGATGAGGCCTTAGAAAAGATGAAAAAAGACACGGAAACGGCTAAATCAATGGGAGCATTGCAACAGCCAACTCAAAGGGGTTCCTTTCGTAGGCCCACCTATAGAGGCTGATCCAAAAATACAGGCACAAGCCAGCAATCAACCTCTTTTACACCAGCATCACCCAGAGGTAATTCTAGAGGCAGTTACAGAGGTAACAACAACAAGGGCAGAGGTCGCGGAAATAACAACAACCGCAACTCTCCAACCCCAAAACAGTGACTTCATAAAGCTCCCCCTAGACCATGTAACACCGGTCGGGGGACGTCCATCACAGTTCCTACCTGTCTGGCAAAACATCACATCAGACAGGTGGGTGAGACAAATTATCCAACAGGGTTATTGCCTAGAACTAACAGCTACCCCACCAAACATCCCCCCTCAAACAGCGTCCAATGAGTCAAGATCATCTAACATTGTTAAAACAGGAAGTACTATCACTACTACAAAAGCATGCCATAGAGAAGGTTCCACAACATCAGCAGGGAACAGGAGTATACTCTCTATACTTTCTAATTCCCAAAAAAGACGGGTCCCTAAGGCCAATACTAGACCTCAGACCTCTCAATGCATACATAAATTCGGAACATTTCCACATGGTCACGCTCCAACAAGTACTTCCTTTACTGAAGAAAGGAGACTTTCTTTCTACACTTGATCTAAAAGACGCTTACTTTCATATCCCAATTCACAAAGCCCACAGAAAATACCTCAGGTTTGTGGTAGAAGGACAACATTACCAGTTCAAAGTCCTTCCTTTTGGGGTTACAACAGCACCAAGGGTGTTCACAAAATGCCTAGCAGTGGTGGCAGCACACCTGAGGAGACAACAAATACATGTCTTCCCTTACTTGGACGACTGGCTAATAAAGGCCAAGTCACAACAAGAATGTCTTCAAAACACACAGAAGACAATTCAGTTGCTGCACCAGCTAGGGTTTACGGTGAATTACACAAAATCCCACCTGCAACCAAACAAGGTTCAACAATATCTAGGGGCTACTATAGACACAGAAAAAGCCAAAGTATACCCCAATCCAGTCAGGATTCAAACAATGCTCACACTGATTCAAAGATTTCAACCACAACACTCACTAACAGCTCGAGTGTTCATGCAGCTATTAGGAATGATGTCATCCTGCAAACTGCTAATACCATATGCCAGACTACAAATGTGTCCGCTTCAAGAATGTCTAGCAACACAGTGGAATCAAGCTCAAGGTCAGATTACAGATCTGGTGTTGGTAGACGACCGCACACATCGCTCTCTGAAGTGGTGGAACACAATAAACATTTCCAAGGGGCGGTCGTTCCTAGAACCAATTCCACAAGTGGTGCTAACAGCGGATGCATCGCTCACAGGATGGGGAGCGCATATGGACAAATATACAGTACAGGGAAGATGGAGTGCACAGCAAAAAAGACTGCACATTAACCATCTAGAACTACTGGCAGTGTTTCTAGCATTAAAAGCTTTTCAAATGCAGATTAGCAACAAAGCAGTCCTTATCAGAACAGACAACATGACTGCAATGTATTATATTCAAAAACAGGGGGGGACACACTCTCTCCAACTATCCAAACTAGCGCAGGAAATTTGGAGATGGGCCATTCCTCAAAACATCTACCTGTTAGCCGAACACCTTCCAGGAGTTCAAAATCAGATAGAAGACATCTTAAGCAGGGAGTCAGAACAGATACACGAATGGGAACTGCACGACCAGATACTGCAGCCATTCTTCCAAAAATGGAGACAACCAGAGATAGATCTCTTTGCCACTCATCAGAACGCAAAATGCCAAAGCTTCGCATCCAGGTACCCACACCACCTGTCGCAGGGCAATGCATTATGGATAAATTGGTCCAACAAATTTGCATACGCTTTTCCCCCTCTCCCACTAATTCCATTAGTGGTTCGAAAACTGCAACAACATTCAATGACCATGATACTAGTAGCACCCACATGGGCAAGACAGCTGTGGTATACCACGCTCCTGCAACTCTCACAGGTGCCACATCAAAAACTAAGAATCCTACCCATGCACCTTACACAGAACCATGGAGAAATAATGCACCCAGATCCCAAACAAATGAACCTAGCGATCTGGCTCCTGAGGTCCTAGAATTTGGATACTTCGATTTACCTCCAAACTGTATGGAAATCATTAAGCAAGCAAGACGTCCCACCACCAGAGCATGCTATGCAGCAAAGTGGAAAAGGTTTGCTGTATACTGTAACAGTAACAACATCAACCCTCTGGACGCATCCACAAAAAATATTATTTGCTACTTACTACACTTGCAGCAATGTAACCTTGCTTACACCTCCATTAGAGTACATCTTGCAGCTATAGCAGCGTACCTGCAAAACAGGCAACATCTATCCCTGTTTAGAGTGCCAGCAATTAAAGCCTTCATGGAAGGCCTCAAAAGAGTCATTCCACCAAGACTGCCACCTTCCCCAGTCTGGAATCTCAACTTAGTACTCACCAGACTAATGGGACCACCCTTTGAACCTATGCATATGTGTGAAATACAATTCCTTACATGGAAGGTAGCCTTCCTTATAGCCATTACCTCCCTCAGGAGAGTGAGTGAACTACAGGCATTGACAATACAAGAACCATTCCTACAGTTACACCAAAATAAAGTGGTTCTTAGAACAAACCCAAAATTCGTGCCTAAAGTAATTTCAGCATTCCACATCAACCAGCCAGTGGAACTACCAGTCTTTTTTTCCAAAACCACAGACGGTAGCAGAGAGGGCCCTACATACATTAGATGTCAAAAGGGCAATATTGTATTACATAGAAAGAACACAAACTTTCAGAAAAACCAAATTACTATTTGTAGCTTTTTCCCCAACACATAAGGGCAAGCCTATATCTAAAGCAGGCATTGCCAGGTGGATCGTAAAATGCATACAGATATGTTACATAAAAGCAAAGAGAACATTGACTGTTCCTCCTAGAGCTCATTATACACGTAAACTAGGGGCATCTATGGCATTCTTAGGAAACATTACCCTAGATGACATATGCAAAGCAGCAACTTGGTCTACACCGCATACCTTCACAAAACACTACTGTGTTGATGTGCAGGCAACACAACAAGCAAGAGTGGGCCAGGCTGTACTAAAAGCTTTATTTCAAACTGTTGCAACAGACACTGGTGACCACCGCTAGGGAGGTAACTGCTGTATAATCTATTCATAAATGTACCATCTGCAGCCCATATGCCTCGAACGGAATATGCTACTTACCAGTATGCATCTGTTCTTGGCATAGAGGGCTGCAGAGTGGTACATGCCCTCCCTGCCTCCCCGGAAACCTGTGTCTGTTCCAACAATATCTTATTTAGATACACTTACATGGGCATCTCTTTCTGTATTCTATCATACTACTCCATCTAACCCTACTATGGCAAAACAATCTAAGGATGGAGCCGATGCCCATGCGCACTAGCACCCAAGGGAGGAGTCATCAGTCTTGTGACTACAAAAGACTTCTCCAAGAGAAAAACAAGTGCAATCATCCGAGCCCAACACCAGATGGCGATCTATTCATAAATGTACCACTCTGCAGCCCTCTATGCCAAGAACAGATGCATACTGGTAAGTAGCATATTCCTTTGACCTCTGCACCCGGCCGCCACTGTGCCGCTGGTGGTGTAGTTTTGGTACTCATCTGTCCCTTGCTAACCTTCGGTCCTAAATACTGGAATTGTAAGTGTGATACTTACCTGTTTAACCGCAATATTGTTTTCCCCATAGGATAATATTGAACAGCTTCAAAAATATGTTGACTTTCGAATGTGAAAAGTATTTTTACTTAAAAGCTTACTTACCTTATTATAAACATAAGAAGGTGACAATGGCTAATGAGAAATGCTGGCACATACACAGTCTTCAAGGCAAAAGTTAACAAGTACACATAGTAGATGTGTGCTCAATGAAACAAGTAACACTATGTCACCCCACAAGTGTAAGTATATGGGAAAACAAATCCCCCAAATACCAAGAATATATAAATACAATTGTCCGGAGCACCACACAAAGGAAAAGTAGATAGTCCGTCAAAAAGACAGGTCCAAATTGGTAAAATAGACACCATATCCGACCGAGCATAAACATCGTCAGTCTGAGAGAAATTCATCCATTGCTCCAAACGCGCTGATAAGCCAAAGTCGTCGCGTATACGTGTAATTTTTGATACTACGGCTGACTTTAGCTTATCAGGGCGTTTGGAGCAATGGATGCATTTCTCCCAGGTTGACGTTGTTCCTGCTCGCCCAGACTTGGAATACAACACTTTGTGGAGTTGTGTGTGAACTTCTACTGGAATAGTTCACGTGAGAAACATTGCTTCTGCTAATTATACTTCTATTTTGTGGGACCTCAGGGCTCCGAGGATCAAGATTTTGATCTCTCCACTTGCTTTGGATCTACTACGTTTATATTGAATAACTACTAAAACTTTGAAAAACTCGTCTTGCATGACAAAATACGTGTCAGCTGTTGTGTGATTTGCACTATACAAGAAACAGAACCATTAATAAAAGTGAATAGAACCATCAGTCTCAACGTTTGGGGTCAATTTTACAAATTTGGACCAGTCTTTTTGATGGACTATCTACTTTTCCTTTGTGTGGTGCTCTGGAAATGTGTATGGACTTATTACAAAGATCTTGGTCTTAAAATAAAATGCTTTCCATTTTTTTTTTAATTGGTGTGGATCTCCTTTTTGAGTCGTGTCCATTATTTGTCAATGCTGTGCAATAAATGTCTTGCACTCCTCTGTATTAGGCCTAAGCTGCTCACCCACACTGCAACTACTAGAGCACTTTACATTAAGCCCTGTACACTTTTGGGGAACCCCTGAACTCTGTGCACGATATAACCACCTAGTGGACATACCATATACAGAGCCAGCTTCTTATAGTCCCCCTTGGGTTTTCTTTCTCCTTTATGACCTGTTTGTTTCTGTCATCAGTATTCTCAGTTAGTTGCGTTGGGGCAAGGCCAGTGCTCAGCTACAGAATCATTTTCTAGTTAAGACAATAGTGAGTTCTCCATATGCCCCATACCCTCCCAAATTTCAGTGGGCACCCCTAGTTCTCCATGCATCTATTTATATCCACTCTTGGCATCTGTATGGTCGGGGCGTATATGTCGGTCCACATTTTAGCTACGTTTCTCTTTACTAATATGAAACCTAGAGCACAGATCAGTACCATGGATCGCAGGAGATCTACGTCACATGGTATGCCCTTAATGCTAAACCAGGGAATGACTGGTACATCAACATCTAATATTGCCCCAAAAAGTCAATGGCTATTTCCCTCCAGTTGGCACTGACTATTGGGCATTCCATGAATGTATGGATAACTGTTCCGTCAGCAAGGTTGCATCTAAAGCAGGTCAAGACCTGTTTCCTTCCCATTTTGAAGAGTGTGCTCTTATTGTAATAAACCCTGTGAAGGTATTTTAACTGGATGTTCTCCATCTAGCCTTTATGGTGAGCTCCCTTGGGTGCATCACTGCTGACTCTCAATCAGTGTCCTCCAGCAGACCGAGGTCTCCCGCCCATGTTTTTCTACATTTCTGCAGGTGTTCTGGGGCATTATTGATGATGATACTGAATATCTGGGAACCGTTTTAGTAGGGATTCCTTCTTTGAGGATCCTTTCCTCAATGGGACCCTGGTCTGGTACTTCTGTCCACGCTATCCAAGGCGTGAGTCATCTGTAGGTGTTTAGGGTCCTGAGTAGCCCACTTGTTTATATTCAGCTTGCAGTTCAGTAAATGAATTCAGTATTGTACTGTCGATGACATCGCTGAGCTTGGAGATGCCTTTAATGTCCCTTTCTCTAAAGTCGTCAGTTTTCCTACCTCTTTGAGTGTGGTCCCTTTCTAGAAGGGTTTCTCCTTGGTTATTTTCCCTTGCCAACCCTTGGCTCTGTTCCATCTGTAAAGGTTTATTTGCATGGGTTCTAGCAGTCCATCCTGGGTTGCCTTCCCTTAAAGATAATGGGCGTAGGTCTGAGACTCCATATAGTCTTTCCAGTCGAAGTGTTGCAGTGATTGTTGGGGGCGAAACCCCATTCATTGATTGTCTAGAGCTGGAAAGCCTAATAATACACCCTATCATCTATGTCTGCAAACAAATTTGAGGGGGGCAACTGTCCCACAGCAGCATGCAAAGCATTTTATCAACCACATCGAAGTAGGAGTGCAGCATCATAAACGTGGTGTTTTGCAATATGTAGAGTAGCTTTGTCAAAGTGATCATTTTGAAAATGGAAGCTTTGCCCAGCAGTGTTAATGGCCTTTAGTGTCACCTTTCCAGATCCACCTTGGAGCTTCTTATGTCCCGTTTTTGTTGCTTTCCAGGATTGAATTTTTGCCCATCATGATTGCGAGGCACAGGTATGAGCATCTGTGTGCTAACGTTGCCAGTTGTAATCCCGCTTCACCCCCAGTTGCCTATTTTGTATAAGACCGATTTATTCCAGTTTATGCGATCCCTCAAGTACTTCACAAGCACTGGTACAGGGGCAGAGTGGCTGGAATTGACATGCTGAGTCTAGTGAGGTAAAGCAGAATATCATCCACATAAAGCAAAATCTTCCAACCATGAACTCCAAGGAGCATGTGATATCAGCTCGCACTCTCACTCAGTAGGCCAAGGGAAAAGTAATGAGGACAGCAGACACCCCTTTCTGGTACCCCTTCCCTATTTAAACAACTCTGAGAGCGCCTTGTTGACCTGTGAAGCTGCAGTAAGTGCATTGTAGATCAGTGCCACCCAGCTGCACATGTTCATGCGAAACAAGTCAATATCATGTATGACCAGTCTATGGAATCAAATTCTTTTTTTGCATCCAAGGACTGCATGGCTTGTGGTTTCTTTCTAGAGTCTAACCTCATGCAGCTAAGTGTGTTGTCATCTAAGGTTCTGTCTAGTTGCCCCTCCCAGCATGAACCCTATATTATCTTTATGTGATAACATAGAGATGACTTAGATTTGGCACATTGCAAGTATCTTTGCTAGAAATTCTAAGTATCTTTGCTAGAAATTCTACCTCACTATTCAAAAGGAAAATGCAATGGTACAAAACGCAATCAGTTTTTGGTTTGTCTTTGAATTACAACTATTGCTGCATTTCTTAGGTCTAGGGCCAGACGTCCCACCTCTCTGGCAGCGTCAAACATGTTAAAGCGGTGCCCTGCCATCACAGGAGCCAATTTCTTATGCAACTCTATTGGGAAGCAAGTGGTTTCGGGAGTCTGCCAGATAGGGCATCAATTTCAGGGACTCTTATAATTCATCTAGTCTTCCTCCAGTGCTTCTCCATTCTCCACACCCAGCACTGCAAATCTAGCTTTCTGAACAAGTCGGATATGTCCTTCTCTGGGGCCATTCGTCTGATCACCTACAGGTCTCTGTAGTATTGGGGGAAAAGACTGTGCAATGCCCCTGTCCTGTTTGATCCTAGTGCTTCTTCTGTCTTAGAAAACCAATAGGAGGCTTGTCTTGTCCCCTCTTCCAAACATTCTAAAAGATACTTAATTCTTATACAAAGGAAAACGTTTTTCGATCGTAAGAATCACCTTATACTTGAAAATATTAAAAGAAAGTTCAACAGTACAAAGATTAAGTCAACAGCAAGTTCCCAAGCAGTATCTCATCATTACCCTTCTACAGCCACGCAGAAGGTCCTTGTAGTATGCAAGAAAAATTAGATTTGCAACTTCAAAGGCTTTCTAAAGTGTAGCAGAAAACCTTGGAGAGCACCATCCACATCTGATGCTGCCTTTAAATATCAGTAATTTCATGTTGGCCAACGCAACGAAGCACCGCGAGACTAGATCTTCAATGTACGCTGTGCTACATTTGTTTCGTTTTCTCTGTCTCTTCAGTCACGCACTTCGCCATTTTTGAGATCCCAATTCTCATTCACCCCCTGCTAGCCCATTAAGTAACACACATGGGTGAATGCAAGTATCTACTGCCCAAAAGACTGTACGACATGGATTTGCAAAATCACTGGGTATTTACTTTTTTGTTTTGTTTATTTATTTTCCAGATATAGAGTCTATCCACAGATCTTATTTAATAACAATACTCTCCATTATGGGAGAGGAGCCAGGTACAGTTTCGTAGCTCAATATAAATAAGACATTGAATACATTAATCAAAACAACATAATCATGTGTGTGCGTGGCTAGCTGTGCTCTGGTTCCTTTCCTCCCCCTGTATCCTCCAGATCCCCTTTAGTGTCCCACTCTAAGATCAGTGTGATCCTGCACTTGTCACCCCAGCTGGCCCATGCCATGTCCACCCTCATCCTCCCCAAGTGTTTCTCTCCATATATCTGCATGTTGTAAGCGTTTTGGCTCAGTGAGCGGTGCTCTTATCATGTTTAGCAATCTGCACTGGGTCCCAACCGCTGCACAGGGGACGGTTGCATGAGGGTGCCTTTAATTTCTTTAAATAGGCATCTCATAGAAGTAGCGAATCCTCCCCTCATCCTCTAGTGTGCAACCACCTGTGGAATGCCAGCCCAGCAGCAGCCTATTGGCTCAGTTCAGCACGCCATCTGTGTAGCAATGGTGCTGCAGGTGAATTCCTTGCCATGGCTATGCAGCACTTCGCTAAAATCAATGCTAAGTTCTGAAACCGCATTAGGCCTCTTGTTTTTCTGGTAATACTCCCTATGTCAAGAATACGCTGCAAGGGGTATAAAGGAAACAAACTGCCTGTTACCTTCAACACGGTCTATGTGACCTGCTGCCAGAACGGAAACAGCACTGCACGCAACCAAATCATATGCATAAAGTCTGCCTCCTCCTCACCACAACTGAGGCACCTACTAGCTGCCCCCGGGTACATTTACCTGATCCTCCTTTGCTGCCAGATATGGATCACAGATCCCGATGATAACTCGGGTGCCAGGGTTCGAGGCACAGTTCAAGATCATGCAACCTAGGACTTTGGATGAGCCCTATGGCAATCAAAAAAAGGAGTTATCAATTCAAAAGAGTATGCAGTTCCTTAAGATTACAGGGAGCGAGAAGTAGCGGATCAGTTGGGCATATCTATATATCCAAAGGTTGGGACTAGGCCCCTCACCCACCCGTTAGGGTGTTATGCTTCATCATAGGGCTTCATCAACGTATTCTTAAGGAACTGCATACTCTTTTGAATTGATATATTCTAGAGGCTTGTATGCTGGACCTAGAAGCGCCCCCAGTCCCCTTCTTATTTGATATAATCAAAAAAAGGAGGCCAAAGTATGTATGGTCTACATCCTCTTCGTGCTCTGCTCCATCATTAAAATCTTCCAGGGACAAGAGCAAGAATGATAAGAAAAAGAAGACACCAACTCCCCCAGCAGATGATGAACATTAAAGGGTAAGTCTTCTCCATGCTCTTCTCCTCTGAATCCCTCTTCCTCATTTCAGAATTGGCCAATAAGCTACTAAGGAGGCCCTTCTGGCACAACCGACTTTGGTGAACTTGTCATGTCATTTCAAACACAACAGCAGTATATTTAAACCTAGGGTTCACAGGTATGAAATCACTTTGTTCAGACTAACTACAGCACACGTTTATTGCATTATGTTACTCATTAGAAACCTCTGGGGCTGGTATTTACCTGCATTTATATTTCTTTTATATTTCTTTATTTTATGAACTAGAGACCCCTGAAGAAGGGTCACCTAACCTGAAATGCATTGGGTGCAGGCATACAAAATTTAGAAAAAAATGATATACTAATGGAATATGCAAAAAAGAAATATAGGCAAAAGAGGGCAAATATACCCACCTAAACAGCCCAACACCTCTTTCCCTCCCCAAGAAGGACAACAAGTGGGTGATCATGTTGGTATGAAAGATGGAGAGGTCTGCAGTGGCACAATGACATACTGCAAACTAACATACTACTAAACAGAAGAATGCACCAGCAATGGGATGAGATCAAAGACCTCATCAGTCATCTGCCCAAATTATATATAAAACAGGGCAAAAACAGTTGTCTGCACTCAACGCAGCAGACACCTCCGACAGACAACTGTGAGCAGCCTCAACACTGAGAAGTCATTTCTAGCTAGGGGGTGTCCGGTTTTATAAAAGAGGCACAGGCCTCTGTAATCAACATACCCCTCAATTAGGACAGTCTTTTGGCAACACTCTGGACAAGGTGTCACACTGCATTAAAAAGGTTAATGATATGTTCAAAGCAATGGGCGATCTGCAATACAAAGGGCCTTTTAAGGGAGCAATGGCCAAAAGGAAGAGAACACCCACTAGAAAAGGTCTGCAAATTTCAAAATTGCACACATCCGTCACTTTGCAAAGTGGTCCATCAACTACACCACTGCAGTTCCATTATGGATCCCCCGTAGGGCACACCTTTTGAGAGAGGTAGTGCCACCTGGACAGGAGGAGTGGGCTCTAGCAACTGACTTTGCAGCAGAAACCCTCCTACACAAGACTCCAGTTGGAGGGATGATTGAAGGGTTCATTAAGGAACTGAGGGTAATGACCTTCAACAGACTGATGCTAAGCCTAATACAGCAGGGTTACTGTATAGAACTACTAAACAGTCTACCAGCGATAAGACCATGAGAAAAGTGGGACAGCAAAGAACAAAAGCTGTGCCTACGGCAAGAATCAATGAGCTCTTATACATGAGGGCAATAGACAAAGTACCACCAAAAGAAAGGAACCAAGGAGTTTTTTGGGTTTATTTCTGTGTACCAAAACCAGACAAGGTACTCAGGCCAATATTAGACCTAAGGGCATTGAAGAAAAATATAAGATAAAAATGTAAACTGAGGACTCTGCAGGAGATCATCCTACTGGTGCACAAAGGAGAATACAAGGTAACAATAGACCTCAATGATGCCCACCTGCCCATACCAATGAATGCCCGACACAGAAAATTCCTGAGATTCATCGTGGACAAGGTACTTTTGCAGTTCATGGTCCTACTCTTAAGGGTAAATTCCGCTCTGAAAGTTTTCATAAAGTGTCTAGGTGTTGCAGCGCATCTGCAAAGAAGGGAAATGCATATTAACCAGTATTTAGACAAATGGCTGATAAAGGTAAAATTGTTCAAACAGGAATCAATGAGGATCTTCGGTTGGGGAAAAAGGATGCAGGCTCACGAAAGAAGACTGGCTGAAGGGAACCAACGACTAGAGAGGTAAGTTGGATAGCTTCTGGACACCAGGACCCTGTCCGTCGGGCACCCCAAGGCCAGGGGGCTGAAGGTGCAGGGGTTTCTTTTGGCATCTTGTTCCTATCACCGTATCCGGTCAGGGACCCTACAAGACGAGGCTACAGGTGTTGTGGAGAAGTTCAGGAGATGTTATCCAATACTGGATCTCAGGTCAGGATCCTTGGGGAGTCGTCACTGGGTTGTTGGGCCACCTGGACTCGGGCCGAGTGTTACGGATGCAGAGTGGTGGGGACTTGCGTTTTCAGAAGGCACTGGAGTCCTTGTTGCAGATTGCTTTTACTGCACAAATCCGGTGTGCACTGGAGACAGAGTCTTTATTGAAGGCAACTCGGATCTCTGGAGTTGCTGGAGAGATGTTGGCTGCATGACATGACGATTTCTTTGAGCAGGGTCGCTGGAGGAGGAGACAGGACGGTAGCGCTGGGCTCAAGTCAGTTGTGGTATTATTTTCCACTGCTGCACGGCTCTTCAGTCCTCCTCCTTCGTAGGTCATCGAATCGGAGGAACAAGGTTCAGGGGAGCCCTTAAATACTAAATTATGGGGCGTTACTAAGGTTGGACGGCAGTAGCCATTAGCTACTGTCCCCAAGGGTGGCTACACCCTTTAGGTTCCCCCTCCCTTTGGCGATAGGGGCACACTATATTGGTCCTAATTCTCCAAACCAAGATGGTGAATTCTGAAGAGAGGGGTTCACCTTAGCTCCTGGCCACCTTAGGGGTGTGCCAAGTTTGACACTCCTAGTCTGCTTACTAATTTTCCCGCCTGTCCTGCCTCCATAGTGGGGTAGGACAGGTGGGCGGGCGTCTAAACTAGTTGGAGCTCCCCAAATCAGCATAACACAAGATGAGAGCCTTTGAGGCTTACCGCCAAATGCTGCTGTTCCTGCAAGGGGGAGGTGTGAAACACCTCCACCCAGAGCAGGCTTTGTTTCTAAGCTCCGAGAGCACAAAGGCTCTTGACCCATGAGATCAGAAACCTGTCTGGTGCTGGTTGGCAGCGACCAGTCAGCCAATACACTAGAAGCTGGTAGTTTTTCAGGGGCCATCTTTAAGATGCCCTCTGAGTGCATTTTTTAATACATCCAACTCTGGCCTCTCTGTGGGTTTATTATGCTGGAAAGTTTGATACCAACTTCTCAGTCTTCAGTAAAGCCACATGGAGCTGTAGAGTTTGTGTTGACAAACTCCCAGACCATGTGCTCAAAGTGGCTTCACTGCACTTATAGTGACCAATACTGGACTCTGACGCTGCAGGGCCATACTGCTCATGCAGATATGCCCTCACCTGTAGTATAGTGCACCCTGCCTTAGGGCTGTAAAGCCTGCCACAGGGGTGACTTACCTATACCACAGGCAGTGGTGTGTAGGCATGGCACCCAGGAAGGTGTGCCATGTTGAATCTTTTTAGTTTAGCTACACCAAAACACACAGTCTGCAATGGCAGTGTGTATGTGTAAGGTCTCCGAGGGTGGCATAATACAAACTGCAGCCATCAGAAGTCCTATCTCTCACAATGCCCTTGGTACCAGTGGTACCTTTTACAAGGGACTTATATGTGGGTCAGAGGGAGGTGTGCCCAGTGTGGGAGCAATGGTACAGGTTTGAGAAGAACACAGGCCATGGGTACCTGATTGTTCAGGAACCCAGGGCATATTCAGTCAAAGTGCATCAAAAATCTGTCAAAAAGTGTTGAGGTGGTTTACTGGAACAGAAACCCACTGTTCGAGGCATATGAGCTGCAGATTGCACACTATGCATAGATTGCCATCTAGTGTTGGGCCCGGATGTTTGCAGTTTTTGTTGTAGAAAAGTCTTTGGAACTCACGAGATAGGTGTCTCCTCCTTTGAATGATACTGCGCATGGGCATCGGCTCCATCCCCAGATTGTTTTTTTCCGCCACCGGCTCGGATGTGTTTCCAGCGCTCCGTGTTGAAACCAATTGCCTTCGGCGCGCAATCTTCACCATCTTGCAGGAAATAAGTTTTGACCGCTTTTCCACTCCACGCTATTCTTCAACATCGAATACTTCGATTCCGGTTGTCGTCGACGGCCTTCGGGCCTAGCTAGGAGAGGTGTGGCGCCGCGGCCAGGGCGACTGACGCTGGAATCTGGGGATCACGGTTCGATCCCCGGTGCCGGCGGCAGGTTAGCCCAGCACCATGCGACTCTGGGCAATAGCTTGCTTAATCTTCCCGACGGCCCCCAGCGCCTAGAGACCCTAACGGGTGATTGTGCGCTATACAAATGTGGATTATTATTATTATTATTATTAACTCCAGCTCATGGAAAGGACGCCATTTAAAAAGTGTCCTCAATGTGGGTAGAAGTTTCCCCACACCGACCTTCATGAAGCGTGTAACCTGTGCCTCTCCCTGGAGCACGAGGCCAAAGACTGTTCCGCTTGTGCCTCTTTCCGCTCCAAAAAGGCTATCCGGGACCGAAGAGCGAGAAACAATTGCTCCATCTTCAACTTCCATTCCGGACGACATTTTTGAGGAAGGCGTCAACGTCCCTGAACAACACAGCGTCGACAGCGGTTCTGAAGAAGAAGAAGGAGATTCGGAAGTCCAGGACATCACTCCAGCGCAGCGGGTCGTAAGTAAGACCGTCGACCCCAACCCTTCCTCGACACACCCAAAGAAGGCCCCGGTCACACCCTCGCCCTCGGGTGCACACCGACACTCAGCTTCCACTGCCCCGGCGAAAAAGCCAATTAAGCCTTCAGGCGACTCGGGCTCGAGTCAGCCTTCGCATGGTGCCGGCGCCTACTTACCGGCACCAAAAAAGACAACGACACCGGCCACGCCGACGTCCAATTCATCGGCGCCGAAACCCACTACTCCTTCGGCACCGAAACCCAGGTCGGAACCAAGCAAAGCCGCTTCGGATTCCAAAAAAACGGAAACGAAAAAACAACCGGATCCAAAGAAACCGTCGGATCCAAAAACAATACCGGAACCGAAAAACCAATCGGAACTGATAAAAGCTTCGGAGTCGAAAAAAGCTTCGGAGCCGAAAAAGACTCCCGTTTCCCCGCAAAGGACATTGTCAAAAAACCAAAACAGCCCGCTTCGGTGCCGAAACCTTCACCCACACCAAAAGATAGGACTCCAGCAGAAGACTTATCTTATCCAGATCCTGCTCAAAAGACTCTGGCTAGAGACCCAATCACTGGACAGTTGATTTTGGCATCAAAAAAGCGACCACTGGACAAACCAGCTCCAGCTCCACATGCAAAGAAGAAGGACTTGGCTACCTCGCCTTTAAGACTGCCTTCCCCTTCTCCACCTATGCCATCACCACATGCTCCCATACCACAGCAGTCCCCAGCATCCTCTATAGTACATGATGATGACAACAGGGATGATAGCTCTGATGATATGGGGGGTAACATACCTGATCCAGCCACGCCTACAGAATCACCTGACCCATGGGATGATTATACCACTCCAGATGTCCCAAATGTCCCTCAGGATGACTTGTACCCCTCAAGGCCTTCCCCACCAGAAGACACACTATAGGGTTTAACAAATTAATACACAGGGCTGCACAATATCATGGAGTAGACATACATACAGACCCTGTAGAGGAAGACTTCCTAATGGATACCTTTGATAATGCACAAAGGTCCACATCCATGTTACCAATGCTCAAGGGAGTGATTAAGCACGCTTCTGAAGTCTTCAAAGACCCAGTCAGAACTCGGGTCATTAACCCTCGTATAGAGAAAAAATATAAAGCTGCCCCTTCAGACCCAGCATACATTAAAGGGCCGGTACCACTAGACTCACTTGTAGTTTCCAACGCACGCAAGAGAGCAAACTCGCAAACATCAGGTGATGCCGCACCACCGGATAAAGAGTCTAAGTTACTTGACGCATCAGGCAAAAGAACTGCGTCTCAAGCACCAAACATGTGGTGTATCGCCAATACACAGGCATTCCTAGCCAGATATGATTGGGCACATTATGACGAGTTAGAGTCACTAATGAGACACCTCCTTGACGGGTACAAGGATAGAGCTAACAAACTCATCCAAGAGGGTAAAAACATTACAAACACCTCAATTAGGTGTGCCCTGGATGCAGCAGATACTGCGTCTAGGGCTGTTAACACCAGTGTTTTACTACGCAGACACGCCTGGCTACGTATATCAGGTTTTAAACCTGAGGTACAAAGTGCCATTCTTAATCAACCTTTTGATGAGCAACACCTATTCGGACCCAATGTCGATGTGTCTCTTGAAAAAATGAAGAAAGATACTGACACCGCCAAATCTATGGGAGCCCTGCAGTCGCAGGCTCCCAGACATTCATTTCGTCGCTCATCCTATAGAGGTGGCACTAGGGGATATTCCTCAGACACAGATTCTACTTCATACAAAGCCCCTACACAGTCCACTTACAGCAAGGGCTACCGAAGGGGTGGTTACAGGGGTAACAATAGCAAAGGCAGAGGTAAAAATAACAACTCCTGCTCTGCCTCTACCCCTGCCCAATGACTCCCTTCCCCATTCCCCCGTCCCATTCCACTCCTGTCGGGGGAAGACTCCAACAATACCTGCCAGCATGGGAAAACATCGCATCAGACAGGTGGGTGTTACAAAAAATTCAATCAGGTTACTGTCTGGAATTAAAGTCTACCCCCCCAAACATACCACCCAGGCAGCGTCCAATGTCACAGGAACATTTAACATTGCTCAGACAGGAGGTAATATCCCTCCTGCAGAAAAATGCAATAGAAATAGTTCCACAGCATCAGAAAAACAAAGGAGTATACTCGCTATATTTCCTAATACCAAAAAAGGACGGATCTCTAAGACCCATCCTAGACCTCAGACCTCTAAACATTTACATACAGTCGGACCATTTCCATATGGTCACACTCCAACAGGTCCTTCCACTACTGGTACTAAACGACTTCCTTGTCACTCGAGATCTCAAGGACGCCTACTTTCATATTCCCGTTCACGAAGCGCACAGAACATATCTCAGATTTGTGCTGGACGGGCAACACTACCAGTTCAAAGTGCTCCCATTCGAAGTCACAACAGCACCAAGGGTGTTTACCAAATGCCTAGCAGTAGAAGCAGCACACTTAAGAAGACAACATATTCATGTCTTCCAGTATCTGGACGACTGGCTCATAAAAGCCACCTCATACAGCCAATATGTACAACACACTCACGCTACCATTCAACTGCTTCATTACCTAGAATTCACAGTAAATCACAACAAGTCCCATCTACAACCCTCACACATACAACAGTATCTCGGCGCTACAATAAACACCCAACTAACACTAGCTTATCCCTCTCCAGCCAGGATAACAAGTATACAAACTCTCCTAACAAAATTCAAACTGCAACACTCGCTACCAGCTCGAGTGTTCATGCAGCTCACAGGAATGATGGCATCTTGCATATTTATAGTACCTCATGCAAGATTGCAAATGCGTCCACTGCAAGAGTGCCTAGCACAACAATGGAACCAGGCTCAAGGTCAACTGACAGACCTAGTGTTGGTAGACGGTCGGACTCATTGTTCTCTGCAATGGTGGAACACCAAAAACCTTTCCAAAGGACGACCGTTTCTAGAGCCAGTTCCTCAAATAGTCATAACAGCGGACGCATCGCTCTCCGGCTGGGGAGCTCACCTACTGCATCACACCATGCAAGGCAAGTGTACACCACAACAAAAGCTACTCCACATTAGCCACTTAGAGTTGCTAGCTGTGTTTCTAGCCCTAAAAGCTTTTCAAACTCAAGTGTCAGGCTAAGCTGTCTTAGTCCGCACAGACAATATGACAGCTATGTACTAAATAAACAAACAAGGAGGGACACACTCTCTGCGGCTCTCTCAGCACAGCAGATATGGAGATGGGCTATCCCACTAAAGATCTTCCTACTAGCCCAACACGTCCCAGAAGTCCAAAACACTATGGCAAATCTGCTAAGTTGACAAACACAGCAAACCCACGAGTGGGAACTTCATCCACAAGTTCTTCATCCGTTCTTTCAAATGTGGGGACAACCTCAAATAGACCTCTTTGCCACCCAAGAAAACGCAAAATGCCCAAACTTTGCCGCCAGATACCCACACCCATTGTCCAAAGGCAATGCGATATGGATGAACTGGTCAAAACTATTTCCGTACGCTTTTCCTCCTCTCCCACTACTTCCATTAGTGGTACGCAAGCTACAGCAGCATTCCCTAACGCTCATCCTGATCGCTCCAACTTGGGCCGGACAACTGTGGTACACCAGGCTGTTACAAATGTCTGTAGTACCACACCAAAAACTAAACCTATCTCTACGCCTATTAACGCAGAACCATGGAGAGATCAGACACCCGGACCCAGCTCAGCTCAACCTAGCGATCTGGCTCCTGAGGTCATAGTTTGGTTACCTCAACCTTCCCCCAGGATGTATGAACGTTATCAAGGAAGCTAGACGCCCCACTACTAGAGCATGTTATGCTGCTAAGTGGAAAAGGTTTGTCATATACTGCCAAAACAACCAAATTAATCCTTTAGACGTGTCTATTCAACATATCATTGGATATTTATTACACCTTCTAAAGTGTAACTTAGCCTACACGTCTATTAGGTTACACCTTGCAGCCGTTGCGGCATACTTGCAACATAGGCAACATCTATCTCTCTTTAGAGTACCAGCTATTAAAGCTTTCATGGAAGGACTCAAAAGAATAATCCCTCCCAGAACACCACCTGCACCAGTGTGGAATTTAAATGTGGTTCTCACAAGGTTAATGGGACCTCCCTTTGAACCATTACATACATTTGAATTGCAATTTCTAACCTGGAAAGTAGCTTTCCTAGTAGCCATTACTTCCCTCAGGAGGGTTAGTGAACTACGAGCATTTACCATTCAAGAACACTTTCTACAAATGCATCATAACAAAGTGGTTCTTCGTACTAATCCAAAATTCCTTCCAAAAGTCATTTCACCATTTCATCTAAATCAATCTGTTGAGCTACCTGTATTTTTCTCGCAGCCTCAAACAGTCGCAGAAAATGCTCTACTCACTTTAGATGTCAAGAGAGCATTACTGTACTACATTGAAAGGACACAAGCTTTTCGTAAGACAAAACAACTTTTGTGTCTTTCTCACCACCGCATAAAGGCAATCCCATATCAAAATCAGGGATCGCTGGGTGGATTGTTAAATGTATAAAAATATGTTATCAAAAAGCCAAGCGTACATTAGCAATCCCACCAAAAGCCCATTCTACCAGGAAATTAGGGGCTTCAATGGCATTCTTAGAGAACATTCCCCTAGATGACATATGCAAAGCAGCTACATGGTCTACACCGCACACATTCACAAAGCATTACTGTGTAGATGTGCAAACTAGACAACAAGCCACTGTGGGCCAGGCTGTACTAAAAACTCTGTTTCAAACAACTGCAACAGATACTGGTGGTCGCCGCTGGGTGTGGGAACTGCTATGTAATCTATGCATAGTGTGCAATCTGCAGCTCATATACCTCGAACGGAAAATGCTACTTACCAGTATGCATCTGTTCTTGGCATGTAGAGCTGCAGTGTTGCACACGCCCACCCGCCTCCCCGGCTACCTTTATCTGTTCCAGTATTATCTTACTTAGATACATATCACATGGACATCACTATCTCTTATACAGCTCCATCACTTCCCTAATGGCGAAAAACAATCTGGGGATGGAGCCGATTCCCATGCGCAGTATCATCCAAAGGAGGAGTCACCTATCTTGTGACTTCCAAAGACTTTTATACAACAAAACAAACTGCAAACATCCAGGCCCAACACTAGGTGGCAATCTATGCATAGTGTGCAACTCTGCAGCTTTACATGCCAAGAACAGATGCATACTGGTAAGTAGCATTTTCCTTCCTACAGCCACCTTGTTATACCTCAACCAATCGTGTTGGTTGGGGGTGCAAAATCTCCCCTGCTTTCAAAACTATATGGAAGAAGGCTGTACAAAGAGGTATAACGCTAATAGCGATACTCTTACCGGGGGTATGCAAAACACAGAAACAGATGTTTCTCGCAAGTGGGAGATAAAGCAGAGGGTGGTGGAAGACATCTTTTGAAAGTGGGACACGACACACATAGACTTGTTTGCAATCCAAAACACACACAATACCAAAGCTTCGCCTGTAGGTACCCCTCCTAACAGTTGATGTGGAATGTCCTGTTGATATAATAGTGAGGGACATTTGCCTACACTTTTCCTCCAAGTCTAGTTATACTACACTACTGGTACATAAATACAAGCAGACACACATAACAGTAATTAATAGCACCCCAGTAAGCCAGACCAACATGGCTCATGGACCTTGTGGAGATGGCACAGGATAGGGCAATGATGCTGCCACCACATCACAACCTGCTGACTATACAATGGGATCAGTATACTAACCCTAACCAACCACCCTGAGCCCAGCAGCATGGTTGCTGAGGACCTAGGGCCATAGTGATAACTAAAGATGCCAGAAGGGAACCAGATTCATACACTGGTGTAATAGGAAAGACTTAATAGCGGTGCGACACAGGGCACACCAGTAGTCACGTACCTGCCGCATTTATTAGACCAGAAACTCTTCTACCCCTCACTCAATTTACACTTGATGACTATAATGGCGTATACAATGGGTATAGTAGGATGAAGTTTCTTTACCACACCAGTTATAAAGCGATTCATAGATGTAGTTGAAAGAATAGCGCCCCTAGGGCAGCATGAACAACAACATGGATTGTTAACCTGGGGCTGATGCAAGGAAAGTTAGTGAACTCCAGGCAGTAACCACAAGGGAACCTTACCTGCAAGTACACTAAGATAATGTAGTGATGTGGACAAATTCACAGGTAATCCCAAAAGCGGCATCACATTTTCATGTTAAGCAATAGAATTGCCTGCATTCTTCCAGCAACCTAAAAAGCAAGCAGAGATAACCCTATATACGCTTGATGTTACAAGGACAATTATGTATAACTTAAAAGACAAAACTAGTCAGAAAGGAGGATCAGTTTTATTATCTCCTTTGCAGAAGCAAGCAAAGGCTTTCCAGCAACCAAGGGAACTATTGCAAGTCCTAAACAATTCAGACAAGTCTCGAAGTAGCTGGTGTGACATTGGTAGAAAGTCCAAGGGCACATTGGACAAGAAAGAAGGGAGCAACACTTGTCTTCCTGGCTAACGTATCTTCAGCCACATGGTCGTCTGCGCACACCTTCACAAAACGTTACTGTGTCAACATTCAAGCCAGTAAGGAGGCTCAGGTGGGACAGAGGGTGTTGGAACACCGTTTGCAAATTCACTCTCTGATAATCGAAGCCTCCCAAGGGAAAAGAATACCACTATAAAATCAATGTAAATCGAGAAAAGATTCAAGCTGCAAAATGAAATAAACAGTACAGTAGTTTTGAAGCCTAAACAATTTCCTGGATTCGTGTGCGACCCACCTACTTCCCACGATGAGGTGAATTTACAAAGTGGAGAGATCAAAAAAGTATGAAATGATGAAACTATACAAGGAAATCAAAGAAAAGAAAAATAACGTTAAGATGGTGAGGATGGCTGAGGGGTTTTCTGGGGTCATTCAAGGAGACACAAGGGATCAAATGGTCAATAAACCCGCAACACAAAAAATGAGAGAGAGAAAAGACTAAAAATGACAATTCCGGACCCAACCAGTATATGGTGGAATAATGCACAGCATGTGAATTTAGTAACCATTTTGTTTACCATTATAAGATACCAACCAACTAATGGATGGAAGTTCGTGAGCCAGTGGTTCACTTGGAAAAATATTTTGTAGTATTACATTCATTTGTTTTTAGCTCATTTGTTAAGCTAACCTGATTTTAGGTTCATGAATAAACCATGGTTATCCATACTTTATACATCTTCAGGCATAGTTCACACTTGGTTTCAACTATGGATTTGATTGGGCACTGAAAAATACCAACCTTGTACAAACCAGTCTTGACCTCATCCTAAGAAGCACTCCAACGTGAATTTCTGGGCCACCTTTCCCCTGCAGATAACCGCAAGACTCACAAAAGCTACCCTTGAATTGGTTTGGAAGTTGTTGGCGCTTTGTTTAATGTGACTCTTGTAATCCTGAAAAAATGGCCCTGAATGTAAATGTCTAAATCCTACTAATAGTGAGATGGTGTTGACTGCAATAAGGCACACTCACAGAAATCAGAGTCTGGAAAAGTGCTAAATAAACCAATATGCTAGCTGGATCCTAAAGGCCTTTGTTTTAACCAACAAGCGGGTTCAAAACCATCATACAGTCACAAGCCTGGATTGCATAAAACACACTCCAGTGTACCGACGGCACTCTGATTATTTTCAGTGTGCTTGAGCAGGAAAATCTTGGATTTCATAACCAGCCCTCAACTCATCACTGTACTTACAAACACATTGTCCATACGTTCCTATATCTCGATCAGTTCACTGCCTTTGACCCAAGCCAAGAAGGTAGAGATCATAATTAAAGTTTTGACATCACCCAAATGCCTGCATTACAGTCAGTACTGAAATTCCCTTCCTTTTGACACCTCAATCCACAATCAACATGGGTCTCTGACTATGGGTTCAGAGCCCCATTTAACTAACATTTTGGGTGCTGTGCACAGTAAATCAATAATGATTAGAGCTATGGATAGAAATTAGCTATTAATAGAGTTCATGTTTTAGGAGAAGTATAGTGGAGGCAATGCTTATCAGCCAAGAACGAGAGGTGCCTGCTGAAAGTAGCACCCACATTGGTTAGGTGAGTGACCATGTCACAGGATAAGTTGGCCCTGCCGTAACATTGTGCAGACTCATTGTGCAGGTAGCACTATACTCTGGGTTTTGCCCCGGGGTGCCATCATTTGTGTTAAATGTACCATCTAATGAAATATTGTAGAGAGCACAGGTTCACAATGTGTAACATAAAATCAAAGTTGAGACTGAAGGAAGTAAAGACAACTGACTCTCCATTTGTGTTCCTCATAGAATGTCATGAGGGCCAAACCTTTCTGATACTCTGTAGGAAGCTGGCTCTATATATACTACACCAAAATGAGGTATATTGTGCAGAGTCCAGTGGAACCCCAAAGGTAGCCAGAGGTAAAGGTAGATAGCACGTTGCTCTCTATTTGTGGTAGTGTGGGCGAGCAGTAAGGCTTTATCAGAGGGAAGTGTTAAGCATTTGTTGCACACACTCCGGCAATAAATGATGTCATACACTCAAAGACTGAACTCAGACCAATTTGCTTGTATCAAATATATTATTTAGTTATTTTATTTCTAGAACCAAGCCAAGCCTGGTGCAGATAAGTGAAATAATACTTTGCAGAATCTTATGCAGTGATTTACAGTTGAATGCAGGTTTAAATACAGTTGGTTGAATTACAGGTAAGTCAACAGTTCGAAATTACTTTTTTAAAAATCTTTTATTAACATGCTCAGCATTTAGTAATACACTTAAGTTACATTATAGCACAGAATAAGTTATGTGTCTTTGTTTTCAAATTGTAATAAACATACATTTCGACAAACAACCCCAGAGCCATCCCACCCATCCTTAGTGCTTGTGTCAGTCATACCCCGTCCCGATATGCAAGCCATTGTTCCCAGATTTTTTCCCATTTCATCAAGCACCCCTTGCTCAAATAAACTGTGTGCTCTGCTTGTTAACACCAATCAAGGTCTGCATTGAAATTACTTTTTAGTTACTTTGTAGATTAGTGTGTATTTACTATCTGAAAGAGACACGTTAGTATTAGATTCCTTACCTTAGAATATCCCCAGGCGTCAGACTGGATCCGGAAACTTTTGCATAGCAGTACCCTTGCGCGTCGATAGGCGTCGTCTGCGGCTCCGCGTCCGTCGTCGGCGTCGTGGGCGCCGTGATGATGTCGTCGGAGTACTTAGACGCCGCCTCCGCGTGCTGACGTCAGTTCTTCTTTTTTCCGCGCCAGCAAGCGCAGATCTGGAAAAAGCAGTTCCCTGGTCAATTTTTGACTAACTTTTTGATCCTTTTGATCCTGTTTCGAAGTCTCTCGACTCCGATTCGGTGCCTTAGGGATGCCCGGCTTCAAGCATTGTGACGATTGCGACCGGCTGATGTTGGTCACGGATCCTCACCGCGTCTGTTTGTCGTGCTTGGGTGTCGACCACGACGACAAGGCCTGCTCCGACTGTCGGGCCCTCTCTTCGAAAGCCAGGCGGGAGCGGTCCCGTAGGCGCCTCGAACTCCGACAGTCGGTCCCGCGCCGTGAGATGTCCCGATCCCACGGGAGGTCGAGGGACAGGTCGCGGGCCCGGAGCCACCACAGCTCCGAGAGTAGGCCTCACTCTTCCGGGTCGAAGTCGTCGTCAGGTAAGAGGCACAAGAAGTCCAAGCGGCGTCATCGCTCCTCGGACTCCCCCCGACGCTCGCACGATGCGGCCGGGGGTTCGGGTGACACCACACACGCGGCTCCGTCGGAGTCGCGGGCGCCGCGTTCGGCTGCACACCCTCCGGTCCCTGGGCTGAACGCGTCGCAGGAGGAGATCGAGCGCTTCCTCATGGCCATGAGGAAACTCTCTCCTCCGACGGGCTCCGCGGCGCCTCCGGGCCCAGCGGACCCATCTGGGAGTCCTAGCGGGTCGGCGGCTCCGGCCCCGACGCCGTCGGGTGCTTCGGCCCCGACGCCGCCGGCGCCTTCGGGCCCGGTGCCGCAGGTCCCCGTTATCCTGATGCCGCTGGCGCCTTCGGGCCCGGCGCTAGGGGTCCAGTTGTTCCGACGCCGCCGGCGCCTTCGGGCCCGGCGCCGCAAGACGCCGCTGGCCCCCCTTCGGGATCTGGTTCGTCGCCGGTGGATCTGACGGCCTCCCCGGCGTCGGACCCTCAGGTGTCGCCGCCGGCTCCGGGCGGCGCCGGCCCCGGTCCCGGTCCTGCCCCCATTCCTGTTCAGCCGTCGGGACGGCCCCGTTGGGCGCCGCTCCAGACGTCGTTTGGTGAATTTCACTTTTATGAACAGGCCCCATTAATTGAGAACCCTGAATTTCAGGAGATGGGTGAGGAGGAGGACTGGGAGGGGTCTGAGGACCCTCTGTTCAGAGAGTGTCAGTCTCATGAGGACTGGACAGGAGACCTTGGGGAGGCCAGTGGCCTGGACACCTCTCCAGACACTGGTTTTGTCTCCCCTCCTACCGTGGCTTCGGAGGAGGGGGCAACTTATAGTGTGGTGCTGATGAGGGCTGCCAAGGCCTTGGGCCTTGAGCTCCCCGTCGCAGCCGTGAGGACTAACCTCCTCACTGAGGTCCTTAAACCGCAGTCAAGCTCGGCCGAGCCTCTGCTGCCCTTTAATGAGGCCTTGACGGACGTTCTTTTGGGCACTTGGTCCAGGCCCGCTACGGGTTTGCCCGTAGATAGGAACGTGGCCAGACGCCACCGCCCAGCCCCGGGCGACCCATGTTTCCTGTCCACCCACCCCACCCCCGAGAGCCTGGTCATCCAGGCCTCCAATTCCCAGACCGCATTCCCGTCGGCCCCGCCGGATCGGGAATCCAAGAGGTTTGACCAGTATGGGAAGAAGATCTTCTCATCCCTGAGCCTCGGCCTGCGGTCTTCCAACACCGCCTGCCTCTTGGGACGTTACACCCACTCGGTGTGGGACAAGGTCGCGGAAGTGCTGCCAGAGTGTCCGTTGGAGGTACGGGCCAAACTCGGCCAAGCCCTTGTGGAGGGCCGGGATGCAGCAAAATACTCTATTAGGTGTGGGCTGGATACCACCGACTCGCTAGGCAGAGCGATGGCTACGACGGTGGCGGTCAGACGCCACGCCTGGCTGAGGTCCGCCAACTTCTCGGCAGATGTCCAGAACACGCTTATGGACATGCCGTTAGATGGCCGTCGCCTCTTTGGCGACAAGGCAGACCATGCGCTTGAGCGTTTTAAGGACTCCAGGGCTACGGCCAAGTCCTTAGGCCTTTCGGGCCAACGCCAGCAACCGGCTGCCTATCACTCCTTTCGTGGCCACGGAAGGGGTGCGCCCACACGTGCCGCCAGCCACGCACCGCAGGGCAATACCCAACGCGGTGGCGGCCGTGCGAACCGCGTCCGGGCGGTCGGGGGCAACGGCGAGGTCAGTCCACACCTTCCCCCGCAGCATCCGCCTCAAAACCCTCCTAGTCCGTGCTTTCAGGCCCATGTGACGCCAGTTGGAGGCAGGGTTCGCCATCACCACCTCCATTGGCGCACTGTCACGTCGGACAGGTGGGTGCTGCAAATCGTCCGAAGGGGCTACTCCCTCCCCTTCGAGGCGACTCCTCCAGCCATGCCACCGCAGAACCACCGTGTATCGGGGGATCACTTGCGACTTCTGCAGGAGGAAGTTACGGCCCTCTTGGCCAAGGGGGCCATCGAGCGCGTTCTTGGGCCAGAAGTAGGGTGTGGTTGCTACTCCCACTACTTTCTGGTACCCAAGAAGGGCAAAGGGGGCCTACGCCCTATCTTGGACCTACGGAACGTCAACGGCTTCCTCCGGAAGGAGAAGTTCAAGATGTTGACACTGGCTCAGGTCCTTGCTGCCCTGGACCCAGGAGACTGGATGGTAGCGTTGGACTTGCAGGACGCTTATTTCCATATCCCCGTCCTGCCTGCCCACCGGCGCTACCTGCGGTTCATGGTGGGCCACGAGCACTTTCAGTTTACCGTGCTCCCCTTCGGCCTTACCAGCGCCCCACGGGTGTTCACGAAAGGGATGGCGGTGGTCGCAGCACATCTGCGCAGGTTAGGGGTTTCAGTCTTCCCCTACCTCGACCACTGGTTGTTGAAGGTGGGCTCGCCCCAGACAGTCGTCAGCCACCTCCAGACGACGGCAGACCTCCTGCACCAGCTGGGGTTCTCCATCAATGTGCCGAAGTCGCACCTGTGCCCCTCTCAGAAGCTCCTCTTCATCGGAGCGGTTCTGGACTCGGCGCGGTTTCGGGTTTATCCGCCCGAACAGCGGGTCCGGGATATTCAGGCTCTGATTCCCATCTTTCAGCCGTTATCCCGGGTTTCGGTCAGGTTGACGCTGCGGCTTCTGGGGCTGATGGCCTCCTGCATCCGACTGGTGCATCACGCCAGGTGGCGGATGCGGGCTCTGCAGTGGGACCTGAAGTTTCAGTGGGCCCAGCATCAGGGCAACCTATACGACCACGTCCTGATCTCGGAGGGCACTGCGAGACAGCTGCAGTGGTGGCTTACGGTCCGCGATTGGGTCAGCGGCAGATCCCTCTCCCTTCCCCAACCGGAGCACGTAGTTGTGACGGACGCGTCCCTCCAGGGCTGGGGAGGCCACTTGGGAGAGGCGGAGATCAGAGGTCTCTGGTCTCCGGCGGAGTCCCGGCTCCACATCAACCTGTTGGAGCTCAGGGCGATTCGTCTGGCACTGAAAGCATTCCTCCCCTCTGTCCGGGGGAGTGTAGTGCAGGTGTTCACGGACAACACCACCGCCATGTGGTACTGCAACAAACAAGGCGGGGTGGGGTCGTGGATCCTTTGTCAAGAGGCTCTTTGCCTTTGGCAATGGCTGGAACGCCAGGGCGTGACCCTGGTGGCTCAACACCTGGCAGGTTCTCTGAACGCCAGGGCGGACGAGCTCAGACGTCGGTGCATGATGGATCACGAATGGCGTCTGAACGCGGACGTGGCGCAAGGCCTCTTTCAGCGATGGGGAGAGCCTTGGTTAGATCTATTCGCCACCGAAGAGAACGCGCAATGTCATCAGTTCTGCGCGTTGGAATTTCCAAGGCGGCACTCGCTCGGAGACGCTTTTCGTCGCGAGTGGAGTTGCGGTCTGTTGTACGCCTTTCCGCCTATACCACTTCTGCCCAGAGTGCTGAAGAAGATCAAGCGCGACCGGGCCCAAGTCATCCTTGTTGCTCCGGAATGGGCTCGAAGGTACTGGTATCCAGAGCTTCTCAGTCTGTCACTCGATCCCCCGGTTCGTCTGCCTCTTCAGGAGGACCTTCTGTCGCAGCAGCAGGGGACGGTCCTCCACCCGAACCTGTCCAGTCTCCACCTCCATGCTTGGAGATTGAGCGGCGACAGTTGAGGCCATTTGACTTGCCTCCTGAAGTCTGTAACATTATTCTGGCAGCCAGGCGTCCCTCCACAAAGTCGGTATACGCCTGCAGGTGGAACAGATTTGTGGCATGGTGCACAGCAAAGGCTGTGGATCCTCTTTCTGCCCCTCTTTCTGAGGTTCTTCTCTTCCTTCTTTCTCTTGCCCAGCAGGGCTCTGCTCTGGGCACTATCAAGGGCTACCTTTCTGCCCTTTCAGCCTTTCTCAGGCTACCTGATCAGCCTTCTTTGTTCAAGTCCCCTATTGTAAATAGATTTCTTAAGGGCATCACTCACACGTTTCCTCCTGTTCCGTTTGTGATGCCTCAGTGGGACTTGAACCTGGTTTTAACATTCCTGATGTGCGCTCCCTTTGAGCCACTTCACAACTGTCCTCTTCGCCTTCTGACTTTGAAGACTGCTTTCCTGGTTGCCATCACCTCTGCCAGGAGAGTGAGTGGGCTCCAGGCTCTTTCTTGTACTCCACCTTTTCTGTCTGTCCATCCGGACAAAGTGGTGCTTCGTACCAAACCCTCTTTCCTGCCCAAGGTTGTCACGGCCTTTCACATCGGGCAGTCTATCACCTTGCCAACCATCTTCCCGCCACCGCATCCCTCTAAAGAGGAAGAGCGGCTCCACCGTCTGGACCCAAAACGTGCGCTCTCATTTTATCTGGATCGCACACGCCAGTTCCGGGTGGATGACCAACACTTTGTTGGTTACGTGGGCGCTAAGAAGGGGAAAGCGGTGCACAAGAGGACCATCTCCCGGTGGATCATCTTGTGTATCCAGGCATGCTACTCCTTGGCTAGGAAGGAGCCCCCTGCTGGATTACGGGCTCATTCTACCCGAGCCACGGCGACTACCACTGCCCTGGGCAGGGGTGTGCCCTTACAAGACATCTGTCAGGCAGCTACGTGGGCATCGCTGCACACGTTTGCAAGACACTACTGCCTGGACAGCCAAGTCCGGAGGGATGGCTTCTTTGGCCGTTCCGTCCTCCAGGACTTTCTGGTGTGATTATTGGTTCGCAGACCCACCACCGGGGTTGGTATTGCTGGGGTATCTATTCTAAGGTAAGGAATCTAATACTAACGTGTCTCTTTCAGATGCACAAGTTACTACTTGTGTAACGATATATCTGTAAGAGACATTAGTTAGTATTAGATTCCTTACCGACCCACCCATCCTCCCCGTTCTGCGAACCAATATCTAGGGTTAGGGTTGTCCCCTGTCAGGGCCCTAGTTTCAATGGCACCAGTGTTGGTTTTTTGACATGGCTCTGCGTTTCTGGCGCGGAAAAGCTGTGTCTAAGAACTGACGTCAGCACGCGGAGGCGGCGTCTAAGTACTCCGACGACGTCATCACGATGCCCACGACGCCGACGACGGACGCGGAGCCGCAGACGACGCCTACCGACGCGCAAGGGTACTGCTACGCAAAAGTTTCCGGATCCAGTCTGACGCCTGGGGATATTCTAAGGTAAGGAATCTAATACTAACTAATGTCTCTTACAGATATATCGTTACACAAGTAGTAACTTGTGCTTTTAGAGTACTTTTTAAGTAACTTTTTCAAAGCTGTGTGGTATGCCTAGATATCACACAGTAACATTTCTTAGACAAAAAGTAATTCACTTTTTGTACAGTTGCAGTTTTTCAATGTTTCATACGAACCAACTCCACACTTAATTTTGAAGGAAAAACAATCCATAAAATCCTATGGAAGGAAATTAAATTAACGGGTTGCAGGTAAGTACTTATTTGTGGGAGTTGGTGTTCCGGGTTTAGAACCAGGGTGTCACCCCCCCACCCCCTACCCTGGGTCGAGAATGCACTCCTTAAACACCCTCAGCGGCACTAGGGCAGCCGGGTGCAGAGTGCTGAGGCCCAATGATATCCAATGGGGGATAGGGGACCGCCGGTTAGTGGCTGCTCACGAGAGGCCACAAGGTTGTGGGAGCAAAGCTCCTGGTGTTAGGCTCAGGCAAAGGGAGATCAGGTTTAGCACACAAAGTGCACCTGCAGCCACGCAGGGGCTCCTGGGTGCAGGTTGCTGTTTTGGCGTCGGGTGCCCTGTTATTTTCAATAGGAGTTGCCGGTTTCGGATTTTGGCTGCAGGATCGGTCCAGGAAGACTTCCGGTAGAAACCAACATCTGGTCAGGTAAGTTGGAGGGCTCGGGACGTAGGTGCACCTCAGGTTCTTTTCTCCAGGGTGCAGGGCGGCTGGATGCAGTGGTGTCTTTTGAGGTCGGATTTCACCATACCGGGCCACTTGTGGTTGGGGTCTCCGTGCAGAGGCTGCAGGCAACGTTGGAGAGTCCTGGAGCGTTCAACCCATGGTGAACTCGAACTCTGGAGCGCTGGGGAATCTCGCTGGGACTCGTGGTCCACTCTGACTCTGGTCATAGGCGTCAGGAGCAGTGGTGGTTCCAGGCATCTGGTTTATTTGCCCTCAGCAGGCTCTGAGTCTTTCTTGGCTGTTTCTTTGGAACAGAGCTGCTGTTCACAGGAGATCCGGCCTTTGTTGACAGGAGATCCGGCCTTTGTCGAAGGCAGTCAGTCCTCCCGGGTGTTCTGGGGGTCCCTGACTGCAGGACAAGGGGATATTTGGCGCAGGTTCGCTGAAAACTGCAGACAAGCCGGTTGGGCTGGGGTCAAGTTATTTCTTCTCTGCAGTCTTCTCTTTTGGGGGCCTTCTTTCGTCATCCTTCTTAGGTTGCTGGAATCTGTCTTCTTGGTTCAAGGCTTCTCCCTAAATACTGTATTTAGGGGGCGTTTTAGGGGTCTCAAGTTCAGTAGCCAATGGGCTACTGACCTTAGGGTGACTACACCCTTGGTGTGTTCACCCCACGTGGGGGAGTGGGCACAATCCCTAATCCTGATTGCAGAGTGCCTGCCATCTGCGGGGCACTGAAGAGTGGGCTTCACCCCGCCTCCCCCACCTGAGGGGTGGGTTTGGAAGAGGTGGGCACACCTTCTGGGTGGTGCTTTTCCCGCATGTCTTCCCGCTGACAAGGAGGAGAGACATGAAGGTGGGCCTGCTCCTGATAGCAGGAGAGGCTGGAGGTTGTGTTGCAAAGACAGCAAGGCCTTTACAGCTCCCCTGCTACAGATGGCTCTTCCTGGCCGGGGGAAGTGTGACCACCTCTGCCCAGGAAAGGCTTTATTTCTGGGCTCAGGGAGCAAAGGCTTCCACCCCAAGGGTCCAGAAACATGTCTCGTGGTGACAACCTGGTGTGTACCAGTCGGGGAACCCACCAGAGGCTATTCGTTTTTCAGGGGGCATCTCTAAGATGCCCTCTGTGTGCTTTTTTCATTAAATCCCACTCTGGCATCAGTGTGGGTTTAATTTGCTGAGAAGTTTGATACCAAACTTTCCAGTTTTCAGTAAAGCCATTATGGTGCCATGGAGTTCGTAATGACAAACTCCCAGCACCATATACACTTAATGGCATTACTACACTTACAATGTCTAAGAATTGGTGAAGACACTGTAGGGGTACAGGGCGATAGTATACCCAGCTAGAGGGGTGGCTGACCTATGCCAGGGTAGTGGGTTGTAGGCATGGCACACAGGGATGGGTGCCATGTCTACTCTTCACTTTGTTCTGCACCAAATCGTGTGTGTGTGTGTGTGTCTGTGTCAGTCAGTCAGACACAGGGCCTCTAAGGGTGGCACAGTAAGTGCTACACCTCTTAAAGGCCTTCCCTGGCCACCGTACCTTTTACAAGGGACTGACATTTTATTAATTTATAGGTTTTGTAGAGTGCCTGAATTACCCCCGAAGGGGTATCTCTGCGCTGTGATAATGCTACTGGAAGGCTGACGGAACAGTTTTAGAACAGAGCGGTCTTGAGAAGCTTTCTAAATTGAAGATTTTCAGAACATTGTCTCATTGAACATTGACATGTGGCCACAGAGGTGCCAATTGGGGGTACAAGGTACAGTTTGGGGAAAGAACACAGGCCCTGGTAACCTGATTAGCAGGGACCCAGGGCACATCAAGTCACAGTGCATGAGTAGTCTGATGAAAAGTGGGGGTGTTACTGCAAGAGAAACCCAGCTTCCTACATACTCTTACCCTTAAATTACAATAGCGATAGACAAATCCATTGTGAGAGGAGAATAACATCCAGTTATATTGCATGTGGATGAAAATAAAGTACAACAGAAATAAAGCGGTATATTTATGGTCAGGAAGATTGTGTTGCTCCATACTGGTAACTTCATAACTTTGTATCTGAAAGACTTTTAGCCACAGATTCCTTACCATAGAACTATCCCCAGGTGTCAGACTGTATCAGGAATTTTTTTGTGAGCAGTACCCCTGCATGCCTGTATCTGGCATTATTTGGCTCCACATGGCGCCGGAGGTGATCTGTGCGGTGCCTATATAGGCGCCATTCCAGTATGTTGATGTTAGTTCTTTTATTTACATGCCAATCAGCGCAGATACAGAGAGAGCTACCCCCAATCTATTTTTGGCTGACCTTCCTTTGACTTTAGTCACTCTTTTTTGAGAGATCTTCTCCTGGTGTGGCAGGGATGTTCAATAGGAATGCCGGCTTCAAACCCTGCAGCTCCTGTCATCAACAGATGTCTGTGACGGATCTGCATAGTGTTTGCCTCTGGTGCCTGGAGCGCGACCGCAATGCGAAGACCGGCGCCATTTGCTGCGCCTTGCACCCCAAGGCCTTGAGGGAGCAGTCCCTCAAGCTTCTTGTCACTCAAGTGCGACGCTGTAACAATATCAATCCCGGTCAAGAGGAAAATCCTGGGATCGGTCGCGGAGCCAAAGATACTCGTCACACTCAGTCTTGCAGGCGTGGCCCATAAGACATCAAAGAGGCCATCAACTTTGCCCCATCCGTTGTGGTCTTGAGCAAGACAAGGGAATGTCGTCATTTGAGGCCTGGCTCCGTGGTTAAGCTGCGACTCTTGGGTTTCCAGGAGCTGGTGCAACCCCCACCTAACTTGAGGCCGTGCACCACCTATTTGGGCGACCCGTCCCTGCTGGCGCCTTCAGGCCCACAGATTTCAGAGGGGCACCTACTGAATTGTTAAGGGCCCCTACTGGCTCCCCAGCAACAGGCCCGCCCCCAGAGCCAGTCAGGCCTTTAAGATCTACTGATTGATGCAGACCGGTGCGAGTTGTACCATCTTGACCTTCCCCTGCACCACGTCGATGCTCCAGGTGCTTTCTACGCCATCCCCATTCTAATGCTCGACACAGTGCCAACTGGAGCTATGGGTTACAGTCCAGGGCCTGAGCCCTATTCTTATGGGCTAAGACTTGGGGTGGATTAGGAGGGGTCGCTGGACCCTGAACAATACCAGCTCCTAGATCCCAACATATTCCTGCTGTTCCATGGTGGTCAAGAAGGATGAAGGGAGGGAGGAGCCAAGATGGCGATCGGGATGGCCGCATAACTGCTTGGCTCCGTGCGCCCTCCCGCCCCGCACATATATCCTGTCGATAAACCTGAGCAGTCATTGCTAATTTAAGTAGGTGAAGGAAAGCATTCACTTACCATCCGCTTTTGAGGCTCTGCCGCGCAGTAGACCCGAAGAACTGTCCCCGTCTCTTTGGCGGCCTTCGAGGTGCCGAGACCGGGATCTCGAGTGAGGGGAGTGTCCGGCCGTGATTGCACCACCAACGGCCTCTGGTTGCGAAGGGAAGCCGGTCGGAGAGAACCTGAGATCAGCGAGCCGGAAGAGATGATTCCAACCCACTCCCAGTAGTGGGTTGCCCTGCGAGAGGAGTGAAATAGCTGGGACGGAGAGAGTCCACGATGCCCAGTTCCCCTTCGGTGTGATACCCGGTTTGTCAACAGCCCCCCCCCCCCCCGGGAACCGGTGGGTGCCTCCCGGGCAGCAGGGAGTTTGTTTAGCCTTTTGGTGGCTCTCTTTTCTGCTGCCTGCCCCGACTATTGAGATCCCGCTGTGAAACCTGCTGACTCCGGGGGCCGGACCCAGTCCTGAGGTGCGGTGGAGGGGAAAGAGAACGTGACGGCTGAAATGGCGGATGACACTTTCCCGTGCACCCCTCACCCGGGCAGAGAAACCGATGCACAAGAGAATCCCGGGGTCTGGCTCTGCGAGAAAACGCCCACGCCCAAACATATACTGGCTGCACTAACAACCCTGCAGACAGCCCTGATCCGGGAGGCCCGAGATCTGGGACAAAGGATGGCCGCCATTGTTGTCCCGCCATCTTGTACTGGCACGGATCGCTCTCAAGGAGGCGCAGATGTGTCTGCCTCTGCTTCATCGACGTATTCCCCGGATGAGTCTACATTCTTGGAGACATGGATAGATTTGGTTCATGAGCTTTCTGTGGATGCACCTGTGGCGCATGTGCTCGTCTCACCGGGGCCTTTCTCTGATCGGCAAGTGGAGGAACGGCATCGATACACGGCTTGGGCGGCCCCGTCGGGGTCTTGGCGCTTCCAGCATCGTGTGTTTCCCTTTCCATGTCTGGCGGGACTGTGTTCGGACTCGAGACTGTTGGCGATGTTGACATTGTTCCAATCGGACTTCCGCCATGCAACATCGGCGAACTTTCGGTGGCTGGGATCCTATGGAGCGGCGACACTGCCTGATCCTCCCGGTTTAATCAGACCCTTTGTGCTGCTTTGTATCCCGTTTGAGGGATGGTTCAACATTGGTACTATTGACAAACGAGGCCAGGGGTGAATTCGCTTGGAACATGGAGGGACTCTTGGCTACTTGATGGTGATTTGAGGGGCGCTTAGCGGAGATGTTATTGATTGGGTTATACGTGATTGCTGCTACCTGTACTTCTTCTACCATTATTGTTTACGCAACTTTTGCACGCGGAGGTGGGGCCGGATAACCAGATTGAGGGCCCTTCTCCTGTATTTTTTCTCTTCTTTTTCTCTTTTTCTTCTCTGTATTTCGGGTCTCTTATTTAGGGCGACAGGCACGCTGCTGGGGGGGTAGGCCGTAGCCTTTTGCAGGGGTGCAGGGTTGGGGGTTGGGGGATGGGTCTGTTATTTTGTTCTATCTTTGTTTCTATGGCCCTTTGCCCTTTTCCTTTTTCGATGTCGTCGTCTTCCATGTCTCCCATATTGTGTTTCGCCTTGAGGGGTGGGGCTAGTTCGCCATGATTGCTTGGTGTTTATTGCATCTATCCTGACTCATATACCCCCTCCCCCGTCTCTTTCATCTATGTACATCACTGGCGTAAAACCTTTTGCTTTTCGTTAGCTGTATCGGGGTGTGTGTGATTATGCGACATTGATTTTCACTTTATTTTTCGTTATCGCAAAATGAACCGTCTCAGATCCTTATTATCGCATGGTACCTTAACTATATGCTATATCCTGGATGCTACTCAGCTTTGCACTCCGGACCGCTGTATTTTTTATACGTTATTATTTTTTAATCGATTTGAATAGCGGCCGGCCGGATTGGTTGTAGGCCCATGTTTGTATCTCCGTACTGTGACAATAAAGGTTCTTAAAAAAAAAAAAAAAAAAGGATGAAGGTCTTCGTCCTATCCTAGACATGCCCCCTCTCAATTTCTTCCTCAAGAAGCAGAAGTTCTAAATTCTCACTCTCGCTCAGGTCTTGTGTGCCCTGGACCTGGGAGACAGGATGGTAGTATTGGACTTGCAGGACACATAATTTCCACAATCCCGTCCACATTCATGAGGTTTTTTTTTTTTTGGGGTTATAAACTTTTATTCATTGTTCAAATGCAGTACACCGCTATTCAGCCAACAACCCGGAGGCAGGCAGCATCTTTAGTATCATGTTGACCATATCTTGCGGTCCTGTACCATTTACATGTGCAAGGATCATGTGTCAGTAACTTTTCAAATAACCTATACAACCAAACCAACAACGCTTTGCCATTTGTCATAAATTATTTGTCAATATAAAGGGCATTTTGACACTTTTAGTAGGGCGATTTCCAAGTAGTTAACATCAAAGAGGTCGTGGGGGGGGTACGTGCATGTGGTGAATAACTGCACGTGTGAGGGGGAACTGCGCAGCACCCGAACTATTCAATTCAATCCGCCCAGATGCACTCACGTAGTCGTATGTTCGATTTCCATCTTTATACAGCCAAAACCGTAGTAATGTTTCTCTAGTGAAATCTCACACCACGTATGTCATATCTCCATGCACCATTCATCCATCGCTACCAGGCATCTCCAGCCTCTCACACCCAGGTTCATTCGTCTATCTCTGCTCCAGCCAACCAGGTCGTATGGGGCAGCCATATATCAGTAGGTCTAGACCGCGGTGGTAGGAGCTCCCAATACGTAGTCAGTTGATCTTGACAGTATAGGGCCGAGTTTATCCACCCTGTCGTCTTTGGAGCAGTTTTCCTTTTCCAATGTAGTGCAATTTGTCTTTTAACCAGTAGGAGTATCAAAGCAGCCAATTTCCTTGAGGCACTGGGTATGCCAGCGACATATCCCAGTAGAGCCACCACTGGGTCAGGAAGCAGTGTTTCTCCTATTATCTGACCCAATTGTGAAAAAACCTCCACCCAATAGTGCTGCATCGGCGTGCAACTCCATGTGAGGTGAAAGAAGTCCGCCTCTCCAGCCCCGCATCTCCAACAGCGAGAGTCAGGTAGTAATCCTATTTTAAGCGATACGTTTTATGTAGGAAATTAAAGTGTATCAATCGCAGCCTATAGTTAGGTGACAAGTTCTCCAATTGGTCGCAGCAGAATTGCCATTGTTTATCGGTTATGTTGATTCCCGCCTCCGTCTCCCATTGCGATTTCGAGGTAGGTCGCACCCATGCCGCCGTGTCTTGTGTTATTTTATAGATCCGGGTGATCAGCTTTCTCGGAGAGCTGTTGGTTAGTACGTTCTCCAGCGCCGGAAGCGACGGAGGCACTGCTGGGAACATCGGGTATCTGGCCTTACATGCCGCTCGCAGTTGATAGTATAGCAGCAATTCAGAGGCCGTAGGTACTTCTGATTCGCAGATGTCCCTCAGTTTCACAAACGTGTCGTCTGGGTATAGGTCACTCGCCACCACCAGACCACGCTGTCGCGCCCTCTCAGAAATCGCCGCATCTGTCAGAGGACCTAGCAAGGGGTTGCCGCTCAGCGGCATGGATGGGGCATACAGCTCAGAGATGCCTGCCCGGTTTGCGATGCCCTGCCAGGCCCATCGCACTGTTTCCACCGTGTTTATGTCATCCGGCGATCTTTTGTATTTGTGATATAGCGTCGTTTTCAAAGGGGTGGGCGCCGACACATCCATTTCGATCGCCACGTGGGGCTGATATGGGATCGGGTGGTGCCAGAAGTGTAGATATTGAGCCTGGGCGCAGTAGGCATATAACTCGAAATCAGGAGCCGCCAGGCCACCCTGACGAAAAGGGAGCGTCAATACTTTCCACTGCACTCTAGGCTGTCTGCCCGCCCACACTAGCTCCAGTAGGGCCGAGCGTACGCGTTTGAAAAAGGATTGTGTAAGTGGCAGGGGCACATTCGCAAATAGATATAAGAATTTTGGTAGTATAATCATTTTTGTTATGGCTATACGCCCTGTCAGTGACAGCGGCAGAGTGATCCATTTTTTCACCTTTGTCTCAAGCCATTCCACGGCGGTGCCATAGTTTAAAAGCCATAGGTCTTGTATCGAGCGGCTTATATGTATACCCAGGTATTTCACCTCATCGTCTACCCAAGTGATGGGGAATTCGGTAGGGCATTGCGTCGTACCGTCAGTCAATGGCAAAAGCGTGGATTTGGACCAGTTGACGTTAATGCCGGTCAAACCGCTGTATCGCACTAATTCCCTCATCAGGGGGCCAAAATTGTCAGCCGGGTTTTGCATAAAGATTGTTATATCGTCCGCGTACATGGACACTAATAAACCCCTGGAGGTGAATCCTATGCTTCTCTGGGTGTTATGTTGTCTCAATCTCGCCGCTAACGGCTCCGTGGCGATGGCAAAAAGCAGCGGCGATAACGGGCATCCCTGTCTAGTCCCCCTAGTGATCCTTATAGGCTGTGAGACTTTTCCGTTAACTTTCACTCTAGCCGTGGGGCCACTGTATAGGACGCAAATTTTTTGGATAAACAACTTGCTGAACCCCATTCTTGTGAAGAGTGCCTGTAGGAACTTCCACTCAAGAGAGTCGAATGCCTTAGTTGCGTCCAACAAGGCAGCCGCGGCCTGGACTTTTGGGTCTAGATAGTGAAGCAAACCAAATAGCGTGCGTAGGTTGTGCGACGTGGATCTGCCCGTAACGAATCCAGACTGATCCGAGAGCGCTATTTGGGGTATCATTGGTTTCAGGCGTTCCGCCAGTAGCTTAGCATAGATCTTGGCATCTAGGTTGATCAGGGACAGCGGCCTATACGAATCCGGACACGTGGGATCCTTGCCCGGCTTCAGAAGTGTAATTATCATGGCCTCTCGGAGTGACGGGGAAGGCTCCCAGTCTCAATCGCTTCTATGTATACCTTGTGCAGCCTTGGGACCAAGATGTCAGCATATTCTTTGTAGAATGCAGCCGTGAGGCCGTCAGGTCCAGGCGCCTTACCCAAGGGCATGCCGGCGATGGTCAGACGTATGTCTTCCTGCGTCAGCGGTAAATCCATATATTCGCGTGCTCCGTTGTTGAACCACGCTAGTGCCACCGTATCTAGGTAATCTGTTATCATATCATCACTCGGCTGCATTTTGGAGGCGTATAGGTTCCCATAATATTCTTCCATAGCGTGCAAGATATCACTCGGCGTCCAAGCCATCTCGCCAGTTTCAGTGGCCAGTTCCAAAATATAATCCGCTCCTCTAGGTTTTCTGAGCATGGCGGCCAGCGTCCTCCCAGGGCGGTCTCCCTCCCCATATCGACGAGCCTGAGCGTATTTATGTAGGAATTTTACCTCCCTCTCTGCTTCTTCCTGATACTGGGTCAGTTTCACCCTGAAGGCAGCCCGGGCCCTATCTGTAGGCGATTTCGTAATCTCGACTTCCAGCGTCGCTAATTCTTTTTCGAGCGTATCTAGTGTGCTTCTAATGGATCGCAGTACTCCAGTCTTTAGCGCCATACAGTGCCCCCTAGTCACCACTTTACAGGACTCCCAGAGTGTGCCTGGCGAATCCACAGTCCCTTCATTGAGCTCAAAGAACTCCTCTAGTTTACCTCTCAGTTCCTCTTTAAACACAAGATCTAATAAGGCCTGCGACGGAAACCTCCAGCTAAATGGCTGTGTGTATTGAGTGGGGGTCGCCAGTGTTATTCCCACCGGAGCGTGATCTGACAGCGACCTTGGCAAGTGCATCGCCGCCAAGACTGACGTATGCAGGTCTCTGGACAGTAGCCAGTAGTCAAGTCTCGACCACGCGGCTCTATGGGCTGTGATGCAAGTACCCGCCCTCGTCTGTGGGTGTAACAGCCTCCAGGAATCCACCAGGGATGCCTCTCCGACAATGGCGCCCAGTGCCTCAGCCGCCCTCGGGTGGTGCTCTCGGGCAGCGCCTTGTTGATCCATAGCGTCAGACAGCACTACATTGAAGTCCCCCGCCCATAGGATCGCTGCGGTATCAAATTGACGCATTTTACCCCACAAGTTCTCGTAAAATTCAGGGTTGTCGTCATTCGGGCCATATACATGTCACACAGCACCCCCAGAATCAACGTGTATCTACCATCCTCACCTCTCAGTACCTGGTGTGTCACCCAGTGTAGGCCTTTACGGATCAGAACTGCCACTCCTCTGGCATAATGCGAGTAAGGGGCGTGTATCACCTCCCCCCATCTCCTGTGTTTGAGCTGCGAGGCATCTGTGATATGTAAGTGCGTTTCTTGAAGCATGCAGATGTCTACTCTTTTCCTCTCTAAATAGGCATGCACCAGTCTCGCTTTCCTCCTGTCATTCATTCCTCTCACATTCCACGATAAGCATGTTATTGACGCCATTACGGCCTGCACATCAGGGTGTATAGTTTCCCCACTCCCCAGGCTATCTGTAGATTCCACCACTGTGCCAGAGTATAAGAGTGCAATGAGATTAGCAGAGCGCCCCTGGCAGTCCTCCTAGGGCACAAGCGTTCCAGCTCCACAACCACTTGTAAAATCCACCACACCCCTCCATCCCCCAAGCATATCTCAACAGTGTCAGCGCCCATCATGTAAGTGAATGTCAGTGACAATTTCAACAAAGCGTTTTCATATGTGAACAGAACAAACCAAGTAAAACCAACCCCCATCCCACCCTTCCCACCCGCTCCAACCCCCCAATCAGGTCGTGCAGTCTTCCCCCCCTGTACCCTCCCACTCAACAACAGTAGTAGAAGGGCTAATCATAGCTTGGGAGTCATCCCTGGGGGTACGCAGGTTGTTGCCTTCCAACCCTGTACTTATGACAGGGCGATCGAGCGCGGTTCGACTCTGTGCGCTACAGGGCCCCCCAGCCCCACAAACAACCGGAGCATCGGTCATCTCCTAACATACTGCAGGATTATGTAGTAATAAGTACGACACCTCCCCAAGGAAGCAGCCAGCGCCCCAAAATTCCCGGTTGCAATGCTGCACATACCCTCCCTCGGCAAAGAAGGCCCTAATGACTCAATATTCAACAACACAGGACATTATTCAATATCACTTAGCTGGCTAGAGTCCCCTTGGGCACCAGTCTCCGTCTGTCCTCTCTGGTCTTTAGCAAGCTGCTTGGCGAACTTCAACGCCGCCTTGGCATCCGTGAAGAATGTGGGTTTACCCGGGCCCTGCACCCTCAGTTTCGCCGGGTAAATCAAGGAGTATTTCGTGCCTGTTTGTTGGAACACCTTCTTAGCGGGCAAAAATTCCCGCCGTGCAGATTGGACTTGGAGCGTGAAATCAGGCTACATAGCAATACGATTTCCTTTGTATTGTAAATCCGCCATGTTGCGTGCCAGTCGCAGGATCGAGTCCCTATCTCTATAATTCAACACGCGTGCAAGGATTGTCCTAGGTGGAGCTCCAGGCTTGGGCACTGGACCCAGCCTGCGGTGTGCCCTTTCCACCAGAAACATTGGGGAGAGACTCTCTCCAAAAAGGTCTTTCATCATCTGTTCAACATAGCGTTCCATATTCGCAATGTCCATCGATTCTGCCACTCCCGTGATGCGAACGTTGTGTCTTCTGGACCTCGCTTCCAAATCCTCATTCTTCATTTGGATCAGGGAGAGCACTTTGTCCATTCCCCTCAGTTTCTTGTCCAGTTCCGATTGGCATTCCTCCGTGTCCGTCACACGTGTTTCCAGGACCCCGATCACTCCGTCCTGCTTATCCATTCTCCTCGTCATGCCGTCCATACGTGCAGCCAATGCGTCCATCTTACCATCTATGCCTTGCAGACTTGACTTTAGTTCTTGAAACATTGCCTTAATGTCATCCGCCGATAGCACAGGTTGGCTTGCACCCGATGTTTCCTGATCCGGCGCTTCCTTGCTCGGCGGTTTCTTGGACGTCTTGTCGAACATAATTTTGGGCTGTCGTGTGTCCGGTTTGCCCATGGTGACGACCAGCCTCGTCACGCCCTGCTATCGCCGTCCAGGAGCGCCTGACTTCCACTGATATCAGTCAACCTGGATTATGGGGTGCACCTCGGCGCCCACGTGCAACTTCAGCGCAGGACGTGTAGGCGCCAGTCTACAGCAATGTGTTCTGGTCCCCGAGTCGGCGACACCAACCAGTAGGCGTGGCGGTCAGTGGCACATCAAGTCCGGTGCCCTCACTGTAGGTAAAGGTCCGCAGACTGCCTGTATAATTCCACTGTGTCTTAGGCCATATGGCTGTGCAGCGCAATAGTCTCCCGCAAGCACTCAAATTAGAGGCACTAGCTCGCTTTTGGCGCCTTCACCGACCCCTGCAGTGCCAAGGCTCAAACTCCGGGACAAAATGGCGGTCCACCCTCAAACGGCGTTTTTCGCCAATGTCAGTCAATGGAGGGGATTCATTAGTGCCCAGCAGTTCAAAGTTCCATTTCACCCAGAAATCGCAGTCTCGGGCAGTTAGCTTATCAGGCGCCCCACCAGCTCCTTACCGGCGGTTGCACGTCTGTGCCTCTTCCCGCTGAACGATCTCGCGGCTTATAGCGTGCATCGCGGCTCAGCGCCTCTTTTCCTTCAAGCGCCGTCGCACCTGGGTCTGGGGCAGAGGGTGGGCGCAGCCGTCCACTCCGCCAGACGCCTGTACCAGGCGTCCGCTAGCCAGCGGGCGCAGTCCGTTCCCTCAGTCGACCGATCTGGCGACGCAGCGCCGGGCACGCAGTCACTTCCGGCCCGCCAGTGCGAGCGCAAGGGTCCGGCGCCACACACCGCAGCAGGCCTCTCAACGGCAGAAGGTCCGGGAGGTGTCTCACACCAATGCGCTGAGCGGATTCTTGTCAATCCTTTTTGAAGCGATGGAGGGTTGCTCCGCTCGTGGAAGGGGGCCGGGACCCGAGCCCCAGAGTCGGTGGAAAGCGGATTTATGCCGGATTAATACACTCGATCAGCGGAGCTGCGCTTTCAGGCAGCCATTCCGCTCGGCAGCCAAGCCACGCCCCCCCACATTCATGAGGTTCACGGTGGGCCACGAGCACTTTCAATTTGCTGTGCTCTCTTTTGCCTCACCTGTGCCCATCGGGTGTTCACCAAGGTGGTCTCAGCTCATCTGCGGATATCAGGGGTGCTAGTCTTCCCCTTATTCAATGACTGGCTGTTGAGGCGGGCTCGCCCCAGGCTGTCATCTCCCACCTGCAGCCAAAGGCGGACCATCATTCACTGGGGTTCACTATCAATGTGCTGAAGTCACACCTGACTACCTCTCACACTCCCTTTTAGCAGAGCTGTTCTGGACACAGTGCAGTTTCAGTCCTGTCCTTCAGGATGGGGAGTCCAGGATATTTAGACAATGATACCAATTTTTCAGCCTCTATCCTTGAATTGGGTGAGACTAGCTCTGAGACTTCTAGGACCCACGGCCTCGTGCATCCTGCTTGTAACAAATGCCTGCTAGTATATGTGGGCTCTACAGTGGGACCTGACGTTCCACTGGGCGCATCATCATGGTCCAGATCTGGGAGGGGACTGCAAAAGATCTGCATTGGTGGATAACAAACTGCGATTGGGTCAGCGACGCACGCCTCTCCCTTCCTCAACCAGAGCTGACAGTAGTAACAGATGTGTCACACCTGGGATGTAGTTGCCATCTGTGAGAGGTGGAGATCAGAGGTCTCTGGCGGAATCCGTACTCTATATCAAACTACTGGAGCTCCAGGCGGTTCGGCTCACATTAAAACTTTTTTTATCTTCCATCAATGGAAGGCTGGTACAGGTGTACACGTACAACACCATTGCCATGTGGTACTGCAACAAACAGGGTCCTGTGGGGTTGTGGACTCTTTGTCAAGAGGCCCTGCGTCTCTGGTCAGACAAAACGCAGCCAAAGATGCCTAGCTGACCACGAATGGCGTCTCCATCCAGAGGTGGTGCAAGGTTTCTTTCAGCAATGGAGAGAACCTAGGTTAGATCTGTTCGCCACTAAGTGAGCGTGTAATGTCAGCAGTTTTGCACGCTGGAGTTTCCAATGCTGTGCAAACAAATGATGGACGGAATGCTGTACAAATCAAACATTTACCCTCAGTCTAGAGATCTGGGTTGAATCCATTGTTCTTTTGCTCACCATGCCACCCCAGCCAAATGCAAATCATTCTTGACCTTGCCCCTCATGGGAACAGTCCAGCCCGAACCTCCTAGACCGGTCCTCCCTGCACCGGAAACAAGCATTCTGGGACCAGTTTTGGGGTATTACCCCTCAGGCTTGCTTGAATCCAGTGGCACAGCGAGGAAGGGACCCACGCCTGGGCCTACCCATCCTACTTAGGGCAAAAAAGAGTTTCCAAGGTGGCTTTCGCTTGGATATGCTTTGCGTCTTGGGTGGAGCTCGGGCCTCCTGTACAAATTCTGCCCATACCACACCTGCCCAGAGTTCTCAAGAAGATCAGGGACTACCAGTCCAAGTCAAACCTGTGGCTCTGGACTAGGCTCAGAGGGTTTGGTATCCCAAGCTGTTGAGCATGGCCATTGGTACGCTGATCAGGTTGCCATTTAGGAAGTGTCTCCTGTTGCAGCAGCAGGGGAGGGTCCACCACCCAAATCGGTCAACGCTTCGCCTTAATGCATGGAGATTGAGCGGCAACAGTTGACCGCTTTCAACCTTCCAACCTTATTCTGCAATACCTTGTCAGCCTGGCATCCCTCTACCAAGACTGTTTACGCCTTCTATACCACTACAGAGCTGGGTGAGATTGATTTGGATAGCTTTCTGGGAGACGTTGCGTTGGGCAGAGAGCGTTTTTATGTGCACCATTTGAGTTGGACAAGGTGAGAGATGCCATAATGAGTATGCAATCCGGCAAAGCCACAGGCACAGATGGAATTCCGATCGAATTCTATAAAACATACATTGATATTATGGCCCCGGTGCTTAGGGAAGTATACGTGGATGCGCTGGAAGTGGGTCATCTCCCTCCCACTATGAGGGAAGCCCTCATACTGTCCTTGGTGAAGCCAGGTAAGACCCCAGAACTTTGCGACTCATATAGGCCGTTATCGCTCCTTAATTGCGATGCGAAGATTCTGGCTAAACTAATTGCGACGCGTTGAGCCTTTTGATGGAAAACCTGATTTTGCCAGACCAGTCGGGCTTTGTGCCCGGGAGATCCACGTCCCACAATTTAAGAACGCTCTTTGCCATTATTAATACTATTTCCCCGGATCTCTCCATGGCAGCGATTTTGTTAGATGACACGAAGACATTCGATTCTGTGGAATGGAGCTATATCTTTGCAGTTATGTGAAGGATGGGGTTTCCACCTCTGTTTTTATCATGGATTAAACTACTGTATACCATGCCGGTAGCAAGGGTTTTGATTAATGGCCACGTATCTCGGACATTTGACATAACGAGGGGGACTAGGCAGGGATGCCTGCTGTCCCCTCTATTATTTGCTATTGCAGTTGAGCCACTGGCGGCTAAGTTGTGACAATGCCATCGTGATAAGGCCCTACAATGCTTTCAACGTCAAATACTCGTGTCTCTTTATGCGGACGACATTACCCTATATGTTCGTGATACGCAAAACAATCTAAACCCGATACTGCTTGAATTCATAATCTTTGGGAGACTCTCTGGGGTCCAGATCAATTGGAAGAAATCAAGCATTTTCCCGCTCACTGATGCTACAGAGAGATTTTTGTTGGAATATACCCTAGAGTGGTGTGCGGAAGACTTAAAATACCTGGGCATTGTTACTAAGGACAGGGGAGAACTTTCGCGTATGAACTACGGGACAACCATGACCCGAGTGGTGGAGTGCATCTCAAGATGGGTGGCTTTACCTTTGTCCATGGCTGGCCGAGCGTCATTGATCAACATGGTGATACTCCCACAGATTTTGTACCTTTTTTTAAATATACCCTACCACCCAGGAACCCATTTTTTAAGACACTAAAGACTGCGCTAATAAGGCTAGTCTGGGGGGGCGGGGGGGGGGGGGGGGGGGGGGATAAACAGCCGAGATTGCAGTGGGAAGTGTTGACACGGCCATACTCTAAAGGTGGGTTTGGTATACCGGACTTTGAGCTCTATTTCACCGCAGCACAGGCCCATTTTGCATGGTACTGGATTAAACAGCCGAAATATATGCCGCACGTTGCGGCAGAACATTGGCTGGCGCATCCTGTTCCTTTGGATGGAGCATTATTCCTACCGGTGGGTGCAGGTGACCAACAGCCGACCTCACTTTCGTGGACGATTAAAACATGGCAGCGCCTGGGCTGTACGCTAGGGGCACCCATGTTGTATTCACCGCTGCTCCCCCTGACTTACCATCCTAGCATGCGTCTGCTACAGGAAGCAATATTTCATGACTTTAAGCTCAAGACAAACATCACTACGTGGGGGGATTTGTACCATGAGCAGAAATTTCGTTCCATTGAACATATGTTCCCAGAGACGCAGAAAACGCCTCTTGACACTTTCTTGTATATCAGATCACGGCACGGGATACGGTCAATTACACAGGAATTCCCGGACGAGCCGCAGGTATTAGCCCCCCTTCAACTCATGCTGGACAAGATCACACTCAAGAAACTAGTATCTCAGATTTATACATCAGTACACACACAGAAGGAGTTTACTGACACACTGTCAAGGAAGCGATGGGGGGAGGAGTTGGGTACAGCCCTGACGGACGACCAATGAGAGTTCTGCTGTCTACAGACAGAGCGAGTCTCAGCAAGTAGCAGGCTCCGGATCATACATTATACGTTTTTGCACAGGCTCTACTATACACCGGCTAAGATGTACAGATATCAGCTCAGAGCAACTGATAGATGCCAAACTGAGGGAGCTGATTTCCTTCACTTGGCCTGGGAATGCCCGACCATAAATGATTGCTGGAACCAGGTCTTTGCTGCACTACAGGCGATGTTAGATTCCCCTGTGACGCCGGATTCCTTGATGGCTGTACTGGGGTTTGTTAAGCCCATCAGAGCGGAACATCGTAGATTTGTCGCTATGGCGCATCTAATGGCTAAAAGAAGGGTGGCCTGCAGATGGGGTAGGGGGCGGGTGCCCAAGTTCAAGGAATGGTTGGAGGACTTCATAAAATGCCAGGAGCAGCTTGCTACTTATGCGGAACTGTTACCTGTATTATCCAGACCCAATGATATTTGGGCCCCATTGACATGCTATCTAATATCTCACAGAAGGGAACAAACTGAACATGCCATAATATGACAGGTTGGGGATGGGTTTGACAGTGTTCCTGCCTAGAATGAAGTAGGATGAAAGCTTGAAATTTATGAAAAGGTGGGCGCTCAGAAGTGCAATGGCCGGGGAATATATTTGAGGATTGTGTTACTTTTGGATGGATACCGACGAAGTAGTAATATGTTGCGAGGATGTGCCTATGATAATGTGTAAGAGGAACTGTGAAGACTGCACTCTGATACCCCTGCACATGTATAAATATGATACACCCATAATGAAGATTGACAACAGTTGTTCTGTAAGAGCAGATGTATGTGATGTACGCATGGTGTCCATGGAACCAATTGAGATTGCATTAAAATGTGTGATTGTATTAATGTTATGTACCTTGAAAACAATAAACAGACATTTAAAAAAAAAAGAAGACTGTTTACGCCTGCCATTGGGGCAGGTTTGTGGCATGGAGTGTGGAAAAAACAAGTTGACCCTTTAGCTGCTTCCCTTTCTCTGGTCCTTCTTTTTATCCTTGCCGTTGCCAGCAGTGTTCTGCTCTTTGCACTTTAAAGGGCTATCTTTCTAACATCAGCTCTTTTCTGTGGTTGTCTAATCAAACATCCCTCTTCAAATCCCATATTGCACATAGGTTCTTGAAAGGTTTACAACACGTTTCCTCCTTCACCCTTCATCATGCCTCAGTGGGACCTTAATCTAGTCCTAACGTTTCTGATGTACCCTCCCTTTGAACCCTTGTACAAATGTCTTCTCAGGCTCCTTACCATCAAGACAGCCTTTCTGGTGGTAATAACATCTGCCCCTATGGTCAGTGAGCTTCAGGCTTTATCATCCAAGCCGCCATACCTGAACATCTACCCAGAATAGCTGGTTATTCGCACTAGAGCTTTCTTTCTTCATGTTGGTCAGTCCATCACCCTGCCTACTTTTTACGCTATGCCACATCCTTCTACAGAAGAGGAGCAACTTCACCGACTGGATTCAAAAAGAGCGTTGTTGTCCTACCTTGACCGCACTAAAGTTTTCCGGGTGGACAAACAACTCTTTGTGGGGTATATCGTAGCAAAGAAAGGAAAGGTTGTGCAGAAACAGACAATCTCCCAGTGGATCATGCTGTGCATTAAGATCTGCTACTCTCTTGCCCAGAAGCAACCCCATGAGGGTCTGTGTGCTCATTTCACCAGAGCTAAGGCTGCGACCAGTGTGTTTGCATGCTTAGTTTTGGTCCTACATTTCTGCCTGGCAACAACATGAGCTTCTCTGCACACATTCATGAAGCACTACTGCCTGGGTAGTCAGGTCTGTTAGGACGGGCACTTTGCTTGTTCAATCCTGCAGGATTTTCTAGTGTGAATCAGTTTGCAGACTCATCTCCGAGAGGTATTGCTTGGATGCTTGGGGAGAGGATGTAGCCTTACGGCTAGAGCGGTCGACCTCGAAGCTGGGGAACTAGGTTCGAGTCTCAGCAGGGACGCTCAACATCCTGTGATTCTGGGCAAATCACTTAATCTCCCTGCTGCCTAACAAAAAAATGAATGTGTCCATCTGTAACGAAACTGGTGTTCATGTAAAGCGTCCTGATACCAGATATCTTCGGGTTGAGTTTGTGCTATAAACAAACTCCTAAGAAAAGTGTTTTAAAAAGAAGAAAAAAAATCTATTCTAAGGTAAGGAATCTGCAGCTAAAAGTCTCTATCAGATGAACTAGTTACCTACCTTCGGTAATGCCTTATCTGTTAGAGACTCTTATCTAGTCACGTATTACTTACCCAACTGCTCTGCGAATGGAATTCTAGGGACCAAGCTGTTTCCCGTGCAGGGCCCTTGTTTTCCACTCCAGTGGTAAGTGTTCCTCGTGGATCTGCGCTCTGGCATGGAAAGTCACAAAAAGAAATTGACTTCAACAGGCTAGGGTGGCCCCTATATAGACACGTGCATGTCATTTCAGATGCAAATGATGCAACGCAGAGCTGAACGACACAATCTACTGGCGTGCCGTGTACTGCTTACAAAATATTTCCGCATCCAGTTTGACGCCTGGGGATAATTCTGCGGCTATATAGTCTCTCTACCAGATCAGGCGTTACCAAAGGTAAGTAACTTGTTCAGTATGTCAAACGAAGAAGCCGACAAATCCCACAGCTGTCGGCAAAAGCCAAAAAAAAAGGTACTGCCCTAGACGAGGGTATCTCCATTACAGGCATCTTAAGAGTCACATTAAACAAGTCCACCGTCTCAGTTTTCTAATTTGTGTTGTCATAAGTTTTATTATACCACTTTAACTCAACTGAGGCAGCTGATGCAAGGTTTTTCTGAGAATCTACTGTCAGCAAACCTCAATAATCTTAAAGATTCCGACGTGTAATGACTAGAGGAATGTGCTTTAACGAACTGACTGCCTGCCACTAAGAAATTGTCTAAGCTTGTGAATCTGATAAGGAAGTGCCTGTGGAGAAATTTTGTTACAGTTAACCAATATGTTTCTTTTTTTTTTTACAATGCTTCAAAGAGAACATAGTTTGCAAATGAAAATGCTTGCCCTGTCTTTTGCATTTATACATGATCGCTCTGTTTTGTGGTTTACTTCTTAGCATTGCAGTCAAATAAAGATCTTGTCATCAACTATTGCCAACAAACATTCTTTATCTTCATAGTTACAGCTGATCAATTCCAATGAACCGGGTGTTATAATGTTCAAGACTGATGTGCTGAAATGCAGAGTTGCTCTTAACCCTAACACGAATCAGACGTTGCAGCTAAAAGTTACACCTGAAAATGCAGGGCAGTGGAAGCCGGAGGAGTTGCAAGTTTTGGAGAAATTCTTTGAAACAAGGGTATGTAATAGTGTAGTGTACTTATTTTGAATGTGAAGTAGCATTAAACTTTCCTTTGCAAAAGTAACAATATTATGTTTTTTAGGTTGCTGGGCCACCATTTAAGGCAAACACGTTAATAGCTTTTACAAAGTTATTAGGGGCCCCTACGCACATCCTCAGAGATTGTGTACACATTATGAAACTAGAATTGGTAAGTCTTTTCATTTCCATATACAAGATAGCCATAGATCTCATATTTCAGTGTATTTGATTTTCTCTGAATTTCACCAAAGCACCACAACTTAAAGTATTTTGACAAATGAATTATGCACAGCTCATTCAGTGTGTGCTATGTTTAGTGCAGAATGGATTACCACCTCACATTGGAAAGTGAGCCCCATCAAGTGTGTGGATAGCTGTGCTCACCCCGACACCATAAACAACAAAAATCTGGACAAACATGCCCACTGACACCTTATATATGGCATTGGCAGACGTCTATGTCACTCACGCAAGTACCAAGTGTGTTTCATGCCAGCTCGGTTTACTATAATGTATAGTTTCTGTGTAAACAGTGTGCATACCAAGTACACAGTGTACATCAAGGGCTTTCTTCTAGGGGTATATCTAATTTAAAAGGTATCGGCTGTGTATGTGTGCAAGATAGGTTAAAAGTAGGCCATAGCCCTTTGAACGGGCTAGCCTAAAGCTTATGAAAATTATTTTAAATGTGTGGTGTTTCTGGATACACAGTACAAGATGTCCCAAAATGCTTAATACATGACTGTTCTGTAGCATATAATTGTACGCCATCTGAAAGTAGGTGCACACGTTAGAAGTCAAATGGAAATAACAGTAGCAGCATGAAGTGGTAATAGCTTTGGGTAAATCAAGGATTACAATTCTTTAAGTGGTTCCTCCAAAGACGGAAAACACTGAAAGAAGCAATACAATACAGAAAAAGCCTGTTGATAGTAGGCCTTTTACTGTATGCTATCAGAATTTGCTCTCCTGTCCTGCCAGAAGTTCGATCGAGGATGCTGTAATTAGGCCGCAAGCTACTGCTGCAAAGTTTTTGCATTGGTAGATTAGTCTGGGGAAAACCAGCCTTTTGTGGGTAACCCACATTGGTATCAGAAATCTGCATGTACCTGTAGGATTTCTCATTGAGAATGAAGCTTGTCCTTCTCCATCTACACTCTACTTCTTGGGAAGGATAAAAGGCAAAACAGGAACAAATTTCACAAGTGGTTGGGTTGAGATAGGGGCTGGCGCACCAAAAGTTTGTAGCAAAAGTCCTGCATCTATGATTCATCTTGATCATCTAAGACCCTGCGCAGCGGCTTTCAATGGGATGGAGTTGGTTACGTCAAAAGTCACTGAAAAACACTTTATTAAAGGTAACTTAAGGTTCTCTTAGCTCAGATAAAACTAACGTGTATTTGAAAAGATGTTTAGAGGTTATATGCAGTATAGCTATGTCTTTCAAAGATAAGATAGGATAGTAGGAGCTAGCTATCCCCCAGCAGGCAACCTATCCATTTGGCAACAGCCAGAATATATTACCTTGGGCTCCATTATGCCACTGGACTCCATTATGCCACTGGACTCCACATATGATAAGTAGGCAAACTATAACTTAGTGTAGCCATGAGTGACTCTTAACTCAGTGCATGTGAATACGAGGAGCAGTGAGCCTGTGCAGAAAGATAATACTGTTTAAAGTCCATCATCATGCAGACCGCAAAACGGGCTTGCACACTAGCTCAGATACATTTTGTTAACAAAGATTGCGAGTTGCTGAAGAAGGTCTTAGGAAGTAGCATATGAATACATATATAAAAATAGGTAAAGAAACTGGAGAAGAACACCCATTTTAAATAATAAGATCCTACCAGACAATGAGAAGGAACATTTTATTCTATCTATTAAATTGTTCAACTGCTACTTTTTTATGTGACTAAAGAAATCTGAGGGTTCCTACTAATAGTCATACCTAAATAATAACCAAATCACAATTGAAAACAAAGTTTAGATCCCACCTCAGTTACAACTGATGTCTGTGGCGAGATTTCATATTACGACCAGTTTATATACAATCCTGGGTATTTTCCAGGCGACACATTATCATCTATGAGTGTTTTCACATTGTGTTCACGGCTACCTCATATGATGAGAAGAAAATACTGTTGCCTTAGTGTTTTTAGCATATAAGACAAATTAAAGGTTCTTTCAAAGGGCACAAAAAGGAGTGGCTAGCGGAGAATCTTCCTTGGTTCCTCTTTTGTGTTTAATTGCATCTAGACAATATCATTTGTTTGAACTGGACCAATACTGCTATTTAGAAGAGCGAGATACGTGACAGCTAATTTTCACCAGTGCCCATACGCCTCACATTTGGCAGAGGAATGAGCATTCAATAGAATCAAACGCCTTTTCTGCATCCAAAGCAGATACTGTCATACAGAGTTGCAGCAAAATCTGGTGCTTTACCACCATCAACCTATGCAAATTATTGGTGATGGATCTGCCAGGCAAGAGTCTGTCTAGATTAGGCAGAACCAATTACGGCATTATGGCAAGTAATCTGTTAGTAATCAATTTAGCTGAGATCTTATTCTCAAGATTTAGCAATGATAATAGATCTTATTTTCAAAGCTAAGCAGTGATAATGGCCCTGGAGGATTAACAGGAAGCTTACAGATTCCCTGACTTTAATAAAAGTGTAAAGAACACTTCCTAAGTTTTTGATGCGGCACTCCTTGTCAAAAAGCCCCTCTACAGACCCCAAACAATTGTGGAGCTCATATGTCTGCAAATGCCATATAGACGCAACATGTTGCTTGTTATAACGTTGGTGATCAGGTGAACTTCATGCAGAAGTGATAAACCTTCGAGTACGAGGCATGTGTTGGTGTAGTTACACGAGCTTTGCACAAGTCCGCCATCTAGTTTTGGGCTCGGATGATTGCAAGTTGTTTTTTGTTCGAAGACGTTTTTCGAGTCACTATGCTGTGGGACTCCTCCTTTAGGTGATACTGCGCATGAACATCGACTCCATTGTTAGATTGTTTCTTAACGCAGACTGGTTCGGATGTACTCTCTCGTGCTCCGATTCGAGATCCTTTTGTGCTCCCTTCGGTCCACCAGTTGATGCCCCTAACTCAACGGTATTGTCTTGATCGCATAGTTACTCTTAAGTTCCGAGCAAAATGACAATGTGTGCGCCAGGTTTTTCAGTACCCCTCAACGGCCTACGTGCCACACCCCATTCAAATTTGACAGATCTTATCTGAAGATGAGCTTCTGATGGAACGCATTCCATTTCTGTCCGAATTGCCATTCCAAATACCCTCACACAGACCAACATTCGGTTTGCAATCTATGCCTCTCACCCGACCATTGGGTAGACACCTGTGAGGACGTAGGTCATACAGGTGTAAAAAAGACCCTTCTGGACCGACATGCGCACCAAGAAATGCTGCACAGACAAGCAGACAACACACCCATCTTTGCTCAACAGGAGGAGGAATCAGCAGCAGCCCAAGAAGAATCTTTCTCCATCCAAGATTCTGAATCCGAGTCGAAGACCGAACAAAACCCAGTCATCCTTGAGTATATCCAGAAACGTAGGACCGTGAGTGCAACTGCCCTTGATCCAAAGCCAAAAAATCTAGTGTGTCCGAAAAAACGGCTCACTGTCCATCACTGCCTAAATGCCATGGCGCACACTGGCATACAGAGTCTGAAGCTCCACCCTCGGGCTCGGCACCGGAATTTCATTCTACAGCAGGGGCTATAATACAAAGCACAGCAATCAGTTATAATCATTTCCTCATCCCTAAAAATTATATTCTCCTACTTCTTATACACTCACCTCATTTTTGTCTACTAAATGACCCAAATTAATGCTAATCAATAACACAAAATCCACTGTTGCTGTGGAAGTTGTAGACATTTCCAAACAGTTTTTAAAATAAATCACCGTAAAATCATTGCACGCACTCTTTTACAAGTGACTCTACTTCATGATCTAATCCCGGCCGTCAAAAATCATACCTTATTCAGCATTTGGTGGTTGTCACACCCAAATGTCCTGCATGTGCGGTTTCTAAAATTCTTCGTCTGAAACAGTCCGGAGGAATTAATTTGTCTTCCCTAGTTAATAAATTATTCTCTATAGACCATTCATCTGCTGTCTTGCAATATGGTTGTAGAGAACAATCTAACAATTTTCTTTTGGCCAACCAGTTGTCACGATTTTCATAACTTCGCTCAAAATTCTGTCTCTTTTGAGTGCACTTCGCCATGTGTCCGTGTCATTACAAATATCGCAATCTTAAACACTAGCTGTAATGCATTCCTCAACTTCATCCATCACATCCTTTTCATCTGACTCCTCAACAACTGGCATCATTGACAAAAATCTCCTTTCACATCTTTCCCTCCAGCAATGTGAATTACGGTGAATTGAAATTCCAACAGTTTTGTTGCTAACCTTGCTAGTCTTATAGTAGTTTCCTTTATCTTAAGCAAATTTTTCTTCCCCACAAGAAATATTTGAATTTTTCTATACACCACACAGGCTAACATTAATTTTTCTATCACTGAGTTTCTTGTTTCTGCATTTATCATTCTTCTAGATGCAAAGCCAACTGCAAATTCTTTTCCACCCCCTACTTGTGATAGCACCGCATCCTTGCCATAGGCACTAGCAACTATTGTCTCACGACCTTCAACATAAGCTTGTAATGCAGGTGCTTTATAATACATTGCTTATAAGTTCAAAGTTATACTGGCATGTAGAAGTCCATACAAACTCAGCTTTTTTAATTTTATTTTTAACTTTTTTTTTGTAACAATCTGAGATTTTAAACGTTTTCGATGAGTCTAGACAAAACTAACATAACTCAATGAAAGGACATAATTTGTATTTGTCTGTAAGATGAGGTGCTTTGATAATCCCTTCTACAATACTAGGCTTGGGTTTGACTCCTTCACTTGATAACATACGGCCTAGATACTAAACTTAATTTACCGAAAATATGCATTTGTCCTCTATAAAAGTGACTCCATTGTTTTAGTTTTTCAATTTTTTTAATTTTTTTTATTTTGGTAAGCCACTCAAAGACTGATCTCAGACCAATTTTGGTTTGTATAAAAATATTAATAAGTTATTTTATTTCTAGAACCAAGCCAAGCCTGGCACAGGTAAGTGAAATAAATGCTTTTCTGAATCTTATGCAGTGTTTTAAAATTGAATGCAAGTTCAAATGCAATTGATTGAATTACAGGTAAGTAAAATGTCAAAATTACTTTTCAGATTCTCTGCAGTTACTTTTCAGATTACTTTTTAAGTTACTTTTTCTACTCAGTGTGATATGCCTAGATATAAAACTGGGACATTTCCTAGAGAATAGGTAAGTAAAAGTTTTAGTTTTTCAGGTTTCCATACAAGTCAACTCCACACTCGAAACATTTTTCAAGGGAAAACAGTCAATGTATTCATACGGAGAGAAATTAGGTTATCGGCTAACAGGTAAGTACTTGGTTATTGGTGTTGAGTTTCCTGGGTTAGAACAAGGGTTCCTAGAGGGTCATGGATGCACTCTCAATGCACCCTCAGGGGCACTAGGGCGGGGGGGTGCAAAGTGCTGAGGCCCAATGTTATTAAATGGGAATGGGGGACTCCGGTTGGTGGCTGCTAACGAGCAGGCCACAGGGTTGTGGAATCAGAGCTCCTGGTGTTAGGCTCAGAGCAAAGGGGGATCCGAGTTAGCACACAAAGAACACCCGCAGGTGCGGCTGGGTACAGGGTGCTGTTTTGACCTCGGGTGCCCTTTTGGTTTCAATGGGGATGCTCCGGTTTCGCCAAAGACTGCAGGCTCGGGGACGAGGATCTTCTGGAGGTGACCACCAGTTGAAGAGGTAAGTTGTGATGCAAGGGGATGCTGGGACACCATCGGTTGGGCCACCCAAGGCTGTGGGACTTCGGGTGCAGGAGTGTCTGTACGCATTCGATTTTCTTACCAGCTCCAGTCGCGGTCGGGAGGATCCTTCAGAAAGAGGCTGCAGGCTTCGCTTGGAGATTTGAGGCAGGTCAGAGATCACCAGATCTCAGGTCAGGATCGCTGGGGAGACCTCCTTGTGGTGTTGGGCCACTCAAACTCTGGTGTCAGGTTCAGAGTGGTGCAGACTTGTGGATTTGGCCATAGCCAGAGTATGTGGGTGTGCAAATCCAGTGCTCAGAGAAGACAGTGTTTTCTGTGGAAGGCAGGGTAGGTCCTTGGGGTTCTTGAAGTTGCTGGCTGCAGAACACACTGGGAATTCGCATCTGCAGGTTTGAGGTGGGGACAGGCCAGTAGGGCTGGGGCCAAGTCAGTGGTTGTGCTCCTCTTCTTAGCTATGGCACTGCTTCTTCGGTCCTTCTTCTTCTTTTCTTCTGAGTCGGTTCATATCTGAAGAGGCAAGGTTCAGGGGTGCCCCTTAATACTAGATTTAGCAATGTTAAAGGTAAGTAAAGGCTCGGACCAATGGGTCCCTTCTTTGGGGTGGGTGCACCCCCTATTGTGCCACTCTGATTGGCTGGGTCCCCCATCTGCAACATGGCGGGGACTGAGAGTTGTGCTTTACCTCGCCTCCCCCACCAGAGGGGTGGGGGTTGGCAAAGGTGGACACATTTCCAGTCCTCACTTGGTTTTCCCGCCGAAAGTTGGCATCAGAACAAGTGGGGGCCAGTTGCTGGAAGCAGCAAAAGGCCTGGGGAAGCTCACAAAGGCGCCAAGCCTTTGAAGCATCCCCTTTGTTGACCCTGCCCATCCTGGGGGGAGAAGCTTGGCACCTCCTCTCAGGATGTGCATTACTTCAGACCCCCGAGAGCAGTAGGCTCTCGACCCAGGGGTCCAGAAACATGTCTGGTGGTGGCAGCTGGTGAGCAGCCACTCAGCCTGGACACTAGTGTTAGGTCGTTTTTCAGGGGGCATCTCTAAGATGCCCTCTGTGTGCATTTCCCTTTAAATCCCACACTGGCATCAGTGTGAGTTTAATGTGCTGCGAAGTTTGATACCAAACTTCCCAGTTTTCAGTAAAGCCATAATAGGACTGTGGAGTTTGTAATGACAGACTTCCAGCACCATATACTTGTGGGGATGTACTGTTTCTGTGATGCACTGTTTCTTTAAGGACACAGGCTTCTCCACGAGCACAATGACGCTCGTGGAGTTTCCTGTGTTGTGATGCGTGGAACTCCCGGACGGCAGTTGCTGCCGGGAGAGCTGTTGACTGGACCGTAATAAAGGACTGTGCTTTTACAACATCTTTGCTGCATCTTCCTTTCACTGGCGACGATGGTCCAGTACTTCACCTCTCTCAAGAGTTGCCTGTAACTCAATTTGGAAGACGAGGCAACCGTGACGTCAAGTAGAAGTGGAAACTCACTACTAGGAGTGAAGGACTTCAAAACGGAACGACATCGATATGGCATAACTATTGGGACGTGAGTTTGTTGACTTTCGTGTGCTGTCACTTTTCAATTGGTGTTAATTAAGCTTGAAGCGCATTACCGCTGTTTCAAACATTAAGCGCGAGCGCTGCTTCTGAACATTAAGCGCGAGTCTCTTTGACGCATCAACATTCTTCTCCATGACGCGCGCTGCCACGGCAACCCAGAGCGCATTGTGACGCGCGTCATCTAAGCTGGGCCCTAGATACCTTCTATGATACACATTGCCACAACAACTCAAAGCGGATTTTAACACGCCTGCATTGCAGCCTGCATTATGATGTCATTCTTCAGCAATTAACAAGGGAAAACAATTCTTCAGCACTTAACAAGGGAAAACTTTTACACATTAACCATTAAATACCCTAAGAAATTTGTAGAATTTAGCTATATAAAGAAATTGTTTGATTTTGAGGCAGCAGCTCCCCACACAAATGGAAAAGGTAGCCTCGCCACCTCCCTTTTTGCAGTCTCCAGGTCCTCCTCCCATGCCCTGGAAACAATGGAAAGCCACATTTGACGCTTACATTGAAGCCATCGATGGTGATACCTTCACATCAAAAAAGAAGAAGGCGCTATTAGTATATAATTTGGGACCTGAAGGAAGGTCCATTCTGGAAACCTTACCACTCGAAGAAGTAAGAATATCCATTTCAAGTGATGACGGCGATGCGCAAGTATTAGACGAGTATGCTTCTCTCGTCAAGACATTGGACAAAAGATTTAGTCCCAAACGGAACACTGTATTGGAGCGTCACAAGTTTTTGCAACGTGCACAGTTACCCGGAGAGTCCATCGATGATTTCGTTGCAGCCTTGAGGATCCTGGCAGTCAATTGCAACTATAGAGAATTTAGAGATGAAATTATTAGGGATCAGCTTATTGAACGCACTCATGATAGGAAAGTGCGTGAAAAACTCTTATCGTCTGGTGACCCTGATTTAGAAACTGCTTTAACTCTGGCCTAGTCTGTTGAACATTCCCAATTTTGTTTAAAAGAAATGAGTACTCCTGCATCACCTGTAGCAACTCCGACAGAATCTTCTGAGATCAATGCCATCACCACTAAAGCAGCAATCAGAACTTCGGAACGAAGAACATCAAATCCGAATCGTTCTCAAGTTCCTTCGTTCTCCAGTTCCAACAAGCCTAGAAATGATGCGCAAGGATTATCTTGTTATCGATGTGGGAGTAGATCTCATTTGGGAAATTTCAAATTTTGCTTTGCAGTTAATCAATCTTGTTTTAAATGTGGCAAGAAGGGTCATCTAGCACGTATGTGTAAGGCAACCGGGGTGCAGAAAGGATCTTCACAAATGGTGAAGAGTATTGATGAACGCTTATATGTGGATGATGAGGATGAGCATTATGAATTGTTAATGTTGTCTTCTTCTCCCATGGATGCTAATGGTGTTGTTAAGATAGCGACAATGGATGGATCTCCAAGATGAAAATCCCCTATTTGTTCCATTAGTGTGAATGGCGTAAGGATCAAATTTCTAGCAGATTCGGGTTCTCCTTTTTCCATAGTTAATGTTAAGGATTTAGACATGTTAGAAATTATTCTTTTGTCCAAATCCTTTATTAAAATGTTTGCATATGGGGGCAAAAGAGTGGAAGTATTAGGAAAATTTAGAGGAGAAGTTGAGTTTAAAGGTGATTCTACATCCTCCATCATCTATGTTGTAAAAGATGGTACCAATTTGTTGGGTTGGCATGAACAGGGTGAGCTTGGCATGATCCTTGATCCTAATCATGAAGACATGATTTTATCAAGACGTGAGGCTAAGCAGTATTATGCCTCCTTGCCTGATTTTGAGCCTGTACACTCCCTAAATATTTCTGGTGAAAGTGAATGGGTGCATGAGTTTCCAGAAGTTTTCTGCGACAAATTGGGTAAACTCAAAGGTTTTCAGCACCAGATTATTTTGAAAGAGGGAGTTAAAGCGGTTGCACACAAAGTTCGCAAAGTACCACTCAGTATGCGAAATGAATTAAAGGGTGAACTGGAGAGATTGCGTCTCTTAGGTATAATTGAACCTATAGAAGCATCAGAATGGCTATCTCCTATAGTTTTAGCGCGCAAGGCTGATAAGTCCCTTAGGATGTGTGTGGATTTGCGTGACTTGAATGCCTGCATTTGGGTTGATCGACAACCATTGCCCAATATTAATGAGATGTTATCTACATTGGAGGGTGCCAGGTATTTCACTACCCTAGACATTTTTTCAGCATATCACCAAGTCGTATTAAGCAAGGATTCAAGACACCTTACGTCTTTTGTGACTCCGGAGGGTGCTATCCGTTATTTGAGAATGCCGGTGCTGACTGGCATCGGCTTCCGCAGTCTTTCAACGCCTTATGGGTAATCTTTTCAAAGATACTGCGGGAGTCGTCTTCTTTCAGGATGACATTCTCATTTATGGCAAGTCTGTGGGTGAACACAATAGCAGAGTAAGAACGGTTTTGGAAATTTTAAAGAATTTTGGGCTAACATTAAGAAAAGACAAATGCAGATTTCTCAGGGATAGTGTGGATTATTTGGGTCATCACATCTCAGCCAAAGGGATGGAACCCAAAATGAAATTGTTAGATGCCATTCAGAATGCACCAGAACCATCCAACCAGGATCAACTGCGTTCCTTTTTAGGACTAGTTGAGTATTACGCCAAGTTTGTTCGGAATTTTTCTGACAGGACTGTGTCTCTAAGAAATTTGTTGAAAAAAAATGTCAAATACGTTTGGTCACAAGAATGTGCCAGTGATTTTACCTTACTGAAAAATGCTATTGTACAAGCACGTCCCCTCAAGCTTTTTAATATTAATGACCAGAATATTGTAATTACCGATGCCAGCAATGTGGGTCTCGGGGCAGTTCTTTCACAGAAAAGGATGGATGGTAAGGTAGAAGTAATTGCCTTTGCTTCCAGAACCTTACGTGGAGCTGAAAGCACATATTCTACCATCGAGAAAGAGGCGTTAGCTTTATGGTGGGGCGTACAGCATTTCAGGAATTTCCTCTGGGGTAATCACATAATACTCAAAACTGACCATAAGCCTCTTGTTGATCTTTTTACTACGAAAGGTGGTGGGAGGGCTTCTCCTCGCATTACTAAATGGCAATACAGGCTAAGTGAGTTTGATTATCATCTGGAATATGTTCCTGGAATTAGAAACAATGTGGCTGATTGTTTGTCCAGGTTGCCCCTTCCTCACGATAAGTTGGAGCAGAGTGATGAGGATTTGGAGATGGTATGTGCAGTGAGTTCTGTGTCGGAAGTTGGTGGAGTTTCCTGTGTTGTGATGCGTGGAACTCCCGGACGGCAGTTGCTGCCGGGAGAGCTGTTGACTGGACCGTAATAAAGGACTGTGCTTTTACAACATCTTTGCTGCATCTTCCTTTCAATACTCTTAATGGCATTACTGCACTTACAATGTCTAAGACTTGGCTTAGACACTGTAGGAGTACAGGGCTCATGCACCTGTACCCTCACCACTGGTATAGTGCACCCAGCTAGAGGGGTGGCTGATCTATGCCAGGGCAGTGGGTTGTAGGCATGGCACACCGGGATGTGTGCCATGTCGACTCTTCACTTTGTTCTGCACCAAAACACGCAGCCTGCAAAGGCAGTGTCTGTGTGTAAATGTACCCCCCCCAAAATAAACTCGCGCAGTACCTCATTTAGACTATTTTGCGGGTCCCTCAGATAAAGTGTTATATCGTCTGCATATGAGGAAACTATTGGATTTCGAGAGGGATATCTGCGTGCATAGTCCCGGTGGTGTTGACAGAGCTTTGCGACCAGTGGCTCTATTGCCAAGGCAAAGAGCAATGGCGATAGCGGGCAACCCTTTCGGGTGCCCCTGGAAATTGTGAACGGTCTTGAGTCTGCACCGCTAATTGTAACTTTCACCATCAGGTTTTGAATAAAGGAGAGCTATACATATCCGGAATGAAGTAGGGAACCTCATCCGCCAGAGTAGCACTATTGAATAATCCCACTCCGAGTCAAAAGCTATGGCGACGTCAAAAAAGCTACCATCGCAGCTAGATCCGGTTTAGTATCCTTTAGGAGCTCGAACCGTGCCCTTAAGTTATGCAATGTTGATTGCCCTGGAATAAAGCCAGATTAATCCGAGCGAACCAGGAATGTCATGAGTAGGTAGAGGCGATTAGATAGTATTTTTGCAAGAATCTTAATGTCACAATTTAGTGAGTGATAGGGGTCTGTAAGACTGCCATTTTCTATGGGGATTTCCAGGGTTTAAGCAAAGTAATAATAATAGCCTCTCGCATGGATGTCAGGAGGAGGCCCATTTCCCATGCCTCCTGGTATGCAGATTTCAGGTTTGGGAGTAATTTGCCATTGTATGTTTTATAAAACGTAGCTGGTAGCCAGTCTGGTCCCTGGGCTTTGCCTGCCTGGAGTTGCATTATGGTCTGTCTGATCTCATCCTCCTTAAACTCTGCAGCCAGGTATTGTCTCTGTGTCACTTAACCATCCAGGTGCAATATCTTCAAGGTAGGCATCATTATTGCTGCCTGCAAGAGGTGTAAAGGGTCCTACAGAATGTGGCAAATGCATTCAGTATATCCGGGGTGTCCTGGACCAATGAGCCGTCCACATCTCGAATTTCAAGAATAGCATAAGTAAAGCAGGGTTTGCATGTCATGGTTGCCAAGGTATGACCTTGGGGGTTCGCCTTCGCCTTATGCACAAGCACATACATACTTCCCACGATAGATGGTTCTCTTTCCACTGTCTCTCGATACTCAGATGGGGTGTGGCAGATTTGTTTAGAGAGTTTAGGGTCCTCGAAGCCGCCGCCCAGCCGGGTTTCGAAAGTTTTCAACTCTGACTCCAGTTTTCTAGGCTGTAACTTGTATTGACCGCAAAATCCCACTGCCTTTGGACAGACAGGCACCATTCTTAACTATTCTAATGTTTTATATGAATGTGTTTCAAACAGTTCCCTGATCAGGCTACACAATTGAAATGGAATGTACAATTTTGTTTGACGATTCCAACCTTGAAGGCTTCCTATATCATTCCTATCTCTGGGACAGAAGCTTTGTTTCGGTCGAAAAAGTCAGCAATCTCTTGCCTTAGTTCCTCATGGAACGGAGCATCAAATAATAGAGTGGGAGATAGTCTCCACGACTTTCCTGAGGGCGCAGCGGTTAGAGACATAGCTCCAGCAGGACATGGGAGTGATCAGAGATGCATGTGCTAAATATGTGACCCTGTGCATCCAGCTGCCTAGGCCATTGGACTCTAGCCCAATAGTCCAGTCTCAACCAACTATTATGTTCACTAGAGTAAAAATACTCTCCTTAGCCGAAGGGTGAAGTGCCCTCTGAATCTGAGTTTGCGTTCTTCTATAATGTCTCTGATATGTATAGCTGCAGAACTGTGATATGTTGTTAGGGTGTGTGATCTATCTATTATCTTGTCCAGTGTGATATTAAAGTCTCCTCCCCATAGAACGTGGGGGGAGCCAATGTCAATAGTCCACCCCCAAAGCCTGTCAAAGAAGGTTGGGTTATTAGAATTAGGACCATAGCAATTAACTATGGTAACCAATGTCGGGGCCATCCTAGCTCACATCAATGTATATCGCCACTGATCATCATTTAAAGCGCATAGCTTTGTGTATGGTACACCTTTGCGATTGAGGATGATAGTTCTCCATGCACAGGAGGAAAAGGTAGGAAAGTGTCCTTTGGATGCCCAGCATGCCGAAAATGTAGTATGGGTTGATTCTTTTAGATGAGATTCTTTCAGTAGGGCGATGTGAACATTACACCTCTCTAGATAGGCAATTAAGTGTTTCCATTTATGTGAGTCACCCAGGCCCCTAACATCTCAGGATCAGCAGTTATATTTTATGGGTGTGCAGTTGTTCCTACCTGTGGCAGTGATAGACAACTCAAGGTGGACGAGTAACCATGTGTGGGACGAGACATTGGTGTAAGCTCAATTTTGTGTGACATGAGTAGTGTGGCAGCACCAGTTGATTATATGCGCATAGTAATAGTTTGAAAATTACCCATTCTTCCCACCCCCCACCACTGCCCCCTTCCCTCCGCCACCCCTCCTCACACTCTGACAGCCCAAACCCCTCAGGTATATCCATCCCTCCCAAAAAGCCCATAACAAATTAACATCCATAGTAGTGATATAGAGATATCACCTGTGCTTTAAGAAAGAACTGTAATAAAGATTGTAGCGAACGAATAGAAAGAGAAAATAAGGAAGAGAGGTGAAGAATGAGAGTGGTAGAGAGGAGAAAAGCTAGAGTGGGAGGGTTAGAGAAATAAGGGAAAAGAGCGGACTTGAAAGAAAATTCATAGAAAATAGAGTGGCAGTGAAAAGAAATAAGAACAGATAGTCTAAGTTACCAATTTAGGACTAATGTTGGGATACTCTGTAGAGAGACATCCAAAGAGCCAGACGGGGTCATCCTTGAATGGACGAGGGCACCCTAGGGGTTAGATATTGCGCATCAAATGTGCCCCATCATGAGCCGATATGAGTGGGGAAAGGATAAAGAAGTGCAGCAATTCAACATTATAGGTGTGTCATCAGCAGGATACGCTGGGAATGTCAGTAGTTTGGAGTTAGGCAGTAACACTGGGTAGAAGGTTTACAGTGCACAAGTGACCTTCCCAATAAGGTATAGAGTGAAGTAAAGGCGGGTTAGTGTCATCAAATCACCAAATCAGCATGTCTTTGACATTGGTGATGATGCTCTAGACGTTGCAGATGAGGGCTTTGACGGGGATCTACGTAAAGGGTTGTGATGTAGAAAGTCTCCGGCCTGCTGTGGGAAATTGAAAAAGTGATCTTTTCTTTTGTAGGAGATCCACAGGCAGGCAGAATAGAGCATGACAGAGAGCACATCAGCCATTCTCAGTTTCTGTTTAATGGGTGCAAATTTCCTACGCGCTTCTTGGACCGCTGCAGTGAAGTCGGTATATATAGTCACTGTATTTGCCCTCAAACTGCAGATTCCGTTTTTCCCTGGCTAGGCGAAGGGCAGTGTCCTGGTCTTGATAATTCAACCGTCTAGCAAAAATTGGCCATGCTGGAGTCCTTGGTGGAGGACAGGACATCAGCGCCCGATGGGCGCATTCGACAATCAGCATTTTTGAGGAGGCCTCTGCACCGAATAGTGCAATAAGCAGTCGCTCTATATACTCCATTTTCCCAATGTTTGTAGATTATGGTATTTCCAATATGTGCAGGTTTTTTCTGCAAGATCTTGTTCCAGGGCTTCGTTTTTCGCAGATATAAACTTTAGAACCATCTCCATGTTGAGTAGCTGTTTGCTGCGATTAGAGACAGTATTTTCGATGGTGGTGTGTCTTTCTTCTGCTCCAGGTAAGCGTCCATCGTTCTTTTCCAGCTTATATTTAATAGTCCATTCTGGTGTACTTGGTATCCACTTTAGCCTCAATGGACGTAAGACTTTGTTGCATGGCAATATGCAGCGTTTTCATGTCCACTGCTTCATTGGAGTCTTCGGTTGAATCTTCTTCACCAGTCTGGTCCAAGCAGCTGTTGGGAGTACATGTAGATCTACGGGCCTCGAATAGCAATTTGGTTTACCATGGAAAGTAATAGATAATAAGCAATTACCAGTAGGAAAGGAGCTGAATTAAAAGAAAAAAATATCTGCCCATCATCTTCCCACAGAATTCAGTTTTTCTCTATTTTTGTATTCTCCAGTAACAAACCGCTCTGAGCGAGTGTCCTGTATGGGAGAGTAGGAATAAGAATTGGGTAGGGTAAAGTTCTTGAGAGAAATAGTTAACAGATAGGTAACTGCATATTTATGCCTACAAATAAAGCATGGCATAACCTTTTATACAGATGGTTTGTGGCACTAATATGGCTAAAACACATTTGTTTTGTGACGTTTGACTTGATTGAAATGTGATAGGGCAAGCGATACAGTTCTGTTTACAGGTGGAATTTTCACCCTCAAGTGCAGCCCTTTTACGGTTAATTCGAAAATCGTCAATGGGAGAAGAGTTGAATTTTAACTGTGACAAAGCTTACAAACTTTACACAGTAGCAGAAATTCTTTGTTGATATTTTGATCAGGCTTTTTAATACTTTTATCCTCAAGCACATTAAATGCCTTGTCCACTGTTAAAAATATTTATTTACTAACACATGGTCAGTCACTAATAATCTATTTTAACAAAACCAAGAATTGACTTGTTATGTATGACTGATTTATGTCATCTTTAGATTATATTTGAGAGAAAGTAAATGTTTATGAACTTGTTATAACAGATTATATGTGGTATTTGGGATTGGTTAGGGGCGAGGAATTCGAGATGAACAGATTTGAAGATGGTTGAACAAGCATTATGTCTTCCTGCTAATTAAAAGAATTCTAATGAATTTATGTGGAAGAAGATATGTTGAACAAATTATAAACTACTCAAGAAATTCAGTGCACCATTCTTAACTATTCTAACTTTTTATATGAATGTGTTTTAAACAGTTTCCTGATCAGGCTACACAATTGAAATGGAATGTGCAATTTTGTTTGACGATTCCACCAAGCGCACCACCCATAGCTCCACCAGGAACTCCTGCAGTGGTCTTGAAATCAAAAATGCTCTTTTTCGTAAGTATTTGCTCTAGTAAAGTCTATTATGTAGGAAAATTACAGACTCAAATGAAAGTAAAATGTATAAATAAATAGCAGAGTAAGTTGTGCTCTGTTTCCAGTTTAGAAAACTACACTACAAGAGCAGCATTTTCAGAAATATGTGATTTTCTCTTGCTTAGCTACTCTGTGTTGAATTTTAACAATTTCCCATGCATTTGTTCTACAACGCATACATATGGTCTTTGTGTGCTTCTTAGAGTTGTCTGTGTTCAGTGGGATAGCGAGAATATACTCCATGGTTGCTTATTGCATTGGGTTTGATGCCTCTCTGATAAGAGTTATTTTTACACCTCATATTACTTCATGGTAACCTCTCTGGGGTTCTGAATTAGTCTTGATCAGCCACATCTCTTTTTAGACTGACCTCTTGATAAGGGATATATTCAGGCATTGTGGCTTTCTTGTAATGTAGCACTATACCAAGGCTTGACTGGTTTAGTAGTTTAAGGCAAGTTTCAACTTGATTGGTTTAGTAGTTGACATTGAACCTTTCCATTTATTCAGTCATCTTACTCCTATATTTAATAGTGGAGGCCCATGGGTTAGCTCCATTTGCTCGGCCAATATGCACACTGAAACTGACCCACAGAAATCAACTAATATGGCCAATCCTTCCTTTATGCAGACTGGAGCCATGGGAGCAGGATGTCCCACTTAAATCTTTAGTGATTCCTCTAGAGTTGGGTTGGTATTTTTTTGTGTTGTCTTACCATATAATTGGTCAACTATTCCATCAATCATCTCTTGTAGCTGTTATGTAAATGGATATGAAGGCAGCTCCATTCAGACACAACTTCTTTCTGGAATCCCTGGCATATAATGGCAACCAGTGCTCTTTTTACAGCCATAGAGGGGTCACAAACATCGATAGCACCACCTCTGGGTATCACTGTTGTGATCCATTAGCACTAGGGTGAATAGGATAACAGATGATGTTGAATGATCCAGGCTATCGTAATGTATATGCTCATTTTCTAGAAGAAGACACCTGCTACCCACAGCGACATAAGAAATTCTCATGTTTTCCGTCCTGCACTTTACTGGCCTATCACATAAACCATCAGCAACAGTCTCCATTTGCTTCTTTGCACAAATGACCAGTTAACATCAGTGTATTATCTTATTTTCTATTTTCTTGCTAAAGGACTCCATGGGCCGACCTGAGTAAAACTTGAGGTGGTTCTGAGTCACAGCCATCATTTTTTGGTATGCATGGTCAAAGTCCTAACTTCAGTGTAAAGGAACCCTTCTTACCAGGAGATTTTTCACATTTCACTTTGCCTTGCTGTAGTGTCTCCCTAGAATGGCTTGTGGCCAAACTCCATAGTGACCTAGGTCTCTTTAAAGTGTTTAGCCTTGCTTTGCAACTCTCTGTAATCCTTTTTACTGGAGAACATCAACTACTGACTTAATTTAACAAACTGGTGTCATAGTTTCTAAACGGAAAGAAACGTATGCACTTCTGATATTTCTAGCATGACCCAGATAATGGAGTGGTTAGTTTGTAAATGATGCAGAATTGGTACAGTAACGTTTTGGTCTCAGAAACTCTGGTAGGTATAGGCCTTAGGATGGTAGCATTTTTTATTTCGTTTTTTTGTTTCGATTGTAGAACTAAAATCAACAGGGGCACAGACTCTGAAAGCATTTATTTGGATGTTTGTTGTTTTGATTATGGACTTGAAATAAACATGGTCACAGACTCTGAAAGCATTCAGAATAGGATTTATTTTGCAAAGAATAAAAACCAACATCACTGGCAGCAAAGAAATGCACATATAGGAAAGATTTTTCAAGCCTGATTATGCATGCCATTCAGCGTTTTACCAGCACCAGTTGCTTCATTGAGAAAAAAATCAACTTTTAAAGGGCGTTCTTCAAACCCAAAATAAGTCACAAAACCTGCATAGTTAACGGACTACTAAAACAAAAGTAGGTGTGCAAATATTCACTGAGAAGCGACATGGGTACATTTTGATAGAAGGACATCAAAGCTAATTTCAAGCGAAGCACCAGAGACTTAAAGATGACATACACACGTTCATCTTTAAACTCTATTGGTCACCAAATAAAGTACACAAGCCTGATCTGACAGAAACCAGTAACTGCTGAAAATGACTCACTGAAAGGGACCCTGATGCACATTTGTTTTGGAAATTTTAACGAAAGAATCATGCTAAGAATTGACAATGCATTAAAAATTAACTTCATCTGTGATTCGTACACCATAACACTAAATGAAAAATTTGGCTTCAGAGTACAAGTGCATGTGCACAACGTAAAGTATTAGCATTGGTAGAAGACCACTTTTTTTATGTTAGTTGGAGAACTAGCAGCACAATTTTGAAGCAAAAAGTGGGGGCTAAACCTGCAACAAAAAAAGCCTGTTTCCTTACACAACACAATTTAAAATTTCTGAACTTAAGCAATCCAATCCACTTTGTCTGCTTTTGAGATAATACCAGAGATGTTCCAACAAACAAGATCCATTTGAGGCGGAAAGCACCTGTTCCTAGAAGAGCTCACAGATCAATCAATTTTGTTGCCTATAAATAAAGCAGTTCCCTCATTGATGCATATGTCCCTTTGTTGTCAGTCCATTTAATTCACACCTGCGAGGGAATAAAATACATTTCCAGCCAAGGCATTACCCTTTCAGATGGATAAGGATTGTATGAGTGAATAGGTCAAGGAGGAGCAGGACCGTGTTGTAGGTGCCTGTAGAAAAAATCTGAAGGCAAGAAACTGATACACTCACCCATGTGTATGCTAAGGGCATATTTACAGTTTATAACAACACAATCCCATATCAATTGTTTTTTTAGCTTTTCCTATCCAATGAACCTCTCACAAATAGGATGTTTCCATATCCTGCTATATAATGGTCTATATGTTTTGCAAAGCAGTGGCACACTTTGTTTTTTAGTTTTAGCAGTAGATTCCTCTCTAAATGGTGGTAGCGGTGGAACGTTGGCCATAACAACCACTTATGGGCTGCTTTTGGAGGAAGGTTAAGACACAGGTTTGGGGCCTTAGGGCACAGCCCCACCTGCTGCTCGGGTTCAGGGTTGTACTGACTCCTGCTAGTTGCATGTTTTGATTGTGCTCCTCGGTCAGCAATAATGGTTGTATTAATTTGCTGCATTCATTATTTTTTTTTGGGGGGGGTGTTTTACCAACTATTCCCCAAGGTATCGGGTATCAAAGCGCTTTACACAAACACCAGTTGCGTTATATGAGGACATATTCATTTTTATTAGGCACGGAGGAGATTAAGTTAATTTCCTAGAATCACAGGATGTTGCGCGTCCTTGCCGAGACTCGAACCCGGTTCAACAGATTTGAGGTCGAGCGCCCTTGCCGTTAGGCCAACTCCTAATTCCTAATTAAGTGGGAAGAGTTGGAATCGCATGTGCCTATAGTAAAACCTATGTTCGAGGCATATGGGCTGCAGACCACACACTTTTGCTTTAGATCACCATCTGGTGGTGGGCCCGGATGATTACACTTTGTTGTTGTCTTGGAAGAGTCTTTGTCTGCTAGGTGACTCCTCCCTTAGACCGTAGTGCGCATGGGCATCGACTCCATCCTCAGATTGTCTCCTTTCGAATCCATAAATCAACTAAAACATCAATATCATCATCGACACTGATTCCGGTCGCCCGCGTTGAAGAGAGGATCCACTTCTCCATTCCAGCGCTCATCGAGGCCGTTGGGCCCAACTGTGCCACTGGGCCTTTGGCTCAGGGAAAGAACACCGTTCAAGAAGTGCCCTCAGTGTGGACACAAGTTTCCCCACACTGACCTGCATGAGGTTTGCAACTTGTGCTTGTCTCCAGAGCACGAGAGTTGAGACTGTGAGGCCTGCGCTTCGTTCCGGTCCAAGAAAACAATCCGGGATTGTCGAGCACGAAGAACTATGGAGCAGTCATCGTCGTCGACACCAGACCTCATCATCGATGAGGCGCCGATCGAGGTAGACGTCAAAGAACAACAAGAAGACGTCGCTTCCGAAGCAGAGTCAGCTTCCGGTGAGGAGGATCGATCCGAAGATGGCGATCTTCTTCCAGCTGGTCAACAGGTAGTGAGTAAGTGCGTCGACCCTGTTCACCCCCCATACCGGGACAGGCTTTGGTTCCACCCCCGCCTTCGGGTCCGGGTGCGCATCGATCGAAACCTTCCGACGCCCCGCCTTCGGGCTCGGCAGCGAAGAGTATTAAAAAGCCTCCATTCGGCTCGGGCTCGAGTTTGACTGTCGGTCCCGAAAAGCAGAAAGTGCTTAAACCGAAGTTAACACCTGCACCGACACACCCATCAATGCTGAAAGTTACCGAACCGAAACCAAGTTTGGCACCGAAAGAGGTTCCGAAACCAAATTCGGCATCGAAAGACGTTCCAAAAGTTACCGAAACAAAGACGACTCCGGTAACTAAAAAAGCGGACCCGAAAGCGGTTTCCATATCGAAACACTCTTCGGCACCAAAAGCTTCGGATCCAAAAAGCACAGATCCAAAGAAAAAGCTAGAAAAGTCTTCGGAACCGAAATCAAGAACTGTTTCCAAGGCAATAGACACTGTGAAGGCTAAGCCTGATGGTTCCAAACCACATAAATTGGCGCCGAAAAAGGATTTACCTATAGAAGAGCTTTTCCATCCTGATGTAAGGCGAAAGACTAAAAATTCATCCAAACACTGGAAAGGTGTACACAGTGGATGAAAAGAGGAAAATTGACTGTCCTAAACCATCTCCTGTTCCTCCAAAGAAGCATGTTCAGATTTCCCCTACAAATATTCCTTCACCAGAAGTAGAAATACTACTAAATATTTCTCCTGTGCACTCACCAGCTAGCGCACATAGTATAATACCACAAGAGGAGGATTATGGGGATACATACTCACAACAGAGTTATCAGCAAATAGATGACATTAATGACCCAGATGATATGGCTGGATCATCAGGTGACCCATGGGAGGATTACAATGCACCAGATCTACCACAAGACGAGGCATACCCGTCTAGGCCATCTCCACCAGATGACACCATTGGGTTCACACAACTCATCCATAGAGCAGCAACTTTTCATGGTGTAGACCTGCATACAGATCCAATAGAACAGGATTTTCTTATGGATACACTGTTAACGTCACATAAAACCACTACCACACTTCCAATACTTAATGGAGTGGTAACACACGCACCAGAAATATGTAAAGACCCAGTCAGGGCCAGGGTAATTAACCCCAGACTGCAAAAGAAATATAAAGTGGCTACCTCTGATCCTGCATACATTAAGGGGCAGTTGCCACTAGACTCTCTGGTAGTGTCAAATGCGAGAAAAAGAGCCAACTCGCAAACAGGGGATGCTCCACCCCCTGACAAAGAATCAAAGCTTTTAGATGCTTCAGGGAAACGCACACTATCACAAGCTGCCAATATATGGAGGAATGCTAACACTCAAGCTCTGTCAGCAAGATATGACAGAGCTCATTATGATGAGCTTGAGTCACTCATGCAACACCTGCCAGAACAATATAAGGCTAGGGCTGCTGATTTAATAGAAGAAGGAAAGGTTATAACTAATACCTCCATAAGATGCGCACTAGACACTGCAGACACAGCATCTAGAGCAGTAAATACAGGGGTATTGTTGCGTAGGCATGCATGGCTAAGAATGGCTAAGAATCTCTGGTTTCAAACCTGAAGTACAAGCCAGTATATCAAACCAGCCATTTGACCAACAACATCTTTTCGGTCCAAATGTAGAAAGATACGGATACCACAAAAGCTTTACAAACACAAGCCCATAGACCTTCCTTTCGTCGCTCCTCGTATAGCGGCGCATCAAAGGGTTTACAAACTGATAACACCTCCTCTACTTACAAACAACCCAACCAAACCTCGCCCAGTAAGGGATACTATAGAGGAGGGTATAGAGGAAACAATAATAAGGACAGAGGCAACAACAATCGCAACGCCTCTACTCTCAAACAGTGACTTCCCTTCCATCCCCCCAGACCAATCCACTCCGGCCGGGGTAAGATTACAACAGTTCCTACCTGTCTGGAACTCCATCACCACAGACAGGTGGGTGAGACAAATAATTCAGTCAGGTTATTGCCTGGAGCTCACTTCCACTCCTCCAACAATACCACCCAGACAACGTCCTATGTCACAAGAACACCTCTTACTATTAAGGCAAGAGGTGGAATCACTACTGCAAAAGAATGCGATAGAACCAGTACCAAAGCAACATCAAAACACAGGAGTTTACTCCCTTTATTTTCTCATACCCAACAAGGACGGGTCTCTCAGACCAATTCTAGATCTAAGACCCCTAAACCAGTACATACACTCAGACCATTTTCATATGGTCACATTACAACAAGTTTTACAGTTGCTAGAGAAAGGCGACTTCCTTGCCACATTAGACCTCAAGGACGCCTACTTCCACATTCCTATTCATCAGTCTCACAGAAAGTACCTAAGGTTCGTGCTAGAAGGTCAGCACTACCAATTCAAGGTGCTCCCCTTCGGAGTGACAACAGCACCTGGAGTATTCACAAAGTGTCTAGCAGTAGTAGCAGCACACTTAAGAAGGGACAACATTCATGTATTCCCATATCTAGACGACTGGCTAATAAAATCCAACCAATGCGTACAGCACACGCATCAAACCGTCTGCCTGCTGCACAAGTTGGGATTTACAGTGAATCTAAAGAAATCACATCTACAACCATCCCTAACTCAGCAGTACCTAGGTGCCACTATAGATACCTCCAAGGCAATAGCGTACCCCATCTTACTGAGAATGCAAGCTATGCAGAATCTCATCAAAACATTCCAAGCACAACACTCACTACAAGCTCGAGTATTTATGCAGTTAATAGGAATGATGGCATCTTGCATTTTCATAGTCCCGTAAGCAAGACTACAAATGCGCCCCATACAAGAATGCTTGGCAGGTCAGTGGAATCAGGCTTGACAGGAAATAACAGAACTGGTGGTGGTAGACGACCGGACGCATCGCTCTCTGCAATGGTGGAACAACAAAAACCTTTCAAAGGGCCGGCCGCTTATAGAGCCAGTTCCACAAATAATACTGACCACAGACGCATCTCTCACGGGATGGGGAGCGCACTTACAAAGTCACACAGTACAAGGTACGTGGCCAATAAAACAAAAGATACTTCACATAAATTATCTGGAGTTACTAGCAATCTTTCAAGCTCTAAAATCGTTCCAACATTACATATCAAACAAAGCTGTACTAGTCCGGACGGACAATAAGACAGCAATGTATTACATTCAAAAGCAAGGAGGAACACACTCCCTACAGCTCTCCTGGCTGGCGCAGAGCATTTGGAGATGGCCATTCCTCAAAACATTTATCTGTTAGCAGAACATCTACCAGGAGTTCACAATCAATTGGCAGTTCTGTTAAGTCTTCAGAGACAACAGATACACGAATGGGAGCTGCATGCTCAAGTTCTTCAGCCATTTTTTTCAAATGAGGGGACAACCGGAGATAGATCTGTTTGCCACACAAAGCAACTCCAAATGCCTAAGCTTTGCCGCCAGATACCCACACCCATTATCCAAATGCAATGCTGGTCAAACAAATTTGCTTACGCTTTTCCACCTCTCCCACTAATTCCATTAGTGGTACGGAAACTAAGGCAACATTCTCTCACATTGATTCTAATTGCACCAACGTGGGCAAGACAGCCGTGGTACACAACGCTACTGCAGCTCTCTATAGTACCACATCACAAACTAAAACTCTCCCCACATCTACTAACACAGAACCATGGAGAAATTATGCATCCAGAGGGGGAGCCTTTTACTTTTACTTACCTGCTGACGCTGACGCTGACCGGACCTCTTCTTCTGGCTGCAGGGGCACTGGAGACAAGCCGCCACCGCCGAGAGTCATCTGTTGCACAGCCTGCACGCGTCGCCGCCCCGGGACTTCAATTCCCGGCAGCCTACGCGGCGGCGCGCTTCACAGTGACGCGAGGGCGCCAGGAGGCGCACAAAAGCGCCGCTGTTACCCGCTTCGCGGGACGCGAGCGGGACGCCCGGACGAAGCCCGGACAAAGGGCGGGCCGTCTGAGGCCGTCCGAGGTTGGCCAAGGTTGGGTTGGGCCTGGTCTCTTGGCTCGCTGCCCTGGAGCTGCCGTTGCTGAGCTGCGAAATTGTCGACCAATCTGTTGCGTAAGTTACATTGACTTTGGTTGCTCATACAGTTCATTATGCCCCCTAAAAAGTTAACCACGTCTACTAACACTATGGAAAATTATTTGGTGCAGGTAGTGGAAAAAATCAACCTTGATAGAAGAGCGTCTTTGGGAATAGACTCATCTGCTCAATCTCCATTTATTGATATCGAGGCTGATGACCCTTTTGGCCTTTTAATAAATAACAGTACTAATAGTGTCACTCCTGATTTGTTCCCAGATTCTATTACTATACAGCCAAGTGGTATTGTTGCTGGAGTTGAAGATCTGAGTGTAAACGAGGTACTGGTTGACATTGCTATTAATCAGGATCAATCTATTTCTCCTCCAGCACCGGTTCTGGGTAAACGGGAATGCCTAAGGTCAGCAAAGAACAGAGTAGCAAACCCCCCGAGGAAACACTCTGAGGAAGAGGAGCATGATTTGACTAGTGAAGCGTATATTACACTTTCGAACGCCCAATTTAATAAATTGTTAACTTTAATGGACTCAAAAATCAAAGGTGCAATGAAGCCCTTGGTTAGCAAAATAGACAAGCTAACTTCTGAGGTCAACCGTTTGGAAGGTCTACTACAAAAATCAATAGACGAGACTGGGAAACTTCCGGAAAGTGTCTCTGCAAAGATAGAGGAATCTGTCAACAAATCAGTAATTGCAGCCGTAGGTGGTCTCATCCCAGTCACTGCCCCGGTATTGGATACCCTAACGGCAAGGAATAGCACTCTCCCAGGTGATTCTCATACTGCCTCGATCCCTGCTCCTGCTGTTGAAGACCCGTTTATTGAGAACGGGACTTTTGAACTTGTGGTTGAAGCTTCCCCATTGGTACTTGTCCTTGCCAATGTTCCAGCTCTGGCTCAAGGTGAGAGGGAAACAGCATCTTCTCTACGAAACAAATCTTTATCATGGTTAACCACTAACATGGTAATTACTCCTTGGGGAAAGCAGCAACTTTCTGAAGAGCTTGTTAAAGCACGAAGGGTTCAGTGGATCGGGGATAGGGTAAAAAAGTTTAAAGGGGAGTGTGTTGTTCTCCACTTCTCTGACCCTGGGGTCTTGCCCAACATCCTACCAAATATTTTACCACCTCAACGGAGAACGACTTCAATTGTTCCTTTGACTTTGGACTTCTTCTACCCAAGAAAGGGAAGCGGACCAAATTCAAGCATTTTAAGAACTAAATGGAACATTGTGACTAAGAGGGGGAGAAAGGATGTTGCCTCAGTTGACTGGGGTCTGGGGCTAGAAAATCGATTTTCTTCTTTATCCAATTTAAGTGATTGTGATTGACAACCACCTATTTCTAATGCTGTGTCTGCACCTGCTTTTGCCATAAGTTTATCAGGTTTGGCTTGTTACCCCATGACAACTAGCCCGTCGGGGCTTTTGACTGCTGATTTACCTGGGGCACCGAATGTTACGTTTGTAGACCAGGGCATAGGGGGTAAGGTGTTAAACATGCATTCTACAACCAATGGTATTCCTACGACACCAATTTCAGGGAATATCCTATCATGGAATGTAGCTGGTATATCTTCTAAAATGGAAAGCGCAGACTGGTTAGAATTTATAAATAGGTATGACCTCTGTATTTTCCAAGAGACTTGGGCGTGTGAGCCTACCTTTGCTTTAGGGTATCTAAACTTTCATGTTCCTGCCATTAAGGGTCCTAAAGGACGGCCTATGGGGGGCCTTACCATATGGATCAGGCAGTCTTTAAAGATTGCTGTACAAAGTGTGGAACTTGACCAAAAAGATATCCAGCTGATACGATTGACCAGTGATCTACCCCTCTCCATGGATGTATATAATATCTATGCCAGAGGTGGTAGTAAAGGTAGATCCGAGGTTCTTATGAGCCTTTCTACTATTCTTGAGACCGAATCTGCAGGAAAAAACATCTTAATTGCAGGTGATCTGAATCGGACATTTGAACCTCTAATCACTGGTGATTCTCCTCTGGGATTAGAGGAAGACAAACTTTGGGACATTCCCACACTTGAGTCCCCCCCGATAACCAGATGGACAGCTGACATCTTAGGTCTAAATGCCATGTGCTTGGAGCATGGGTTACGCGCCCTGAATGGCCGAACCCAATCAGACCGTGTACCCGCCATGACATTTAATAATGGGCGAAGTAAAAGTCGTATTGACTACGTTATTTGTAGTACATCGCTATGGCCATCCCTTATTGACATGGTAGTTACTGCTAGAATAGAAAGTGACCATGACCCGCTATGTGTCTCGCATAATTGGTGGACATCTAATGTAAACCCCTCAACTAATTGTCATTCATTTGTGCCGCCAACGATTACGCAATCCAATAATATGCGTAGGCTAAGATGGTCTGGTGTTAAGACGGACCAGCAGGCCCTAGAAAAGATAGGTGCAGCTGCAGACAAGGCCATTCTGGCACTGGAAAATATCACTGATCTAGCAAATGGACAAGATGAGGTTAAAAATGTTCATACGTCTCTTTTTGACGAAGTTAAAAAAAATTTTTTAAAACCCGCACGAAACATCAAGGCTTGTCCATTTAAAACAGCCAAGTGGTATAACCAAGATTGCAGGAAAGCAAGATCGAAACTAGGAGCTGCAATTAAAAATAATAATCTGACTGAGACTCGGTCTGCTAGAAAGCACTATAAAAATTGTATCGCCAGGGCAAAAAAAGAATGGGACGAAGATCATTGGCAGAAATTGAGATGTGCTAGCGAAAGTAAAAATTCTAGACAATTCTGGCACATCGTCAAATGGGGTCATGATAGACCTCCAGAGCCTCCTAATAATAATGTCCCTCACGATGCCTGGGTTACGTTTTTTAAAGAGCAGTACTCCTCTAGGGGTCAGCCTGCGAGCAATATTAACCCTACTTATCTGTTCGCAGACGAAGATGTTTTTATGCTAGGCGAAATCCTGTCTGCTTTGAAATCCGTCCATAGGGGCAGAGCCCCAGGTAATGATGGTGTTCCGGCGGATGTCTTCTTAGATGACACCGACAGGTGGAGTAAGTACATCTGCCTTTTATTAAACCATTTAGCCAGAGGTGCTGAAATTCCGGTTTCTTGGAGGGGTGCCGTCATTATACCTGTATATAAAAAGGGGGATCGTGCACAACCCTGTAACTATCGCCCAATCAGCCTAATAGACACGGTCCAAAAGGTGGTAGGACGTGTTATTATCAACAATTTGCTTGATTGGGCTGAGGAGCAGAACATTTTATCCCCTTTTCAGGCGGGCTTTCGCAAAGCAACAAGCACTGTAGACCAGGTTTTTCGTTTTCAACTTATACAATGGCGGACAGTGGTACTGGGTGGATGCAGCCTGTATGCAGCCTTTGTTGACTTGCGGGCTGCATTCGACCTGGTGCCGAGGGCAAAATTGTGGGAAGTTCTGGCTGCCCTAGGGGTCCCGATGATTACCCTAACTTTGATTATGAGACTCCATGAGGGCACCTATGCAAAGATTCAATGGGGTGGCTATGGTAACGACACTATTGACTTCCCTGTCGAGCGGGGGGTTCGGCAGGGCTGTTCAATGGCTCCAACACTGTTTACTCTTTTTATAAACGGAATTGTTCCCCTTATGCAAATTGAGCCTGTAGATGCTCCCTCTCTTGCTGGTGCAAAAGTTCCAATTTTAATGTTCGCAGACGACACCCTAATTTTATCAAAATCCCCGAGTGGTCTGCAAAAGGCATTGATAATCTTTGACAAATTTTGTTGTGATCATGGTCTGGAGGTAAATGCAGCGAAAACAAAACTCATGGTTTTCAATCCCAGTAGGAAATTCAAACCCAAAATTACCATGAGCGGGCGCTGCCTTGAAGTCGTGAACTCCTTCACTTATTTGGGGATACATATCTCAAATAATAACAGATGGAACCACCACCTAGATTTAGCTATATTAAGGCATAAACAGCTTGCTGGTACCATCATTAAGGAGCACGCGAAATCTTTAACCAAGCCAATTAATCCGCCACTGATCATATATGAGGCTAAAGCAATAGGGTCTGCACTATACGGGGCAGAACTGTGGGGGCAAGAGAACCTCCAGGAGTTACAGAGGTCAGAGAATAGTTTCCTCCGTAAACTAACTGGCACCCCACAGAGTACTCCCCTTTTGCCACTCAGATATGATCTCGGTAGAAAGGAAATTTCGGCAATGTGTAAACTTCGACCGATATTATATTGGCGCAGAATCTGGACCACCCCTGAGTTGTCACAATATGCAGAAGGATTTGCTGATGTAATCAAGGCAGATCGATTTCATGAAATTAAATGGTTTAGATCTCTGAGAACTGCATTAAGTGAACTAGGGTTGAGTGAATTGTGGTCGGATCCAACCGGGTCACCTTTTCCACCAAAGTTGTTTATAAAAAACCTTTACTGGGAACATGTTGCAAACAAGAGCCTTCTAAGTAATAGTAATGGGTCTATGACGACTGCCTTCCTCGAAGCTAAACTGTTTCCAATGTTTGAGATATACTGGGATATTATATCTAAATCCCTGGATAGGAAACTGTTTTTCCAATTGAGGGCTGGCTCTCTACCTCTTGGTAACTTAACATCTAAATGGAGAAACAGAGGTCCAGCAACTTGTTTAGCTTGTGGGGAAGGGAAAGAGACTCTGGGGCATTTTTTGTTTGTTTGTCAAGCATATTCTGTTCCGAGACGTGTCTGGTTGGCCCCCATGTGCAGAAATTTGGGTACTAAAAGCTCCATGGTAGCCTTACGCATTATTAAAACTACCCCCTTAAACTGGATTATCATAGCGACTGCAAAGTATTTGGGGTGGGCGTGGGTAATTAGGCAGAGATTGCTAGTAGGGTGACTACTCTCTGCCTAGTTGTTCAGAGACTGCTAGTTTATCTATTCTCTGTTCCCTTGCCTGGAGTCTATCTGACGAAAACTTATTTAAATTAATTTTTAATCATGTATGTTTTTATAATATGAACTTTGCACCTTGATGGTTAATACTTGATGAAATTTGTTTTAAAAATAAGGAAAAATCTCCTTTTTAACGTGTCTGTGCTTAAAGTCATGCTGACTTTGTAATTTAATTGTATTTTATTATGTGTTTGTTTGTCTGCTTTTATGAGTAATTACTCGAATAAAGCACTTTTGAATTGAATTGCATCCAGACCCAATGCAGCTCAATCTAGCGATTTGGCTCCTGAGGTCTTAGAGTTTGGATATCTAAATTTACCTCCTGATTGCATGGATGTCATTAAAGAAGCAAGACGTCCTACCACTAGAGCTTGTTATGCTGCAAAATGGAAACAATTCGTTGTCTACTGCACACATAACAAGGTTAACCCCTTAGATGTTTCTATACAAAATATCATATGCTATCTCTTACATCTACAAAGATCTAATTTAGCATACTCTTCAATTAGATTACATCTTGCTGCTGTAGCGGCATAGCTACAAAACAGACAACATTTGTCCTTGTGTAGGGTACCTGCAATTAAAGCGTTCATAGAAGGACTTAAACTAATAATTCCTCCAAGAATACCACCTTCTCCAGTATGGAATTTAAATATTGTTCTTACAAGACTTATGGGTCCACCCTTTGAACAATTGCGTAAGTGTGAGTTACAGTTTCTTACATGGAAGGTTGATTTTTTAGTAGCAGTCACATCACTAAGAAGAGTGAGTGAGATCCAGGCATTAACAATTCAAGAACCATTTATACAACTGCATCATAATAAAGTGGTTCTAAAGACAAATCCAAAGTTTCTGCCGAACGTCATTTTACCGTTCCATATCAACCAATCCATTGAGTTGCCGGTATTTTTCCCACAGCCACAAACAGTTACACGTTAGATGTAAAGAGAGCAATTCTATACTACATAGATAGGACAAAACCTTTTCGTAAAACTAAACAACTGTTTGTGTCCTTTTCACCTCCACATAAAGGCAATCCGATTTCAAAATCAGGCATTTCTAGATGGATTGTTAAGTGTATTCAAATTTGCTACCAAAAAGCGAAACGCACTTTATCCATTCCTCCTAGGGCTCATTCTACCCGTAAGATAGGAGCATCTATGGCATTCTTAGGAAACATACCATTAGATGATATCTGTAAAGCAGCTACATGGTCTACTACACACATATTTACAAAACACTACTGTGTAGATGTGCAGGCAAAACAACAAGCAAGTGTGGGCCAGGCTGTAATAAAGACATTATTTCAAACTACTGCAACAGATGTGGGTGACCGCCGCTAAGGGAGAAACTGCTGTGCAATCTATGCAAAAGTGTGTGGTCTGCAGCCCATATGCCTCGAACGGAAAATGCTACTTACCAGTAGGCTTCTGTTCTTGGCATGTAGGGCTGCAGAACCACACACGCCCACCCGCCTCCCCGGCTGCCTATATCTGTTCTAGTATTATCTTATTTAGATACACAATACATGGTCATCCTTATCTGTAATGATACAACTCCATCATTTGCCCAATGGCGAAAACAATCTGAGGATGGAGTTGATGCCCATGCGCACTACGGTCTAAGGGAGGAGTCACCTAGCAGACAAAGACTCTTCCAAGACAGCAACAAAGTGTAATCATCCGGGCCCACCACCAGATGGTGATCTAATGCAAAAGTGTGTGGTTCTGCAGCCCTACATGCCAAGAATAGATGCATACTGGTAAGTAGCATTTTCCTTTCCAGTATTTTTTTTAACCTGTCCGTTTGTCCGGGAGACACATATTTATGGAAAAGTTCTACATCTTCAGGGCATTTTGAAAGGATATTGGTTGTCACCACCTTAAAGAGCTCCTCCATAACCTGCATGATGTCCTGGATGCTCTCTGCCTCTGCATACAATCCTGGAGAAGGTGCATAGGTCTGGGACATTTTTTTCTTTCTTCCGGATGCTCAATCACAAAAAAAGATCTCAGCTAGAAACATACAACCCTCCCTCATGTTCTCTGCCAGGACATCCAAGTTCTAGTTCAGAGGGCGCTAAGCAGTCCCTTCTGCCGTTCAAGCGGGATACGTGGCCTTTTTTCCTTCCTTTTACCTGATGAGCCAAATCAGTCTTTTTGGAAATTACCCCAACATTTTGTGCCTGAAGTGTCCAGAATTGTACTTTTAGATTCAGCAAGTTTTTGAACCAGATAGTTTTCTCTTCCCACTGACAAGCCAGATTTACCCAGGTGTGGCAAAGATGAGAAATTACTTTTCAAATAGCTCAAATGTGGGAGCGTGGTGATGCCAAAAGAGAGGCACTTTAGTGACACTTAATTGGCCACCCTCATCAAAGTCATTTTGGGGATTCTGTTCCTCACATATCTAGTAACTAAACGAGTAACTTATAATAACCAGACAGAAGGAATAAAACATTTTAAAAGTGCCTTTGTATGTAGATCAGGGCAGTAAAAGCCACAAATTAACATGCAAGCCAAGGGGGCCGGTCCTAGCCACGCCTCTTCTGGGTGAAGACAAGTGCGCCCTGTGGAATGGATACGGCACTAGATAGCGCATGTGACTCTACCTCCAGGCTCAGCCAGCAGCAGGGTGTTGTGGGACTGGTAGTCCTTGTCCCTTCAGTCTCTCGCACAGTGTTTCCATCCCCCTGGCTGAAGAATATTAATTGGGCAGATCACAATTTGCGTCTCCCTGCAATTGGCTACCAGTGAAAGGATAGAGGCCTCCAAGGCACTGCAGACATCAGTCCCTGCATTTGCTTTCCAATACAGGAAACTTTTTTTTTTTTTTAAAGCACCAGCATTCAAAAAGGGCACAGGCAGAGGTGTCTTCCCCTCCCCACCAAGGAGTCCACAAAGGGAATTGGATCCTAAGGGTGCACTCAGTCACAACTCGCAATACTCGTGGGTGTGGGGGCGGGGGCGAAGGGGGGTCGCACGGGGTTCACGCATGGCGGGGGATTTAAAATACATTTTTATCTAAACTTACCTTACCGGGTCCAGCGCTGCCTCTGCTCCTGGGACAGGTCCCGCGTTTGGCTTTTTCTGGCTCCTGAACGGGAACGGGCATGATCCCTCCCCTCCCATAAGCCAATCAAAATGCTCCAATGGCAGCTTTGTGATTGGTGCGGACAGCGCCCAGCCGGGAGCCAGTAGGGAGGCCATTTTCTCAATGTATGCTGCATGCAGCCTATAAAGAGAAAATGTAGAGTGCACATGACTGGTTTGGTCAGGAGCCGACCAGACAGTCAGGGCCCACAACAGTGGGCAAGCCACTCCTCCCGATCCCGCCCCCAACCAAGCATACCCTCCCGCCCGCAACCAGGCATACCCTGCTTCTCGCGGTGCAAGAAGCAGAAACATAAAATGGTATTTAAAATACCATTTTATGTTTCTGCTTCTCGCACTGCGAGAAAGCAATGGGGCGCCCTCCTCCGCCCTAATGGAGGAGCCGTCCCTGGGTGCACTATACCCTTTGTGAATCAATTACCACCTCAACTCAGGGGTTCAGTAACTCATCAGTGGTTTAAACCCCATTTGCAGTCAGAAATTATTCATATGTTCTTTTCTGAATCAGAAATGTGAGAGGGGAATCGCTCTTTCACCCTTCTGATATTTACTATTCAGAAAGAATCGCAAAAGGCCATTTGTAGATTACAGAAAGATCTTATGCAGTTACAGACCCTTAACCCCAGGGTTTGCGATCCTTCATTTCGTTCTGAATTATTAGTCGTTACCACCTGGAGTTGAAGGTGACTTATTTAATACATATATGTATAGGTATGGAAAAGCTCTACCAAAAGTTTATATAAATGATTTTTTTTTGAAAATTAGAAACTGTGTTATCCGTAGCATGTGTTGTCTGCAGATACAAATGCTATTCACACCCTGCCATCTAGTGTTGAGGTCGGACTCTACACCTTGTTTTTCTTGAAGAAGTCTTTAATTGCTGATGTGACTTTCTCTTCAAGAGAATGCGCATGTTCAGCGGCTCGATTGTTAAATAAATTTTTTCCGCCATCGGGTTTGGACGAATTGTGCTAAAGCTCTGTGCACCTTCAACACCTTTGTGACCAGTGCAAACGCAGCTTACTTGTAGCGGCTTCTACTAGAAGAATTCAGCTCTGCCTCGTCATCATCAGGCGTCAGACTCAAGTTTTCAGCGACCATTCTGTTCAGGTTGACATCAACACGAGAGCCCCCTTCCAAGTTCCACCGAGACTGTTTGGCCCTGCGTGATGGAAGGTAAGAGAGACTTTTCAGGAAGTGGACTCGATGGGGGATGAAATACGCATACTCTGACCAGCATAATGGCTGCATCCTCTGCTTGTCCCCGGAGCACAAAGAGCAGAACTACACTGCCTGAGGTCTGTACAAGAATAAGAAAACCTTATTCTCCAGACGTGACCATCGCCTAGCTCATTCCATGGAGATGGCTGCCGAGGTTGAAATCTCTGCAGATATTTTATTTATTTATTTATTTAGAGAGTTTTATATAGCGCGAACTTGACCCTTGGGTATCAGAGCGCTTCACAAACAACTATACATTCTGTCGATATGTGATTCACATAACATAACATTATCATATAATATCATAGTGAGGTAGATCAGTGTCGAGTGGCTTAGTTCACATAACATAGTATTACAATATTATAATGAGTGGTAGATAAGTGTCGAGTTATACAGTAAATATTTCCCATTGTCATGAGCTAGGTTAGGTGTTCGTCGAGGTATAGCCAAGGAAAAACCTAGAATGAATAGTGCTGTTCTGTGGTAATGTACTTACATAACGTAGACATTGCCTCATAATATATTGAGTGAGGTAGAAGTGTCGAGGCTTAATTCCCTTAAACATAACATTGCAACTTAATATATTGATTGAGGTAGATAAGTGTAGAGCTCTATAATAAGTCTTTCCCGCTGGGATGCGGAGGTATAGACCGAATAAATATCCTGGCATATATATATACTACGATTTGTAAGGGATAGTCTGTATTCCTGTTCAGAATGTTCTACTTTGTTCTTAAACAGTGTATTCTTCATCCCGGTTCCGGGACTCAATCACCTCCAGTTCTCGTGGTGTCTTCATTATGTCAGGAACTTACTCATTAGGAAGATCTTAGTTTCTCGTTTGAATGTTGATGTGTTTGTAATTTTTCTGATATTTGGCGGGAGCGAGTTCCATATTCTGGGGGCTGCCCCTGTGAAAGCTCTGTTGTACGTTTTCTTTTTCCTGAAGATGGGTGGTTTCAGCATTAGCAGATTGGCGCTCCTTACCGTCCTTCCTCCTCCAGACAGCTCAATCTTCTGGGCCAAGTAACTAGGTGTTCTGTAATGAAGGGCTTTGTGGGTGACGCATGCCATTTTGAATTGGATTCTGGCTTCGTACGGTAGCCAATTTAAAGATTTTAGATGCGGGGAGATACGGTCGAATTTCCTCGATCCGGTTAAAAGTCTTGCTGCCGCATTGAGGCATGCTTTCAGCGGAGCCGTGGATATTTTTGGAAGGCCTGCTAAGGTTGTGCAACCGTATTCAATCCTTGAGATTACTAGTGATTGTATTGCTAGTTTGAGATATGCCGGTGAGATAAATGGTTTCACTTTCCTTAGGTAGTTCAGGTGAAAGCGAGCATTCTTTGCCATTGAGTTTATGTGCGCTTTCATGTCTAGGTTCTTGTCTAATGTGATTCCTAATGATTTCGCTGAGTCTACTAGCGTAGGGGTACAACTTAACGCTGTGATCAGTTTGGTCCATTCTTCCGTTTCAGAATATTTCTTAGGAGGCGAGATCAATAGGAATTCAGTTTTTTGTGCATTGAGCTTCAGGTGATTACTTGTAAGCCAAATTAGTGCCTTTTTTAATGCCTCATTCATTAACTTGATGTCTTCCAGGGATTCTATCTTGATGTATATTTGCGTGTCATCCGCGTACATGTGATAGGCTATGTTAGCGTTTCGGAGGATTTCTGTGAGAGGTTCGACGTACAAGTTACAAAGAGAGGGTGATAGTGTTGATCCTTGGGGAACTCCGATTGAGTTCGGACATGATGTGGATAGTGTCTGATTGACCCAAAATCTTTGTGATCTGTTATGAAGGAAGGATTCAAACCATTTCAACACCGTTCCCGTCATTCCCATCCTGTTGTGCAGTCTTTCAAGTAATTTTTCATGATTTACCGTATCGAATGCCGATGACAGGTCAAGAAGGACTAGTAAGCACGTCCTATTGCGGTCAAGGGCCTGTATTGCGTCATCGACGATATGTAGGATCGCTGTTTCCGTGCTGTGTCCTGTTCTGAATCCCGATTGACAGTCGTCCAGTAACCTAAAATTTGCGATGTGTTGGCTCAGTTGGTTTTGTACGCATTTCTCGATTAGTTTGGCCATTAGTGGGATATTAGTAACTGGGCGAAAGTTGTTAGGATCTGCTGGGTCCACTGTTGGCTTCTTGATGATGGGGACAACTTGTCCCGTTTTTAAGCAGTCTGGAAGGATCCCTTGTGATAGGGAGGCGTTTATTATTTTTGTCCATATTGGGATGATGATGTGGTTTATTTTTTGTAGACATTTGGCAGGGAGTGGGTCATTATAGTGGTTATTCGGTTTGATTTCCGTTAGTGTTTCGGCTATGATGGTCTGGTTATATAGCTCGAAGGTATCCCAGTGTGCTTTGTTTTTTGCTTCCTTGTTGTTGAGTGTCGGTGTGATAATGGTCAGACTTAGTGGTTGTTTGTGCAGATTGTCCGCTGCCGTCTTGAGCTCTATTTCCAACTTGTTGGCCTTCTCAGTGAAGAACTCTGAGAATTCTTCACAGCTTAGCTGCGTTTTGGTGGTTTCTTGGGCCGATTTTGCTAGTTTGTTGGATTGCTGTTTTAAAATTTCAAATAGTTTCCGTGGTCTGTTTTTGGCGTTGTCCAATTCTGATCTAATATATTCTTTTTTGGATCTAAGGATCTTTTTGTTGTATTCGTTTCTGATTTTTCTCAGTGATTTAAGTTCTGGTGTTGCCGGGTGGTCTCTCCATTTTCTTTTGGCCATTCTTAGTTTCCTTCTATCCTCGTTCAATGACTCGTTAAACCATGGGTTCTTGTCCTTTTCAGAGACTCTTTTCATTTTTAGTGGCATGGTGGTGTTAACTATTTTTGTTACTGTTGTAGTGTAGTGTTCTGTTAGCTCATTCACATTCCTCACGCTGTTAGGTGGCTTCAGGTCTTTCTCACATTCCTCCACTAATCGCTCCACATTTGGCTTCTTCGTGTCCCGTGACCACTTTTTACGTTTAACGGGCTGTCCTGTCTTTTTCCTTTCCATTGTTGGAATTAGGAGGATGATGATATGGTGATCCGACCAGTCGCATCGCGTATCGGATTGGACCACTATGTTCTTGTTCCTTGATAATATCCAGTCTAGCGTTGCTCCTTTTGTATGTGTTGGTTTTGTGCAAGCTTGGGAAATATTTAGCTCAGTTAGGAAGTCTTTTAGAGCGATGATCTGTTTGTCTTTCTTGTCTTCCCAGTGCAAGTTGAAGTCGCCCAAGAATATGTCGTTGGAGTGCGTGTTATTCAAGGCGTGTAGAGTACATCTTTCATTGTCTATTGATTTTATATTAAGCCCTAGATATTCGCAAGATTCCGGCGGATCAGATTGAATTTGTTTGATTTCTATGTCTGATCGGTGGATGCAGGCTATTCCACCACCTATCTTCTTTGGTCTATCTAGTCTCACTATGTTGTATTGTGGAGGCACTAGCAGATCCATGCAGGGAGACGATGTTTCCGACAGCCATGTTTCTGTTAGGATTGCTAGGTCAATTTCCATGTTAATGATCAATGCAGCGATGTTGGACGAGTGTTTTACTGCGGATCGGCAGTTGAGCAGTAGGCATTTCAGATGTTTATTTGTATTGCTCTGGTCCCTTTCACTCACGTTGGTGGATAGCTGGACTTGTTGTAGGTTGTTAAGGTTTGGTTTCGTTATCTTATGTTTCGCTGTTCTATTTGTGTCAATTGGTACAATTTGGATTTTCTCTCCCCCATCGCATTCTGTCGGCTCGTAAGTTTTTAGCAATGCAAGTGTTTCTTCTTCTGATATGTCCCTAATGTTTCTGTCTGGTCTATTTTGCCGATCTATTAGTGGTCCGGTCCTTTCCTTCTTATTTCCTGGTGTTTTCAGCATTAATTCTTGGATGCGTTCAACTTTAGATTGTGTGCCTGCTGTGATTTCTAGTATCTTTGCCGTTGTCTTCAACATGTTTTGGATGTCACGTGCCATGTTGTCAATTTGTGTCTGTATTCCTCTGGTGTCTGCCCTGGTCTGATCTGCAGTATTAACAGTGTACACTCTCTCGTTTTTATCTTCATAATTTAGGTGGTCGAGAGGCGCGTTTGGTGAGTTTCTGGCTAGTTTTTTTGTAGTGTATGCGGAGAGTGCTGGCGGGTTGGTATCTTCCATATCATTTGGTGTTGTACTTCTCCTTAATGCCCTGTTGTTAGGTGGGGGCATCTCTTGTGGGGACCTCGTTGGTTCTTCCCCGCTTGCTTGTAGTGTCGTAGAATTCTCCGAATCTTCCCTCCTTGCTTGTAGTGTCCTCGTATTCTCTGGTATTATTGAGGAATCTCTTCTCTCTGTATTCTCTTCAATCATTTTATCTTCACCCTTCGATAGATATGCTGGTGTCATTGTTTGTCGTGGCCACACTTAGCATGGGTGGCTTCTAGTCTATCTTCTTTTGCGGTCAGAGTATGTTGTTGTTGTCGTTGATCTCTTGGGTTCTCTACCCCTTTTTTAAGCGAAGGGAATATATTGTCAAATTTCTCTAAATCGTCATTGGATGCTTGTATAAGCACTATTCCGTTCTTGTATAAGTGATACAGAGGTTTGCTCTTAGTCTAGGTGATGGAGCGCTCAATAGTTTTGTGCCATGTGGAATATTTTTAATATTTTTTATGTTGAGTTTCTCTATCAAGGCAGTGCGCCATTTAGCTGTTTTTCTGGTGAAAAATATCAGATCATTGACTATTAAGCCTTTGTTTATGTTAAACGAGGGGTCTGAGATCAGAGTGTCAGGGTTTTTCCTCAACAGGTTGTGCTTACATTTCTTCTTGGCTGCAGTTTTGGATAGATACGATGGGTATTTTATGCTAAGTGCATTTTTGCCTGCGGCTTCTAGGTTTTTATCATCCATTTTTCTCGCGTTGATGACCGGTGGTATGTATTTATCAAGGGTCTTGCTATTCTCAGCCAGCTGTGCTTGTTAAGCGTACTTGTGTCCCTCGGCGATGTCAGCCGCCGCCACCATTTTGTCTCAGGCTGGGCATGTCTGCTTACTGTCTTGTTTGTGTGGCTGGCTATAGTACGACCATCCTTTGTAGGTTAGATTCAGTCTTCAGTAGGGGGTAGAAACCTTCTTTCTGCCCTATCGACTTCTTAGATGTAGCTACCGTATCCAGATCCCTTAAAAGGTATTAGCCCATGTTGTCGGTTCGAGCTTCTTGTCCTCGATGTACGCCATTTTGAGGTCAGGCGGGGGGATCTTATCTACTCGCTGTTTCGAGTACTCTATATTGCCCTTATATTCTCTCCGCCGGCGGATAGTAGGGGGCAGGGCTAGCGCTGGAAGGATAAGGATGTTTCACCCTGAATCTGCGTGTCACTGTTGTAAAAGCTACCTAATTGTCCACGATGGCCGCCATTTTAAGTTCAGGCGGGGTAGCAAATAGTCTTTCTCCCTCTCATTTAATTAATATCCATGTCCTGTTTTCCTGCCCCTTTAATTTCTATGTTCCGCTTTCATGCACATCAGCGGGTCAAGGGGTTGAGGGTGTTTGCGCCCTAATCCCTCGTGTCACTTGTTCTCCTGCAAACTACATGTCCGCGCTGGCCGCCATTTTAAGATCAGGCGGGGCGGACTCTTCGCTTATTTGTTTACAATGCCCTGAGTCTTCTCCTCTGTGGTAGTCAGGGGGGAGGGGGGGGGGGGGTGGCCGGCCGCGCGAGTGAGAGTGCCCGTACCTTGATTCGCCCGGCACTTCCTCAATCGCGGCGTTCGGTCTCAGTCCGAAGTCACGGTGAAGCAGCCGAAGCAGCTTTAGCCATCTCCCGGACCAGACCCGATTCGCGCCGCTCAGGGAGACATCAACTCTCCGCCTGTGCTGCCGATGGCTCACACGTATCAGTGCAGTCCTTGCCTGGGGTCCTCCGATTCCGCCACAGATCCCAGCCCTGGAGTCGGATAAGATAAAGAGATAAAGAGTAACACCTAGAGATCGGGGACAAGGGGGAAGAGGACATTCCTGCATGGGGGGGCGGCATCTTGTGCAGTCCGCACTGTCACTTTCAATGTCTCCAGCCATCATGAGGAGGAAGACCGCGACGACTCAATGATGTTGGCTGTGAAACTTCTGGAAGAACAAACTACATTGGAATCAGGCCCCAGGACCAAGACAACACCAAGGGCCGTGACTACCCAGGTCCCTAGCCATACCAAATGACTACCCCCACAGTCCTAACACCATCACCTTGGTGTGCGACAGCCTTCAGGTTCTGGCTGACACCAAGAGTGTGCCTTGGAACCGAGACAGGACTCTGCTCGATCTGTATCGGGCCACAGGGACAGACATGAAGGGGACGCGCAGCCGCCGTAGCCACAGCAGCACTCTGTGCCATCAACACTTGCGCAGCCAATGGTACAGTCAAAACTTTCAACGCCCTGCCCTCCTTTCGGTGTCAACAAAGTCGTCTGAGCCGACCAAACGAATGGCGTTGACGCAGCATACCCTGTCGGTGCCGAGCAATATGTTGACTGAAGAAACCATCAGAGCAGAGTCATAGTTCGACTCGTAAGAAACCATTGGCATTGATATCACACTCTAGTAAGAAAACAGGTAGAAAAAAACTGATAAGGCGCTCAAGAAAAGTAAAAGCACAACCACTACGGATATGGAGGGAAATGTTTTTGAAAACCTTCAAGCACTATTGATTAAAAAACGTCCTATGGAAGAGGAACATTTGCCTGAGAGCACCCACAAATGGAAAAGGCTGGACATTGAACTACCACATCCTCGTCCAAAGAAGAGTAGAATGGAGCATAAGGTCACAATTCCTAAGCCACTTGACATTACACCTCCTCCACAATCTATGTCACAATCAGCCACATATTGACGAGGCAGACACAGAAAGGCCTAGTCATTATACTCATGACAGACTCACAGGGAGCCCCCCCAAAGTGTAGATCCTTAGGATGCACACAAAGTATTGCTGCCAGACCCAGGCATTGAGGTGCCAGTCCCAGCTAAAGCATCACTGCCTGACAAAACTTCCTCCTATCATTGTATCATTCAGCATGCTGATAAATAGCATAAAGTACAGATGCATACTACAGAGGAAGAACCCGACTTCTTATTTGAGACACTATCTGAGACAGCGTGCTCCATTCAATACTTACCAATGATAAGATATTCAAAGACCCATTCAAATCTAGGGTACTAACACATCGCATTGAACGGAAATACAAGCTTTCCCCTACTGACCCAATTTATATCAGGGGGACACCCAACAGATGACTCCTTGGTTGTAACAACTGCAAGGAAGTGGGCAGCCTCCCAGAGTACTGGAGATGCACCTCCTCCCAATAAAGAAAGCAGATGCATAGATGTGGCAGGAAAATGGGCCGCGGTAGGTCATGCGCAAATTATTGGTGCATAGACTACTCAGTAGGTTTGCTTTCGCTGTATAACAGGGCCACGTGTGATGACATGGAAGAGTTGCTACAACATCTCCCAGAGCAATACAAAAAAAGAGAAGAATTAGTTACTGAAGGTAGGCAAATCCCAAATGCAACTGTACACTGCGCCCTAGACAGTGCGGACACCGCAGCAGGAGGAATGAACTCCTCAATCCTTCTGCATAGGCATACCTGGGTATGCATCTCTGGGTTCAAACCTGAGGTGCTATACCACCTGCTTAATATCACATTTGATAGGGAACATCTATTCGGGCCAGAGGTAGAGTCTGAGTTAGAAGAAATAAAAAAGTTAATAGAGAATGTTAAATCCATAGGGACAGTGCAGTCCACTACACCACATCAGCAGGCCTTTTGTAGATATCAGGGCGGGGTGCCTCCAAGACCACCACCTCTGACACCCAGACATATCAAAAGCAGCAGCAAACCTATCACCAGCAAGGGGGTCAAAGTTAATACAGAAGACTCTTCAACGGGGGGTAACCAGAGAGACTGAGGTATGGGAACTCTTGGGAAGGGAGCCTTCACCTCCAAATAATGACTCGCCACACATTTCCCTCAGACACACATCACCTGTCTGGGGAAGGCTGCAGCATTTTTACCACCTGTAGCCAGAGGCAACAGACCAGTGATACTATCCATCGCCGTCCTTGAATATTCCCCCCAAAACATTCCTCCAAGCAGATAGACCCTCAACCCTTGGTATCTTCATCTTCTCAAAGAGGAGGTAAAAGTTCTCCTGTTAAAAAGTGCCATTGAGCCCATTCCATACTAGCATCACGGCAAGGAGGTATACTCACTATACACTATACCCAAAAAAGACGGGATGCTCAAGCCAATACTGGAACTACGCCCTCTCAAATGTTAAATTCTGTCAGAACACTTTCATATGGTGACTCTACAGGATGATATACCACTGCTGCAAGAAGGGGACTTCATGACTGTTTTCAGCCTGAAGGACGCATGCTTCCGTATACTTTGTCACCTGGAACATCGTAATACCTCAGATTTGTGGTATGTGAACGTCATTACCAGTTCAAAGTTCTGCCATTTGGGATGACGACAGCCCCAAAAGTGTTTCCTACGTGCCTAGCACCCCTTCTAAGAAGACACAACATTCATGTCTTCCTGTATCTCGATGATTGTCTGATCAGGAATTCAACAAGACCGAGGTACCTGCAGGCTACCATCAATCTGTTGCACAAATTGGGTTTCATAATAGATGCCACCAAATCACATTTACATCCTCTTCAGATACAGCCCTATCTGGGAGAAATCCTCGATTCAGTCTCAGCAACAGATAACCCAATACCCAGAGGGTTCTCACTCTCTGGAACCAACTGGCTCTTTTTCAGCCACATTGTTGGCTGCCAGTCAGGACTGTGATGCTCCTTCTGGGCATGATGGCCTCCTGTAGAGCAATAGCTCGTCCTGCAACCTTTACAGGAGTGTCTAGCATCTCAGTGGTCACAAGCAGGGGCAATTTAGAAGATCTAGTGTTGGTTCTGCCCAGGGTTCATCAGTCATAGCGTTGGTGGGGTACAGAGAATCTCCTTATGGGCAGACCTTTTTTGGACCAGATTCTGCAAATGACTATCACCTCAAATGCATCACTCATAGGGTGGGGAGCACATATGTAGGACATGACGTTCTAGGGATCTTGGACTGTCGTCGGCAAACGTTACACATCAATGTGCTTGAGAATATCACTTCAGATGGCTCTAAACGCCTTCCTCCAAGCATAACCGGGAAGACCGTTCTTCTCTCGAACAGGCAACCTGGCGGCAAACTATTATTTAAAAACACAAGGAAGAACACACTAGATACAGTTGCCTCAGCTGGCACAGGACATTTGGCACTGGGCTATCCGCCATCACATCCACCTCTTGGCAGAGTATCTCCATGGAGTGGACAATTTTGTGGCGGACCTGCTAAGCAACAAGATCACGAGTGGGAACTCCAACCCGAGTCGACCACCACTACTTCCAGCGGTGGGGGACAGCAGACGTAAATCTGTTCACCACCATTGAAAATGCAAAGTGCCAAAACCTTGCCTCCAGCTACCACCATCCACAGTCCATGGGCAATTTCTGATTTACCTAATTCTTCCCTAAGCCAGAGACCTTGGCAGAGAAAGCACTTCGTACACTTGACATTAAAAGGGCATTAATGTACTGTATTGAGAGGACTAAACTCTTTAGGAAAACACAACAGCTGTTTTGTGGCTTTCTCAAACCCGGGAAAGGGTAACGCCATTTCTAAAGCAGGTGTTGCACAGTGGATTGTGAAATGTTTTCCGATTTGCCACATAAAAGCCAAACATCCCTTTAGCTGATATTTGTAAAGCCTCGACTTGGTTGAATCCACATACGTTCACTAAACACTATTGCCTGAATGCCCAGGCAAGGTATCAATCAATCTCTTGTGGGACAAACAGTCCTGTGGATGCTGTTTCAAACATCTGCACCACGCAAAGTCTAGAGCCACCACAAGAAGAGTTCTGCTTCACAGTCCATGCATAGCATGTGCATCTGCACCCAACACATGCTACAAATGGAAATGGAGTATGTTACGTACCATGTAAGCATCTATCGTAGCGTGTAGTGCTGCAGATTCACATGCGCTCTGCCGCCTCCCCAGCAGGCATACTTTGGGAGTCAGATTTTACATGTATTATACATTATATATCCAGATATGTACATATTTCTAGTTAATTACACACACATTTAATCTTTTATAATATCTTCACTAGCTTCATCCTCACTCACCATTGTGGTGGGAAAAAAATAACAATCTAACAATGGAGCCGTTGAAAATGTGCATTCACTCAAAGAAAAGGAGACTCACATCACTTCAGCTATAAAAGACTTCTTTGAGAAATACAAGTTCTAGAGTCCAAGCCCAACACTAGATGGCAGGAGTGTGCATAGCACGTAAATCTTCAGCACTACTCTACAAATAGTTGCTTACAAGGTAAGGAACACTCTTTATTGCATGTGTAGCTGTAGATCACATCTATGCACACTCCTACACGTGGATGTGTCAAGTTGTTTTTCTTCTAAGTTTTAGTTATGCTTTTGTGATAACTTGTAATCCCTTCCCGAAACCCACAATGCGCCAGGTCAAAGGCTCACCCTCCGATTGTTTTCTTTCCTGCCATCGGGTCGGAATGTTGGTTTGGAGCTCTGGGACCATTAACTAAAAGTTGTTAGACTATAGTGCATGGAATCGCCACCAATAAATCCAGACGATCAGCTTCAACCAAAGACAACTCAAATTTGACAAGGACCAGAGAGTGTTTTTTTCTCCATTTCAGCTCATATGAGAATGACGTGTGCATGGTCGGTTATTGAGAGGAAGCCCTTCCATTTTCCCCCGCAAGTGCAGCTGTAAGTTCCTACAGTCGGACCATCACTGGGTGTGCAATCTTTATTTGCCCAGGTTCCACAAAGAACAAGCTATATTGAAGAGAACATCAGTAGGTTCATTGCCAAACGCAGCGTCAGGACCCTACCAGCCAATGCCGGTCTTTGGATCCTACTCCAAAGGGGAAGGTCTATCTGCTGTTGGTAGGACAGAAGGCCAACCGGAAGAGAATCCAGAAACCCTCTCCTCAGGGGGATCAGATTATGAAAAGGAATTGTATTCAGGGGCCTCAGCGAAACATACAACGATACCTTGGACAACTTTGAGGATTTTCCCTCCATTGTACGACCTCAACAAGAGTCTTGAAGCCAGGGCGAGCTCTGGTCTTGGGAGATCCAGGCTTTGAGCCCTGAGACTATGCGAAAGGAGCCTTAGCAGTCTCCTCCGACCACTATTTCCGAGCCCGCTCGCCACCAACAGCCAATCTCTGCTCTGAGAAGCCTTGAGCCAGGGTAAACCCGGTGGCAGAAGTTGACCCTGAAGCCAGCTCCAAAACCAGTTTTGATGCTGACTAGCACAATCCGATCATCACGTTGACAGAACAACCTGATGTCAGGCAGAGGAATATCTACTTCCAACCTCAATCTGGGAAGAGACATACACAACACCTCTGACGAAGAGGAAACAAACATTTGAAGAGACTGTCTCTGAGGAAATATTCAGTTCTTGATGCCAAAGGATTGTAGGCTGAAGGAAATGAGCCCCGTTCCTCCACCATCAGTCAACACAGTTTTTACCTTCACCGCTGCACCTAACACACATTGTCTCAGATCAGGTCATTGAGTGTGACCCACAGAACCCCCACACTAAGAGCCTGTTTCAGCAGAAGTTAGGGAGCAACCATGACAGGATTGCAATGTGGGCTTCGATGATGATACCAACTTTGAGCCCTCCCCAGTGAAGGCTTCACCACCAGATAACCCCATCGCGTTTCATACTGTAATTCAGAGTGCAACAAGTCACCACAAGCGGAAGCTGCATGTCCTAGAGGAAGATGACTTGGTTCAGACCCTATTGAAAACACAGCATTCTATTCAATTTCTGCCTATGCTTAGCACAGAACTTAAAGGAGCTGGTCATAGTTTAGTGATCACACCAACATAGAAACGGAATACAGACCAGCGCATGATGACCTGCTCTGCATCAGGGATCATGTACCTACCAACTCCCTAGTGGTGCCCGCCAATATGAAGAGAACCTTTGCCAAGGGAACTGGTGATGGACAACCTTCAGGTAAGGAGAACTACAAGATTGATACAGCAGGAATGCAAGTTGAAGCAGCACATTGCCAACTCTGCAGGCCTCCTCGCTATGTATGATGGTCACACATCCTCCCAAGGCAAGCCTGGCAAAGAGTTGGTGCAGGAGTGAAAATCATATCTAATGCAAACATCAGCTGTGCATTAGGTGTGGCAGACTCAGCCTTAACAGAACTGAATTCCAGTGTCCTCTTGAGAAGACACACCTTGTTTTGAGCGTCCGGATTTTAACCTGAAGTGTCATCAACATCTCTTTTGATAGTGAACATTTCTTTGGACCACAGGTGCACACTGATTGAGAAAATAAAGTAGGGCACGGGCTAAGTCAAGGAGGCAATCAAAATGCAATCTAGTGAAACTGGTTTTCAGTGCCAACAGGCAAGCTGGAGTACTACGGCTACAACAACACCACAGTGTTCTGGCTCTCAGCAGCATTAGTCTTTTCAGGAGGAGCAGTCTCAAAAGACCTACGTCAGAGGCTGCTCTAGAGGTAATGGCAGAGGAAAGGGTAAAAGACTCCTTCAGCCTCCTGGCAATGACTTGCCTACTGTGCCAACATACACAACCTCTGCAAAAATTGATTCAGGATAATATTTGCTCTTTTGTATTTACAGAAGTCTGGGTTAATTTACACATCTGATAGGCCTCGTTTAGCAGTGCTAGCTGCTTACATGTAAAACAGACAACTAACAATATTTATGATTCCAGTGGTAAACGCATTCCTGGAAAGAGTTCTTCCCCTCAGGACACGACTGGTCCCTATTTGGGAAATTAATATAGTTCTCAAGACTTATGAGGCCTCTGTTTGAGCCATTACATGTTGTTAGGTGCAGTATCTTTCTTGGAAAATAGCAATCCTATTAGCAATCTCTTACTTATGTTGGGTTAGTGAATTACATACCTTATCAGTAGAGGGACCTTTTATTCATATGTATCTGGTTGTACTAAGGATGAATACGCATTTCCTGCCAAAGGTGGTCTTGAGACCCAATTCACATCAATCAAACCATTGAATTGCTTATTTTCTTTCCACTACCTTAAAAACTAGTAGAAAGAGCACTGCAGACATTAGCTGTGAAATGGGCTCTAATGTAGGCAAATGAATTTGTAAGGGCTGATGTAATCAGTGACTGTCTATTTGTAAGATGAAACAACTCTTTATTGCATTTGCAAACCCCAGATGAGAAATCCACCCTCGAATGCGGACTTTGCGAGGTGGATTGTCATGTGTTTTCAGGTACAATCTACCAAAGTCAAATATGCTCTTCATATTGTGCCTACAGCACATTCTATTCACAAATAAGGAGCTACAGTGTATTTCCTGGTATGCATAACACTTGCAGACATGTGTAAAGCGGCTACTCTGACCAGCACAATGTCTGCATCATTCACAAAGAATTAGTGTATGGACTTTCATGCCAGACAAAGGTAGAAGTTGTTTCAACGGTCCATAAACATGATCTCACATATCCACTCGCAAGCTACTGCTTTAGAGGAAAAGTACTGTTTTCCAGTTTCTGAAAAAGCAGGTGGACAGCTACACATGATACAAATGAAAAAAACATTACTTACCCTGTAGCTGTCTATCTTTAACTTTGTAGTGCTGTAAATGTATGTGTACCCTCTCACATCCCCAGATGTGAGCTGATTCTTTCGATGCTCATATAACTCACATTATGAATTTTGGTACAGTGTACCTTTAGACATTTATTGCCCTGCTTTTCTGTACTCCACTTGTACTCGCTCTTTGTGGGGCTAAAAACACAAGTTGAGTATTTGTCCTGGTGTATTGTTGCTTTTGAAGAGAGAACTTGAGTTCTCTCTAAACTGAAACATATACTACAAAAAAAAAATCTTGAAACATTCATGCGCAACACTGGATGGCAGAAGTGTGCAAAGCATGTGACTAGAGCAGTACAAGCTACAAAGTTGCAAGGAAAGTAACATTTTTGATCTACAGATAAAGCAGCGTATTCAATACTATATCTTTTGGATGCATTCTTACAGACTGTGGGTACAAAATGCCTTAAATCCTCTCTTTTTGTCTTTTCACATGCATCCAACAGCTTCAGCTAACTCAAAAAACAACCGTCCCTCAGGAGGCTGTAAGCATCATTGTACCAATCATCTATGATATGGCTTCAGGAACAACTCAACAAGCAGACATTCCTCGACAGCAGAATTCTTCAGGAGCTGCTCCCATGATGGTCAGCAACATCCTGAAAAGGTTTGCGGACATGAACTCACCAAGACCAGGTACAGTAAAGGTGTAGATAGGGAATGTTGGAGTGAGTAAAAGTTTACATCATTGCTAGTATTACCTGCTCATAGTACTAGTTTATTCATTTTCATGACATGTAATTTGTTTCTAATGGGTACTCTTAATAAAGATTATATATCTGCGGAAAATGCCCACTTGTACCAGTCTAGATCTATGATACTTTTATATGCAGTAAAAATAGGCGCGGTGACACCATGTATCCAGAGCTAGAAGTCATGTTGTTATGTGAATATATTGTGCCAAATACTTCACCAAATTCCGTTTCCATTTCCCACTAGTCACTGAGATTAAGACACTCAAAATTTTTATTTAATTTTACCATTTGTTTCACCTCTCTGCTACCTTCACGAATTGCAACTACATTAAGTTTGAACTCCGAATTTGCTTCTTTACATTTCTTTGCCTGTGAATCTGCCATCTTGTTATGATCAGGTCAGCCAGGGACATGGAGGAATGCTAAGCCACTTTTAGATATGTTTGCAGAAACTGCTTAGCAGCTGCAGATGTAAATTATTCCTAGATGACTTCACACGTTCAGTTCCAAAAAAGACTGTTTCATAGTTGTATGTTTGAACGAACAAAGCATGTAGCTGTCATCTCAAGCTTCCTAAGACCGGTTTCTGGCATTTCAGCCGTCTTCAGCCAGGCTTGCTTGAATCCAGTGGCAAAGTGAGAAAGGGACTCACGTCTGAGCATACCCTGACAACTTATGGCGAACAAAGCGGTACAAAAGGAGGTGGTGATGGACGAAACATCTGAAAAAATCAAACACTCACACCCAGTCAAAAGATCTGGGTTTAATCCATCACTGTTCCCATGAAATGCCAGAAACCGGTCCTAGGAAGCTTGTTTCCGGTCCAGGGAAGGCATGGCTTGGCAGTTCGGGCTGGACTGTTCCCATGAGGCACAGGGTCAGACTGATTTGCATATGGCCATGTCTGAACTAGGGTGGCAGAGTGGGCTAAAGAACGGTGATGGATTAAACCCAGATCTGTTGACTGGGTGTGAGTGTTTGATTGGTTCAGATGCTCCGTCCATCACCACCCCCTTTTGTACCGCTTTGTTCGCCATAAGTTGGCAGGGTATGCTCAGACGTGAGTCCCTTGCTCACTTTGCCACTGGATTCAAGCAAGCCTGGCTGAAGATGGCTGAAATGCCAGAAACCGGTCCTAGGAAGCTTGTTTCCGGTCCAGGCAAGGCATGGCTTGACAGTTCGGGCTGGACTGTTCCCATGAGGCACAGGGTCAGACTGATTTGCATATGGCCATGTCTGAACTGGGGTGGCAGAGTGGGCTAAAGAACAGTGATGGATAAAACCCAGATCTGTTGACTGGGTGTGAGGGTTTGATTGATTCAGATGCTCCGTCCATCACCACCCCGTTTTGTACCGCTTCCTGGCTGGCACCAGGGGTGTTGTTGCAGCAGAGCCTATGCTGATGGGAGTCCCAGGCTTTAAGAGGGTCAAGGCAGGCAGGTCCTCGGGGTGTCCCAAGGTTGCTGTCCGCAGGAGTCGCCGGGATTAGGCAGGAGCAGGTTCCAGGATCGACAGGCCGGTAGGGCTGGGGCCAAGTCAGTTGTTGTCGTCCTGTTGTTAGGAGCTGCACGGCGGGTCTTCTTCTTCTTGATCTTCTTTCTTCTTTTCTTATCGGGATCTAAGGAAGGAAGGTTCAGGGAGCCCCTAAATACTAAATTTAGGGGTGTTAGAGGTAGGGCAAGGACAGGGACAAATAGGTCCTGTCCTGGGGTGGGTACATCCCCTAGCCTGCTCCTCTCCTGTGGGAGGGGGGCAGGAGCCTAGCTGGGATTGGGCAGTGCTCCCCATCTACAAGATGGCCGGAGCCCGGGGTCGTGCTTCACCTAGTCTCCCCCACCTGATGGGTGGGGTTGGCACAGGCTGGCACACCCCCTTCCTGACGTTGTTTTTCCTGCCAGTCTTCCCGCCAGAGCGGGGGTTAGGACTGGTTGGAGCCAGTTGCTGGGTACAGCAAATGGTCTGGAGAAGCTCACAGAGGCGGCATGCCTTTGAAGCTTCCCCCAGCCCATCCTGGGGGAGGAGACCTAGCACCTCGCCCAGGATGTGCATTGTTGCAGGCCTGGACATCAGGAGGCTCTCCACCCAGGGGTCCAGCAAAATGCCTGCTGCGTGGCAGCCTCTGCAGCCACTCAGCCCAGACGTGGATTGCAGGTTAGGATTTCAGAGGGCATCTCTAAGATGCCCTCTGGTGCATTTTACATTAAATCCCACGCTGGCATCAGTGCGTGTTTAATGTGCTGAGACGTTTGGTAACAAACTTGTCAGTCTTCAGTGTAGCCATTATGGTGCTGTGGAGTTCGTAACGACAACCTCCCAGCACCATATACTCTTAATGGCATCACTGCACTTAGTGTCCAGGAATGGTCCTGGGTACTGTAGGGGCACAGGGCTCCTGCACCTGTGCCCACACCTCTGGCATAGGGCACCCAGCTAGATGGTTGACTGAAGTATGCCAGGGCAGTGGGTTCTGTGGGCATGGCACACAGAGATGTGTGCCATGTCGACTTTGTTTAGTTCTGTACTTAGGCACTCAGCCTGCAAAGGCGGTGTGTGGGTGCCAGGGTACAGGGCCCCTGAGGGTGGCACAATAGGTGCTGCAGCCCTCGGGGGTCTTCTCTGGTCAACATGCCCTGGATACCTAGGGTACCATTTACTAGGGGCTGACAGGTGGCCAGAGATGCCAATTCGGTTGTTAGTTTTGGGGAAGGATCACGGCCCTGGGTACCTGGTTGGCAGGAACCCAGGGCACACTCAGTCAAAGTACATCAGCAGTTCAGAAAAAAGTGGGGGCATACCAATGCAAGAAAGATGGCACTTTCTCACAGTGCAGAAATGAGTGCTTGTTTTATTTGTACAAATGCATTTCCACCCTATTTAAACCACTGCAAGGCTTCAGGGGTGTCTTCTCTGTTGTACTCTCACAAGGGCTTTGCCACAGCCATACCCTAAAAGGTTCATACCTAAGAGACTGTCACTGGACAGGCCAGCTTACAAATGGCTTCAATGCAGTTAAATGACAGGTGGTGCTTGCTGGCTGAGATTAAACGACCAAGGTAGTTTACTTGGGGAAGGCAAAACTGCAGTTTCTTTCTCTTTCAAAGCCTTGTGCCCTTTTGGCCAATTCAGTGAACAGGTAAAGTAAATCTACCTCCCATTTATGCCAAGAAAAGTTTCAACAGCATATTGACCCAAAGTAGAACCCTAGGGAAAGACCAGTGTGTTCAGGTCTTTCTTTGGAGCTTGAGAAAAGATTGACAGAAACTCCATAAATCCTTGTGGGATCCGCCGCTACTAAAGTTGGGACCCTCCAAATGAGAACGGGATGAACAGACTGTCTTCGTGTGTGGGTAGAGTAGAAGGCAGACAGAGACAGATAAACCATTTGGCATTTGCAGGGATGCTTTAAAGAATGTTAGCGGGGTTAAGGACCACAGTGAATTATGAATAACCACATTATTTATGATGCACAAATCCTGCACAAACCTTTACATGTTGGCCTTTCCTTCCTATTTTGATACTCAAAATTGGGGTATTTCATCTACTGACATTATGGCCCAAAACCCTGTGCTTTATCCAATCAGCTATTATAAGACAAATCCTTGTCTCTGTCTCAGGTTTGAGGGTAATACTAATGGATTCAAGATATCTTTTCTGTGGATTGATCTTGACCTTTTTGGTCAATTGATGCTTTAAGGACCACATGATTGGCTCTATGGATCATCATTTGGAAGGTACCTGGGAAAGCAAATCGGTTAAATCAGGGGCTGGCTCATTATTATCCATAAGTGGTATTCTCGCAAAAAAGGGCTAACACTAATTCTCTCCTTGCTGGGATATACTGAGGTAGAGCACAGTACAGTTCAAACCACATAAATTATCTAGCCCGAACAGATTATCTGGTGAAGTAGGGCAGAGTAGGAAGGCATGTTAATCAGTGATGGGTTTGAGGGAGATGGGTTCAGAGACGTGATGGGGAAGGGACTTCCAACCACGCCAATTCCCTCCCAGCCACCCACCTGTTCATGCTCCACAGCCTCTGTGTGAAAGAGGGTGTAGTACCCACAAACCTCATGGGTATGATAGCCTGCGGTCTGGTCAGTCCACCACCCCCTCTCTCCCTCCCCCCCCCCCCTCTTCCCCGCCCCTTCCCCAGCAGCTGCAGCTGCCAAACTTTCCTTAACTGCTCCTTTACCTCTATGGGCATCCAGTTGACGGCATGATTTGCTATCACCTGCCCCAATGGCAGTTAGTTACATCGGACAGGTGGGTTTTGCAGCTGTCGGAAGAGGCTACTCTCTCCTCTTCGTGACTGCCCCTTCCTCCATCTTACGACTGGCTGATGGAGGATCACCTGTCCCTTCTCTGCGTGGAAGTCAAAGCCTTCTTGGCCAAGGGAGCCATTGAGAGGGTTCCAGGGCCAGAAGTAGGCTGTGTTTGTTATTTCCCCTACTTTCTGGTCACCAAAAAGGACAAAGGTATTTGTCCTATTCTATCTAGATCTGAGAGCACTCAATTTCTTCAGCTAGAAGGAGAAATTCAGAATACTCACATTGGCTCAGGTCTTGTCTGCACTGGACCTAGGAGACTGGATGGTAGCATTGGACTTGCAGGACGCCTACTTCCACATTCCCTCACTTTCTGCCCATCGGCGTTACCTGCAGTTTATGGTAGCCACGAGTATTTTCCGTTTAGCTAGCTCCCCTTTGGCCTTACCAGCTACATCAAGGTGATGTGGATGGTTGCAGCTCATCTGCGGAGATCAGGGGTGTCAGTCTTCCCCTATCATTATGATTGGATGTTGATGGCAGGCTCACCCCAGGCTGTCATCTCCCACCTCCAGTCTATGGCGAGCCTCCTTCACTCGCTGGGGTTCACTATCAACATGCCAAAGTCACACCTAACTCCCTCTCAGACACTCCCTTTCATTCGAGCTGTTCTGGACGCAGTGCAGTTTCTGGCTTATCCTCCCTAGCGTCAAGTCCAGGATAAGCAGGCTGTGATACCGATGTTTCAGCGTCTATCCTGGAATTCGATGAGTCTGTTGAGGTGCCTGGTTTCCTGCAACCTGCTTGTGACACATGCTGGATGACATATGTGTGCTCTGCAGTAGGACTTGAAGTTTTAATGGTCACAGCATCAGGAGAACCTCTCCCACATAGTCCAAATCTTGGAGGGAACTGCGCACAATCTGCAGTGGTAACTAACGAGCGGTGATTGGGTCTGAGGCAAACCCTCTTCCTTCCCCAACCAGAACTCACACTAGTGTCAGATGCATCACTCCCGGGCAGGGCAGCTATTTGGGAAAGGTGACAATCACAGGACTCTGGTCTCCCGCGGAATCCGGACTCCACATCAACTCACTGGAGCTCCGTGCAATATGACTGGCATTGAAAGCCTTTTTATCCTCCATCACGAAAAGGCTAGTTCAGGTGTTAATGGACAACATCACCGCCATGTGGTATTGTAACAAGCAGAGAGGTGTGGAGTCTTGGACCCTCTGTCAAGAGGCCCTGCATCTCTGGACATGCGTGGAACAGCAGGACATATCCCTGGTTGTTCAACACCTGGAAGGTTCCCTCAACACCAGAGTGGACAAACTCAGCTGTCTATGCCTAGCGGATCACGAATGGCGTATCCATCCAGAAGTGGTGCAGGGTCTCTTTCAACAGTGAGTAGAGCAATGGATAGATCGGTCCGCCTCTGTCTAGAACGCATAATGGTGGCAGTTTTACTCACTGGAGTTTCCAAGGTGGCTCTCGCTCGGAGACGCTTTTCATCTAGAGTAGAGCTCAGGCCTTCTGTACTCCTTTCTACCCATACCACTCCTGCCCAGAGTTCTCAGGAAGATCAGGGCTGACCAGGCCCGGGAAATCCTTGTTGCTCCGGACTGGGCACGAAGAGTTTAGTATCCCGAGCTAACGAGCATGGCAATCGATCCTCCAATCAGGCTGTGCGTCCGGGAGGATTTTCTGTTGCAGCAGCAGGAAATAGTTCTTCGCTCGAACCTGTCCACTCTCTGCCTTCTTGCTTTGAGATTAAGCGGCGAAAGTTGACAGCTTTCAACCTCCCTCCCGAAGTCTGTAATGTCATTTTAGCAGGCCGATATCCCTCACCAAGATGGGATATGCTTGCTCTTTGAAAAAATGTGTGGCATGATGTACAGAAAAACACATTGATTCCCTTTCTGAAGTTTTACTCCTCATTCCTTCCCTTGCCTAGCAGAGCTCTGCTCTGGGTACTCTTAAAGGCAATCTGTCTGCTCTTTCTCTGGCTGCATGACCAACCCTCATTGTTCAAGTACCCTGTTTTCCATAGTTTCTTAAAAGGTATTTATCCATCTCTTTCCCGCCTTCACCATTTATTATGCCTCAGTGGGACCTTAATTTGGCTTTGACTTTTTTAATGTGTTCGCCTTTCGATCCTCTCTATAATATTCCCCTCAGGCTTCTGACAATCAAAGCAGCCCTCCTTGTGGCGATTACACCGGCCCGTAGGGTGAGTGAGCTGCAGGCCCTATCATGTAAGCCACCTTACCTCTCTGTTTATCCTGACAGACTGGTGTTTCGCACACGGGCCTCTTTTCTACTGAAAGTAGTCACCCTATTTCATGTGGACCAATCTGTCACTCTGCCCACCTTGTATGCTTCTCCACATCCCTCTAAAGAAGAGCAGCAACTCCATCGTCTGGACCTAAAAAGAGCATTGTCATTCTACCTTGACAGCACACAACAGTTCCAGGTGGACGACCAACTCTATGAAGGGTATGTTGGTGTGAAGAAAGTTTGGGCTATGCAAAAGCGGACCATCTCCAGATGGGTCGTGCTCTGCATTAAAATCTGCTACCCATTGGCCTAGAAGCAATCTCTGGAAGATTTGCGTGCTCTTTCTCCCAGAGCTAAACCTGCGACCACTACGTTAGCTCGTGGAGTTCCTGTCCTGGAGATCTGCCAGGTAGAAACGTGGGTCTTCCTGCATATGTTCACCAAACATTACTGTATGGACCGTCCGGTCTGTAGGATGGGCACCTTGCCCGTCAGTCCTGCAGGACTTCCTTCTTTGAAATTGGTCCGCAGCCACACCACTGGGGATGGTATTGCTTCGATATCTATTCAAAGGTGAGAAATCTGCGGCTAGAAGTCTCTATCAGATTAACAAATTACTCACCAATGGTAATGCATTTTCTGGTAGAAACTATTTATAGTTGCAGATTCCTTACCATTCCCACCCATCCTCCCCTTCCTTACCATTCCCACCCATCCTCCCCGCTCTGCGAACGGATTTCTAGAGACAGGGCTGATCCTTTTCAGGGCCCTGGTTTTTCACACAAGTGGTTAGTGTTCTTCATGGCTCCGCGCTTCTGGTGTGGAAAGTCGTGAAAAGAAACTGACGTCAGCGCAACTAGGTGGCGCCTATATAGGTGCTGCAGGCGCCACTTCCGGCACGAATGCCGACAACAACGCGCGCTGAGCTGATCGACGCCACCTACTAGCACGCAGGGGTACTGCTCACAAAAAATCTTCCGGATCCAGTCTGAAAACCGGGAAATTCTAAGGTAAGGAATCTGGGGCTAGATATAGTCTCTACCAGATGAGGCGTTACTGAAGGTTAGTAACTTGTTCTATGGTTATACATTATTATTTATAGTAAGTTTATTTGAGGGCAGTTAACTTCAAAACTGTGTTCTTCCAAACAAGGACATTTTTATTGAAAACATTAAGTAAAATACTGGATGTATGTATCAAAAATATTTAGTTATGTTTTTAAAAATATAGCATTTTGTATACTTTTCTCCTTTCCCCAGTAATATTTTTTTTCTAGAATGGATGCATTTGTCTTGGTACTAATTTTAGAAGAAACTTATATAGTATCTTAAATAATGGACGTAATTAGCTGAAACTGTGTAGCCGTTCTCATTATCTAAAAGAAAGCATGTACTCTTGTGTAATAGCCTTTTGGTTTAAATTGTAACACGGTCATTTACTTTTGCAGGCGATTGCACGATATTTCCAGCAGTGAGAGATTTAATGGCAAATCTAACCTTACCACCTGGAGGCCGTCCATAGACACTACTGTTTTTTGGCATGGATGAGAAAGACTCTGGTTGGAAGAACAGCAAAGATGCAAATACCAGTTTCTTATGAAATGTAGCCTTTTGATTTCCGATGAAAGGACATTCTGACGTTCAAATTTTTGAAGCGCTCAAAGGAAAAAACTGGCAACTACTTTCAGGGATGCACTTCTTTTTCATAAAAAAGTAAATTAATTTAAAAAAATGTTTTGTATAGTGCTCTTGTATAGTGTGTTTTACTAGAACACATTTCAATATAGGATATAGGGTCTCCAATCGCCAGTCATAGATTTAATATTCTGTTTTATACTACAGAAATTATGAAAATGCCAAACCCTTTTGTTTATTTAAATGTGTTTTCTTATGTTTTGGTGTAATACTTTTTTTAAAGGTAAGTTTGTCAATTTGGAATACTGTAAAGCTGTGACAAAACTTTATAATGAATCTGTATTTTAATATGAATGCTTTGAATTCTACCATAAATATGAACCGGACTTGTTGTAAATGTCCTCGGGAAGCAATATTTAATAAACCAGATAAAAAGATGACCAAAAAATTGTTTTCTTTCCCTAGCTGATGGTATTTTTTTAATATGGATATTAAACCACATTGGTTACATGAGGCTAAGCAGTCAGTGGGGAGGAATGCATTACTTTTATATGATTATGGTATCCTTTTGTATATCAGCGCATAATATATATTGTTTAAACCAGGTAATAGTAGTTGGAGTGAAATGCAGAAACGTAATAGTACAATGTTATCATCATTCCTACATGCATTGATAACAACAAGCCTGTGCACACGTCAACAGTTACTGCAGAACAGTTCTCTGAATCATAACTTGGCACTCAGTGGAGATATAGTGTTACATAGGTACAATTAGAATGAAGATGAACAGTCGGGAGTATTGTATGTTCTTCTTTTTACTTCCGGTCTCTGACACTACGGTTCTTGGTGAACGCCGCGTACTCGCTGCCACAGATACCTACATTGGTTTCTACTACCTAGTACGGGAGCCGGGCACAGCTACTCTGCGCCCTGCCCTAGATTCAGGCACAACATTACCAGTGAAGCTTCCACTTTCGGCTCCCTCTCATGGTCACCACATATGAACTAATTACATTTTAAGAACTTTCACTTCCATTTGCCACCCGGGACGGAAGTACAACCAGCAGAGGGATTATAATCACATTTAATTTACCACAAGCACTGTACAAGTCTTGGGGTACTTCCCCTGATGAAACACGTGTTGGCTGGGCAACCGTTCTGGATTAAAAAGAAGAACCTGAAAATGTGGCCTGCAGATTAGATCCAAATTAGATCTGAGAGACTAATAACTCTCCTACAATGTGGTTGTTAAGTACTCAACACTTAAGAGAAACGTGTTCTACTTGTTGAACAATTGTGAGGCCTACTGTAAGGATACTAGTGTATTCCCTGGTAGAAGAGGAGAGGAGTAGGAATCTGAATTGAGATCCTGCAGAGAAAGAGGACAGTTTGTGCACAGTATGTTGGTCGCACACAGCAACTTGTGAGACTATCTGAATAGAACTTAACAAAACAACAGGTTTGTTTCACCTGGATACTTTTGTTCTTGTATTCTCCGTTGCGGTCCATCTCTGCTTCAAGTTTGGCATTGTTTCTCCCAAACAAAAAGTGTGATAATAAAACCAGTCTTTGCTTTCCCAGGTTTATAAAAGAATGTTTAAATTCGAACAGTTCTTTCACTGGTACCTCAATTAGTGTTTATCTTCTCTTTGAGTGTCCTTTTTTGTCAAATTCTAGCCTTTAAAGTTCTTAAAGAGAAGCCCAAAGGTCCTCATGTCTGCCTGGAGATCTGGTTTTAGCAAAGGTCTCCTCCATGCCGGAAGGCAATAATTACAACACGAAAGTAAAAAAAAAGACGACTGACCTCTTCTAAAATTAGCTCCCTGCTCGTTAGAATCACCTGTGATATGCTTGTCGATTCACAGAAGAAATCCACAATATGTTGCAGTCAGGTTGGGAGGAGCGCTTGTCAATGGCTCCATTGTGTGGCTTCTGCTCTCAATAACTGGCAGCTTGGTCTGGGCGAGGTTCCTTTTATAGGAAGGCCCAGCCCAAGACTGCCGCAGTCTGCAGGAATCTTGTGGCTTCTCGCAAGATTTAACTATTCTTCCTACAGTGGCCATGGAGTTCCAGACAGCATATTCTGGGTGCAATTTAACCTCCTTATTTTAGGCTACAAGGTGTTTTAGGGCCCAGGCGGGCGCCTAACAGTGAGGCATTTAAAGCAAGAAATGAATGGGTCCTTCAGACTTGAGGCCAAAACTGCTGCGCTATCCATCCTGTTCTGCCGACACAGCACGGGCTGCGACGAGACAGCTTCATCATCTTTGTGAAGTAGTTCTTATCACAAAGGTGGCGTGGACCGAAGAATCATGACAATTTCAAACCATAGATAGCATATCTGCCTTTGAAAGCAAACAGAGCAAATTACCCTCATGGTGATTGTTGTCCTTCTACTCCCGCATTCAAAACTTGTTGAGAATGGTCTCTTCTGCTGTAACAGATCTAGACGGGAAGAATCTTTTGTAGATGAAAACTGTTACTTTTGAATGTTTGGCTCTTGCCACAGTGCGCATTTCCTGAATATCCTCAATACCCTTGCATCACCAATAGTCCATGCCTAGTTTCTACCAGTTTTTTCGGATATAAAAAATAGAAGCAGGGCGTATGCTTTAAGGCATTGACTAGATGGGTATTAAGTAGGAGAGACAACATGGACTGAAAAGTACCAAAACCAACAACGTTGAAGATCATGTTGGATGGATTTTTCTTCCTACGGATTTCTCTTTGAAATTTATAGTGGTGTTGGACCCCATTTTTTTTAATGTTTAATAAACCCTCCAACTAGCACTTAGTGGTGCCAGCCGCTGATCCACTCGTTTGTAAGACCTCTAAACTCCCTCCATATCCACCCCCCCAAACCTTAAATTGATGATGGGGATCTATAAATGTACCATCTTTGCCAGTGACATAATTTGCATTTTTTCTGTGCAGCACTGTAGCAATGATCCCGCACTATCAAAATTCTTGTGTTCTCAATATTTTTTTTTCTGGGATTATTTTTGCCACAATTTGTATCTACTCGACCTTGGAAAAAAATATACTTAAACCGTACCTCAAATGTAAGAGGCAGATTTTAATGTCTGATCTCCACTATCGGTGCATGTGGTGTTTGTGGGTTCAAACACAACTGCCTCATCTGACAAGTGCTCCCTGATGTACTCCAAAGCCATCAGGTAGAAGGAGGTCAAGCTTTTTTTCCAGTATTTGTTTTTTTTAGTTTGAAGTTTATTGAAGAAAATAGAGACATTACATGAAAGAATATGCAATAAAATACATACGTTGCATTGGAAGTCAATTATAACCATAATATGAAGAAAAAGAGAGGAGAAGAAGGGATGGGGGGAGAAGGAAAGGGGAAGAGAAGAGAAAGAGGGGGAAATGAAGAAAAAAGGGGGGTCAAAATATTACCCAGATTACAAGTCTAGCAAGTCTAGTAAAGGTATCTTTTGGAACAATAAATTGAATATGAACATCCAGGTTGTAATAAACACAATAAGGAAAAAGGAGTTATAATGGAAAGCATATATTAAAACATATAAAAGCATAGGCAAAATTAGAGGTCGTGGAGGTTTCCTAACCTCCTCTGAGGTGAGTAAAGAAGTGGATGCTAAAGCTGAGGAGGATAAGTAGGATGATAAAGGAAGCCACAAAAGATCTCTCTTAATACCTAAAGAAATAGGGGAAACATTACTGGTGTCTAATCTGTGGTGGAAACAGACAACATTCCACCAGGCCTTAAAGGTGAGTTTCTCAGCTTGCTTCCAATTAGAAGTAATTGGGTGTAGGGCTATTGCGATAAGCAAATCTAGTAGTGTGGAAGTGGAGGAAGGGATCGGCCATAAGGGTGAATGGGAGCCTAGGAAAATGTTAGAAATGGAAAAAGGAATTTGGGTGTGAAAGATTTTATTAAACAAACAACATATGTTTTAAATCTGCTGAGGGATGTTTGCATGACCAGCAATGGGAGGAAAGGTCAGAAGAGAAGGAGGCTAGTTTGATCGGAGTGAAGAGAAGGCTTTTGTATAAGAAGTATAAAGTTTGAGAAGTACTGGCTGTTCTGGACGTCTTATGAATCTTTAACCATAGTTTATCCCAAAAGGGAGTACTCCAACAATCCGCGAGATCTTTTTCCCAGGCCAATTCACATTTACTTTTGGGTCTATTCGAAGAGAAAAATAAATGACGATAAATTGATGAGGCGGAAGTAGAGGAAGATGGTAAAGGGAAGAGTGTTGCACATTTGTTAGGAATAGTGGGACTAGAAGGAAAGGAGAGAAGGTATTGCTGGAGGGAGGTAAGGAGTAAATCATACTGAGATCTACAGGAGGAAGGTAGAGAGAAGGACGATTGAAGATCTAGAAAAGAACGTGGAAGATTATTAGATACCAATTGAGAAATCCATAGTAACCCTTTGGATCTCCATACTTTCCAGTAAAAGGTTCTACCTTTAATGCGTAATAAATGATTATTCCAAATGGGTTGAAGGTCCAGCGATGAGGAAGCAGGGAAGGAGGATGTAAGAAGAGGCATTAGTATATTACGAGTATGAGAAATAACTTGAGGACGAAAGGAAGAAATGGTTTTAGTAAAAGCAAGAGATTCATCAAAATGGAAAGGGGCTATGAAATATTTTTCAATTTCCAACCAAAGAGGAGGGTGAGAATCTTGATCCTGGTCAGAAGAAGAAATCCAACGAGAGGCTTGACGAAGTGAAAAAGCAAGATGATAGGATTTGAAATCAGGAAATTTAAGACCACCAGAAATGTTATTGGCTTTAAGAGCAGCAAGAGAAATACGTGGAGATTTATTTTTCCAAAGAAATTTGTTTAAAATGGAGTCAATCTTTTTAAAATAAAAATTAGGAATATGAACTGGAATCACGGATAAGAGATAAAGGATGAGTGGAGAGAGCATCATCTTGATGGAGTCTAAGTGTCCCCGCCAGGAGAGAAAGTGTCAATGCCAACGGTCAATGGAAGAAGATAACGTTTTGGAAAGAGCATCAAAATTTTCATTGTGTGTCAGGGATGGAAGAATAGAACCATAAGCCTAAGTATTTAATCTTAGTAGTTTTCCAAGAAAAACCAGTTGAGATAAAATCTTGTTTTAGGCAAAGAACATTTAAGGGAAGAACCTCACATTTGTCTGAATTCAGACGATAACCAGAGAGCTGGGAAAAAGTGTCAACTTGGGATAGGAAAGCCGGAAGAGAAGTAGAGGGGTTGGAACAGTAAAGGATATCATCAGCGTATACCGACAATTTGACTTGTTAAGTACCAAGTTTGAAACCGGAAATTCTATCATCGAGTCTTAATTTTCGTTAAGAAGGGTTCTGAGGCAAGTATAAATAAAAGAGGGGAGAGGGGGCAGCCTTGGCGAACGCCTCTAAACAGAGAAAAGGAAGACAAAGTTTCCCATTGACAAATATAGAGGCTTTCGGATCTGAATATAATAATGAATTGAGAGAAATCAATTTGGGAGGAAAACCAATCCATTTAAGAGCTTGAAACGTAAAGTCCCACCCAATTCTATCGAAAGCTTTCTCAGCATCTAATGCTATAGCAGCAATGGGATGATCAAGGGAAGAGGCTTTACTGAGAATATAAAAAAAGACTCTGGAATTATCTGAAGACAGACGACCTTTAAAAAAGCCAGATTGTTCCGGTCCAATAACATATGGTAGAATGGGGTCAATACGAAGAGCAAGGATCTTAGCAAAAATCTTATAATCAAAATTGACCAAGGAAATTGGGCGGTAATTTTTACATAAAGAAGGGTCCTTATTTTCTTTGGGGATTAAACAAATCACTGCTTCTTGAAAAGAACCAGAAGAAGAGTTACATTGTATAAAGTATTGATAGAGCGATAGAAGATCGTCTTCGTGGTAGGATGACCATCCAACACTCGATCCTCCAACGGGGAAGCCTCCGGGAGCGTCGTTTCCCGGGGAATACTAGCAAGCAACGCATGCCTGATCTGGAGGTAACAAAACTTCTCACTCCCTTGCAATTGATATCGTTCCTGCAAAATTTCAAACGGGAGGATACCATCCCTACCCCAGAGATCTCCTACCCGGGAAATCCCTATGAGGTCCCATTTGTCAAAGCCCTTGGACTTCCATAAGCTGCCCAGGCGTTCAGAATTCCAAAGAGGTGTAGCCAGTGTGATCTTCCCCTCCCATTTAAGGGAGCGGTTCGCCTCGTGCCAGACCTGAACAGCGACCGCCGCTGGCCCCACCAGGGGAAAACGTCCACGCCTCGCGTACAGTGCCCTAGTAAATTCTCCCCCAGGAACCTGACCGCGGTCCATGACATATCCGGGATCCAACGGCGAGCCATAAATGGCCTGATTAACCGCCACCAATTGTGGCGCACAATAATATTTACGGATATTAGGCAGGCCGATCCCCCCGTCATACCACGGCAGCGTCAATTTCGCAAACGCAATTGTGGGCCTACCGTCCCAAAGAAGCTGTCTCTGGAGAGACTCAACCTTTCTGAAATACGACGGAGGAACCGGGTCCATGGAGTTCTGGAGCGCGTATAGGAAACGAGGAAGAGCCATCATTTTGAACAGAACGGCACGACCAAGAAAAGAGAGCGGAAGCGATTTCCAACGAGCCACATCGCGTCTAAGTCGGACCAGGGGCGGCAACAGGTTATTGGAGTATCTGCTCTGAGGGTCCAAGGATATAAAAATACCAAGATATTTGAATCCCTCCGTTTCCAGTTTAACCGGGCAACTCGGAGGAACCTCCGGGGGATCGCCACTCAAAACAAAAAGGACCGACTTCTTCCAGTTAATGGCGAAGCCTGAGTATCTTCCAAACACCCCCAGAACGTCTAAAAATGCAATAAGCGAAGTCCGAGGAGAGGTCGGATACAACAAAATATCATCCGCCTAAAGCGATATCTTGTCCTCCCAGTCGAGTGTCCATCTGAGCCCCCTAATTGACCTGTCCCAACGAACCCAAGCCGCAAGCGGCTCGAGCGCCAACGCAAATAACAACGGGGAAAGAGGACATCCCTGTCTGGTGCCCCTCCCCAAAGCAAAGTCAGCCGATCTATGGTTATTGACAACTACTAGGGCCAGCGGACAGGAGTATAAAAGGCGGACCCAAGAAACAAACTCCGAGCCTATGCCCATCTTGCCCAGAACGGCAAAAAGATAGGGCCATTCCACTCTGTCAAATGCCAGGGTGGCATCCAAAGATAGCAAAATCGTTGGCTCGTGTATTTGTGATGCCCCTCCAAGAACCCCATGCAGCCTGCGCAAATTAAGAGACGTATTCCGGCGGGGCATAAAACCCGACTGATCCGGGTGAACCAGTGTCGTAATGACCTTTACCAGGCGAGTCGCCAACAGTTTTGCCAAGACTTTTGGTTCGGCATTTAACAAGGAGATCGGTGGTAGGAGGAACACTCGGTCTTCGGCTTACCTTCCTTATGCAAGACTATGATGTTTGCAACCCGCTGATCATACGGAACCAGACCCATCTCCCTACTCTCTACAAACATGTCCCTGACGAAAGGAGCCATATTATCAGCGTTTACTTTGTAGAGCTCAACAGGGAGCCCATTAGGGCCAGATGCCTTACCAGAACGAACCCCTCTAATCGCCTGCGCCACTTCATCATTTGTAAGGGGAGAGTCAAGGAATTCCCTGTCCTCATCCGAAAGAGTGGGCATACACCTTCTTATAATAGCCAGCAAACGCATCAACAATCTCCTGCGGGTTCGTAATTTTATCTGATCCAGCGGGCTGCAGCACCGGAACCAACCGCGACGCCCACTCCCCTCTGTCCAACCAGGCAATCAGTTTCCCGGCCTTGTCCCCGTGTTCGTACACCCTACTCTGGGTTTCTGCCAGTTGTGACTTTGCGTTATCCCGGGCCAGGCTCCGGTACTCGTCCATAAGGAGGCTCAGACGATGCAGCCCCTCCGGCGTGGAAGCATGCGACACCTCCCGTTCTAGCGCAAACAACTCTGATTCCACCCTGTCAATCTCAGCACGCTCCTCCTTCTTCTTACCGGAAATATACGATAGCAGCTCCCCTCTAAGGACAGTTTTATATGCTTCACATAGGGAACACTTGGAGTCCACAGAGTCTACGTTCTCTCGAAAATATCTGTCAGCCACACGTACAATCTCCTTTATTGCCACTGGGTCACAGAACCTCCAAGCGCTGATAGGTGCAACCCGGGCCACATCACGCCAGCCAAGGTCTAAACTGATCCAAATAGGTGAGTGATCCGATACTCCCCTAGCCAAGTGCTGCACCTCCCGGAGCCACGCAGCCTGAGCCGCAGGCACCAGTACGTAATCTATCCTGGAAAGGGACTTGTGTGCCGCTGAGACGTGCGTGTATTGAGAATCACCGGGGTTCCTAAGCCTCCACCCATCAACCAGACCAGCAGTGTCCACAAAATCAGCCAACCACCCCTGGGACGGCAACAACTCGTGAGCCGGGCATCTATCAACAAACCCATCCATAACTGCATTGAAGTCACCACCAAAAATCAACACCCCAACAGGCAACGTCAAAAGATCTTACACAGGTCGTGAAATGTATCAGTCTGAAGGGCCGGAGGGACATAAACAGACAGAAAAGTTACAATTCTCCCCTCCCACAAGCCCGAAATGCCATCATATCTACCCTTATTATCAGTCCATGTGGCCTGTATGGCCAGCGGGAAGGAGGTTTTAATCGAAATTCCGACCCCTCTCGACCCAGTCGTAAAACCAGCATGTGCAACCAACTTATAGCCCCCTCTGTGGAGAGCCATGCACCTCTTACCCATAAGGTGAGTTTCCTGCAATAACACCACATCTGGGGAGTGTCTCCGAGATCAATTGGCCAACCATACCCCTCTTAATCTTGTCCCCCAATCCATTCACATTCCAACTCAATGCGGAGATCCCCACCACCCCTTTAACGGAGGACATACCCATTCCAAGAAAGAACAGGATAGCATGTTGACACCCTGTGTAAAAAAAAATTACATACAATAAAACAAAATACAATGAAATGCAAATCCACCCAGAACCCTCCCCCTCCAACCCCCCTGCCTGCACCCCTGCATACGGCTTTCGCCCATCTCCAACTAGCAGTGTGCCTGTCGCCCCCAACTAACCTACAAAAATCTAAAAGTAGAACACACATGAGGGCCTACAAATCGACCCACCATCCCCCCCCACCCCGACTCCTTACGGAGCCCCCTGCACCCTAAAATCCTCAACAACATCATGCAGACAATTGTGCAGGAAGTCCAAATTCGAACCCTGCCAAGACTCCCCCCTGGGACAACTGTCCGAAGCCCCCTGCTGAACTCATGCTACACCAAGTCATTGTTCCTCAGCTTCATCCTGATCGCAGAATTCCTTGTCCGGCCGTTGCACACTATCCAACCAGTCCGCGGCCACATCAGGATTATCGAAGAACCATGCCTTCCCATCAAGTTCCACTCGAAGACGGGCAGGAAACATCATGGCGTACCTCATGCCTTTGTCTCTCAGTTTCTTCTTGATCGAGACGAACCTCTGCCTCTGTTTCTGCACCGCCTGAGTAAAATCCAGAAAAGAACAGGATCGTCGCATTCTCGAATTCCAAAGGATCAGCCGCACGAGCCGCCTGCAGGATAGTATCTCTGTCTCGAAAATTAAGGACTCGGGCAATGATCGGTCTGGGATTCGCCCCAACACGGGGCTTGCCGCCCAGCACCCTATGGGCCGGCTCCACCGTGAAAAACGTACTGAGGCCCTTTGGTTTGAGGTGGTTAAGGAAAAGGTTCTCCACAAAAAGATCCATGGCCTGCCCTTCCGCCTTCTCCGGGACACCCAGGATGGGTACATTGTTGCGTCAGGCCCGCCCTTTGTATTCATCCAACCGCCGTTCGGTACTATCCCTAGAAGTCCGAAGATCACGTACCTCCTGCTGCAGCTGGCTCACATTGTCTATAAGACTCGCTGTTTTCACCTCTAGCGATTTAACCTTCTCATTCGCCTTCGAGAGGTCTGCCCTGATCAGCCCCATTTCCAACGACACGGTGTCCAGCTTGGTATCCAGAGTCTCCCTCTTCTGGCCCAGGGACGTCCAGACCCCATTGATTGCCGCCATGAGATCTGTTAAGGTTGGTTCTTCCGCAGCGGGGCGATCGTCGGCGCCGCCTCCCGGTCCCTTCTTAGACTCCTGAGGAGACCCCTTAGGCAAGGTATATCTATCCAGCTTGTTAGACTGCACCTGCCTGCTTCCCCTGCCGGTCTTAGGCAGCTGTTTATCCGAGGCCGTCTTTGTTGCCATCTCGTCGCACTCCAGGCGACCACCGTCAAGGTCTGGAATGAAGCCCGGTGGGCACCCAACCGATCAGTGCATAAACCGCCACTCCAACAGAGGCCCGGCCCAATCCAATGTCCCAGGTTCAGTGGCACAGCAGCCGATACCCTCGGGGCGAACGTCCACCAGGACCACTTACATCGCAATCAGCCCCTCCAGAAGATCCAGGCGGAGGCCCTCCGGGGACGCAGGACTGCCTCAGTGCAGTCTCTAACACCTGCAGCACTCCGCTACAGCCTCGGAGACCCGGCATCCTCGCAAACGCCCTCCGGGGTCCAACGGGCACCTCCACCAGCCCGCGAGTCACCCCCGGGACCACCAGCACGCAGGATGGGACCGATCATCCCCCGCCTCCACCACCTTTGAAACCGGCGTTACCGCCTCAGCCGAGACGTCTGCAGGGCACCCCCTGGCAGGCCTCAGTAGCCCCAAATCCGGCCCCAGCAGCCACCACAGGGGTCGAAAGCAACACCAGACCGTTGCCACAGGCGTGCTGGGGGGCCACTACACAGCTGGAATGTAGTTCATGGGACCCTCCTCCACCAGGGGGGCCCAGAGAGGCAGGCGAGGCAGCAAGAGGGCAGAAGCCAGCAACCCCCGCGACCGCTGATCGGTCCGGCACTAGGCCGTCCCGGCGGCCGATGTTGATCAACTCCGGCCGGGGGGGCGCTGATAATCGAGGCCCCGGCTTCCAGCTGCCACAGGCCGCGATCTTGCGGGCAGCGCAGCGCGGTTGCCGGGGCACCAGGAGAGACCGGGGAAGCCTCCGCGGGCACCGCTTAAATTCCCCCGCCTGAATCACGGGCTGGGGGACAGGATTAACGGCAGGATCGTGAGCCGGTGGAGCGGGGCCGGCCAGAGCCGATCTTCAGGTGGCCATTTTGGTCGCCGGCTCAGCTCCTCCCCTCCAAAGTCTTTTTCGGGAGCGGTCCCGAAAGCTCTTGGAGGCCCGGCGGTCGGCTCCGCTCACTACTGGGCACGCAGAGCCCCCCCACACCTCTTTGCACTCAAAGTCTTTGAAGTCTTTGGGTAAGTCGAAGCACAAGAAGAAGGCGAAGACGCACCGGGGCTCTTAGCCTTCTTCCCGTTGGTCGGCTGACGTGACGCTGGACCCGGAGCGTCGTCTCTCTAAGGCTCTAGCTTCGATGCCTCCCTCAGGCATGAGGCTGCGCCTCCCCCCACTTCCGGGAGCCGATGCATCCCCTGTCGCACTTCGTAAGGTCTACGATGCCGTCCAACTCGTCTTTGGGCAGCCTGACTCCGCTGGCCCGCCTTTGGGCCACCCATAGCCAGTCGGGGGTCCTGGGCCTTTGATGCCGGCAGTTCCAGCCCCTGCGGCAGAGGGCCACCATGGATCCAGGCCTGGATCCGGATCGAAGCCAGTCGATCTTACTCGACCTTCCCCGGCGACGATGACGCACCGGCTGCCGACCCTGCTCCCGATCGATGCTGTCCCCATCCTCACCTCTGAGAAGAACCCAGAGCCGGACCGACGCCAGAGGGTACTTTTGTTCCATATTCATCCCTGGTGTTCCCTATCACATTGAAGGTGGTGTTGGGGACATATTAGGGGTCTCTGGACCCTTGGGCGGACCTGTTAGAAGAACTGGACTGGAGAGAGGAACTGGGCAGCGCCAGTGGTCTTGATACTTCCCCAGAGCTTGGCATGCGTTCTCCTCCTACCGTGGCTACGGAGGAAGGAGCGTCTTATGTTATGGTGGTGCGAAGGGCGGCTGAGGTCTTGAGCCTCGAGCTCCCTTCTTTGGTGGTCAGGACTAACGTCCTGCCAGAGGTGCTTCAACATGCAGCCTCTTCTTCGGAACCCCTCCTGCCCTTCAATGAAGCCCTCACTGCCATCCTTCTGGGCACCTGGTCCAGGCCCAGCACAGGGGCTGCTGTGGAACGGTTGACTGCCCGCCGCCACCACCTGCCCCTGCGACCCAGTTTTCCTCACCCAACACCCTTCCATTCACAGCTTGGTGGTCCAAGCCTCTTCTTCAAAGGGAGCATTCCCTTCTGCTCCTCCAGATAGGCAATCCAAGACACTAGATCACCTTGGGAAGCGTATGTTCTTCACCAGCTTGGCGCTGCAGTCCGTGACTACTGCGTGCCTCTTAGGACGATACTCCCATACCATCTGGGATACGTTCATGCAGGTGCTGCCTCAGTGCCCAGAGGAAACACTGGCATTCTTTCCCAGGCAGTGGCGGATGTGAGAGATGTAGCCAAATTCATGATACAATGTGGACTGGATACCACTGACTCACTAGACAGAACGATTGCCATGTCGATAACCCTTAAACACTACCCCTGGTTGAGGACATCTGGTTTTTCGGGGATGTGGACATGGCTTCGATGGCTGTCGCCTTTTAGGCGACAAGGCAGACATGGTGCTTTAAAAGATTTACGGGCTACGGCCAGATCTTTAGGCCTCACTGCATCTTCCCGTCCACCTCAGTCTGCTTTTCGCCCTTTGTGCCTACCGAAGGGGCGCCCGACCACATCGAGCCCATTCTAGCCACCGGTTCACGCAAGCTGCCCAGCCTATGCGTAGCCACGGGTGTGGGACCCAGCGGCCTTGCGGGTCTGGGAACTAGCAGACGTGGCAGTGCACCAGATCCCCCCCTGCCGCAGGCTACAAACCCTCCTAATATGATATTTCAGGTCCATCAACGGCCAGTGGGCGGCAGGATTCGCCATCACCTCCCCCACTGGCACTCCATCACGTCAGACAGGTGGGTTTTGCAAATAGTCAGAAAGGGCTACTCCCTCCCCTTCGGGACTACCCCTCTCTCCATGTCACTGTCATTCGACCGCATGTCGGAGGATCATTTGGCGCTTTTCCACCAGGAAGTCTCTGCTCTTTTGGCCAAGGGAGCAGTAGAGAGGGTACCAATGCCAGAAGTAGGTTGTGGTTGCTACTCCCGCTACTTTCTGGTGCCCAAGAAGGACCCCCCTTGCCTGGACTTATTAGTCCCTCCCACTACTACATCACCAGGCTGGGCAGACATTCCAACAAGAAAGGAGGAGGCATTGCCTGCATCTACCGACCCTCCCTGCTTGTCGCAGAACTCTTGGCGGACTCCACTGACTCCTGCGAATACCTCGCATTCTCCATTTGCAGCAACTCATTACACCTTTGTAACTTGCACATTTTTTACCACCCTCCAGGTTCTAACGACTCTTTCACTGATCACCTCTTGGAAATCATCACAACTAAGATTTCCTCCAATGCCACAGATATTTTCCTGGGTGATTTCAACCTGCACTGGAATGACACCAAAGATCCTTACGTCAATGCCATCAAAGACCTCCTAACTGACCAAGTCCTAGCTCATGCCTGCTCTCTACCAACCCACTCTAAAGGGGCCATCCTTGACTGGATCATCTCTAAGGAATCCCCAGTCAAGCTTATCTCCATAGACCCATGTGACTGGTCTGACCATCACTCCATCTCTTTCACTTTAACCGGGACCCGCAAGACAAAGACGTTGCGACCGGTAATTCCCAAACACTGGACCAGAGACACCAAGAACCTTGACCTTATGAAACTAGAAATCAACATGGAGAGACGATCCCTAAGGCAATCGGAAAGAATGTGGAGACAACACCCCTCGGCAACACATCTAAAACTTCTCCGCCAGGCGAGAAACGCCTACAACAAGCACATTCTCAATTCCAAAAAAGAATACTTCAGATCGGAATTGGGGAAAGCCAAGAATAGACCACGCAAGCTCTTTGAACTGGTCAAACTCCAATCTGATAAACTGGCTAAAACACCGAAAGAATTCCCAAAATCCCTAATATCAGAGAAATTCTCCTCTTTCTTTGCTGATAAAACCACAGCATTAGGAATTGAACTCAGTTCCACCACTTACTCTTATCCCCTTCCTGACCTGCCCTTTATTCTGCAACACCCCCTCTGGCCCCACCTAAAAAGCAAGCCCGCTGGACTGACTTCGAATTCTATAACGAAGATTCCATCTCCAAAATCCTTTCTACCTTAAACCCAAATAACCACTTTAATGACCCGCTACCCTCAAATTGCTTCGCTGCCGCCTCCCAATCCATCATTCCCTGTTGGACTGCAATAATCAATGCCTTGCTCCAGCAGGGCTCGATTCCGGACCCTTTGAAAGCCAAGTCCTCCCTATTCCGAAAAAAACATCCCTGGATCCAGCCTCCCCTGACAATTTCAGACCTATCTCCAATATCCCGCTGTTAGCCAGAGTATTGGAGAAGTGTGTACAACAGCAACTAAGTCAGCACATCAACAACTTCCACCTACTTGATGACTTCCAATCAGGATTCAGACCAGCGACTTTCAATCAGGATTCAGACCAGGGCACAGCACTGAAACTACTATGCTCCACATCGTGGACGCTGCCCTCCAAGCCCTAGACCAAGGCAACACCTGCCTTCTAATCCTCCTTGATCTATCCTCCGCCTTCGACACAGTAAACCATGAAAAACTACTTGAAGGTCTCAAACTCAGGATGGGTCTGGATGGCGTGGTCCTAGAATGGTTCAGGTCCTTCCTCCACAACCGCTCTCAGAGATTCCTGATCAACGGCAATCTATATGCACCCTCCCCGGTCACGATTGGAGTCCCCCAAGGTTGAACCCTGTCCCTTACCCACTTTAATCTTTACTTAGTGCCATTCACCGAAGTTCTTCGTACCGCCAACATCTCCTACCATATGTATTCGGACGATACCCAAATTTACATCAATATCTCTTCGCTCGAGGAGATCCTCTCCCTGAATGAGACCCTGAAACTGATTGTCCAATGGCTTGCCAATAACCAACTCAAACTTAACGAAAAGAAAACTGAATTTCTCCTAATCTCCCCTTCAAAAGCCAATCCGGAGATTCAGATGTGGATCAAGTCCATCACAGCCCTGAACTGCCCGCCTACTGTTGTGGACTCTGCCAAATCCCTGGGCATAATCCTAGACTGTAACCTGAACATGCAAGATCACATTAACTCGATGGCTAAGGCTGCCAGATTCCACCTGAGCTACCTTTGGAAGCTGAAACCTTTCATAGTTGCTCTGGACTTAAAAATGGCAGTTCACTTTTTTTGGGGGGCGTGGCTAACCACCAGCCAAGATGGCCGCACTCTGAGAGAGCTCTGTGACTGACGAGCCCTCCTCTCGAAATCCGTCTACTCATCCGTACCTTCAGCAGCTGCTACACGGCAGGATTATAAGCCCCTTGTCCTCAGGTGCAATCGGCTTCAACCGGCATCAATATCCGAAGTTCCCCGGAGCCGTTGCGTCGTGTTGAGGCCTGCGGCCTGTTCTGGCGCCAAGAACCGGGGCCTTGTGTGGAGACCAGACCCGAAGTGCCCCGCGCGTGGCGACACCTGCCGCGCCCTGCTTGTACTCCAAACCGAGACCAGACGAGCTCCCGCCCAACCTACGGGACCTGCCAACGTCTCGAGCGGAGCCTGTCCCCCACCCCGGCTCCGGGAATCGATTGGGCTGCAGGCCGGTGTCGTTGCCGGCATGGCCGGAGGCGGAACGGACTGAGGAGCGGAGGGGACTCAGCGCGCCCCGGCGCCACAACGCGACGGCCCCACTGCCTTGCCACGGTAAGCTCACGCCGACAGCTCCCGCCCCGGCGGCACACTGAGGGTGAAGCGGCTCGCGCAGCCTGCCATTGCCCACGCATCTCGCGGGCCGCTTGCCGAGACACCCCGAAGGTAGGCAGAACTACGAGGGCAAAAGCAGGAGAGTGCCCAAATACAACGAAGCCAGCCCACACCGGCAGATCGATCTCCGGATCCCACTGGCCGTGACGGGGCAGGGGACTGATTTCAAAGCATCCGAATTGGTCCTAGCTCACCCCAGGTGTTTACGGTCACCGCCACACAGGCCTAGTCGGGGGACAGAGGCTGCAAACAGACGGGGCTGCGACGAGACCGCGCACCACGGCAAAAAACGCACCAGCTCGCCTCCCACCAGAAACACTTAAAGGCGAAATCCGCTGCACACTCCAAGCACCTTCTTGCGCAACACAAACGGCGTCGGCGGCGATGAGTGGCAGGAGGACGAGGGGCCAGCAGGCCTCAAAATTGGAAAGTACGCCTATAATAGAGACCCACCGGATGCTGCGAAGGGAGACTCCACTCGGACGCCACCCCACCCCGGGGGAGAAGTGAACAACCCAGACAGAATCACTCTCCACTACGTCATGGCGACCCTAAAGACAATGCAATCCTCAATGGGCACAATCTCAACAGACGTCTCCCTAATTCGAGCAGACCTCGCAAAAATGTCTGACCGCCTGGTGACGGTTGAGAAGACAACTGCTGACCTCGTGGGAGACACGTCGGCTTTAAAGTGTAAAGTCAAACGGTTGGAAGAAGACAATCTCATGCTAAAAACAAAACTGGATGACCAGGAAGGACTCTCGAGGCGAAATAATGTACGCCTGATTGGCGTTCCAGAATCAGAACGCTGGCCAGCCCTGGACCTCTACGTTGAGGACCTTGTAACTAAGCAGCTCCAACCCAAAGGACTGTCGAAGTATTTCTCGGTAGAACGTGCCCATGGAGTTCCTGGAGGACAGCCCAAGCCTGGGGCGCCGCCTCGGCCTATCCTGGCACGAATTTTTAACTTCAGAGACCGGGACGTAATTTTACAGGCAGCGCGCACTCGACCTCCCATCCAAATTGACAACTTAGAGATCCACTTCTACCCGGATTACACAGCGGCAGTGGCTCAACAACGCCGGAGCTTCACGGAGGTAAAGAAAGAACTGCGTGCTCGGAGCTAAAATACTCGATGATTTTCCCGGCAAAGCTGCGTGTAGAGTCCGAAGGGAAAACGTGGTTCTTCGATACGCCACAAGTGACTCAGGTGTGGTTGGAGGGATGGAGACCGGCGAGAGATCCGAAGAACCGAAATCCGCAACGCAACTATGGAGAAAGAAGCCCTCAACCTAACAACGACACAGAATGAACAGGGATAGTCGCACTACGATCTCCGTCTTGGTCACCAAAATCTCTCAACCTTTGATTTTCAAACCAGGCATCAATCCACTCATCAACACGATGGAGGTTGCCGGACATGCAGAGAGAGGGAGAGGCGGTGGGCCACTTACGAAGGGCCAACTATGGTGAGACTATGGTTTAACACGGCAAGACCCATACAGGTAGGACTAAACGGTTAAGACTAGCACTGCACGAGTATCTACAGAGGGGGTGGGAACGGCAACGGACACAGAAGTCTCACCCCCACGAACAATTTTCATGTGTTGGGACTGTAAGCACTCTGCTCAGTTGGGGAGGTGGAAGGTTCATTGTCCGCCGGGCAGGGAGGCAGGGAGGGGGGTAGGGATTCTTTACGTTTTAACCTTGTTTAGTTTCTGTTTTAATTGTATCGTTCCAAATGGTTGGCTCCTTGCAGACATACGCAACACAGGCACCGTTTCTTCTTCACGCACTTAGGCAAGACGGCCAGGCCGGAGCGACCATCTGGGAGCGTCCGGTCACGATCTCCTCGACATGACACCCACATCACAGGCACACAGCTAGACACACGGGAGCACGTTCTACATTCCCGCACACCTCGGACCTCGGTCCGCATCCTAAATCGGATGACACTGATGCACTTGCTTACCGATGATCATGGCTAATCATGATGTCTCTACACCAGCCCCCCAATCACAACCACTAGTCGCCCCCACGCTAACAATAATATCGTGGAATGTCAATGGCCAAGGCCATAAAATTAAGCGAGGCCTAGTCCTCCAATATCTCAAGAGAAAGGCACCCACATTAGCCCTGCTGCCGGAAACACATTTGGTGGGGACTACCTCCAAGGCTCTTAATCGCTGGGGCTTCAAGATGGTCACACACGCTAAATTCTCGGCGGGTTCCCGTGGGGTTGGAATCCTGGCCCAAAAACACGCTCCACTCCTCATCAAACGCACATGGGCTGATGACCAAGGGCGATTTGCGGCGGTACATTGTCAATGGGAGGGACGGCCATATAATATTCTCTCAGTATACATCCCCCCTACGCTACACCAAGGGGCATTCCAAGACCTGGGTAAATTACTGCTTGAACTCCCAGAAGGCGAACTAATCATTGGAGGAGACTTCAATGCAGTATTAAATGCAAAGATTGATCGCCAGCCTCCTCGTGAAACCACTAGATCTAACCAAATGTTTAAAGACTTCCTAGAAGCAATTGGATTGGTGGATATGTGGAGACTTAAACATCCCCATGACCGTCACTACACGTTTCACTCCGGGCCCATAATAGTCTCTCTAGAATAGACTACATGCTAACCTTGGCGATCCCCCCGGAAAAGATCACAGCCCTAGAGCTCCTCCCAAGAGGGATATCAGACCACTCCCCAGTGCACCTCACCTACACGACACAACCCACCAGACGACAAAGATTTATCCCGGCTATCTTAAGAACAGAGCTATTTTGAAAGCACTGAAAACCTCTACCACGCATTACTTTGAAGAAAACCCAGACTCTGTAGATTCGCCCTCGGTTCTGTGGGAGGCATTCAAAGTTGTACTCAGAGGACAGGCTATCTCTACCATTTCCAGGCACAAAAAAGAACAGCGTGCGGCTGTCGAAGCACTAGAAACAGCAGTTCAAACAGCAGAATTGGCCCATGCCTCAGATAACTAAGAAGACACAGCACACACCTTAACATTGGTGTCACAAGAATACAAGGCATACGTAGAGGACATAACCAAGACAAAACTGACTGACACACTGCATAGGGTCTATGAGTTGGGTGACAAGACTGGGAGGATGCTCGCATGGATTGAACGTAAGGAAAGGGCCAATAGATGGATTGCCACATTAGAGCGCTCAGATGGTACACACACGACTGCTCCCCCGCAAATTGTAGAAGAACTGGCCACATATTATGAGACGGTATACACTGCACGGGGTGGGAGGACGGAGGAAGACTGCTCGCATTACCTGCAGGACATACTGCTATCACAGGAGGATGCACAGACATTTGAGGCCGACTTCACAGGGGAAGAACTGGGGAAGGCAATAGCAGCACTACATACTGGGAAAGCGATGGGGCCGAACGGCCTACTCGTTGAACTCTACGGCGCATTAATGGAGTCCTACATCGTGTTCCCATGTTACGGGAAGACGCGGCCATCCTCTCTCTTGACGCAACGATGGCCTTCGACCTGGTCGAATGGCCATTCCTATTCGCGGTCCTAAGAAAGATGGGCTTCGGCCCTAAATTTTGCAGTTGGGTTAAACTTCTCTACACCGAGCCGACGGCGCAGGTAGTAGCCAATGGCCACACTTCCCGCACATTCACACTGGGACGCGGAACGAGGCAGGGATGCCCTCTATCCCCGCTACTCTTCGCTCTTATACTTGAACCCCTGGCGATGCAGGTGCGAGTAGACCCCATAATTAGAGGGATCACATGGGGGACTGGATGGGAGGATCACATCTCCCTCTGCGCGGACGATGTATTGGTTTATTTGATGTCCACCACCCAGTCCTTGACAGCTTTGATGGACCTACTCAGGGCCTACGGCGTCGGGTTACTCCATTAATTGGACCATATCACTTCTTTATGTCCTACGAGGCCATACACCGACGTTGCCCCCAGACTGCACCCTACAGGCGGTCACCAGGGGATTCAAATACCTGGGAATCTGTCACGCCACAGGAATCCTTATTCATGGAAGAAAACTTAACGAAACCTCTGCAAAGGCTAAAATCCGACGTCACACACTGGCGCTTTTTACCGCTTACACTGCTGGGGAGGGCCGCATTATTTAAGATGCTATCACTCCCTAGATTTCTTTACGCGTTGCAAAACACACCCTTTCCGGTCCCTCTCGCCTATTTTAAATCCATAGACGCAGAAATCTCGGCACTCCTATGGGATGGAAAGCCAGCCCGTATAGCGCACTCCAAATTAATCCGATCCTGGTATGACGGTGGGATCGCCCTACCCAGTGTTAAATTGTATTACTGGGCAGCACAACTAATAGCGGTTAATCAATGGTTACACGCCCCACAACTGGACCCAGCCTTCCGCCTTGACCGAACGGTGCTACCACCTGACCAACTCATGCGGGCACTATACACGAACAAACGACGCCACACCTTTACAGGCCCAACAGCCCACACGATCAAGATCTGGCACGCAGCACAGAGAGCACTGGGATGGGAGGGAGTGTTCACGCTCGCCACGCCACTTTGGGATACGCGGCGTTTGGGTACCCAAGCAAACACAAAGGGCTTCCGGCAGTGGGACTTAATTGGTATCTCCAAAATCGGAGACTTATGGAAAAGAGGTGAAGTTATCACTTTCCCAGCCCTCCAAGAAAAATACGGGATGGCAGACACCGAACAATATCGCTATGCACAAATCAAGCATGCGCTACAGGGGGCAATTCCAACAGGCACACAACTGGCTGAATCCTCCCCTCTGGAGGATAGACTCCTTACTGAATGCCTAGACAAAAAAGCGATCTCCCTCACATATCGCAAACTTATCAATAACATGCCCGACCCCACGGCTGTCCTCCGGAGCAAATGGGAAATAGAACTAGGGGACATAGAGGATGAGGATTCGCTATACGCTCTAGCATCTGCTAGGGAGGCCTCCATCCCATCACGACTCAAGCTAGTGCAATTGAAAATATTACACAGAATATACTACTCCCGCACACTCCTACACCGGCTGGGCCGCATCCCGGAACCTATCTGCCTGCGAGGGTGTGGTCTCCCGGGCACATTCTTTCACATAATATGGGACTGTCCCAGGATCCAATCATACTGGGGCCGAATACTCTCTGAAATATCAGAAGCAAGTGGTGTGGAATTACTAAGAGAACCTAGATGTTGATTATTAAATATTTGGTCGCCCACTGACATGAATCGAGGAATGCAGACATGGGCAACATTGGGTCTAGCCCTTGCTAAACGGAACATTGCCAGGAAGTGGGGCTCTGGTGTGGCACCCACATGCACACAGTGGGGAAGAGATATGGACGCAGCTATGCTGGCAGAAAAGGCGGTGTATGTTCATCGAGGATGCCCCAAAAAATGGACTAGGATATGGGGGAAATGGAACAAATACAGGGGGCAGCTGTGCGACTCACCACAGGAACTGTCTGATCTTGAAAGTAGTCCATGAAGGAGATACCCTGAACTGCTAATGATACGATGACCCAGGGGTATTTTTGCCGGAGGGAGGGATAGAGACCCTATATAACTCTTGCCCGGTACGAGGGGGGATAACAAATGTCAATGATGCGAAGATATCACTCTTCTCAGAGGTTGAATTTCAGGAGCACCCATGGCCCGATATGTTGTAGAAATTCTAGCTTTGAACAGAAAAGTAAGGAAATCTGCATGATGTATGAAACAGAACTGTATGTTGCAAAGAATATATGTCTGTATCCTATAATTAAACCGAAAATGTCAAGTGTTATGTGTAACATGTAAAAGCCAATAAAATATGTTTAAAAAAAAAAGAAGGAAAAAAATGGCAGTTCAAGCACTAGTCATCTCTAGACTGGAATATGGTTGTTCCACCCTTACAGGATTATCAAGATCTCCTTAGCACCCCTAAAAGCCTGTCTCAACGCGACTGCAAGACTACTCACAGGTACCAGGAAATTTGACCACATCTCCCCGCACATGAACGCTCTGAACTGGCTCCCTTTAGAGGTCAGAATCCAGCTGAAACAGGCATGCTTTACACACAAGGCTCTTTACACCAACTCCCCTGCTTATCTGGCACAGAAACTAGTGGTGTCTGGAGGAAGCAGGAACTCCCGATCCGCTAGCAACTTCTTACTCCAACCTGCCTTCTTTCAGAAAAAAAGAACCTACAATATAGCCTTCACCGGAGCAGCACCAAGAATATGGAACTCTTTCCCACCCGCTATCAGAAGAATTCCCTACTCTAGCACATTTAAAAAAAGAGGCCAAAACTTTTCTCATGGGTAAATTCCTCATCTAAGGCCTGCCTTCATCCACCACTTTGGGACAGATGAATCCAAGACTATTGCCTCTCACCCAGATCACCATTCTCCCTGCCGAGAATACGTGGGACCTTTGTTTTTACTTACTCTAACTGTGATTTGAACCATTCACCTGTATCCCCCTCTTTCCATTTGTTCTTAGCACCACACCCTCAGCCATCCTATCTGTTGATTTTGTATTTTTATGCACTTTAAACTTTGTTTTTGTTCACCACTGTACACCTTGTAAAGCGCTCTGATACCCTCACGGGTCAAGTTCACACTCTATAAAACACAAAATAAACAAAGGCCTGCGTCCTATCTTAGACCTCCAGGCCCTCAACCGCTTCCTCCGGAAGGAGAAGTTCAAAATGCTCACGTTGGCTCATGTCCTGTCTGCCCTCGACCTTGGAGACTGGATGGTGGCGCTGGACTTGCAGGAAGCCTATTTTCATATTCCCAATCTGCCAGCCCACAGGTGCTGCCTTCAGTTCACGGTAGGCCATCAGCATTTTCTGTTCACCGTGCGCGGCTTTGGCCTTACCAGTGCCCCTAGGGTGTTCACAAAGGTGATGGCAGCTCATCTGCGCAGATCAGGGGTTCCAGTCTTCTTCTATCTTGACGACTGGCTGTTGAAGGCATCCTCACCCCAGGCTGTCGTCTCCCACCTCCAGACTACGGCGAACCTCCTACACTCGCTGGGGTTCACTATAAACGTGCCAAAGTCACACCTGACTCCCTCTCAGATGCTCCCTTTTATCTGAACTGTTCTGGACACAGTGCAGTTTCAGGCTTATCCTCCCAAGCAGCGAGGCCGGGATATTCGGGCTATGATATCGATATTTCAGCATCTATCCCAGATTTCTGTGAGAATGACCCTGAGGCTGCTGGGCCTTTTGGCCTCCTGCATCCTACGGGTGGATCATGCCAGATGGCATGTGCTGGCTCTGCAGTGGGACCTGAAGTTCCAGTGGGCTCAGCATTAGGGGAATCTCCCCAACTGCGTTCAGATCTCGGAGGGGACTGCCCACCAATTGCAGTGGTGGCTAACGAGCCAAGTTTGGGTCCGAAGCAGACCTCTCTCTCTTCCCCAACCAGATTTGACAATGGTGACAGATGTGTCACTTCTGGGCTGGGGATCTTGGAGAGGTGGAGATCAGAGGCGTCTGGTCTCCGGCAGAGTCTGGGCTCCAAATCACCCTGTTGGAGTTCCGGGTGATCTGCTTGGCACTGAAAGCGTTCCTTGCCTCTCTCAAAAGGAAAGTGGTGCAGGTCTTCACAGACAACACCACCGCCATGTGGTACTGCAACAAGCAGGGCGGGTTGGGGTTGTGGACCCTGTGTCAGGAGGCTCTTCGCCTCAGGACATGCCTGGAACACCAGGGCGTGACCCTGGTGGTTCAACACCTGGTAGGCTCTCTAAATGCCAGGGCAGATTAACTCAGCCGCCGGTGCCTAGTGGATCAAGAACGGCGTCTTCACTCAGAGGTGGTGCAAGGTCTCTTCCAGTGGTGGGGAGAGCCTTGGTTAGATCTGTTTGCCACCGAAGAGAACATGCACTGTCAGCAGTTCTGCACGTTGGAGTTTCCAAGGTGCTACTCGCTCTGTGACGCTTTTTACCGCATGTGGGTTTGTTGCCTCCTGTATGCCTTTCTACCTGTACCACTTTTACCCAGAGCGCTGAAGAAGTTCAAGCGCGACTGGTACTAAGTTATTCTTGTGGCCCCGGATTGAGCACGAACAGTATGGTACCACGAGCTTCTGAGCATGGCTATCGATCCTCCGATCATACTGCCTCTTCGGAGGATCTTCTGTTACAGCAACAGGGGATGGTTCTGCACCCGAACCTGTCCAGCCTCCACCTCCTTGCGTTGAGATTGAGTGGCGACAGTTGACAGCTTTTGACCTTCCGCCCAAAGTCTGTAATGTTATCTTGGCAGCCAGGTGTCCCTCCACTAAAACGGTAAACGCCTTTAGATGGAACAAGTTTGTGGCATGGTGCACAGCAAAGGCTGTGGATCCCCTTTCTGCCCCTCTTTCCGAGGTTCTCTGGGCACTATTAAAGGTTATCTTGCAGCTATTTCTGCATTCCTTCGGCTGCCAGATCAGACTTATTTATTCAAGTCCCCTATTGTACAAAGATTTTTTAAGGGCATTATTCATCTCTTTCCTCCATCTCCTTTCATAATGCCCCAGTGGCACTTGAACCTTGTCTTAACCTACCTTATGTGTGCTCCCTTTAAGCCTCTTCACAACTGTCTTCTCAGGCTCCTAACTCTGAAAACTGCCTTTCTTGTTGCCATCACCTCTGCTCGCAGGGTAAGTGAGCTGCAAGTCTACTCTTCTAAGCCCCCCTTCTTCTGTGTGGATCCTGACAAAGTGGTGCTTAGGACGAGGCCCTCATCGCTTCCTAAAGTGTTTACACCTTTTCACATAGGACAAACAATCACTTTGCCTACCTTCTTCCCACCTCCGCACCCTTCCAAAGAGGAGAAGAGACTCCACCGTCTACACCTTAAACGTGTGCTGTCTTTCTACCTTTACCGCATTAAAGTGTACAGTCTCTCGATGGGTTGTCCTTTGTATTAAGTTCTGCTATGCTTTAGCGAAAAAGGAGTCTACAGTAGGGCTGCATGCTAACTCCACTTGGGGTACGGCAGCAACTACTGCTTTGGCACGTGGAGTCCCACTTCTTGATATCTGTCAGGCAGCCACATCGACTTTCTTGCACACGTTCACCAGACATTACTGCCTGGACAGCCAAGTCCGGAGGGACGGCTATTTTGCCCATTCAGTCTTCCAGGACTTTCTGGTGTGAACTTAGTTTGCAGACCCTCCTCCGGGGTTGGTATTGCTGGGGTATCTATTCTAAGTTAAGGAATCTATAACTAACAGTCTCTTTTGGATGAACAAGTTACTTACCTTCGTTAACGATGTATCTGTAAGAGACATATGTTAGTTATAGATTCCTTACCGCCCCACCCATCCTCCCCGCTCTGCGTACTGACTTTTAGAGATAGGGACTCCCTCTCCTACAGGGCACTAGTTGTGGCGCACCAGTGGTCAGTGTCTTGCATGGCTCTGCGCTTCTGGCGTGAAAAGGCATGTCCGAACTGAGTCTATATAGACACCGCAACGTACGCCATCGCGGCGACCACGAAGCCCACAATGGACGCGGAGTCAACCGCTGCCACCCACTGACACGCAGGAGTACCGCTAGGAAAAAATCTCCGGATCCAGTCAGACGCCTGGGGGTAATTCTAAAGTAAGGAATCCATAACTAACATATGTCTTTTACAGGTACATTGTTACCGAAGGTAGGTAACTTGTTCCTTAAGGAGCGTTTGTGTTGCTAGTTCTTAGCACAAGCAAAGCTCTGACTAAAGGGCTTGTAAAGTCAGCAGGGAAAACGGGCAGAAACTCTGGACTTCTCTGGACATCACTCTAGCACCAGAGGCGTTGAATAAAATATGTCCCAAATACTCCAAAAATGAAAAGGCAAAACACACTACTCAAACAACTAGGATTCCACCGACAGAAGTCTCAAACTAAACGTTTTGGTGCTCCTGGTGGGTTTTGTCATGATGATCTGGTCTCCTCTCACTGGAGTGTGGTTGGGGGGTGGGTGCATAGACCAATCCACTAAATTTGACTTCGGAGGACACCCTTACCGAATTGTGAAGGCGATGGAACAGCTCCTTGACCCAGTTTTCTTTTTTTAACACAAACTTTGAGTACTATGGATGGTACATACGCATGTATGATCCTGATCAGACGTTTTGTTTACATTTTTCATAACAAGATGATAATAATCACATACATGTTCTACGTTGTCATTATTCATAACTAGTATCCACTTAATATTAGATGTGGAACCAATACAAAGATATAAATGCGGATACATTTTAAGAGCATAACCTGAAATAATGTGAGTATCATCAAAAATATCAGTACCCATGAACTCCCACCCAATGTAAACCCGCCCCAAGCAATACTAAAACTAAACAATAAAAAACTGTTGCCAATACAGAAACAATACACACTACCAGATGATTTGTATCGGGTGACTGTCAGGTCTGAACTCATAGGTGAAGGGAAGGGGAGGCACCGTGGAAGTGGGGGGGAGGAGGGGAGGGAGAGAAAGTGGGAAAGGTGAACATACTGGGGACTGGAAGATTGGGGCGGGGGGGGGAACAGTACTTCCATTAGAAATCCAGCCAATTCACAGGTAATAATCATACGTCTGCACCGCTTTCCAACACTAATCGGCGAGTCTTCCAACTCATCACCTGTGTCTGCTTTAAAAAGTTCTGTCAGGTGCACCCATTCAAAGGATATTGGACGCTTTGGTAGTCCTTTATATTCTTCGCGTCGTAGTGATTCCCTCTCTGCAACCGCCCACCTGAAAACCTCCTCCAGCCACTTGCCTTCACAGGGCGCTGCGCAGGATTTCCAGTGCTGTGTAATCAGTCTTTTGCCAAGCATCAAAGCCAGTCCTGCAAAACGGCGTAATAATTTAGCCTTTTTGGAGAACAGCCCCCGGAGACAGGCCTCAATCGTGTCCTATGGCGTGCGTTCTGTCAGTACTACTAGACTCTGGGTAATTTCCGACCAGAAACACCCCCCCCCCAAATACTGGGCAGGACCATACCATATGAATAAAATCAGTATCCTGTGCCTGACATCTCGGGCAAACCGAAGGCGCATTAGGAAACATCTTTTGCATTGTAATCGGGGCAAGATATGCTTTGTGTAATATGAATAGTTGTATCGTTTTTAATCGGCAATTACGGAGACTCGCCAGGGGTGTTCTAACATTAGGGCCCATTCTCTATCTACTGGTTCATTTAGTAGTATTGTGTCCCATTCTGTCTGAGATGTTGTAATGGGGTATATAGATGCTCCCTCAACCCCCGGTAGAGCCAACGTACCAGGTGTCGGCCATGCCCCATTATATGAAGAGATTTCAATAATTGGACAGTGAGAGGTTCCCTCTGGTCAATGAGCCAATATTTCTGAATAAAATGCACTATTGCGGCATGAGTGAGAAACAAAGTGTCAGGTATGGAATGGTTGTGTACCAACTACTCGTGGGCCATCGGGTGTCCATCCAGGAAGAAGTCACCAAGTGTCTCTATACCCAGTTGTGTTCTCCCCTGTATCTGAGCCTGATATTATCCCTCGTCTAGTAGGCAAACCACAGAGCGGGATATTCGGGGCGTATGGAAAAGGTAGCTTTGCTCATTTATGAGCTTGTTTCCAATAGTGTAGTGCTATATGTAGGAGATAAGGTGGATCACACAATTTATCTGCACCCGGGCATTGCAGTGATTGAAGGGTTCCATATTTTAAGAAGCCAAGGGAATGCCCAATTTCAAATAAATGTGTGCCCGCCAACCAATATGCTAAAACCACTGTAGTTTCCAGACTATACAATATGTTTTCAAATCAGGTGCTCCCAGCCCACCTGCATTACTATGTAGTTACAACTTAGCCAATGCCAGCCTATGTCTGCCCGCCCCCCCAAATCAAAGAGGGCAGCAGGGTATCCAGTGTTTTAAAAATCCAGGGCGGGAGTACAACCGGGAGATTCACAAAATGGTAAAGGAGTCTGGGCAACAAAACCATTTTAGGCAGAGCAAATCACTGTCATTGGTAACGTATTCCAGAAGGAAATCTGGCAACGTAATGAATTAATAGTCCACACCACATTACCATCAATGGTATCTACATTAGCTCTATAGACGTTAATACCCAAATATTTAAAGGTAACAGGCTTTACTTTAAATTGCATCTGACCAAATTGTAAATAGTGAGAAGCATAGGTATCATAAAAGGAGTAGGCAACTGATTTGGAAGTGTTAAGACGTAATCGAGATATTTCCCCAAAACTTGAGAAAACAGCAGCTACCGTGTGTTTATTTTCATTTAAATCTCGGAAATATAACAACATATCATCGGTGTAGAGTGATACCGAGTGGATCACACCCCGTAATGGAATACCGTAAGGGACCATGACCTGACGCAGATATTGAGCCAGAGGTTCGAGGGCTAATACAAATAGCAAGGAGGATAAGGGGCAGCCCTGGCAAGTTCCCCGATAAACAGTATAAGAGGGAGAGATGTTTGATCCCGTCTTAGCACGAGCAGTAGGGTTAGTGTAGAGTAGTTTGATCCAATTACAATAAGGCTGGGGCAGGCCAAATTTGGACAATACAGCTAACATATAGGGCCAGCTCAGGGTGTCAAAAGCTTGTCGCACGTCTAACGATAAACAGCCAGCGAGTGGTGCAGTTGCTGACACCGCATGAAGCCGGCGAATATTTAGTGAAGTGCTACGTTGGGGTATAAACCCGCATTGGCCAGTATGGACCAATTGGGAAAGCAACGGAAGAAGCTGTGAGGCCAAAACCTTACTGAGTATCTTGTATTCTGTGTTAAGAATCGAGAGAGGAGTTGAGTACTGGGCGTGTTGTTACAGGAGTATCAGAAGGGCTTTGTGCGTGGCAGGGGAATTAAAGAACTAACCTATAACTTAATTGGTGCTGCTGACATATCAACCACATTCAAAATTCCATTAGCAGTTATTACCGTGGATGCGACAAAGGCATTCAACCGGGTCAATTGGTCTTATTTGCAGGAAATCTTAAAGCTTTCGAACTTGGGGGGGAAAACTTCTGTAGGGCAATAGCTCTTTTATATAAGAATCCTACTGCCAGGATTTTGGTGAATGGAAACATCTCTAATAGTTTTAACATCCATAGGGGGACCAGGCAGGGATGCTCCCCTACTTTTTAATTTGTACATTGAACCACTAGCCGAGAAGATTAGATGTCATGAAAGCAATCAATCAATCAATCATACACTTGTATAGCGCGCTACTCACCGGGAGGGTCTCAAGGCGCTTGGGGGAGGGGGGGTCCGCTACTGCTCTAACAGCCAGGTCTTGAGTAGTCTCCTGAAGGCGAGGTGGTCCTGGGTCAGCCGAAGGTGGATGGGGAGGGAGTTCCATGTCTTGGCCGCCAGGTAGGAGAAGGATCTGCCTCCGGCGGTGGCTCTTCGGATGCGTGGTGCGCGGTGTGTGGAGCGACAAGCCCTGCAGGCAGGGCTGGTCAAGCATACATTCTTTTAGATTTCGGGAGTGGGAGAAAAAAGTAGGGCTCTATGAAGATGATCTAGTAGTGTATACTGCAGCTCTTAGCACAGCACTACCAACAGTTTACGACCTGGCGTCATGGTTTGGGCGGCTCTCTGGCTACGATATCAATGAAAATAAAACGGTAGTAATGAAGTGGAACATTGACTCGCAATTGAGCTGTATAAAGGATGAAATGAGGAACCTAGGAATCCAAATCGTGCAGAAAATAGAACAAATTCTGAAATCAATTAAAAAAAGTTAATAAGGCAGTTAGGGGACTCTTACTCAGCTGGTCTCACCTTCCTCTAACAATTTATGGCAGAGTCAACCTTGTAAAAATGGCAATCCTTCCTAAGTTAGCTTTTTTGTTTCATAATATTTCAATGGCCTTTAAGGAAGTTTGGCTTAAAAAAATCCCAATCCAAGGTAACAAGCTTTATCTGAGTGTCGAAAGGTACGAGAATTGCCTGGAAAAAGCTTAGACTGCAATATGACAAAGGGGGGCCTACAACTACCGGATCTAATTATGCTTGGGTGTTTTAATTAAAATGAGGAAAATCTCTATTAAGCAAGCCAGACAGCTCTGATATTGGGAGAATGTTCAAAGCCATGTTATCTGATGTACAAGGGGGCAAGCACGATTTCGTACACAAGTATGGAGAACCAGGCTATTTTAAAAAAGTGAGGCTTAAGACTCTGCAAAGCTTTGCAATAACTTTGTATAAAATCAGGAGAGAATCAGATATAATCTATTACAGTGGCCTTGCCCGTGTGTGGGATTCCCCTGGTTTTCCGGCGTGGTCAAAAGATTGCCTGGCTCGTCCTCTGAAAGAAGCAGGGATAAAAACTTGGGGTCAACTGGTGGTTGATGGAGCATTGATCTCCTGGGAGGAGGGCCAGGAGATAGCGGATGGGCGACTGTCAAAATTTAAATATCTACAAATTAAAAGTTGGAGCCTCGCGGATGGGCTTGGCGCAGGACAATCTAACGTATTAGAATCTTTAATAAAATCTGAAGGACCCCGTGGAAAAGAGGTGGCAAGATGGTATTGGAGCCTAGTGGAGAATTCGGATGGAGACTTTAATCTGCCAGCAACACTGTGGGGAAAGAGCTGGCCGGGAGAGCAGTGTACAGGCTTATGGCAAGTATCTTGCAATATGCTATACTCCACAGTATGTGCTGCAAATTTAAGGCGGAACCACCTCTATTGTCTCCACAGGGTCTATTGGACGCCATACGAGCTGGCAAAATTTGCAAAAGGTGTCACACCAAGGTGTCCCAAATGTGAAGGAGAAAAAAGCAATGATGAGCATATGTTCTTGGATTGCCCGATACTCCAAGATTTTTGGCGGGATGTGAGTAATACACTATCTTTAATACTTGGAGGATCGCTCCAGGTAAGCAAATCCCTTGTCTTTTTTGGGCTCCCAGTTAATTATGAAACTAGCACAAAATACAAAAAAATTAAATATTTACTTAATATTGTTTGCCCGTAGGGAAATTTGTAAGAGTTGAATTAAAAAGTCACGCCCCCTAATAAAACGGAATGGTTGGCTTCAATAAAATATACGGTTAGGTTGGACAGAGCTTTAAATGAGTTCTGGCTCCCCTTTGAGAACTGGGTAGCCCTTTTGTAAATATAAATATATAATTATTGTCCTATGATTAGGCCTTTATACCATTTTGCTGGATTACCCCGGTGGTGGCCTCAGAGAGGGTCTTGTCGATTGCAAGGCTTCCTATGGTCAGAGTACAAGCAGCAAGGTATAGAGTGACCCATCTTAGGCCTGACAACAAAAGGGCTCCGGAGTTTATTATTTTTTTTGTACCTTTTGTGGACCTGTGGAAAAGTAAATTTTGCCATGTTCTGTGTCCCTACGTGTCCTCCATCTTATGTTATGTGTGCATGATTAATATGCATATGTATCCCCCATGTTCGATTAAAGACGCAATTACAGTTGTGTCCATCTCTAGTATGCCAGTTTCCAGTTCTCGTGAAAGCTACGAGTATTAGGCCTATGTAAAGTTACGTTGCCACGTTTCTCAGTGTGCACGTTATTTCATTGTAAAGTCCCCGTTTCTAGGCCTCAGAAGGGCCCGGACACCAGATTCAGCTCCTGTCTCCTGAGCCCTCGCTGAGGAGCGATACAGCCCCCACCTGTATCCTCGACCCTTCACTTACTTCCTGCCTCGCAGTGCCCGGCTCAGCCTGGCTCTGCCTACGAGTCTGCCAAGAGTATGTTATGATTCTAGTTATCAGTCCAGCCCTCCTTCTCTGCATTCCTAAGCTACTGAATCGCATCAATAGTTTCCGTCATTGTCTAGCCTTTACGTCTCCATGTAAGAGAAATACTGTATTTATGGTCATTTAATATTCCTCAACACGCACTACATGTAGAATAATGCATGCTTCAGTCTTAGAGTCTGTTAGCCTTTACCCCGATAACTTTTGGATTCTATCAACATGTTCTCTAAACATAAGATACTAGATAGGGTTTAGGTACATGTCGCCCTGACTCTCCAGACTTCAGTCTCTGCTCCTAGCACAGAGTTCATAGCCCCCAGCTTCTCCTAGTAACACGTCATTGTCAGTTTGCGCGCACCATTAGGTCAGAGGTCCCGGCTCCTTAGGTAGCCCCCTCCATGTTTCCGCCCCATTTATGACATACTCTGTTACGTTTACATCACATGTCTATGTATACGCCTCCTGTTACACCTACTTTCACCCTTATCTTTCGCGACTGCTATTGACCACACCCACTGCTCCGCCTATTGTATTCACTGTAATGCAACTGTTTTAGTATATATGCTTGTGTACTGTTATTAAAGTTAGCGCGCTCATCCCAGATCCAGCCCCGGCAGCTGTCGGGCCCCCCTGTCGGGCCCTGTCATCCTATTCCTGTGCAGGTTGTCCTGTTCCTGTCCTTTATGCTGTATTAAACCTGCAAACTCCTACTACCTCGAATCTTGACTCTTATTTATTGAGCTATCTGTTATTCATTTATCCATTCAAAAATAGAGGTATTATTTATTTATTTACCACATAATGGCGCCCGAACAGGGACTTGCCCTTTCCCCACGCGCCGGTGAAGCCACGCCGGCCCCCTGACCCTCTGCAGCCGTGACGGAACCATACCGTGCACGTGCAGATATTTCTGCTTCAAGTATCCCTCAGGCCCACGGAGGAGACGGAGGTGGCGGTCCAGCATCCAGACGAGGCGGTGGAGGAACGCGGCGAGTCCCGACCAGAGCCCAAGCCGAGAGTCCAAGGTCCGAGGTATCCGGAGGCCCACCCGTAACAGAAGTCCGAAGTTCGTCCGTCCGGCGTCGAAGCAGTCCAGTCCAGTCCGAGGCCTTCCGTTCTTGCTGCCCGGTGAGTACCATTGCTGGGGTAGTATCTAGACAGGGTCAATCTAATTGACTCTGGTCCGTGGGTTGGTGGTACACAGACCCACAACGAAGTGTCCACTTTGGTGGATGCGGGTCCTAACGTGTCTCTTTATGAGACCGGTGAGTTTCGTACTGTTTTAGCAGTACATCTAGTTTCTGTTCTAGTCAGTTCTGTTTCTCGAGAAAATTCATGTATTCTGTTTTCAGTATTCCAGGTAGTATTCTGTTCGAACTGTTATTTTAAATGTTCTTCATGTATTTTAATGTCGTGGTATGAATGTGGAGTAATTATCGTGTTCATTGTGTATTGTAATTGCGTATTGTGTCTAGGTTACAGTTCAGTCATGCCCTTATTCTCGAAATTACGTCAGTTAAAAACCAGAAAAGGTCTGCTAGAAGCAGCAGTTCCTGTCCCGCCTAGGGACAGTCCAGGTCATTTTATGTATCAAAAGCATGGCATAAGTGCCATATTATATCTAGATTTATGGGTGGAGTACACCAAGGAATTAGAAGAAAAGTATAGATGGCCCGTATCGGGTACATGGGATGCCGAGTGCATCATGAGAGTAGAAGAAACATTATGGAAAAAGAAAGCCAGACAGTCACAGAAAGATGCCATCGAGTTATGGCGTAAAGAATCTCATAGAAGAACCGAAAAAGAAATCAGAAAGTCAGAATTAAGTAGAGAATCCTTAGAACGAGCCCAAGAAAGGGAATTAATCGAGATAGGTGAACGAGTCAAAACCGAACAGTCAGACAGACAGAGGCATGCCCTTATTAAGGGTATGTATCCTCTTCTTGCCGAGGGCTTGCCAAAAGCGACCCCGGAGGCATCCAGTAATTTTCCGCCACCATTAGTTCCGACTAAGCTACGTCACAAACCGACCGCAGCTGATATTTTCATTTCGTCCTATTTGGACGACACAGTCCCCGAATATGCAAATCCTGTTCCGCCGGCTCCTGTAAATAATGTAAATCCTGCTCCTCCAGTCACCGGAGTACCTGTTACGGTACCCCCGGTCCAGCCTACATTACAATTTCCCACTCTGCCAGCACGAAGAGTATCAGTCGATGATTCTAGTTTAGGGGCCGCAGGAGGAGGTCCTCCTGGTACCCCGCCACCACACCAACGTAGAACGTTGGCCGAGTTACATGAATGTGCGTTACAGCGTACGCCCAAATATAAGTCCGTTGCAGATATCCGACGAGCTCTCACTGAATGCCGCTATGATCCAGTTGCAGGTGATGATAGTACAGTTATATATTCCATCCGTGTAAGACGGGTGACCGGGTATTTGGACACCCTACCGGATATGAAAGGAGATCTAGACAGAATATATCGTTTCATCCGTACAGGGGATGATCCAGAAAGTATTGGCGAAGCCATGTCTCAAAGGAAAGCTGAGATCCAGCTCATGATATTAAAGTTTCTGATTAATTGTCTAATAAGAGAACAAGATTCCCCGACTAAAGATCCGGCCGAAATGAGAATCCTGACAAGGTGGAGTGATAATATAGCCGAGGGTAAACACAGGACACTCAGTAGTATAGAGAGTATGTACAAGAAAATCCGTAAAGAAATAATAAGGTTACACGAGAAACGCAAAGAAGCACTAGTAAACGAGAAAGAAAATGACTCTTCTACTGAAGAGGTAGACGACGAGAATCCCACTAGAATAGCGTATGTAGGTAGAACTAGACTTTCCGACCGACATTCACGTCTAGATACCAAGAAAACTGTTCCTTATCCAGCACCAGAGCAAGGTTCTCTAGAACAAGTATTTCAAGCTACCGATCACATTCTGAAATCACGAATCGGTTACAGTGAGTTAAGTACTATGCATGAACAAGAACTAGCCCGATCAGCAGTCCGATGGATTACTGATTCTACCACTTTTCCAGACGAAATAGTGGCACAAATGTTTCTGAAACTGCCTCCAGCCGAGCAACGACTGGTGGGTATGTATATGATCCAGCACCTCATTACTCTGTATGAGGGTCAACATTCTGATCCAGGTCCGTTACACGATGTCCTGAACGAGTTACTCCAGTATAGATGGAAAGGTCTAGGTACCGATTTAATTAGTGTCATCCTAGAACAGCGCCACAAATATAGAACGTTTTTGAACCCGCATTTTGTTCATGTCTCACCCCCAGAAAGTAAACCCTTTTACATAGATAGACAGAATCCGTTACGTGAAGTACACCCAGTCAGGACAGCAGATGGTGAAATGAAACGAGTGTTTGTTTACACTCCGATTACAAAGATGGAACTCTTAGAGATGAAGAAATTAATTCCCTGTCATGACAAAGATCCAGCAGGGTTCCACCGAGAATTAAAAGACATGCTCCGTATGGGAGAATACACGTATCCAGATATTATTAAAATGTTAAAGGTCCTATTGCCCGCAGGGGTATATGAAAAACTCAAGGAAAAAGAATGGGAGGTGGGAGAGAAAAAGATCGATTGGGCAGTTCTCGAAGCTGAAGATAAGATACGAGTACCAGGTACCGGTCTAGGAGAGAAATGTAAAGAATTACCTGAATTATTGATACAAGTTTTGCCCAGATTATTAGCCACTAAAAAGGAAGACTGGGATGCAATCTCAGCCTGTAAACAGAAACAAGACGAAGACACTAGTGATTTTTATTCTAGATTCGAGAAATGCTTTAGTATTAACAGTGGCCTCAAGACAAGTAGCGAGTCATACCCTCATCTTTTTGTTACTAAATTAGTCGAGAATTCAAGTCCACAAGTTAAGAAACGAGTTTTGAAAGTCGAAAGTACCTGGCAAGCTAATACTCCGTCCCAAATGTTGCAGATGCTTCAATATCACCTGAATAGAATCAGAGAAGAGCAAGATCATGAAAGAAAACGTATGAAAGATACGAAAATGAAAGTACTAGTTGCACAATCTGTTCCTCAAGACAGTCAGAAGAGGGGTACGAATCAAGCCAGTCATCCTGCAGTTCCCGTTAAAGGGACCTGCAATTATTGTAAACAGCCAGGTCATTATATAAACGAGTGTGCAGTTCTGAAACATAACATAGCTACCGGTAAAACTAAAGAAAGACCACGTCCGCCTAGACAAGAACAAGTTTCACAGACTTCTCAGCCACAGAATGTACAACAGACAGTTCCAGCACCGCAGCCCATTGCTGCAACACAGCATGTTACACAGCAGATGTACCAGTATGCACAGTCCGAGTATCCAGAGTATCAGCCGTACTCATGAAACAGCCTAGAGAGGGAGGTAGGCTTGCCTCTCATCGAGATACCTGTAGATCAAGAGGGTCCCTATGTTCATAGTCAAGTACTAGGGAAAGACAGAAAGTTTTTGATTGATACAGGGGCAAGTAGGACGACCATCAGTCAAGCCGAAGTTCCAGGGGCTCCGCTCTCAGGCTCTAGAAATGTTTCCCTTGGATTTTCAGGAAAGCCTATTGTAAACGAGATATCTAAGCCAGTTATTCTAGAAGTAGGTCCATTGTCCCGCACTACTGATCTGTTACTTACGAAGTCATGTCCAGAAAATCTGTTAGGTATTAAAACACTGAAAGAATTAGGTGCAGTTATTTGCTGCTCCCCAGAGGGAATACGATTGTTCTTACGTGACTTCAAGGGTCACTATGTATTACGAGATTTTGATCCGAGATTGTCTAATGTTCCGCAGCATCTATGGGCACAAGGTCCAACTGATGTTGGCTTCATGCAAATCACACCCCATCGTGTGACTCTCAAACCAGGTGTAGTGTTACCACGAATCAGACAGTACAGATTGCCACCTGAGGCTGTAGCAGCCTTATCCAAAATTATTGACGAGCTCATCGCTCAAGGAGTAGTTGTAGAAACTGACTCCAATGTATGTAATTCTCCGATCATTCCAGTCATGAAACGTACTGATCCAAATGCACCCCCAGTATATCGATTAGTGATTGACCTCCGAGAACTCAACAAATGTATTATTCCCCAGTACCCAGTTGTCCCAGATATCTCTTCCCTATTGACAGCCATTGATTCTGAAGCCACATTTTTTTCAGTCATAGACCTCAAGAACGCGTTTTTCAGTGTCCCCATTCATCCAGACAGCCAGTTTCTTTTCGGATTTTGTTTAAATGGAAGGAGCTATATGTTTACACGAGCTCCTCAAGGTTTCACAGAAAGTCCTAGTATTTACAGTCAAGCACTTAAGAGACAACTAGACAATATTCACATGCCAACTGACACTGCCCTGCTCCAGTATGTCGATGATCTACTGATCACATCCCGTTCTGAACGTGCTTGCGAGCGAGCATCCCTTACAGTCTTGTATTTCCTTGCTGAGATGGGGCACAAGGTGTCCCCTTCGAAGCTTCAATTCTGTGTCCAGCAAGTGATCTATTTAGGCCACTTACTGTCCAAGAGGGGTAGGCAGTTGACACCTGACCGTATCCAGTTAATAGCGAGTCTTCCTCAGCCCAAGACCCAGAAGGAGGTACGTGCTTTAATCGGCCTTACTTCTTATTGCAGACAATGGATTCCTCAGTATGCATTTCTAGCCAAGCCACTGATACAGTTAACGACACAGGAGGCAGCCGTATCGACTGTCCTCCCTTGGACATATGAACATACACTTAGTTTCAATGAGTTAAAGAAAGCCTTATGCCAAGCTCCAGTTCTAGCTACACCGAACTACAGTAAGCCTTTTACACTTTTCGTCACTGAACGTGAAGGTACAGCATTATCTGTTCTTACACAAGATCAAGCAGGACAATACAAGCCCTGTGCTTATTTTTCGAGCACACTAGATCCTGTAGCCCAGGCGCTGCCTGCGTGCCTCAAGTCAGTTGCAGCCACAGCACTAGCTATCAGACAAAGTGATTCCATAGTGTTAGGACATTCCTTGACAGTACAAGTTCCACACTCCGTGGAAGTTCTTTTAAACCGAACACAGACTCAGCACTTGACAATTGCACGTTTAACAGGTTATGAATTGACACTGTTCCAGCCACACATAGAAATCAGACGCTGCAACGTTCTAAATCCTGCTACACTGTTACCATCAGTTACTTCAAATCCTGCCACACACGACTGTGTGGAAGTAGTTAACATTATGACAAAGCCAAGACAAGATCTGACAGACATTCCATTACCAGATCCCGACCTGACACTTTATGTGGATGGTTCATGTATGAGAACAAGTACAGGAGAACTAGTAGCCGCGTATGCAGTGACTACAGACACTGAAGTTATAGAAACACACCGTATTGACACCCTGTCTGCTCAAGCAGCAGAGCTAGTTGCTCTGACTCAAGCCTGCATACACGCTAAAAACCTGAAAGTTAATGTTTACACAGATTCACGTTACGCATTTGGAGTCGTACACGACTTTGGAGTGCTCTGGCAGGAGAGAGGTTTCATGACTTCTCATGGAACCAAGATTCAGCATGGTCTCCTTATTCAAGCTCTGTTAGATGCCATACACTTACCGACATCTATTGCTATTATGAAATGCAAAGCACATACGAAAGTTACTGACATTATTTCCCAAGGTAATGATCTAGCAGATCGCACAGCCAAGCTTACAGCTCAGACACCAGACATTCCAGTTAATAAGACACAGACACATACTTCAGATCTGACTACCTGTATGACAGTTAAGGACCCTACTCAAGATGTCATAGATATCCAGTTACATGCTACTCCCGATGAAATCAAGAAATGGTCTGAACAAGGAGGGGTCCAGACAGATCAGGGATGGGTAACGAAGGGTAAAGCCACATGGTTTCTCCCCGATTCTATGGTTCAAGTCATTATCAATACCGCACATAGTCCAGCACATTTAGGAGAAAAAGCTATGTTAGATAGTATCCAGAACATTTGGTTCAACAAGCATTTACGAGCTGCAGCCAAGCAGAAAGTCCGTACCTGTATGATATGTTGCCAGTTTAACCCAGGTAAAAGTGTCCCGGTGGAACAAGGTGGATTCCAGCCCCCTGACCACCCTTTTGAAGTCCTCCAGATGGATTATATTCAGATGGAGCGATGTCGAGGTTTCAAGTATGTCCTCGTAGTTGTATGCGCTTTGTCCAGATGGACAGAGGCATATCCAGTCCCAGATTACACAGCCGCGACCACTGCCAAGCAGTTGGTTCGTGAATTCTTCCCCCGCTACGGACTCCCTAGAGTCGTATATTCTGATAACGGCCAACCATTCTCATCCGAGCTTATGAAACATATTTCCCTGTTGTTAGGGTACCAGTGGAAGTTCCATTGTGTACGCCATCCTGAAGCAGCCGGTCTCGTAGAGAGACATAATCAGACCCTGAAAATTCGAATTGCAAAAGTATGTAAAGAGAAAGGTGTAGACTGGCTAGTAGCTCTGCCAGTTGCTTTGTTTTATATGCGCATGGTCGCACATTCCAGATCAGGTTTGTCCCCGTATGAGGTCGTATTCGGCCGCCCCCCTAATATGTGGGGTACACCTAGACCTCGAAGTATTACCGATGTTTCAAGTAATATGCTGACAGATTACCTAGCTTCCTTGATGTCTGCCCTCAACTCTTGTCGTTCACAGGTTGCTGCCGCATTTCCAGACAATACCGAGGTGGCACCGCATGAAATCGTTCCCGGATGCATGGTTCTTGTGAGGAACTTTGATCGTTCAAGTCCGCTGGAGCCTCGCTGGAAAGAACCCAAACAGGTCCTCCTGGCCACCCGTACTGCCGTCAAGTTGGAAGGCAGGAAGGGCTGGGTCCATTTGTCACATGTGAAAAGATTTTTTGGATTGAAGTCTGTTACCAAGAACATTTCCGAGGATTTGAAAGACTGCCAAAGTACTATTCTTAAGGACTGTCCCGCAAAAGACTATGATACGAATCCCTCCCTGTTAGAGAAAACTCCGCAGCAGGAGTATAAGAAGAAATTAAGGTCTAGTAAAATAAGTCAGCCAGTTTGATTGTCTAAGTCCTCCCCTAGGTGAAACGGTTAGACCGGTTTCTGACATGTATAAAATAGACCCCCATAGTGAGAGAGTTAGTCAAAACTCAATCCAATGTATCGTTTTTCTAAGTTTCATATTGTTTTTCAGCCTTATGATTTCCTGCACAGGTTATGCATTTTATTTGTATTTTCCAGCTCCTCATGTAAATACGTCTTCTATTGCTACAGTAGAGCATACGTTTAGTGATCTGCCTCCTCATGAACTCTCATATCGTCTTGCTATGCGTAATAATTCTTTTATCCGCATGTTACATTATTCACACCAGACCAGCAATGCCACTAATTGTTGGGTGTGTGGTCGACTCCCCCCTTTTCAGACACCGAAGGGAGTTCTGCCACTCTTTCCTTATCCATTTTCACATAATGGTTCGTGTGGAGCATGGTCCACGTTAACGTCATCCTCAACAGATATGTCTTTTCTTAATAGTACATGTTTCCCAGGCAAGCAAGGTCTTCCCCACAGAACAGGGTTAGATCTAGAAAATGAAGTTTATAATTTGGGTAATTATTCTTCGAATTTCATGGTCCTGAATGTTCAGTCTGATTCTACTCCCGACTTACCTGCTATGTCAGTACTACCAGTCAAAGGTGAATTATGTGTCCGAAAGAATGGTTCCGTACACGTAGGCCATAGTGATTGTACGACTATTGTCAAGTATAGTGACAGTAGGAAATCTATTTTCAAAGCTTCACGTCATTCCTATTTTGTTTGTGGTCAAACCGCATATGTTCGTCTGCCCCTCGATTGGGAGGGAACCTGTTACATTGCCTTCCTACTGCCACCAGTTTTTCTAGCCCCACCTGACTATCATAGGAATTCCCACCTAGTACATACTAGACACAAGAGAGACCTCCCGATTGTCGATTATACTGAAACTGCTCTAGAGCAATACATAGATATCAATAAAGGTGTCTTCCCCTACTTAGGTACTGTCGTGAATAGTAAACTGATACGTAGATTAACGAGAACCCTTGAAGCAGTAGTGATTGAGACTACTTCTGCTCTAGGTAACTTAACCGAAGAACAATCCTTTATGAGAATTGTCGTGCTCCAGAATCGTCTCGTCCTTGACGTCATACTGGCCGATAGGGGCGGGGCCTGTAGAGTCATCGGATCTAGTTGCTGCATTTTCATTCCTAATAACGCACCGTCTGTTTATTCAGCTATTACCAGACTCCATAAAATTGCCCATATGTTACACCAAAATCCAGGCACCTGGACATGGTCCGGTTGGTTCTGGAATATAATTTCCGCCTGGGGATGGAAAGTATTGTCTTTTCTAGGTATTGCAGTAGCGATCATATTCAGTTGCTGCCTCTGTTTACAATGTGGCCCCGCGATTTGCGGCATTTGTGCTACCTCTTGTATTCCTAGTCCCAAGTCCCGTTCTAAATCCAGTTCCAAGACAATTCGAGACGAGCAAATGATACTGTATGAAATTATAGATGGTATCATGAATATTGATGTTTCCTGATGGAAACGTAGTGACAAGGAGGGAATGTGGAAAAGTAAATTTTGCCATGTTCTGTGTCCCTACGTGTCCTCCATCTTATGTTATGTGTGCATGATTAATATGCATATGTATCCCCCATGTTCGATTAAAGACGCAATTACAGTTGTGTCCATCTCTAGTATGCCAGTTTCCAGTTCTCGTGAAAGCTACGAGTATTAGGCCTATGTAAAGTTACGTTGCCACGTTTCTCAGTGTGCACGTTATTTCATTGTAAAGTCCCCGTTTCTAGGCCTCAGAAGGGCCCGGACACCAGATTCAGCTCCTGTCTCCTGAGCCCTCGCTGAGGAGCGATACAGCCCCCACCTGTATCCTCGACCCTTCACTTACTTCCTGCCTCGCAGTGCCCGGCTCAGCCTGGCTCTGCCTACGAGTCTGCCAAGAGTATGTTATGATTCTAGTTATCAGTCCAGCCCTCCTTCTCTGCATTCCTAAGCTACTGAATCGCATCAATAGTTTCCGTCATTGTCTAGCCTTTACGTCTCCATGTAAGAGAAATACTGTATTTATGGTCATTTAATATTCCTCAACACGCACTACATATAGAATAATGCATGCTTCAGTCTTAGAGTCTGTTAGCCTTTACCCCGATAACTTTTGGATTCTATCAACATGTTCTCTAAACATAAGATACTAGATAGGGTTTAGGTACATGTCGCCCTGACTCTCCAGACTTCAGTCTCTGCTCCTAGCACAGAGTTCATAGCCCCCAGCTTCTCCTAGTAACACGTCATTGTCAGTTTGCGCGCACCATTAGGTCAGAGGTCCCGGCTCCTTAGGTAGCCCCCTCCATGTTTCCGCCCCATTTATGACATACTCTGTTACGTTTACATCACATGTCTATGTATACGCCTCCTGTTACACCTACTTTCACCCTTATCTTTCGCGACTGCTATTGACCACACCCACTGCTCCGCCTATTGTATTCACTGTAATGCAACTGTTTTAGTATATATGCTTGTGTACTGTTATTAAAGTTAGCGCGCTCATCCCAGATCCAGCCCCGGCAGCTGTCGGGCCCCCCTGTCGGGCCCTGTCATCCTATTCCTGTGCAGGTTGTCCTGTTCCTGTCCTTTATGCTGTATTAAACCTGCAAACTCCTACTACCTCGAATCTTGACTCTTATTTATTGAGCTATCTGTTATTCATTTATCCATTCAAAAATAGAGGTATTATTTATTTATTTACCACAGACCTAGGCTGATGAGGACAAAAATTTTTTTTTAAACAAATCGAGAGTGGTCTATAGGACATTAGTTCCGTTGGATCCTTGTCCGGTTTCAATAGGGATGTAACCAGTGCTTCTCTAGTAGTCGGAGCTAGGGTACCTTCTTCTAAGGAGGAGGTATAACGTTGCAATAATCTAGGAACTACAGTAGCTGCAAAAGTGGAGTAAAACTGAACAGGGAGGCCTTCCGAGCCCAGCGTTTTATTACGGGCTAATGCATTAATAGCCATATAAATCTCTGCGGTAGTAATCGGAGCCGCCAAGTCTTTGGCGGTCGAGTCTGAAATAGTGGGAAGTTGGACCTTTGCCAGGAAGCCTGTTGTAGCATCTGACATGTCTCAGAGGGGAGCGGTATATAAGTGTGCATAGTAATCCTGAAATGCAGCATTTATTTCAGCCTGGGAAGTAATCAATGTGTTATGAACATTAGGTATTGCCATTATGGGAATCGGAGTTGCAGAAGGTTTAATCATACGCACTAACAATGTGCCTGCTCTATCCGCCTCGGAATGTGTGCGCAGTGTGTAGACATTAAAGTCAATCATTCTCAAGCGTTCCAGTAATTCAGCGTATTTAATCCTAGCAGCCTGTAGAAGCTCCTTGACCCAGTTAATCTTGATTCTTGATTGCCAAGGTGTGAAGTGTATTAAACATGGAAAGAAAATTGGCGAGTTCCAACCCAGGGGGTTAAATATTTCTGTAGCCCCAGTAAAGTGTAATCTGATCTATCAATTCAAAAACAACTCCAATGTACCATCAGTGTTTTGTGCCTTCAAAAGTGCCGCTATTAAAGAGTACAAATCCTCATCTAACCTGTCTCCATTTCTTTCTCAAATGTGGTTGACTTAAGGATTCACAGACCCCCCTTCATGTTGTTGTCCACCCCTCCAAGCAGACATTCTCCCACCATCCAACAGCACACATGCGCAATATGACATACAGATGCTCAACACCAGTAGAACATAAAATCTCCACTGAGAGCATCTTATAGTCTCTCTCGATTGGATTATTGTACCTGTCTCTACCAGGAGCTTTCAACCTTTGCTCTTGCAAAGCAGAAGAACGCAAAATACAGTGGTCCAGTTAGTCTGCAATCTTAATAAACAGGACCATCTCCACAACGAAGCAACCATCATTAGTGGTGACTGATGTTTCTGGTGATTGTATAGATGCCAAAGGAGTTGCTGATTGAGAACCCCCTAAATTACCATCAACGTTTAACAAATTTTGAGCTGGGCAACTTATCGACTGTGTTGAGTGTATGCTGGGTTTTTTCACAAACAAGGGGAACTGTTTTGATCCTTTGAGTGAACCAGCCATTTTATCTTTTTTAACTTCATTTGGACCGTCATGGTCGGTTTGAATAGGATGCGCAGATTGGGCAGGATGGAGAGCGTCCACACCAATATTCAACTCCCTTGTTTCGCCCGGTAATGGACTTTCAGCTGTACTGGTTTGAATTAGTTTTTCAGTGGAAGGTCCCTCTAGCTAATCTGTACTTTCAGAGGACTCCTTACCAATCGTCTTGGTGGCATTTTTCATTTCCTTAGCCTGCTGCCGACGAGCTTTTGCTTTGATCCGCCCGTTTAGCAGCTTGCCCATATTGTCAAAATTGCTCCTAGCGATACTAAGAGTTCTCTTCTCCACTCCCTGAGGTCAAATAAAACAGTAGGTTGTGCCTCCCAAGTTTCCACTTCTCCCAAAACACACCAAGAAAAGAAAACCTCTTATCTGTCAAGTGGGTTAGGAGCCTCGAGTTTCCTTTCGTGAAAAAAGAGAAGAGAAAAAAAAAAAGGCACCAAAAGTTTTAAAAGTTTTTTCTTCTCCCCATCTCCTTTTATGTATCCAATATCAGGGTGCTGAGTACAATTAAGTCCAAGTCCAGGAAACCGCCCCCCTATGCGTGAGACACTGTCAAGTTGTACAAAGTTGGTACTGAGGAGCCCTAAAAGAGAAAGAACTCCATATTGCAGGGAAGCATCCTGGAGAACCTTGACTTAAACTCAAGGCTGCGCTCACCTGCTCTTGGCGGTTACGAGATTGCTTTTTCAGAAGGCAGCCACCGTTCGAACGTCCTCAACGCAGAAACATCAAAGGATGCAAAAAACGCTGCGCCGCTTCTTTCCGGTTTTTTTCCCCCTCGCATCCGAGCGGGGCAGCGGGGAAAGCTCTAATCACAGGCACGCCAAAAAGAAACGCCAGCCGCCGGCCGCCATCGACCTCAACAAGGAGGAAGGAGGGAGGAGCAAGGTGAGGAAGGGATTCCAGGTGGCTGTGCGGAGGCGTGGACTCCGCCGTTCAGCTCATCGCCGTCCCAAAATCCTGCCTTAGTCACTACTAACTCTGGTTTCACTGTGTCCCCTGCAATATCTACGCCTGCGCCTAACACTACCTCAGTGCCTGCTCTGATTCTTCATCAAGATGCACAAACCTCATTATTGACAGTATAAAGAGGTGATGAGTCAGCAAAGGCAGCACTGTCACTAGACTGTAATCAATTAATCGCTACTGATCTTAATACTGCTCAATCAATATCAAGGAAGTCGCCCTTGCCATCGGCTGTGGACACCCGCTCTACATCTTTAATTGACCCATTCAGCCCCATTCTAGACATGAATACTGAGTCCATAGGCGAAATCCAGATGACAGTCAAGGACATGCTGAACTTAATTTTGGATGAGGTTCGGGAGCTAAAAAGATTCCAACAAGCCGAACTGCCCTCAATCCATCAGCGACTGGAGAAGATCGAGGACTCAGTCTCTAGCTTTCCACTCCGTCTTCAAGAAGCCGAGACTTGAATCTCAACCTTGGAAGATCAGATGATGGAGGTCAAAAAAGATGTTACAGTGATCGATAAGAGCAGACGAGCATTGGAAACAAAATTGGACGATTTGGAAAATTATACCAGAAGATCAAACCTCTGTATAGTGGGTGTTCCTGAGTGGCTAGAGGGGTCGAATACGGTGCAATGGGTGACCTCCTTTTTAAAACAGAAAGTAATCCCAGAAGAGGAAGGGGATTTAACAATAACCAGAGCGCACCGAGTGCCAGCCCAACCCTTTCCTAACTCCACATTACCTCGCACAATTCTACTAAATTTCTCAGATGCCTGGATAAAGGAATCTATTTTATCTAAAGCAATTCAGCAAAGACAATTCTCAGTAAATGAGACAATTAAATGCCGGATTTTTTCCAATATGTCCACAGCTGCAGCACGTAGGTGGAAGGAGTTCGTGAAAATGCTTCATCTATTCAAAGCCAACGGTGCCCAGGCCATGATTGCTCAGCAATCTAAACTGAGAGTATTGGCAAAGGGCAAATTCTATATGCTTTCAGATTTGGATGAAGCACAAGACTTACTGAAGGAAATCTCTCATGGGCATAAGGTGTAAGAGGATGGGGAAGGGAGGGGAGAGGGAGAGGGGGAGAGAGTGAAGGAAGAAGGGAGGTAAAATTTCCTAGCAGGATAAAGAGAGAGAAATTTACTGTCTTACTAAGCACAATGTGCTCTCCTTCCTTTTTCTTCTTTCTTTTTCTTTTTTATTCTTCTTCTCTATGTTTCTTCTCTCTTTCTTTGTTACAACTGAAGGTTTATTTTAAGACTAGAAGAAGACTTTAAGTGCGCTCAATACTTGGTGTACCAAAGGGAATTGCTTGTCTAATTTTTTTTGGAGCTATGCAGGGCTCATCATGGGGGTGGAGGTGAGGAAGAGGAGGAGGGGTTCCAGGGTTCGAGGGGTGTAACAACAGGACAACCAAGTGTTAGGGGGTAGAGCTCTGTGGTCTGTGGCTGGCTTGGGGGAGGAAGGAAGGGCCGCAGGTTGGGGGGGTGGGAGTCACGGGTAGGTGGTGGAGTATGAGGGGGAGGGAAGGGGTCACTGGAGGGGGTTGGGGGGAAAAAAGTAATGAAAAAATGAAGTCCTTTGTACTTTTCTGTTCTATCATTTTTTGCTTGGTAGGTTCAACTAAAAATCGTGAAAAGAGTGTGCTGGGTGGAAAATTTGGAATTTATTTTGGATGTCTAGTAGGGAGTATTTGAAAATAATTTCTTTTAATGTTAATGGCTTAAATAATAAAAAGAAAATGCGGGCCATAGAAATGTGGATTAAAACTGAAAACCCCTTGGTAATATTTTACAGGAAACACATATTTCATCGCTAAAATTGGCCGAGTTTCCAATGTTTAGAGCATAGGCCTCGTATCGTGGCTTTTCTTCAGCCACTGAGTCTCAGAGGGGGGTTGAATTATTTTTAAATATGAATATCCACACGGAAATTATACATTCTGAGGATGGTGGTTCAGGACGCTGGTGTTGGGCTACTTGTAAAATTAAAAATAGACAAAGACCTATTACCTTTGTACGCTTCTATGCACCAGTAGAAGATAATTCTAGAGCTTATGAAGAGATGTTCCAATCTCTTTTGACGGTGACAGGAGACGTCATCATTGGTGGTGATTTTAATATTCTGATTAATTCCACTTTGGACTCTACCACTCAATCAAGACAACAGCCCAAGCCAAAATCGCTGAAAACCATCCTGAACTATAAAACAACGCCCAACCTCCATGATCCATGGCGCACACATTTTCCGGCTAAAAAAGAATTTACATGCTGGTCAGGGAGATTTAAGTCCTCCTCGCGAATTGATTTTTTTCTGGCTTCCAGACAACTCAACTTTAATCAACAGAGGGCTCTTCATAATGGGTTCTCTGATCATGCAATGTTAGCCACCGAGTTTGTTTTAGGAAAAATTGTTAAAACTCCTAAACGTTGGGTCTTCCACAAACAATATCTGAATGTCGAAGCTTGGGTCGACTCTTTAAAAACAGAGATTAGAGATTTTATTTCTCGTACTATTGAGTCAGCCCCACTCAATATGGTCTGGGATGCTTTAAAGGCTTTTATCCGTGGATTCATTATAGGTAAGGATGCAGCCATATTTAAAGCAGCTAGACTTAAGAAGAATTCGCTTGAACAAAAAATACAAGTGCTAAGTGATTTAAGACATCTGAATCCATCTAGCATTATTCAACATCAACTTGATGAGGCGAAACGGGAACTCAGTGTAGATTACTATGCTCTAAGTGAGGAGATCTTCCGTAGACAATCCCAGAAAATATATGAAGAAAGCAATATCACAGGGAAGTTCCTAGCCTGGCAGGTCAGAGAGCAAGCTGCTGCTAATTTGATAAGAGGATTAAAGTGTCCATTTACTCATGCAGACATAGTAGATCCGGCTGATATAGGGAAGATAATGCTTAGTCATTACAATAACATCTATAGTCAGCAACATAATATAGACCATTCGAACTTGAAAACATTTTTTTAAAAAGTATGCATTACCCACTCTCTCTCAAATTGAGCAATCAACAATGGCAAACTCATTCTCCATGGAAGAATTAGAATTGGCTGTTAAAGAGCTGCTAAATGGTAAGGCATGTGGCCCAGATGGCCCGCCTGCGGAGTTTTTTAAAGTATTTTTTTGCGCTTTTTCCGATTTACTTTTACAATTATTGAATTCTATGTTGGAGGGTGGCTTGATACCGGACTCTTTTCGGATCAGAATGGTTTTATTGCCGGTAGACAATTGATCAGAAATACTCATTATTTGATTGAAGCTTTAGATTATTTTGAGACACGAGGGATTCCTGCTTTAGTTTTGTTATTAGACGCAGAAAAAGCTTTTGATTTGGTGCTATGGGAGACACTTTTTATTATTTTGGAGCATTTTGGTATATCGGGCAAAATTATAACCTTAATTCGAAATCTTTATATTGGTGCCAAAGCTAATGTTATTATAAATACGGCGAAGGTTGGGTCAGTCTTAGTCAAGCGTGGCACAAGGCAGGGCTGCCCACTATCGCCTGTCCTCTTTGCGTTCTTTATCGAACCATTGCCAGTTGCATTGAGGAACTGTGCGGATATTCTTCCCCCAATACCATGAATGGCTACGGTTAAATTATATGCGGATGATATTATGCTTTTAATTAAACCTGAAATTCGCTCCCAAGCCAGAGTATTTCAGATTTTTGAGGAATTCGAGGCCTTGGGGGGATACCGCATTAACAAAAAGAAAACGGAAATTTTGGTATGTGGGGGTGGGGATCCTGACCTGCACCCCGATATACATAGCTGCATTAATACTAAGCCTAAGAGATATCTGGGAGTTTTCTTTTCAGCATCAATCAAAGACTTGTATGGGTTAAATTTTGATCCCCTTCTTCAAAAGAATCGGGTAATGTTTGCCCGATGGAATTCACTTCCTCTGACGATTCTCGGTCGGGTCGCTCTGATAAAAATGTCCGTTCTTCCTTTATTCAATTTTCTGTTTTCCACTATTTCATGTTTTTTGCCAGGGACTTTTTTTTCGAGAGTAGAATCTATGTTTTCGGCTTTTATTTGGGCAAAGAAGACACCTCGGGTTGCAATAGGCACGCTATGTGAGGAGTTGGATCAGGGCGGCCTCGCCCTACCAAATCTTAGGGACTACAATAATGCATACTTAGCGCAGTATTTATCAAGATTTAAAGGTCAAACCCAAAGTAAAAATGTATTTATAATTTTTTTTTTCGATTTAATGTGCAATAAAATTCAGATACCTCCCCCTCTGCAGGTAATTAAATCTCCCAAATTAGTTTGCTATAAGACACTATTATGGTTCTTTAAAAAACGTTGACCCCGTGAATGCAACAACTTTGCTGGTATTGGGTATTACACAAGGGTCAGATTTAGCTGAGAATTGGGCCGGGGTAGGTTTTGTTAAAGTTATAGATTTTTTGAGAAATGGATTATGGAGAACCCCAATAGAAATGGTACATTTGACCCATAGGAATTTTATGTTGTCAGGGTCTTACTATATGGTTTATAAATTTTTGGTGCAATTGGTGCAACTGGACATTACACAGGTGAACCAAGCAAGTCAAGTTATTAATGATCTTCTCGTGAATAAGCTCGATAGAAAACCTGGGGACTGGAAGCGATGTTTAGCGCAGAGTAAGGAGATGGATTTAAGTCAAAAAGCCATCAAAAAATGGAAGGAGCAGGAAAATAATTTATTGTCTTTGAATACCTGTACAACTATCAATAAATTCAACTTTAGCACGCTTCGGGGTGCCAATTGGCATAGAATGTTATTTTTTGGTAAATGGCTGCTGTATCGGACACCCGCTGCCATTTCTAAAATGTACGCTAATTATCCAGCAAATTGTTTTAGGTGTTTACATCACTCTCCGGCTAATTGGTCTCACGTAATGGCTCATTGTGCACGAATTGGGGTATTCTGGGATGAAATATTTGCTTTTTTTAGGACTCATTATAATATTATGATTTCTGTGAACGTAAAATGGATGCTTTATGGTTTTGATCTCGACCTTAAGCTCTCCGAGCAGCTAGCTAAATTAGTTTATATTGCAATGGCAGTGGCCAGATCTCTGTTATTACAGCAATGGCGATCAGAACAGATCCCATCCATGCATGAATGGTTACTGAAAATGAGGAGAGTTAAGAAAAGTGAACAAACGTAAGCTCTGCGAGTAGGGGGGTTAAGAAGATTTAACAAAATTTGGGGTTCTTATTTTGATTGAAATTTGGGAGGGATACCGAGAAGGGTACTTATCTGTTATTAATTACTGTATTTGAATGTCTGATTACGTTTCTTCTTCTTTTGTATTTTTCTTGATGAATTCATTACGCGATGTCAATCAGAAATGTTACTAAAGGACTTCAATAAAAACTTATATAAAAAAAAAAAGAAGAAACCTGCATTGGATGTCCATGGAAAAGAGTGCTGGTGTTAAATGTTTTTGGACAGTGGACTAAGTATTTTAAAGTCTTGACCAACCTGAGCTCGCCACCTACTTAACCTCCTATGTTCAACAATGTCAATTTGCCAACGTGCCAGGGGTAGCAGAAGTAACAACACACACCCCTGAAAATCCGGCTAACAGAGCTGCAAGAGACATCATAGTATGTGATATCACATGGTCCTTTGACCTTGTTCGTATCATAGAAAGGGACATAACTCAGCTAGAAATCGAGACAATAAGGGTAAGATTAATAAAAAGGCAAACATGTTCCCAAAGCAGATAAAAGTAAATGTTAGCTGCCACTCATATTTATAATTTGGAAGCTGACATGGTATGCCATAGAGACAGCATCAAAAGGCCTGTGTACTGTAATCATATGCCTAATATAACCTCATATGCACAGTTGAATCCACAAATGCCAAGTTGCAGTCTTGAATGCCTAACAGAGCCACCATTTCTTCTTGAATAATTCCAAATGCCCAGCCCAGCCACGGCGTCCAAGCCCAACCATCATGTACCCAGGCATAGCCTTGAATGTTACATTGCAACTCCACATACCCAGGCACAAGCTGAAGTTTCCAAACCCAATTACTATGTACTCGGACAAAGCCACTTACCCCGAGAAATAGTCCCCACTACTCAGGCTCAAGCAGTGAATGTCCAGACACAGCCTCCAAACCCCGAGGCAATATGGGTATAACGCAGAGATCATATGCTCAGGCTTTATAGAACAGAAGTATCTCAGGTTACAGAAATCCTGCAGGTTGAACAGCCGAGCTATTCCTCAAGTTACACATATTTAACAGGCCCGGGGCCCGGACAGCAGAGCTTTCCTTAAACCTTAAGTAGATCGCACATACTTTGACTTCCGACAACCGAGCTATCTCTTAAGTGAAACTGATGTTACAAGTTGAGCTTTGGACAGCAAATCTAGTGCTCGTGTTTTGCAAACCTTATGGTCTTATATTTATCTCCAGGGTTAAACAGAACTCCGAGAGGCGACTGAGATTGGAGACAACAGAGCTGTCCCTGAGATTTTCCTGAGTTTACAAACTGGAGGCTCGGCCAGCAAAGCTAACTTTGCGTTGCATGGATCTTAGAGATTCAAGCTTCAGGCACTAAAGCTAGCCACCAGGTGCTAAGGCTTTGGACAGCAGACTGTTATAAAACAAGGGGTAACCCAATTGTAGTCAAAGGACCTGGGTATCAAGTATTATAGTCAACAGTTGGTCCTAGACATCAAATCAGCATATACAATATAATGATATAGTTCGATTAGTCACTTTTGTCATTACTAGATTAAATCCATTATGGTTCATATAGAACATAACATGACAGATACAGTAGTCCAAAATATTAGTTGATACTAGAAAAAATACACATAAAACCAAGCAAATACGTCTCACCAGAGTCAGAGAGACTTACTCATTTAATATATATATTTGAAAATAGCAAATATAAAATACAAATATTTACAAATGGGGTTCACTGTCAATAAGTGTGCACAGAAAAGAGTGAAAGTAAGTGCTCGTGTAAAGTGACCAAGATGGTCAGTGAAGAAAAAATAGAATTTTTTAAAATGACAAACGTAGGTGGGCCTGTCCTAAAATAATAGCTCGCAAAAAATGTGATTCTTTCTTGCTGGCATGTGGTTGGATAGTCCTCCGTATTCCTAGATTGGCACAGGAGACAACGGGAAAGGGAGGAAGGGGGAGGGGACAGGAAAACGTTGGTACAGGCTCCAAAGGAAGGGAATTGTCGACGTTTCGACCCAAAACAAAATACTGGGTGACTAGGTTCCTCAGGGGCGGGTCTTCATGAGAAAAAATATGTATTAAATGAGTAAGTCTCTCTGACGAGACATATTTGCTTGGTTTTATGTGTATTTTTTCTTGTATCAACTGATATTTTGGACTACTGTATCTGTCATGTTCTGTTCTATATGAACCATAATGGATTTAATCTAGTAATGACAAAAGTGACTAATCGAACTATATCATTATATTGTATATGCTGATTTGATGTCTAGGACCAACTGTTGGACAGCAGACAGCAGACTGTACTCATTTTACACAGCTATTAGGCGCTCATGTCCCAGAACTATCCATAAGGTTAATAGAGCTTTACTTCACTGCCCTTGCACAGCAGCGTTGTTGCTCGGGTTGCCCGTATCTTACAGAATAGGTACTCAGACAGTAAAGCAGTCCCCAAGTTTACGCAGATGTGAGATGATCATGCTCAAACAGCAGAGCTTTCCATAAGTTTGCACCGACCTTACAGGCCCAAGTTTTAGACAGTTGAGCTATCTCTAGTCACACAGAAGCAGGCTCAAGACAGCAGAATTATCCCTCAGGTAGTACATGGTTGTAGATGTGCATTCATTTATCAGACATGAGTAATACCCTCGTTAAAGGAAAGAACCAATATCGTTTAACGGTTTGTGAATACTACAATTCAGACACACACAACATGTGTAGTTATCAACCAGCCTCATATCATGTGTGACGCATTCAGCCAGTTCTTGTCTGTTATCCAGCACGATTTGCAATGTAGGACTTTTAATTACTTGCCTATACAAAATTAAATTACTACTCCCACAATGCAAAGTACAGTTAGCTAAAGGGCAAATCTATCTTAAATGTTTCACAACCTATAAGGGGTTGGTACAGGTCTGTATAATGGGGTTTGGGGGGGGGGGACGCAGGCAACAAAGGAGCCTTGTCCCCTGGGGTTTTTGGGCGAGTGAAGCAAGCCAAGGGATCCCTGGCCAGCTATTGGTAATTTTAAGGTGGGGGCGGAGTTTTAAGTAGGTTAAGAGGGTTGTCCATTAGGCAGGTGTCCCCTCTCTTGGTTAGGCACGCCGGCCACCAGGTATCTAGGCAGTTGAGCAGAAATTTATAGGTAGTAAGGATTAGATTTAGTGAGCATGAACTTCAGGGCAAATGGCGAATACAGAATTGTTGCAGGCGCTGCAAACTCTAAAAGAGGCATGTCGCACAGACCTACTCAAGCCGGGTATTCTGGAACAAACATGGGTCCCCAGGAACCACCAGCCCATGGCGACGGGGTGGTGGCCATGGGGCTCGCCCCCCAAAGCGAAGGTTAGGAGATCTGGTGGAGGAGGTTCCCAGAGTAAGGGTATGGTGGCATAGAGGATTGTTGAAAGAGGGAAACTGCAGGTGTGTTCAGGGAGCCCTGGGCTGGTGGTGGTACAGGACAGTCTGGTGTGGCTCAATAATCCTGGGGAGAAGTGAAGGCAGGGTCTAGTGTGGCCGGCACGAAAGCGACATGGACTTAATTGAAATTTCTCATGTAAGTTCAAGGGCGGCCTCAATGCTGCAAACAACTTGGACATCCCAGGATTGTTGGTTACAGGATGTGGGGGGTTGTGGTGAGATTCTGAGTACCAGCGGTGGGACAGTGGTATTGACACTATGGAGAACACAGGAAGGCAAGGATGCGCTGTTGGATTATGAAGGGAAACTGAGGATGTTGAAGTGAAGAGTGTCGTTATTTTGTTTTTAATTGAGCTTTTTGAACTTTTACAACCAACAACCCAGTTACATAGCAATCCAACATTACATTTTATAATTCAACAATCATATTCACAGTGACCTGGCAGAACATTTGCATTTTGTGAAGTGTGTGTCTTGCTTGCAACTCATGACGACAAAGCAGGGTAGATGGTTGCTATTGATGAAGAGGAGAGGGATGCGGAATGGAGGTGGTCGATGGAGGATGTGATGAAGCTGCAGAGGTCCCAGGGGACGTAATGAGTGAAAGGCAGTTGGTGTGTTGCTGGCCGGCTGGCAGGTCAGCAGAAAGAGAGAAGCACAGATGTCAGAGCACGGCCACGGCTGGACAGGCCGCTTCAGAGCAGGTCCCAATCCTACAGCCAGGGAAGACTGATGAAAAGGATGGAGTACACAGGACTAAACACTACATTGGTGTGGGTGATGACACGGACATGGAAGAAGGAGTTGCATATTTATGTATAGGGATGTGAGGACAAAGGCATTGGAACAGAGGGAGAGGTGACTACCAATGATGGTAAAAGTAAGAATGACAGAGACGGCAGAGAAAGCTGTAGAAGACAAAGACGACAAAGAAAGCAAGGAAATTAAGCATGAGAAATTGCTGTATATGGCCTTTACTAAGTCTTTGGGACCTATCTTATGATGGCAACAAAAGATAGCATTTGGAAAGGATAATATATTGAGATTTTAAAATTAATGTGTTGGGAGGTTAGAACGAATGAAGGGTCTAAAGAAGAAGTGTATCAGCTTGTGAGAAGTAGAGTGTCTTACACCATTGAAAATGGGACAGTGGCATTTCTCATTTATGCTAGTGTGTATTTCAAGAATTACCCTGAGAAGTGCCTCGCACTCTTCAAATACATAGAAGTGATTAGAAAAGCACAAATAACATTTGGAGGGCTTGCATGGGTTCTATATCATGAGGAGTTCAGCGCTAGACTGGAAGTGGACAGAGAAGGAAAATGAGCCAAACTGTATGACCTCTGGCTGCATAATACGCCCCAGGAGACAGACACCAATAATACACACAGCTACCAAGCTGCCTTTAATATACTGTAACTTTCATGGTCAATCCACATAGGTAGCAAGGGATACGACAGGAAGGAATGCAGGAGGAGGAAAGAGGGTATCGGCGATGTGCTGGGGATTTAATCGACGTTTTTGCAATAGGGAGTTCTGTTGCTTCCGACATGAATGCTCTAAATGTAGGAACTAGCACACCAATAGTGTGGGGTGCTGGCAGCACCAATTAAGAGGGGTCTGAGAGTATCTGAAAGAGACCATGAGTTATAGATTCCTTATCTTAGAATTACCCCCAGGCGTCAGACTGGATCTGGAGAATTTTTCTGTAGCGGTACCCCTGCGCGTCGGTAGGTGGCTTCGGTCTACTCTGTGTCCATCATCATGATTGCCGGAAAGACGTCGTAGTGTCTACTTAGATGCTGCCCCTGCACACTGATGTCAGTTCTTTCTTTTTCCGCACCAGCCAGTGCAGATCCGGAGAGAGCTTGCCCCTTAGAAATTTTTTGACTAAACTGTTTTCAACTTTTGTCAACATCTTTTTTTGAGTCTATCGACTCCTGGTAGCACGAGGTATGTCCCATCGTGGGACGGGATTCAAGCCTTGTGACTCTTGTCACAAGTTGATGTCCATTACGGCTCTGCATCTCGTGTACCTTTGGTGCCTGGAGCGTGACCACAACCCAAAATTGTGCTCCAACTGCCTGGCTATGAATCTGAAGTCTTTGCGGGAGGGGTCCCGAAAGCTTTTGGAGGTCCGGCAGTCCACTCCAGGTCATTCGAGGTACTGGTCGAGGGGAAGGTCTCAAGACCGGTCGTGGAGCCACCACCACTTGTCATCAAAGTCTCTGCACTCCCCGGGTAAGTCGAAGCACAAGAAGAAGGCGAAGAAGCATCGTGGCTCTTCGCCTTCTCCCCGTCTGTCGGCCGATACGATGCTGGACCAGGAGCGTTGTCGCTCTCCGGCTCCTTTTTCGGAGCCTACTTCTGGGACGGCTCCGCACTTCCCTCCCTTTCCCAGGCTCGAGCGTCGCCTGCCCAGCTTCAAGCTTTTTACAAAGCGCTTCACAGCACCTTTGAGCAGCCCGACTCCACCGGCGCGCCTTCAGGCCCTACGCACTTGGCTGGGGACCCTGGGCCTTCGATGCTGGCAGATTTGGCTCTGGTGTTGGAGGGCCCCCGAGGATCCAGGCCTGCATCCTGATCCGCATGGTCAACGTCACGGTACCTCTGGTGCCGATTCTAGTGACGACGCCCCCGACGCTGGTTGTGGCCCCAAACGCCGTCAACACCAGCCTCCCCTCGACTTGGACATCGAGCCGGACCAACGTCGGTACCATGCCGGAGGGTACTTTTGTACCTCTGTTCATCGCTGGCGTTCCCCATCACCCTGAGTGGCAGCCAGAGGAGGGTGAGGAGGCCTGGCAGGGATTTGGAGGCCCTTTAGCCGCCCAGCTTGAGGAGCCGGACTGGAGAGAGGAACTGGGTGATCGTAATAACCCAAAAATCTGGTGGTCTGAAAAACATGCACACTAATGGAAAAATAGAGAACAGAGGAACAAACGTGGTCCTATCAAGTGTGAACTGTATCTAAAGAGACTAAGAGCTCCTAATAGAGGGAAGATGAAACAAGGAATTCCATCAACTGCCCTTCGTGGCCAGTGTCATCATTTGGAAATTCCAGCTTCCCTGTCACATCACCCTTCTTGAACCAGGGATGGAACTGGGAGTGTGGACCAGATAGCTAGGAAACCATAAGAATCAATATACAATGACTACCAGCCTCATGTTAAAAGTACACAGACCTAGTCAAAAGTGCAGTGTAAAAACAAATATATTAGTGAGAATTTAAAAAGGACATGATAGCAGACCAAACAATTTTATTATTGCCTGCTGCCATGCCTATTAAAAGAAATGCAGGTGCGGCTAACAACAAATATGCCGCAGATCTTCGATCGACTAGTTTCTGCCAAATGAGCCAATGAACCCTGGCTTTCTTCAGGACCTTCTAAATCATAGCTACTGCAATAAACGGGATTCAACGACAAAAACAAAACATGCAAAACAATATGGCACAATTTGTCACCATTTACCAATACCTCTATACAGGATGGATGATTTTCATGCCTAAGGAAGAAAACAGGCACGTTTAAATATACATGTCTCTTAAATCATAAAATCACGCATCATCCCTCCCTCTCAATTAAAATCATTTGGAAGACTGAGGCACCGACGGAGAGGTAAGCGGCCGGCAATTTACCTCAAGGTACATATTTCTGGCGCACCAAGTGTGCGATAGATATATCTTTGGTATGGGAGATGTTGTCATTTTGTCAAGGCTGTGGTCTAATTTGGAACAAGATGGGCGTCTCATTCTGGACGGGACTTCCGACAGAAGTCCTTCAACTGGCAGCAGCCTCTTTGGAGCCTCTGCTGTCTTTTAATGAAGCCCTCACTGACGTCCTTTTGGGCACTTGGTCAAAGCCCAGTACAGGGGCTCCTGTGGAAAGGATGATTGCCCCACGCCACTGCCGGGCCCTAGGCGACCCACTTTTCCTCTCCCAATACCCTACCTTGAGAGCTTGGTGGGCCAAACCTCGTCTTCTAGGGGCACATTCCCTACTGCTCCCCCAGAGAGGTAATCCAAGAAGCTGGACCACCTTGGGAAGAAGATGTTTTCTTCCATCAGCTTAGCGCTGCGGTTGGTGAACCCCGCATGCCTCTTGTGCCGTTATACCCATACGGTGTGGGATACGGTTGCGCAAGTGCTGTCACAGTGCCCCGGAGGAGGCCCAGCTAAATTCACCAGTCGGTGTGGACTGGATACTGCCAAGACTCTGGTCAGAACGGTTTCCAGCTTTGAGGCGCTACGCCTGGTTAAGGACCTCTGGTTTCTCTTGGGATGTCCAATCCACCCTTTTGGACATGCCCTTTGATGGCCGTCGCTTGTTCAGTGACATGGCAGACTCCGCGCTCTACCGCTTCAAGGATTCTAGGGCTACGACCAGATCCTTGGGCATCGCGGCAGCCTCTTACCACACGCAGTCCGCCTTTAACCCCTTTCTTAGCTCCAGAAGGGGGTGCCCCACCACTTTCCACATAATCTGGATACAGGGCCGCACAAGCTACCCAGCCTCTGCGTGGCCTCGGTCTTGGGACCCAGCGACACAGGTCTGGGGGCCAACGGGTGTGCCAGTCCACCCATACCCCCCCTGCAGCAGCCTCCATACCCTCCTAGTTCGACCTTTCAGGACAACCAGAGGCCGGTGGGCAGCAGTATTCACCACCACCTCCTCCACTGGCAAACCATCACGTCGGACAGGTGGGTTTTGCAGATAGTCCAAAAGGGTTACTCCCTCCCCTTCGAGAGTGCTGAAACTTTTCAGACACTCCGCCCCAGTCACAGATCTGGGTTGAATCCATCATCGTTCTTTAGCTCACTTCACCACCCCAGTTCAGGCACAGCTATATGCAAATCAGTCTTGACCCTGTGACTCATGGGAACAGCCCAGCCCAAACTGCCAAGCCATGTCTTCCCTGGACCAGACAAAAGCATCCTGGGCCCGGTTTGGGGTAACACCCCTCATCAGCCGGGCTAGCTTGAATCCAGTGGCAAAGTGAGCAAGGCACCCAGGTCCGGGCATACCTGCCAACTTAGGGCGAACAAAGCAAACACAAAGAGATGATGGACGGAGTGCTGAAACTTTTCAGACACTCAGCCCCAGCCAATGATCTGGGTTGAATCCATCATCGTTCTTTAGCTCACTTTGCCACCCCAGTTCAGACCAGCCACATGCAAATCAGTCTTGACCGTGAGAATACATTTTTGTCAAAATTAAAGGCTTGGTATGTGAAGAGCTGAAGAAAAATCCTACAGTAGGGCTAAATTTCATATCCCGCCCACCCACAAATAAGCAGGGTTTGGAAGGGGCGTTTATTAAAGATGATGTGTATTTGTAACAGATGTGTGTTTTTTAACACATGAATTGCTCTTTGGGGGGGAAGAGTTATTTATGAGCAGGTGTAAGCAGGGATTAGGACATAGTGATTCTCCAAAGTCACCAACCAATGCTGACTTGTGAAATGGAATGAAACCGGTAAGGGAGGGGTACGCCATCGATAGTAGCTAAAACCCACAACCATGTTCCTACAGAGCAGTGCATTGAGCAGTGCCGTGGGGGCATAGTAACAAGGAGAGCCTGGGTAGTCCATTGCTTTTCCCATGTCTGTTGGCATCTCAGCAGATACAGAGATAGACTGGGCAGGGAGGCAGCCAAAGCAGCAGTGATGGCTGCTACTTAATGGAGCTGGCAGAGGGGGGGGCAGTAAATTGAAGGAAACAAATGTAAAGCACTTACCTGCAGGCCTCCTCTCTGTCTTCTTCGGTGGACTCCAGGAAGCACACAGACTCCCCTAGCCAATCATTACACTGTGATACAGCAGCGTTGTTATTGGTCTGAGCGTTATGGTTCGGCGCTCAGAGAATCACTGGAAGGCTGTGCATGTTCTCCACCCAGGCTGTGCAATACAGCCGGTGGAGTACAGACAAAGTGCGCATGACTGTTTGGCCTGCCAAACCATTATGCGCACTTAGAGTGTGCTCATCACTCCCCCCCCCCCGGTGATTGCTCTGGCCAGCCCACCATGTACCTAAGCAGGTACGGAAAAATAAAATGATAACATTGCTTTATTATCATTTTATTGTTCCTCTTTAAACTGCTCACAGAGCAGTGGGACGACACTCCTCCGCCTTAGTGGAGGAGCTTTTGCTGGTCAAATACACTGCTCATATGTGTTATGTACTTTAATACACTAAAATGTGTTTTTTCACCTGTGGAACCTCACTGCCAAGGATGCAGTCTAAGGTTAGGTCAGGACTGACAAATACCCTCCTCTGGGCAAGTTCCCACTCCCATTCTAGAGATACCAAGGTGACAGACCAGACAGAGTTTCTCTCATGGACATTATTTACCCTGCATACCTCTCCTGGCAAATACTGATCTGAGGAAACCAGCCTTTCCAGCATCATGGTCTGGCTCCACTTACCAACTAAAGGCTATTAAGGCATCCTCTCGAAAATTGTCCCTCAAAGCTATACTAGTCACTCCACTGGAGTGCCCACTAGGGCTAGCTTTTGGGCTGGGACAGGAGGCACCCCCTCTCAGTGCCCTGGCTGACAGTAGTCAAAGCGCTTGCCCTTTTCAAAGGGTTTCATTCCCCTGCGTTCCCACTTTCCCTGCTTGTTAGACATGGTATGGGACCCTGTTCCCTGACCAGAATTTTGGGGCCTTAAGGAGTTTTCTTTTGAGACTTGTTTCTCCCCTCCTTTACCTTGGGATCTTCCTCATGGCTTTTTTGGGCACATGTGTGCTCACCCACTCATCAGCTGTATTACCCATTTTTCTGGAGCTAGAAAACTCATAATCCACTAGATGCTGGTGTGACACCTTCAAAGAACAGTTACTTAAAATGTCCTCCTCGACAATCAAATGATTTAGCCCATCATAGGTCAGAACCACATTACCTTTTAGCCAGCCTTCTAAAAAGAAGGCTCCGTCAACCGTCCAATGGCATCTGTTTTGTGTTGGAAATCATACAAGTGTAGTCCCATAGTCTTATATGTTTTTTTTTAGTTTCTTATAGTTTTCGTTTGATTTTTCACACTTTCTAACTGTATATTGCAGAGAAGCACACCTAATAAACAGGGGTGCGCCAACAACCCAGATATAAAGTGCTCTTTATTTTTTCATTTTATAGAAATGCTTTTTTTTTGTTTTGTTTTTTAAACAAACTTCATATGCTATATCTGAAAGAGACACGTTAGTGATAGATTCCTTACCTTAGAATATCCCCAGGCGTCAGACTGGATGCGGAAACTTTTGCGTAGCAATACCCCTGCACGTCGGTAGGCGTCGTCCACGGCTCCGCGTCCGTCGTCGGCGTCGTTAGTGCCGGAACGACGTCGCCGGAGTACTTAGACGCCGCCCTCGTGCGCTGACGTCAGTTCTTCTTTTTTCCGCGCCAGCTAGCGCAGATCCGGAGAAGCTCTACCCCTTAGTCACTTTTTGACTAAACTTTTTTGATCTTTTGATCTGTTTTTCTCGAGTCGCTACGACTCCTACGGTGCCGCTTGGGATGCCCGGGTTCAAACCCTGCTCCAAGTGTGGCCGAATGATGTCGGTTACCGACCCCCATCGCCGGTGTCTTCAGTGTCTAGGCCTCGACCACCACGACTGAACCTGCTCCGACTGCCGGGCCCTGACGTCTAAGGCTAGGCGGGAGTGGTCCCACAAGCGGCTTGAGCTCCGGCAGTCGGCCCCGCGCCGTTCGAGGTCCCGGTCCCACAGGAGGTCGAGGGACCGATCGCGGGGTCGGAGCCCTTGTAGCTCCGAGAGTCGGCATCGGTCTTCAGGATCCAGGTCCTCGGTAAGAGGCATGAGTAGTCGGAAAGGCGTCATCGTTCTTCCGACGCTCACGCGACACCACCCACGTGGCTCAGATGGTGTCGCGGGCGTCGCAACCTGCCCCATACCTTCCGGTCCCTGGGCACGATGCGACGCCAGAGGAGATCGAGCGGTACCTCATGGCCATGAGGTCTCTCCCTCCTCCGCCGGGCTCCGTGGCGCCTCCGGGCCCAGCAGACCCGGCTGGAGTGCCTAGCGCGTCGGGTGCTTCGGCTCGGATGCCGTCCGGTGCTTCGGCCCCGGCGCCGGCGGCGACTTCGGTCCCGGCGCCGCAGGCCCTCACTGGATCCGGATCCGGGTCGTCGCCGGTCGACCTCAGGACCTCACCTGCGCCGGCCCCTAGGGTGTCGCTGCGGGCGACGCCGTCCCCGATCCTGCCCTTGATTCGGTTCTGGCGCCGCTCTCGACGTCGTATGGAGACTTTTACTTCCACGAATCGGCCCCATCCGTTGAACCTGAATTTGAGGTGATGGGTGACGAGGGAGATTGGGAGGGGTCTGTGGACCCTCTGGCACAGGAGTGCCAGTCTCAACAGGACCAGACATATGAGCTTGGGGATGCCAGTGGAGTGGACACTTCGCCAGACACTGGTTTTGACTCCCCTCCAACCGTGGCATCGGAGGAGGGGTCTGCCTACAGTGTAGTGTTGACGCGGGCAGCCAGGGCATTGGGCCTAGAGCTCCCCATTGCGGCCGTGAGGACTAACCTCCTCACTGAGGTCCTTAAACCGCACGCAAGCTCGGCTGAGCCTCTGCTGCCGTTTAATGAGGCCTTGTGTGACGTTCTTTTGGGCACTTGGTCCAAGCCCGCTACAGGTCAGCCTGTAGATAGGAGCGTGGCCAGACGCTAGCGCCCGGCTCCAGGCGACCCTTGCTTCTTGTCCACCCACCCCACTACCGAGAGCCTGGTCATCCAGGCCTCTACTTCCCAGACCGCATTCCCAACGGCTCCGCCTGATCGGGAATCCAAGAGGTACGAACAGTTCGGTAAGGAGGTGTTCTCGACCACGCCAGCAAACGGGTGCCTTTCGCTCCTTTCATGGCCAAGGAAGGGGCGCTCCCACACGTGCTGCCAGCCACGCACCGCAGGCTAATACACAGTGCAGTGGCGGCCGTGGAAACCGCCGTGGCGGCGGTCGGGGACAACGGCGAGGCCAGTCCACACCTTCCCCTGCAGCATTCACCTCAAAACCCTCCTAGTCCGTGCTTTCAGGCCCATGTGACGCCAGTGGGGGGCAGGGTTCGCCATCACTACTTCCACTGGTGCACTGTCACGTCGGACATTTGGGTGCTGCAAATCGTCCGAAGGGGCTACTCCCTCCCCTTCGAGGAGACCCCTCCAGCCATTGCACCGCAATACCACCGCGTGTCGGGGGATCACTTGCAACTTCTGCAAGAGGAAGTTACGGCCCTCTTGGCCAAGTGAGCCATCGAGCGCGTTCCTGGGCCAGAAGTAGGGTGTGGTTGTTACTCCTACTACTTTCTGGACGCCCTATCTTGGACCTACGGAACGTCAACGGCTTCCTCCGGAAGGAGAAGTTCAAGATGCTGACTTTGGCTTAGGTCCTAGCTGCCCTAGACCCAGGAGACTGGATGGTAGCGTTGGACTTGCAGGACGCCTATTTCCACATCCCTGTCCTACCGGCCCACCGGCGTCACCTGCGGTTCACGGTAGGCCACGAGCACTTTCAGTTTACCGTGCTCCCCTTCGGCCTTACCAGTGCCCCACGGGTGTTCACGAAAGTGATGGCGGTGGTCACAGCTCATCTGCGTAGGTTAGGGGTTTCAGTCTTCCCCTACCTCGACAACTGGTTGTTGAAGGCGGGCTCGCCCCAGACAGTCGTCAGCCACCTCCAGACTACAGCCGACCTCCTGCACCTGCTGGGGTTCTCCATCAATGTGCCGAAGTCTCACCTGTGACCCTCTCAGAAGCTCCTCTTCATCGGAGCGGTTCTAGACTCGGCGCAGTTTCGGGTTTATCCTCCCTAACAGCGGGTTCGGGATATTCAGGCTCTGATTCCGATCTTTCAGCCTTTATCCCGAGTCTCGTTCAGGTTGACGCTGCGGCTTCTGGGGCTGATGGCCTCCAGCATCCTTCTGGTGCATCACACCAGGTGGTGGATGCGGGCTCTGCAGTGTTACTTGAAGTTTCAGTGGGCCCAGCATCAGGGCAACTTGTCCGACCATGTCATGATCTCGGAGGGCGCTGCAAGACAGTTGCAGTGGTGGTTCACGGACCCCGATTGGGTCAGCGGCAGATCCCTCTCCCTACCCCAACTGGAGCACATAGTTGTGACAGACGCGTCCCTCCAGGGCTGGGGGGGCCACATGGGAGAGGCAGAGATCAGAGGCCTCTGGTCTCCGGGGGAGTCCCAACTCCACATCAACCTTCTGGAACTGCCGGCGATCCGACTTGCACTGAAGGCATTCCTCCCCTCTGTCCGGGGGAGTGTAGTGCAGGTGTTCACGGACAACACCACCGCCATGTGGTACTGCAACAAACAGGGCGGGGTGTGGTCATGGACCCTCTGCCAGGAGGCTCTGCGCCTCTGGCAGTGGCTGGAACACCAGGGCGTGACCCTGGTGGTTCAACACCTGGCAGGTTCTCTGAACGCCAGGGCGGACAAACTCAGCCATCGGTGCATGATGGATCACGAATTGCGTCTGAACTCGGATGTGGCGCAAGGCCTCTTTCAGCAGTGGGGAGAGCCTTGGTTAGATCTATTCGCCACAGAAGAGAACGCGCATCAGTTCTGCGTGTTGGAATTTCCAAGGCGGCACTCGCTCGGAGACGCTTTTCGTCGCGAGTGGAGTTGCGGTCTGTTGTATGCCTTTCCGCCTATATCACTTCTGCCCAGAGTGCTGAAGAAGATCAGGCGTGACCAGGCCCAGGTTATCCTTGTGGCTCCGGACTGGGCACGAAGATATTGGTATCCAGAGCTACTCAGCATGTCTGTCGATCCCCCGATTCGTCTGCCTCTTCAGGAGGACCTTCTGTCGCAGCAGCAGGGGACGGTCCTCCACCCGAACCTGTCCAGTCTCCACCTCCAAGCTTGGAGATTGAGGGGCGACAGTTGAGGCCATTTGACTTGCCTCCTGAAGTCTGTAATGTCATTCTGGCAGCCAGGCGTCCCTCCACAAAGTCGGTATACACCTGCAGGTGGTACAGATTTGTGGCATGGTGCACAGCAAAGGCTGTGGATCCACTCTCTGCCCCCCTTTCTGAGGTTCTCCTCTTCCTTCTTTCTCTGGCCCAGCAGGGCTCTGCTCTGGGCACTATCAAGGGCTACCTTTCTGCCCTTTCCGCCTTCTTAAGGCTACCTGATCAGCCATCTTTGTTCAAGTCCCCTATTGTAAATAGGTTTTTGAAGGGCATCACACACATGTTCCCTTCTGTTCCTTTCGTGATGCCTCAGTGGGACTTGAACCTTGTACTTACTTTTCTGATGTGGGCTCCCTTTGAGCCACTTCATAACTGTCCTCTTCGCCTTCTTACTCTGAAGACTGCATTCCTGGTTGCCATCACCTCTGCCAGGAGAGTGAGTGAGCTCCAGGCTCTTTCTTCCAAACCTCCTTTCCTTTCTGTCCATCCGGACAAGGTTGTGTTGCGGACAAGGCCCTCTTTACTGCCCAAGGTAGTCACAGCCTTTCACATCGGGCAGTCCATCACCTTGCCCACCTTCTTTCCGCCTCCGCATCCCTCGAAAGAAGAAGAGAGGCTCCACCGTCTGGACCCAAAACGTGCGCTCTCTTACTATCTGGATCGCACACGCCAGTTCCGGGTGGATGACCGACTCTTTGTTGGTTATGTGGGCGCTAAGAAAGGACGGGCGGTGCACAAGCGGACCATCTCTCGGGGGATCGTATTGTGCATTCAGGCGTGTTACTCTTTGGCTAAAAAGAAACCTCCTGTTAGGCTGAGGGCCCACTCCACTCGGGCCACGGCGATTACTACTGCCCTGGGCCGAGGAGTCCCCTTGCAGGACATTTGTCAGGCAGCTACGTGGGCCTCGCTGCACGCGTTTGCGAGACACTACTGCCTGGACAGCCAAGTCCGGAGGAATGGCTTCTTTGGCCGTCCCGTCCTCCAGGACTTTCTGGTGTGTTTATTGGTTCGCAGACCCTCCACCGGGGTTGATATTGCTGGGGTATCTATTCTAAGGTAAGGAATCTATCACTAACGTGTCTCTTTCAGATGCACAAGTTACTACTTGTGTAACGATATATCTGTAAGAGACATTAGTTAGTGATAGATTCCTTACCGACCCACCCATCCTCTCCGTTCTGCGAACCGATATCTAGGGTTAAGGTCATCCCCTTTCAGGGCCCTAGTTTCATGGCACCAGTGTTGGTTCTATCACGGCTCTGCGTATCTGGCGCGGAAAAGCTGTGTATCAGAACTGACGTCAGTGCGCGAGGGCGGCGTCTAAGTACTCCGGGGACGTCGTTCTGGCGCTAACGCGGACGACGGACGCGGAGCCGCGGACGACGCCTACTGACGCGCAGGGGTATTGCTACGCAAAAGTTTCCGGATCCAGTCTGACGCCTGGGGATATTCTAAGGTAAGGAATCTATCACTAACTAATGTCTCTTACAGATATATCGTTACACAAGTAGTAACTTGTGCATCACTGCCATAAAAGGACGCATGTAACTAGCGTCTACTGCAATAACCAAATGGTCTGTGTTCTCAGCTGGTGCCAGTGCATCATAAGAGACAACGGAGGCAATGTAACTACTTTGTGCACGAATACAACTTCTGTCCACTTAAATGCTATCCAGGAAACCAACATGTGAGCGAATCCAAAGCCCCACTTTCAGTGGTCCTTTTTTCTGGTGATCACGTAAGGTCCGCAGGCAGATGCACTGTCAAGCCATAACCTGAAAAGAACAAGCTTTGCAAAGCCAATAGGTTTCACCTATGTAAGAGCTATTGGTTTTTACTGTGCCCTTTTGTCATGTTGTACATCAGCGTGGCTGCTGTCCAGCATGGCTAAAAGTTAGTGGTATGGCATAGAGGAGAGTGGAGTTGAATGGTGTAGAGTGGATTGGCATTGAGTGGAGTGGAGTGGTGTAGAGTAGAGAGTCAAAGAGTGGCGTGGAGTGGACTGGAGTGCCGTAGAGTGGAGACACATAGAATGCCTTGAAGTGGTATAGAGTAGCATGGTGTAAAGTAGAATGGAGTGGCATAGAGTTGCATTGTGTGGAGTGGAGTGGCGTAGAATAGAGTGGCATAGAGTAAAATGGTTACCTTTAGAATAGAGTGGAGTAGTGTAGAGTAGTACAGTTGTGAGTGTAAGTAAGTAAAGCATCACGAAACACACCAGATAGGGTGAATGCAACATAAATAAAAAAGTGTATGCCTGTGTTAAATGTTAGAAAGCACATTTCATGTCCAGGAATAATACAGAAAGGATTATTAAATAAAGAAAATACTGCGTTGCCAAAAGACGAGGAAGAATATTTGTACTTGGTCCATGCGACAGAGAGGACCTAACACGAGAAAGAAATGGAAGTCTATGGGTGCGAAACAATAGAAAGATTGCAGATGAGAGTGACAATGAAAACAACTAATGGTGTGCTGTGGGTGGGTTGAAATCTCAAAGCACAGCACATGCGCTATGTGGGCCAGACCTAGAAAGGCTACGTAGGGGGCATGTGTTTGCAATTAACAATAGGTAACGATTTTAAAATAGCAGTGATTTGCAATCTTTGTCGGGGAGTGAAGTCACGCATAGGTGATTCTAGAGGTAATAGTTAGCAAGGTGACCAGGCAAGTTAATTGCCAGGCTACTTAAAGAAATAAACTGTGGTCACAGGACATGGCTGTAATTGGAGGCACGGAGGGATACAGGAGAAAAGCAAGATTACAGGATAACAAGGTTTTTTCAAAGTAAGAGATGCACTAGTCTATGGCTAGGGGCCTCCTGGTAGTTTATGGAAAGCCCTTCGGCTGATACTTGTAGATTGCTCTTAACAACAGTCATACAGCAAAGTCATAGTTTGGAACTGCTGTCATACAGACTCTCCTACTCGGGGCAAGGTGGACCGAGGACAACAACAGCGAGACAGGTAAGACTCCAAGGACCTAGGCACAACAACAGAAGTGTTCCCCTTCCCTTATTAGAATGGCAACTCCAAGCCAGAGGTCACACGTTAAATGCATTTGGGACTGCAACAGATAGTGGACCATGTAGGAAGGTGGATATCTGACTATGGTTACCTCCAAACTTTTTGCCTGGTGTTTAGCTGGTTTTTGACATAGTTGGCCTGGGATCCTGCTATTCAGGGCCCCAGGCTAATTGCTCTCTCCTTAAAATGGACTCCATGTACCTTAGGTACATACACAATTGGAACTGGTTCACCTTATTGGCCCCTGTAACAGTGTACCCAGGTACCCAGGGCATAGGTGCTTTCAAGGCCTACCAGGGGCTGCAGCATGTATTGTGCCACCCCTGGCCTGGCCTCCATATTTGACACAACTGGCTGATCACTCAGCTGGGGTAAGTCGGTGTAACCACCCCTTACTTAGGTGTAGTATGCCTATACCTAACCTAAAATGGACACATATGTTCCTATCAGTCACTCCTATGGAAGGCCTCATCAATCCTGGAGGCAGAGTGCTTGGAAATATGTGAGATGGTGCTCTGGCATGAGCTGAGCCTGTCTGCAGCTTTCGGAACCATGTACTTTAGCTGTTTCATGATATTGCCATACCATATACTCTTAAGTGCATTATGAACCTCGCGGTTAAATGCTATCTTGGGTTTGGCTTTATCAAAATATGTCGAGTAAGGTGTCATACGAATTGGAATACTACCCCCTCGCCAGTTCTGGCGACGGGGGTAGCATTCCACCCTTCTAGAGGGACACGACATGTACCTAGCCTGAACCCCGGTTAAAGTTAAACAGAGCCTCAGCATCACAAAATGGATGCTGCCACCACAGACACAAGTCTGACCTCCTGCTGCTGGGAGTCCTTCCAGCGAGGGCAGCTTGGACAAAGGGTTTCCTGCCTGGGGAGGTGCTAGCACCACCCCAGACAGGATTTTGTGTATTGGGTAGGACAGGGCTGAATAGAATCAGACATGCCTGGGGCACACAAGGTGTCCCTGTGCATAGGCCAGTTCAAACTGGTGCTGGGGCTTTCCAGCCCCAGTCCTGGCGCGAAACTGGACAAAGGAAAGGGGGTGTAACCACCCCCCTTCCTGGTTCCACCCAGAGGAGGGACCTAGTAGGTGATCCGGCCCCCCAGATTCGAATAAGAGTGGGAGCTGTGTCCTGAGACTTCAGATCATCCTGAATCAACTTGAAATACAGAAGAAGACTGGACTTCGACATTCTGCTGCTCAGAAGACGGAAGAGAATCTCCCTTGTGGCCAAGGAGTGACCACCCTGTGAATACAGGCACCAACCAGCAACTCGACGTCTGCTTTGCCGCCGCCTCCCGCCGGAGCCCGAGCCCAGAGCCTGACAAGACCCAGACTCCCAGACTTCTCACAGCCCGATCCACAGTCCCTGCAAAGAAGGGACCCGTGGAGGCACCGAGAGACGTGGGACTGGACCTCTTGGAAGACCCCCGAAACGCTGACTGCGCAGCATCAGAGGCACCCTCGACGCTGTGCTTTGGGGTTTGAGAAGCCCCAACCTCGAGCAGCCCTTGCACCGAAGATCAGCCCCCCAGCATCCCCACGATCTGCGTGGGGCCCTTTTGCACTGTGCCACTCGACGCGCCATCCCGTCCACTTGCCACGTGGCTAGCGGCCATCTTGGCGACGAAACCTTCAACTTACACTGCGGGTCTGGTTGCTCCAGACTTGCCCTTGCTCCTGTAAAAAGGAGCCCCTGCTCTGACCTTGCTGGTCCGAGTAACAAACCTTTTTTGATTCCTGCCTGGCTTGAATTAGCCAAGGCCTGTTTGCTCCAATCAAGTTGCCGACACCGCCAACAGCGAGAAGCCTGCGTGGGACAGCTCGTGACCGACTTCTGGACGTCTTCGACCCCTCGTGTCCACGTGGCTGCAGAGAGAAGCTACACCTTGACGCCTGTTTGCACCCGACATCGCCTGGTTCCAATCTGGTTCCACGGTAGTCACTGGCTAGTGACTTTGAACATTGTCCCCTCTGCTTTCAGGTCTTCACCTCTTCAGATCCACCCTTGGATCCACCGGAACTCTTCACATCGAGCCGCCTGCAGCATCTTCAGCTCCAAGCACCATCGACCTGCGTGACGAAACCCGACACTACTTCGACCCTGTGCACCCGCTCCCTGTGGGTGAGGTAACTCAGCAACGCCGGTGTTCCCACACTGGTATACACCTCTAGTATCTGTGTCTAAAGTTTCATCCTTCTAGGTCACTCGGAAGGTTCCTTAATAACTAACTTTGTAACGTTTACGCACCATTGACATTGTATTGGTAAAGCGTGCACTTTCCGCACTGCACCCGAGTCCCGCGGGCCTTTCCCGACTTCTTCACTGCTAGTGCCGAACAGCTCCAGCGATTCCCCAGGCCCTAGGCCTCTTCACTTTCCCCATAGTGGTTCTTATACCACTATTTTAGTATATGGTTTAGGTGGCCCCTAGGGCTCATCCATAATTGTGCAACTTTTGTGTATTTAAACTGTGTTTTGTTTTAACGCATTTGCTTCTGTGCTCATAAAGAGTATCAGGGATATTTGTAGATATAAATCTATATATATTTTCAATATATATCTGTGTGGTGTCCTTTCATTTGGTATTCAAGGGATTGTGTATGGTAAAACAGCTTGCTTCACATGCCTTTACAGAGTTTAGCCTAAGACTGCTTAGTCCATGCTACCCCTAGGATAGCTTGTCTATAAGGTTGACTTTACAACCTGCACCATAAGGGTTGCTTGGCATGGTACAAGGTGATCACTAGAACTAGTGAGCATCATATACCAGGCCAACTTTTCACAGACCAAATTTGGAATGGAGCAGAAAAACATAATGAAAATAATAACTAGAAAACAGCATAGACCAGGTTCAAGAGCAGGAAATGAGAAACTATAAACTAACAAGAGACTGAAACTAGAAACTACACTAGCACAGAGAATAATAGAGATGAAAAGGATTCAGAGAGAAAACCAACACAAGGAATTATGGGATCAAGCACCCCAAAAGCCATGCCTACTATGGTAAGCTGTGAGATTCCATGTAACAAATTGATGTCTACAGAACACAGTGAAAAAATCCACACTTAAAGCACTATTTGCTTTGACAAATGCTTCTCACAATAAATAGCCCAGGCCTACTGCCTTTTTGGTAGATTTGCATAATAAACGTATCTGACTTAACATACCCCAATAAACGAATCAGGCCTTTAGCCTTCATCATTGTCTTGTCACTCTTTAAAGAAATCAGTTTCTCAAGAAATCAGCCATCAGAAATATATAGATTTAATATTACAGTCACATATAATATTGCAATTAGAAAAAAATATACAACCTCTCCTAAACGGGCCTAACAAAACTATCACTGTGAAAATCAGCTATACCTGGGGATGTCGTAGCAGAAAAACAACACAAAATGTCTTGCTTTCTACAGTAATCTCTATTCCCTGTGACAAAATATCTACAGACTTTAAAATGTTTACTATCTATAACTCTTAAGGACCTATTGTCTTTTACACATGATTTTCACATATAATAAGATGGGCCTACATTCATGCCCTTTCATAATAAGCAAATAAGACATATTGCATGGAATATCTTTCCCATCCCAATAATCAAATGGCTTATAGCCATTGTCAATGGCTTGTCAAAATAACCATCCCCGGCCTACTCAATTGAGCACAAGATTTCCCACAAGGCAACAGTCATAAAATTACAAATATGTACAACATTTAATCCGGCAAAACAATGTACAAGTCCTTCTAATACAGTCTAACAGGGATTACCACAATCCACATATTCTACCTTCAGGATTTATCAGAGTAGGTAGCCAACATCAAAATCTTTGCCTACTACAATAAACTGTGATATCCTATCAAACAAAACACCTGGTTACAGGCTTTAACATAGTGTAATAACAATCCTACCTTTAAGGCCTATTGGCTTCAACATGTATTTTCCCCCTATAAATAGCCTTCCCTATAACCTTTGTCATAGCTTTTCATTAAAAAAAATACATATCAGGCCTATGGAATCTGATAAATGACATAATTGCCTTGTCGCAGTAAACATTTCAGGCCTAATGAACAGAACATAGGTTTTCAGGTTTTCCCACAAGGTAATAATTTGCATCATGTAGTCATTAAATCACAAATTTGTAGAAAAGTAAATTTTGCAACACAATATAAACCTTCTCCTAATAGGGCCAAACGAGGATTATCTATATACAGTGTCGGACTGTGAGAGAAAAATAGGTACCAAAATTAAAGTGGCTCCCAGTAGCGAAGCCGATAGCTAAAAAGTGTTAATACCATGAACATCAACAGTGAAAAACTGCCCAACTGTCATTAACCTGACCCACAACTGCTACAAAACCGTCCCACAAACTGATCTGTCAGACCAGCCCATGGCGCACTGCCCGATTGCCCTATAGGCCAGCCGGACCCTGCCTATATACTAGTATACATGTTTCACTACAGTTTAGTTACATTTAGGGCTCCCGGTTTTATGGTATTTTTTTTTACTTTTCCGTCTGTATTTATCCATTTTTTTTTTTTTGCAGAGTTTTATATAGCGCGAATTAGAACCGAATCAGTTATCAGAGCGCTTTACATAGCACCAGTTACATTACATGAGGACACACTTAATATTAATTAAATATTACACACTCCATATTAATCTTTTGCTAATTTTATCTGTATTTATCTCTATTTATTTTGGGTTTGTGAAAGAAAAGGAGCTTCATTAACTGATAAATGTGCACTCATGCTTAAATGCCTGAGAGGTTTAAATAGATTAAAACCCACAGATGATAAATAAATCCACTTATATGTAAACATACACATTTTAGTATCAAACTTGTGCATATCTACTGCGGTTTAAGCCTCTTAACTAAAATCCCTTTTTTTTTAACCCCCTTGCCTGTCAATCCACATAGCTATTTGCTTGTAGAATTAGGGCTGTTTTACTATCCTCCCATTATTAAAAGGGGACCAGTGAATGCTTGCTGTGCCAGTGTTGCTTTAGGCCTGGAGCAAAGCCCATTGGAGGGGAAAATTCAAGCAGATGAGATACCTTGGTTTGGGCATCAGAGAGATAGGAAAGAGAGGGATAGAGGAGACAGCATCCTTTGCAAGACAGTAGCTATCATTAGTAAAGCAGGTGCAGTGGCACTGGTGTGCAGGGGTCTAAGGAACCCATTCAATCAATTATTCATTTCTTAAGCATCCTACATACACACGAGGGTCTAAAGGCGCTGGGGGGGGGGAGGGGGGGGGGGGCGCTACTGATCGAACAGCCAGGTCTTTAGTGTCCTCCTGGAGGTCAGCAGGTCTTGGGTCTGTCGTAGGCTCAGTGGGAGGGTGTTCCATGTCTTGGCGGCAAGGTGGGAGAAGGATCTCCCGCCGGGGGTTGTTCTTCGGATACGCGGGACGGTGGCGGGTGAGAGGTCGGCGGAGCATAGCTGGCGGTTGGGGGTGTAGAAAGAGAGCCGTCTGTTGAGGTAGGCTGGGCCGGTCTTGTGGAGTGCCTTGTGTGTGTGGATGAGGAGATTGAAGGATATCCTCTTGTTGACCGGGAGCCAGTGCAGGTTTCTCAGGTGGGGGGTGATGTGGCCGTGTCGTGGTACATCGAGGATCAGTCGTGCCGAGGCGTTTTGGATGCGTTGTAGTTGATTGATGAGCTTCGTCGGGGCTCCCGCATAGAGGGCGTTTCCGTAGTCGAGTCTGCTGCTGACAAGGGCCTGGGTGACTGTCTTTCTCATATCTGTCAGGATCCATCTATAGATCTTGCGGAGCATGCGGAGGGTGTTGAAGCAGGAGGAGGAGACGGCGTTGACTTGCTTGATCATTGAGAGCGTTGAGTCGAGGATGATTCCCAGGTTGCGTGCATGGTCGGTGGGGGTCGGGGCTGCCCTCAGTGCCGTTGGCCACCAGGAGTCACCCCAGGCTGACGGGTTGGAGGCGAGGATGAGGACCTTCGTCTTGTCCGAGTTCAGCTTCAGACGGCTGATCTTCATCCAGTCAGCGATGGCCTTCATTCCTTCATGGAGGTTGGCTTTGGCGTGATGGGGTCCTTGATGAGGAAGAGGATCAGTTGAGTGTCGTCGGCGTAGGAGATTATGTTGAGGTCGTGCTGTCGGGCAACGTTGGCAAGCGGGGCCATGTAAATGTTGCACAGTGTCGGGCTGAGGGAGGATCCTTGGGGTACGCCGCAGATGATCTCGGAGGCTTCGGAACGGAATGGGGGGAGGCAGACGCTCTGGGTTCTGCCGGAGAGGAAGGAGGTGGCCCATTCCAGAGCCTTGTCTCGGATCCCTACGGCATGGAGGCGTGTGCAGTGGCTGATGGTGTCGAAGGCGGCGGAGAGGTCTAGGAGGATGAGTGCTGCAGTCTCCCCGTTGTCTAGCAGGGTCCTGATGTCGTCGGTGGCGGCGATGAGGGTGGTCTCGGTGCTGTGGTTGCTGCGGAACCCTGACTGGGAAGGGTCCAGGATTCTGTTCTCTTCGAGGTATCGGGTTAGCTGTCTGTTAACGATTTTCTCGATGACCTTGGCAGGGAAGGGGAGCAGAGATGGGTTGGACGTTCTTGATGTCTCTAGGGTCTGCCTTGGGTTTTTTGAGTAGGGCGTTGATCTCGGCGTGTTTCCAGCTCTCTGGGAAGGTCACGGTCTCAAGGGAGAGATTGATGACTTTGCGTAGGTGGGGTGCGATGGAGCTGCTTGCTTTGTTGAAGACGTGGTGCGGGAATGGGTCTGACGGAGAGCCGGAGTGGATTGTGCTCATGGTCTTGATAGTGTCATCGACGCTCAAGCTGGTCCAGCATAGCAAGGGGACGTGGTCGATGGTGTGTGGAGGGTCTGTTGTGTTGCTGTCTGGGTGTTGAAGCTGTCGTGGATGTCTGCTATCTTGCGGTGGAAGAAGGTGGCGAGGGAGTCGCACAGGACTTGCGACTGCGGGGGATGTCTTTGGTGTTGGAGCTGAGGTTGGAGAGTTCCTTCACGATGTTGAAGAGCTCCTTGCTGTAGTGTGCGTTGTTGTCGAGGGGGTCTTTGAAGGAAATCTTCTTGGCAGCCCTGATGAGGTGGTGGTGGTTGCGGATGGCGTCCTTGTGTGCTGCATGGCTGTCCGGAGTTTGTTCACTGTGCCATTTCTTCTCTAGTTTCCGGCAGGCTTGCTTGGAATCTAGGAGTTCTGCGGTGAACCAGCTGGCCCTCTTGCTGGTGTCTCTGTGGGGGGATTTCTTCAGCGGGCGAGGGTGTTGGTACAGTCCTCGATCCAGCGTCTGAGGTTGTGGCCAGCGATGTCAGTGTTGGAGGGTTCGGTGGGTGGGCTGAGAGCGAGGTTTGCATGTAGTTGGTCTTCGGTGATTTTGCTCCGGCGGGGGATCTGTTGGGTGCGGTGGTGTGTGGTGGGTTTCTGGAAGGTGAAGTGGATGCAGCGGTGGTCAGTCCAGAGGAGTTCGATGGTGTGGCTGACGGAGATGTGCGGGCTTGAGGAGAAGATGGGGTCGAGCGTGTGGCCAGCCGAGTGGGTGGGCATTGTGACGAGGTGTCTCAGTCCGAGGTTGGCGAGGTTATCAATCAGGGTTGTGGAGTTGTTGTCATTGTTGTTCTCAAGGTAAAAGTTCAGGTCTCTGAGGAGGATGTAGTTGGTGGAGGTCAGGGCATGCGTGCTGATGAAGTCGGGGTCCGGGGGTCGGTAGACGAGGGTGCCTCTGAGGGTGGAGTTGGGGTCTGTGTGGATCTGGAAATGCATGTGTTCGGCGGTGCTGAGCGTGTCGTCAGTGCTAGTTGATGCTGTTCTTGTGGACGATGGCGATTCTTCCTCCGACTCCATTGGTGCGGTCTCTGCGGGTGATCTTGTAGCCGTCTGGGATGGCTATGGCGATGTCGGGTGGGGAGGAGTTGTTCAACCAGGTCTCTGTCAGGAAGGCGACGTCCGGGGAGGTTGTGTTGAACAGGTCCCAGAGCTCGACGGCGTGTTTGCGTGCGGAGCGGGTGTTCAGTGGTATGCATCGGAGGTGATTGAGGTCTTTCTTGGCAGGTGGTTCGTCGGCTCTGTGGCTGGTGTAGCTGCAGTTCTGACAGGTGAAGGGACCGTGTGTGCGTTTTGGGGCGGCCTTGAAGCAGTTGTGGGTCCGTCCGGGGTTGAGAGCGTGCACAGTACTGGTGCCGTAGTGGCGGCGGTCGTCACAGCGGGTGCGTGGGCCAGGGGTTCTGGTGCGGTCCAGGAGCAGACGGGCACCAATGGGCTTGCCGCACGCCAGCGGCGCAAAAGGGCAGCTGCCGGCATGTATGGGGAGGTGGGAGTGAGGAGCAGCTGGGAGGCGGAAGGCAGGGGCAGCGAATGGGCAGTCAGGGGTGCGGAGCCGCAGGGGACACAGCGACGGGGGCGGTGAGGGGCGACGAAGGAACAGAAGGCAAAAGGGCACAACAATTGAGGGGGAAACGAGTGGCACAGAGGGCAAAAACGTCGCAAAAAGGGCAAAAAGGTCACAAGAGTACAGGGGGTAATGAGTGGCACAGAAGATAAAAGGTCACAAGAAGGGCAAAAAGATCACAGAAAAACGGGGGAAACGAGTGGCACAGAAGGCAGAAAGGTCACAGAAATGCAGGGGCAGCTAAGCAACAGAAGGCAAAAATGGGCAGAGAGACACGGGGCCGCAAGGGGAGCAGAAGGAAAAACTGGGCAGAGAGACACGGTGGCAGCGAGGGGAGCAGAAGTGAAACCGGGCAGAGAGACACGGGGGCAGCGAGAGGAACAGAGGGAGAGAATGGGCACAGACCACGTACAGGCAGCGGGGGAGACAGACAACAGCAGTCACAGACACAACAATGAAAATGCAGTCACTGCAACGGGAGCAATGAAAGAAAATACAGGCAATACAATGGAGGATGAGCAAACCTACGGTCTACCACTGGCCACCAGGGATGAGGCGCAGGTGGTAGTCTGCGGGTGGAGGAGGGCCTCAAACTTCCTCAGCAGCGGCAGCTGGGCAGGGAGGCACAGACGGTGCTGTGCGGAGTGGGAGCAACCTACCTGGAAGGGTCAAGGGTCGCTCATTCATAACTGCATCACAGTTATGAATTTCTTACTATTGTAATGAGACTTCAGGAAGCTGAGGTGTATATTATAAAAGATGATTTATTAGTCTCAGTCGCAGATAAGTATATTCATAGTAGGTTCTCATCCTAGTCCTTTAGGCAGCCCAACCATGAGCAGCCTCCCTGCTGCTTAGCCCATTCTCCAACTTACCCTCCCCACCTCGCAGGCACCCAAGAATTCCATTGCATCACCACACACTCCAGCATTCCACACAGCACATTCACAATGGCTGAACAACAAGGACCAGAGCACCAGGGAATATGCATAGTAAAGTATAAAAGATATAACACTTCCTTTACAAAGAGACATGGGGGCTCATTTTCCTTGCTAACATTATGGCAGAGGACACCTTTGCTGCAAAAGGGGGGGGGGCACGTGTGTGTGCTCATTTCTTCTCAGAAAGGGACACACACATACATGCGGATAGACCCGGTTCAGGTGGAAGACTCCTGATTTTTTAAGCCAAAATGGCTTTATTTTGGCTGTCCCCGCCTGAAATTGCCTTTGTTTCAATTGAATTCATTGTGGGAAATACATTCTCTTGATTGTTTGTTAATAATCTCCCACTTTCCTCTTCTAAAATATTGGCATGTATGTAGAAAGCCTGTTTCAAGATTGAAGTGATGGTCTGGCATGATGTGAAAGGTGTGAAAGAAGAACAGGAGATAGATTGCATCTCAGGGTCACATCTATCATTAATGCAGCAGCCGCAGTTACATGCGAGCCCAGGAGTGCAAGCATTCTAATTATGAGGAGTAGTGTTTTTGGTCAATTCTGTTTATTTTGTTTTTTACTGTTCGTAATACCTAATTGCATTTCATAGTCTTTACATTTCTGTAGCCTTTTTTGTCATTATGTAGGTTGGGTTTGTTTTGGGGTTCTTTTATTTTCGATTGGGCTTTTTCATAGGTGCCCAATTACAGTAAAGACAGGAAGTTATTGGGACGTTTCTGCTGTCTATAGGGCATTTGACAAGGAGTCGCTTCAGCTGGATTTTTATTGTTCAGACTCTATCCTCTCACTACGGCCAGTTATAGCTGCATTTTGTTCATTTAATTTTTCCACCTGCACCTGAGCTGCTGCTCTCTGCGCCTGGTTGTAATCGGTGCGCACCGGGAAGGCGCCGCGGGGGATGGTGCTGTCTGAGCTGGCCGTGCGGCTGAACAATGCCGACTACAAGAACTGGGTGAAGGCCGGCCACTGCCTGCTGCTGCTCAAGAGCTCCCTGGAGGGCTTCGTGGGCTCCCAGATGAAGAGCTTCCACCAGCGCCTCCTCACCGAGAGCCCCGTGCTGGGCCGAGGCAGGCAGCGCTGCACGGGGCACTGCCGGGCGCAGGGCAGGCAGGTGAGTGCAGCGCGAGGACTGAGTGTTCACGTCACACGCAGGTGCGGGAGCCACGCCATTCCTTTGGGATAATAGCGACAGATACAGCGCCTAGACGCACTAAGCTCTGGCATCTGGGACCCTTCTGTGTCGCCCTCTACGGGCAAATTACTTCTCAGAAATTTAGTGTTAATAACAGGGTGACCACCTGACACGGAGGCAAATTCTGGCCAGGACTGTTTCAATTCTAGAGAAAGAGTCAGAATTCAGGACAAATAGTCACTTTTAAAGACACAATAGAGGCAATGGACATTCCCTATCCTTTATCAGTGTATTTATTTATTATTTTGTATATTGTGTTATTTATTCACTCTCAGCTACATATATAAGTTCCTCTAGGCATGTTCCATTCATGTGGCCTGCATTATGTTGTTGTTCAATAGTAAATTGATGCCCTTGAGCACAATGTCAAGGGCATATATGCCGAATATTTTTGAAGAGGAAAGTGGGAGATTTAAAAAATAATGATAAAAAAGGAGAATGTATTTCTGCCATTCACGGCTGTTGAAGCAGAGGCAGTTTCATGCGAGAGACAGCCAAAATGAAGTCATTTTTGGCTTCAAAAGCCGGAAGTCTCCCTCCTGAATTGGGTCTATTGGCATGTGTGCAAGGGCACAGCCCCTATCAGAATTTACCCAAACTTGAAAAGAAAGTCCAAGTAACATTTTGATTACGTTTGTAAACATTTCAAACCCCATGGTGAACAGTTTTGGAAATATTAGGGGAAAGCGACTTTATCACCATTTGTTAGTTAAGATAAGTTGAATAAAAACATCTGGTTCACTTCACCTTCCATCAGACATCAAACCCAAAAAAAACAAGCATTGGCATAGCCAATAGGTCTCGCCTTTGGGACCTTATAAGTGTTTAGCCATGCAACGGTTGATATTGTTGCACCAAGGATATTGTGCTGCATAACTAAATACTTATTAGGTCCCAAAAGCGAGACCTATTGGCTATGCCAATGCTTGTTAATGTATAGTTAATGAATAAACAACTGTTGTTTTACGAATGTCTAAATTAGGAAGACAGTGCCACTATGTGGCCGACTGTCATAAGTGTGGGTGTTGATAATTAAGTGCTGGTGCCGAGCACCAGAAATGACCAACTCAAATTAAGCACTGGGCCCACAAAAATGGGTGCCAGTGCCCACACTTATAACCACTGGCAGAAATAAAACTTCAGACATGGTTACTGTCTTGCGGATCAAGCAAGGCTACTTTGAATCTGTTCCCCTCTACAAGTGACAACTACAAATCCGTCATGGCAGCTGAGCTTGCTCTTAGAGTCTTCCTACAAGAGCAACTGCATACCTTCTAGTTTTCAAGCTAGTTTAATGTTGGCTCTTTATAATGATGATCAGCAGTCGATAAGATGAAATGAATTTAGTTTATTTTAATTCATAAACCACAGACCCACCAGAGCAGCAGGGCAGACATCCCAACTCTCCAGAAACCAACCGCCTTCTCTCACAAGCACAGTACCAACATTCTAAGGTTGCATCACACAGTTCCACAGATGACATAAGCATATTCTAAAAGTGATCTAATAAAAACATACAATAACAAACACAAAAGACAGAATAAGACCTACTACCACATGTATCTTTTTACAAAAATAAATAAAAATAAAAACTAAACATCCAAAATATAATCGTCAAATTTCTTGGGAATTTTAGAAATTCTTTTATGAGGAACAAAATTAACCTGAGGAGAGGATTCCACTGACTCTTGTAGGTCAGAAGCAGAAGATTCGATTGACTCCTGTAGATTAGAAGCAGGAACATAAGAAGCTTCAGAACAACCCTCAAGATCATCATGACAATCAGAAGAAACAAAATTTTCAGCACTATCAACATGTGCAGAAACATCAGTAAGCACGTCAGAAGCAAGAAATTCCTTTTCTTGTACAAGATCATTCCAAATGCAACCACCATCCTCATCTTTAGCAAAGAAACGTTCTTGCCCAGGTTTTAGAAGAATAACTGAACCCTTGCTCCACCAACTCTTCTCAGCAAGAAAAACAGCAGAATCAGTTACTCTTTCGACCTGAAAAGGATTGGAAAGCTTGGAAGAACCTTTGCCAGAAAAGGTGGGCTTCAAAACACGTACCCAATCGCCAACCTTGATGAACTTATCTTTGGACTTCATGGAGGCGTCATGATAAATTTTGCCTGCAGTACGAGACTCCTGAATGTTCTGTTTAACTTCATCAATGATACCTTTCATGTTGACATCCTGCCTAACACTCTTAACAAAGTTAGGTCTTAAAACAGATCTTGCTTGTCTGCCCCTCATAAGTAAATACGGTGAAAAACCAGTAGAAGAATTCAGAGTAATGTGGTAACTCCACAATTTCTCCTTCAAAAATTGTAAAACATCCAACTTGCTATCTAAGGCAGCCTGAATGCCCTCCTTAATAAATCTATTGGCCCTCTCCACTTGGCCATTGGCCCTAGGACAATATAAAGGAGTGGTTTCAGACTTAACGCCAAATTTTTCCAAAAACCCTTTCATTTTCCTGGAAACAAATTGCACCCCGTTATCGGATAAAATGAGATTAGGAGCGCCTTCCAAACTGAACACAAAATCCAAAAAATCAATAACAGCATCAGTATTGGGATGTTCCACAAAGGTGTAATAGATCCACTTAGAAAAATTATCAATAACCACAGTGGAAAATCTCTTGTCCCTACCTAAGCACTCAAAGGGACCAGAAAAGTCAATAGAAATTCTATCCCAAGGACCAACAGCTCCTTCTCTGAGAGACAAAGGTTGAGACGAAACATTCCAGTGCTTATCAGCCCTGACGCAGACAGGACAATCATCAATCACTTTCTCAATACCTGCGTCCATGCCCGGCCACCAGTAATGGTCCTTAAGAATCCTTTTCGTACCAGAGATACCAGGATGACCAGCGTGAGCAAGCTTGATGAGTTTATTCCTTAAACCAACAGGAGGAATAAATAAATGTTGACGCAATAAAATATTCCCCTCAATGCTAAGCTCATCAGCAATCTGAGCAAAACTTCTCAAACAATCATTTAAATTCCTAATGGGAGGCCAACCCACACCAACAAAATTCTTGACTTTATTAAGCACCAAATCACTGTCCATAGCCTCAATCCACTCTTCCTCTGAAATGCTCAACTCAAAAGAACTCACAGCATCAACCAGAGCCACAACACATTCTTGTTCATCCAAAATATCATTATTATCTTCTTCACAGGGAGGTAGCCTAGATAAACAATCAGCAGTGAAGTTTTCCCCACCCGGAATATGTTGCGTCTCAAAATTGTATTCTTGTAGTCTGGCAACCTAACAAGTCTAGATGACGCCTTGCCACTCCTGACACCATCCATCATGAATACAAGCGGTTTATGATCAGTGACAAGAACAAAAGGCCTGCCCCACAAGAAACTTTTGAACTTTTCAACGGCCCAAACACAGGCTAAGGCCTCCTTCTCAATAGTACTGTAGTGCTTTTCAGCACCCCGAATTGCTCAAGAAATGAAAGATATAACTCTTTCCCTACCATCAAAAATTTGAGAAAAAACAGCACCAAGACCAATAGTACTTGCATCCACGGTGACAAAGGATTTACCCTGAGGATCGAAAGTCTTAAGACCAGGTGCTTTAGAAATAAGCTTTTTAACATTGACAAATGCTTCATCATGAATCTTGCTCCAAATAAACTGAACACCCTTCCTAAGTAACTGCCTGAGAGGTTCCACTACTAACGCATACCCTTTCACAAACCTTGAATAGTACTCTCCCAGACCTAAGAAAGAGCGCAAAGAATCTTTGTCCTTGGGTGTACAGATATTATCCAAAGTGTTGACCAAATCTTCTTTGGGAAAAATGCCATCAGCCGTAATTCTATGTCCTAAATAATTTAGCTCTTCAACCAAAAATTTGCACTTTTCCTTGCTGACAGTCATGCCTTTAGTACCAAGAATGCCCAGAACCTTATTGAGAAAAACATTGTGTTGTTCACTTGTTTCAGCAAAAATTAATATATCATCCTGGAATGACTGAACACCAGTAATACCGTGAAACAAGTTCTCTGAAACACACTGGCTGCTGAAGCAAGACCAAATGGCATTCTTAAAAATCTATACAATCCAAAAGGCGTAATAAAGGTGGTAAGATCCTTAGAAGAATCATCCAGAAGCACCTGATGATAGGCAGATTTGAGGTCTATAATAGAAAAATATTTGGCACCATTAACAGCTGACAACATATCCTGAATGCGGGGTAAAGGATGCGTGTCAACGACAATGTTTTTATTAAGGGACCTCAAATCTACACATAGCCTCAAATCTTGATTCTTTTTGAGTGCCAAAACAGTAGCTGACACCCATTCAGAACTATCAGTTGGCTCAATGATACCTTCTGAGCATAAAGTATCAAGATGGACCTTCAATTTCTCCCGCATACCAAGTGGAACCATGCGTACTTTATGTTGAATGGGAATTGCATTCTTCTTTAACTTAATTTTATGCAAATAGCCTTTGACTTGACCCACAACATTTTTAAACACATTTGAATGTTTCTTAAGAATCATTTCTAAACTATATTTTTCCATGTAAATATTGTTAACATCAAATTCTCTAAGTTGCAGAGGACGTTCAGAACCAGGACACAAGATTACACCCAGCCTACCTAAATCAAACCACCCAACTATATTCTTCCCATCAATGGCAACATAAATTTTAGTAAAAATCTTCCTAGACTCAAATTCTAACGAATCTTCAAAGTAACCTAACATGGTTATATCAAAGTTACCGAAAGCTTTTGGATTAATGTCGGATTTATGGAGAATAACATTTTTCAAATTTTCCTTGAAAAACACATCAGACAAAATAGTGATCGGTGAGCCAGAATCAGCCATGGCTTGAAAAGAAATATCACCAACCAACACAATGCCTAACGGTGCTTTAAAAGGCAAATTGATATTGTTCACAGAATAATCAAAAACATTGTCGTAGATGGTTAATAACATGTTCTACAAATCTTCTTCAACAACCTCAACATTATTAGTTTAGGACGCCCCCGCGCCGCACGGCCACCAGCTGCTGCGAGTGCCTCCCCGCCTGCCTCTCTGCTCGGCCAGCCGCCGCGCTCGCCTCGTGCTCGCCTCCTGCCTTGCCTCTGTTTGTTTTGGTGTTTTAACTGTTGGTGCATTTCTCTTTTGTATTCTGTATTTTTACTTGGTTCCCCTCTTTTTGCCTGTTTTTCCCCCGTCTCTTCCCTCCCCGCTTCCCGCCACCGCCGCTAAACCCCGCCCCTTTTTCATTCTGTACCCTCCCCGCTCCCGCCTCCCAGCTGCTCCGCCCTCCCTCGCACTTGGCCATATATGGCGACCGTGCGACGCAGGTGAGTGTGTCCTAGTTTAGGACGCCCCCGCGCCGCACGGCCACCAGCTGCTGCGAGTGCCTCCCCGCCTGCCTCTCTGCTCGGCCAGCCGCCGCGCTCGCCTCGTGCTCGCCTCCTGCCTTGCCTCTGTTTGTTTTGGTGTTTTAACTGTTGGTGCATTTCTCTTTTGTATTCTGTATTTTTACTTGGTTCCCCTCTTTTTGCCTGTTTTTCCCCCGTCTCTTCTCTTCCCGCTCCCCGCTTCCCGCCACCGCCGCTAAACCCCGCCCCTTTTTCATTCTGTACCCTCCCCGCTCCCGCCTCCCAGCTGCTCCGCCCTCCCTCGCACTTGGCCATATATGGCGACCGTGCGACGCAGGTGAGTGTGTCCTAGTTTAGGACGCCCCCGCGCCGCACGGCCACCAGCTGCTGCGAGTGCCTCCCCGCCTGCCTCTCTGCTCGGCCAGCCGCCGCGCTCGCCTCGTGCTCGCCTCCTGCCTTGCCTCTGTTTGTTTTGGTGTTTTAACTGTTGGTGCATTTCTCTTTTGTATTCTGTATTTTTACTTGGTTCCCCTCTTTTTGCCTGGTTTTCCCCGTCTCTTCCCTCCCCGCTCCCCGCTTCCCGCCACCGCCGCTAAACCCCGCCCCTTTTTCATTCTGTACCCTCCCCGCTCCCGCCTCCCAGCTGCTCCGCCCTCCCTCGCACTTGGCCATATATGGCGACCGTGCGACGCAGGTGAGTGTGTCCTAGTTTAGGACGCCCCCGCGCCGCACGGCCACCAGCTGCTGCGAGTGCCTCCCCGCCTGCCTCTCTGCTCGGCCAGCCGCCGCGCTCGCCTCGTGCTCGCCTCCTGCCTTGCCTCTGTTTGTTTTGGTGTTTTAACTGTTGGTGCATTTCTCTTTTGTATTCTGTATTTTTACTTGGTTCCCCTCTTTTTGCCTGTTTTTCCCCCTGTCTCTTCCCTCCCCGCTCCCCGCTTCCCGCCACAGCCGCTAAACCCCGCCCCTTTTTCATTCTGTACCCTCCCCTCTCCCGCCTCCCAGCTGCTCCGCCCTCCCTCGCACTTCGCCATATATGGCGACCGTGCGAACGCGCAGCGGTGACGCGCAGCGGGCGCGCCGATTGTGCGCCGAAGGCGCGCCAAAGGTAAGCCCGTCTGCGCCCGTCCGCGCCTGGACCGCGCCCAGTGCCAGGACCCCTGGCCCCCACCGACCCCAGCCCACCCGCCGGACGTACGACGCCACCACCCTCAACGCACTCAACGCCGGCCGAACCCCTGTATGCTACCAAGCCACCCCGAGACGCACCCACGGACCCTTCAGCTGCTGCTCCTGCAAGTTCACCTGCATCCGGACCTGCACCACACCCGCACCCACCAAGACCAAGACGAGCAACAACAGCAGCCACCTGAAGTGCATCCTGCTCAACACCCGCTCCATCCACAGACACGCCGTCGAGCTCTGGAACCTGCTCGACACCACAGACCCAGACGTCGCCTTCCTCACGGAAACCTGGATGAACGCCTCCTCAGCGCCCGACATCGCCATCGCCATCCCCGACGGCTACAAGATCATCCGGAGAGACCGCGTCAACCAGACAGGAGGAGGCATCGCCATCATCCACAGGAACACCATCCGCATCACGACCAACACCGACGACACCATCGCACCCGCCGAACACCTGCACTTCCAGATCCACGTCAACCCCAAGACCACCCTCAGAGGCACCCTCATCTACAGACCCCCGGGACCACGCACACAATTCAGCGAGGACATCGGCGACTTCATCAGCCCGCTCGCCCTCCCCTCAGCCGACTACATCCTCCTCGGGGACCTCAACTTCCACCTGGAGAACATCGACGACCGCAACACCACCACCCTGCTGGAAAACCTCGCAAACCTGGGACTCAAGCAGCTGGTGACCACCCCCACCCACCTCGCCGGACACACACTCGACGCCGTCTTCTCATCCAGCAAAGACATCGCCTTCAGCCACGCCACTGGACTCCACTGGACGGACCACAGCTGCGTCCACTTCACCTTCAGAAGAACGACGACCCACCACCACCAGCAACAGGTTGCCCGAAGAAGCTGGAACAAGATCACAGCCGACCAGCTCGCCGCTTCCCTGGGTCAGCACCCTCCCGCCAGCTCAGCGAACCCCAGCCAGGCCGCCGACAACCTCACGAAGTGGATCAGCAACTGCGCGGACGAACTCGCCCCGCTGAGGACCCCGCCCAGCAGACCCGGCAGCAAGAAAACCCCATGGTTCACAGACGAACTCAAGACCTCCAAGAAGGACTGCCGAGCCCTCGAGAAAGTCTGGAGAAGGGAACCAACACCGGACAACATGACCACCCTCAAGCTTGCCACCCGGAAGCACCACCAACTGATCCGCGCCACCAAGAAAACTGCATTCCAGGACCGGCTGGACAACAACACACACAACTGCAAGGAACTCTTCAACATCGTGAAAGAGCTCTCCAACCCCAGCGCCGGAAACAACGACATCACCCCATCGCAAGACCTCTGCAACTCCCTCGCCTCCTACTTCCACAACAAGATCACGGACATTCACAACAGCTTCAGCATTCAACCATCGCACACAACGACCGCAGCACCGCCGCCCACCACCACCCTCCGCGCCTGGACTCCGATCAGCACCGATGACACCGTCCGCATGATGAACTCCATCCACTCCGGATCTCCGAACGACCCCTGCCCTCACCACGTCTTCAACAAGGCCGACGCTGTCATCGCACCCCACCTGCGGGACATCATCAACACCTCCTTCGACACCGCCACCTTCCCGGAGGGCTGGAAGCACGCCGAGCTCAGCGCTCTACTTAAGAAACCCACTACGGACCCCACCGAACTCAAGAATTACCGCCCTATCTCGCTCCTCCCGTTCCCAGCCAAAGTCATCGAGAAGACCGTCAACAAACAGCTGGCCGCCTTCCTCGAGACTAATGGATCCCTCGACCCCTCACAGTCCGGCTTCCGTGCCAACCACAGCACCGAGACCGCCCTCATCGCTGCCACCGATGACATCCGAGCCCTGATGGACAACGGAGAAACAGCGGCCCTCATCCTCCTAGACCTCTCCGCGGCTTTCGACACTGTCTGCCACCGCACCCTAGTGCAGCGCCTCAGCAACATCGGAATTCAGGGGAAGGCACTGGAATGGATCGTCTCCTTCCTCGACGGAAGAACACAGAGAGTCCGTCTACCACCGTACAAGTCAGAGGCCACCGGAGTCATCTGCGGCGTCCCTCAAGGATCCTCCCTGAGCCCCACCCTCTTCAACGTCCACATGAGCCCCCTCGCGACCATCGCACGCCAACACAACCTGAACATCATCTCCTACGCCGATGACACCCAGCTGATCCTCTCCCTGACCAACGACCCCGCCGCCGCCAGAGCCAACCTTCACGAAGGGATGAAAGATGTAGCCGAGTGGATGACGACCAGCCGCCTGAAACTGACCTCAGACAAGACGGAAGTCCTCATCCTGGGTTCCTCGCCCTCCGCCTGGGACGACTCCTGGTGGCCCCCCGCCTTGGGCACCGCACCCAAACCGACAGACCACGCACGCAACCTGGGCTTCATCCTGGACTCCTCCCTCTCCATGACCAGACAAGTCAACGCCGTCTCCTCGTCATGCTTCAACATCCTGCGCATGCTACGGAAGATCTTCCGGTGGATCCCCACCGAAACCAGGAAGACGGTCACCCAGGCCCTCGTCACCAGCCGACTGGACTACGGCAACGCCCTCTACGCCGGAACCACCGCCAAGCTCCAGAAGAGACTCCAGCGGATCCAGAACGCCTCAGCCAGACTCATCCTCGACATCCCCCGACGCAGCCACATCTCCGGACATCTGAGAGACCTGCACTGGCTCCCCGTCAACAAGAGAATCACCTTCCGTCTCCTCACCCACGCACACAAAGCCCTGCACGACCAAGGCCCGAGCTACCTCAACAACCGCATCAACTTCTACACTCCTAAACGCCACCTCCGATCAGCCAGTCACGCCCTCGCCGCCGTCCCCCGCATCCGAAGAACGACAACAGGAGGAAGGTCCTTCTCCTACCTGGCCGCCAAGACCTGGAACTCCCTCCCGACCGACCTGCGCCTGACCCAAGACCACCTCTCCTTCAGGAAGAAGCTCAAGACCTGGCTGTTCGAGCAGTAGCAGCACCCCCCCCTCCCAAGCGCCTTGAGACCCTCCGGGTGAGTAGTGCGCTCTACAGATGTCACTGATTGATTGATTGATTGATTGATTAACACTCGAATTAGAAGAACTAGAATTTTTTTTAGGTGCATGGCAAACAGAAGAAAAATGGCCAACTTTACCACAATTAACACATTTTCTCTTAATGGCAGGACAGTTGACATTATTTGCTAAATGTGTTTTAGAACCACATCTATAACAGGATGACTTGTTATTAGGAACTTGTTTAAAACCAGACCTTCCTTTGTTAGAAAATTGTACTGCACAGACAGATGAAGTAGAAGATGAGTTGAAAGATTTAGAACTTTCAGCAGAAATGACTCTAGAAGATAAAATGGATCTCTCAATCCCTTTGGCCAAATCAACCGCCTCACTTAAAGTGGGATTGCGACAAGCTAAGAGCCTTTCCTGAACTTTTTTAGATTCACATTCAAAAATTAGTTGATCCCTAATGCAATAATCAACAGTTGCTCCATAGTCACAATTAGCAGCTAACACCCTTAAGGCAGCAACATATTCTTCAATGGTCTCATCAGGAAACTGCTTCCTTTTATGGAATGCATGCCTTTCAATAAGAACATTAGGCTCATCTTGAAATTGTTTCTCAAGCCTGGCTACCGCTTCCTTATAGCAGTTCCATCCATCACCACCACCACTAGGTGGTGGAATAGGAATTACGTTTTTGAAAATTTCAATAGCAGCAGAACCCAAAAAGCTGAATAAGATGGCCTTTAATCTTTCAGGAGAAAATTTGGATCCGTCAATAGCCACAATGTAATTCTCAAAACTTTCAAACCACTTTTTCCATTCCAACTTTGGCTTACCTGGAACTTGTAGAAAAATTGTGGGTTGATTGCAAATTTGCGCATTAGCCATGTCCAGATTCTGAATAAATTAGAGCAAAGAAGAAAAGTGAAAACAAAATAATCAAAAGTCTTCCAAGAAAAAGCAACTGAAATATATTTCTCCTTTGTGAATGAATTACCAATAAAGATTGCTTCCAAACTAAAGATCAAAGTAACAATAAGTGTGCGCACCACTGTAGATGCGCTTGCAACAGAACACTTCTAATGAAAAATGCCTTATGAAACAGAATGCTTCCAAAGAACTAAAATTGAATTAAAGTGTGCGCACCACTGGGTTTTGTGCACATATAGTAAAGTCACAAATGAAATAAATTGAAGTAATGTGTGTGCATCACAGAAATTGCGCTAGTGACATAAGGCCTTTGATGAATTAAAATTGAAGTAAATTGTGCGCACCACTGAAAATGCGCTAAAAACAGAATGTCTTCAATTAAATAATAAATATGATAGTGTGCGCATCACTGATGTTGCTCTGGCAATATTTTAAATTCGAAGTAAAGTGTGCGCACCACTGAAAATGTGCTAAAAACGGAATGCCTTCAATTAAATAATCAATAAGATAGCGTGCGCATTACTGATGTTGCTCAGGTGATATTTACTGCTTTCTTCCCAAAGATACACACAAGTGGTTGCTAGGCGTTATGAACCTACGCCAAAGATTGAACTTAAAATGTCCGCTCTCACTTGGATGCGTAGTGACGTCACTGGAACGCAGTGCAGAAACAAATGATAGACTTGAAATGGCCGCCTAAACGTAGCTCCGTTCTGATGTCACTGAAACGCAACGTGAGCAAGCAAAGAAGCGCACAGCAGGAAAAGCAGGTGACGCGAAGTAGACACAGCAGGGCTCTTTCACGCGTTGGAACTCTGACGCTCATTCAAACATAACGGATCCATCCAAGGTTTAAGAAAGCTTGAATAAGGTAAAATCGAAGTAAAATAGAGCTTACAGTACCTTGAGTTTCGTGAAATTAATCGAAGACAGGAAAAACATTTTTTTTTTAATTTTCAGAAAGAATTAGTACTGTCTTTGGTTATTTATGAGAGTGAAACGTCTCAAAATGTTAAATTTGCTGAAAGGTCCAGTGGGTCTTCTTGAAGTTTCCCTCGTCGCCAATATAATGATGATCAGCAGTCGATAAGATGAAATGAATTTAGTTTATTTTAATTCATAAACCACAGACCCACCAGAGCAGCAGGGCAGACATCCCAACTCTCCAAAAACCAACCGCCTTCTCTCACAAGCACAGTACCAACATTCTAAGGTTGCATCACACAGTTCCACAGATGACATAAGCATATTCTAAAAGTGATCTAATAAAAACATACAATAACAAACGCAAAAGACAGAATAAGACCTACTACCACACTCTTGTATTTTGTTGTGATGCCATCTTTCTTTTTTACGCCGTGTTATCTTGGGCAGCTAGACTGTGCAGAGATGGAAATGCTGGTAATACCTGTTCAGGTTCCTGCCTCTACTCAGGCCGCAGCACTGTAAGAGGCATTGCTCTCTGCTGACGTTATACACGGAGCTACGCTGTAGAAGGATAAGGAGGCTGTCCACCTGCCATGCAATCACTCCAAAGAAACCGCACTTGGCCATGGTGCCAGGTCATGCCTGTCTCATGTTAGCGCATGTGTTGTAGGATGGCCGCTTATAAGCAAAAGGAGATTCCGCCTCCCCACCTGTCAAACGTGAGTGTGGGCAAGAATGCGCCTAGGCAAGACATGTACTCCATACAACCAGCTTTGAAGTGTTATTGTATTGTGTCCTTATGTAGCGCTTCGTACCCCTGTATTGTTTTACTGGGCGCCATTTCAGCTTGCATGGCTGGAACGGTGCCAGGCTTAGTTTGGTCACATTTTAACACAACTTGTGTGACTAACTAGGACGATAAGACATGTTTCATTGATCGATGTGTTAGAGTGAGTGTCCAACGAGCATATATGAGTGAGTGACAGTTGGGTGGGTGAATGAATGATGAGTGAGAGCCTAATGTGTGGTGTGAGTACTTAAAAGTGATTATTGAGTTGTGACTGTGAGGAACAAGCATGTGTGTAAAACTGTGAACAAGTGATTGATGAGGGAGTGCACACACGTAAGACAGAGTGGCGTGTGAATGGCAAGGTATATTGACTGAGGGAGGGGTGAATGGGTGTTATAATCTGTGAGTGAATGCCAGGTTACTGGGCAAAAGGACGAGTGAGTGAGTAAACGTAAGGATGAGCACGAGTGTGCAACAGCGAATGACGAGCAAGTGTGCAAGAGTGGACGAGTACGCGTGTATGCAAGTGAGAGTGACCAGAAGATAATGAGTGTGAAAAAGTTTATGGTGATCGCATTGGAAGAAGGAGGGAGTGTGAATCGGGGTTGTCGCGCTACTGATGGCTCCTGTTGGTATGGCACGGAGGACTCACCTGATCGTTTGAGTTTTTCGTGGTGAGCTGAGGACGTCCCTGTTCATGGTTTCCATGGCGACGGAATTTACGGCGGCTGTGACCCTGTGGTCTCTAGGGGCACCGGCTGAGGACAGGAGGGCAGGGAATGCGTGGGGGGAAGAGGAGCAACACGGTGGGTGGAGGGAAGGGAAGCAAACTAACAGGGAGAGAGGAAGCTGGGGACTGCGCGTGTGCACGCGCACATGACTGCAAGCGCTAGCCCAACAGAAGCCTGGGGTAGCACTTTTAAAAGCTCACTACAAAATGTCTCGCAGAGACCTAAGCAAATGAGGGCTAGAAAGGACTCTGTAGTGAGGAGGTCCACACAGGGAGGTTGTAATCAGAGATGATTTATTCAAGCAGGTAACACTCTGAATATTTAAGAACAACAAGGAGTTAAGTTGTGAAGGAGAGCTCCACCAGGAGCAGCCTGTCTGCTGCTCAGCCCATGTCCAACTGTCACTTCACCTCTCAGTGTCCCAACATTCCGAGGCTCATCAAGACTCCGACATTCTATTGAGTACAGAGCACACACACTGGCTGAGCAGGAGGGGTAAAAAAACATAACATTACAAATACAGGATACTACAAACTCCTATTCACCAATTTGAAAAATCCCTTGAGTATTTCATGTGCACTGTGCCAGGCATATGCTAAAGAATGCACCACCATGTACTGCACAGTCTTCAGTTCATTAGGGTCATGCAAACAACAGCGACTCTCTTGTTCGCTCCAGTGATTAAACAAGGTACTTTTAATAATTGTTAACATGCTGCATGTGATACGCCCCTCTGCTTTAGCACCACATCAGCCATACTTGCCCTCCCATCTCCCTCTGATCTCCCACCACACACAAACAACCCATCTCCTTGAACAAGCAATTTTGCATCAGCATGACCGGGCAAAGCTGGGTGATTCAGGTGAGTTGGGGGGCAGGGGAGTACAAGTGTTTGTGTTCGGAGGCTAGTCACTGCTGTATTTAGCCGGGGACTGAGCAGTAAACAAAAATGGACCCACCCTGCTCCATCATTTTATTCAGCAGCAGGTAGAGTGCCACATATCTTTCCACCCAGGGACCGGCTCTGGTAGAAGACCTCCATAGTGCATCACCATCCGCAGAACAGTGTATCATCACCACTGTGTTGTGTTTGTAAGTGCTCTGATGGAGACAATTAGGGTTGGAATAGGCCAAGGTTAATGTTACAGAAGAGGGCATCCCTCCAGAATCTAGCCTCACTCTCCACACACACATTAACCTGTGATGGAGAGCAGGATCCTGTAGCTGGCTGACCCAGAAGATATTGTCAGAAAATGGCAATAATTTAAAGGTTTAAATGTGCCAAAAAGATTGCTCTGAACGGCCTCCTTCAGAGCAAAGAAAAGTACGCTCACTCCCATTGTCAACTGTGTAAATACAGCAAATATAACAAGCATTGGCATAGCCAATAGGTCGCGACTTTGGGACCTTATAAGTGTTTAGCTATGCACCTACCCTCGCAAAGTTCTTAAAAGGAACCAGGCGCCCACTCTGCCGACACCACCGTCCTGGTAGAGGGGCCGCCTGCGAGGCGGAAAAATTGTTCTACGAGAGACATTGATACTGGGCAGGGGCTGCACAAGCAACACAGGCAGGATGTAAAGCGTCAGTGACTGGTGATCACACCTGCATAGTCAGTCACACACTGGCCAGTGTGATGGTGCAGTGGGCCGAGCACCTGCGGCTGAGATCTGTGCGTAACTCGCAGACTAGTGCATTAGATTTCCACAGGGCCAACTCAGCCTTTCAATCTCCCAAGGTCGATAAAAACTATGACCTCTTTTAGCAATAGCTATGACTTAAAGTGCCAATTCATGATAAAAGTGTTGGAGTCTGTGCTTTAAGAACGGTAAGCATCGCAGCCACTGGCCAATGGGGTAGGTGTTTCTGCAAGATAGATCTATAATGGCTTCTGGAAATGTCAGGCCCCCATCCTACAGTGAGCTGTAATTTCGACAGAAATGCAAGTTACTCAAAAGCATGAGGACGGAAACATCCCGAATGAGCCAAGAGGCCCGTGCACGGCCAATAGGAAGCAAGGGAATGTCTGGACACTTCCAAGGCGGATGAGATGGTTTCGGTCCCGGATGAATGTTGGAAGGCGGGGAAGGAGGTCCTTCTAGGGACGTCAGGAGCCAGCAATCAAAGGTGGAGCATCATGGGAAAATATCTGCCATGGAAAAATGTGTCACGCCATTAAAGCCTTGCTTCGAGACCCTGTCATGGCAGGAGACCCCCTTACACCGGCAGTGTGGCCAATAATGTAGAGAATATGGAAGGAGTCCAAAAGTACAGTATAAAAGCATCCATTAAATATAATTAAATATAACTGTAAAAAAAAATCACTGTGCACTGAACTGTAAGTAGGACGAGATGTGGAAAATAAGATGGCGCTTGTTAGTGAAGAGACCATATCCATAGGACACTCGTTGTTCCAAGAGGTTAATGTTCTGATGAAAAGATGAAAAAAATGAAGTAAACAAGGGAGAAACGAGACGGGCGGGTGAGGCCAGGTAGGGGGTGGAACTAATGGGCCAGGAGTTTAGCGAGGTGAGGGGGGACGAAGAGCACAGAAAACATGTAGTGCAACACAAGAATGAAAGTTAAGCAAAGCGTGATGAAAGGCGCAGCCGCCATAATTGCAGACAAGAATAAAAGTTAAGCAAAGCGTGATGGAAGGCGCAGCCGCCATAATTACAGATAAAGCGCTGCTTGACACATCAGCGTGTGTGCGCCACAAGGAATTTAAAGAATGCAGATGGCACACTGCGGGCCGCTGCTCGCTCCAGAGACCCCTAGGCCATGGGAATGAAAGTTTTGAGGAAAGGCGGGACATGCACCCATCTTTGGCCATTTGCGCGCTTTCATTATTGAAAGCCAAATGCAAAGGCCAATGGGATGTGTGGGAGAAGGCAGACCCACACGGAGAAGTCTCTTGGAAATCTGAAGTGATTCCAAGAGGCCCTCCCCTAGGGCAGTGTATGTGTGCTGCGCTAGGCGAGACGTAAAAAAGTAGTGAGCAGCAAAGAAATGAAATTTAAAACATGTCCTTCTATTCAGGTTGGTAGACTGAGTTGTGTGCGGTAGAGAAAGGCCTCTGTAGGTCTTTGTAACAGGTATAAAACTAGACAGACTGCAAGCTTCTATCCATGGCGGTGGTATCGGGTGTCAGAACCTTTTCAGGGGGCCAAGGGAGAGACTAGAGATTTGCACCTGTTTGTCAGCCTCAGTAATACTTGCATCCAAAGGTTGCACATTACTAAACATGAAGTGGCAGCACAGTGTCATTTGTAATCAGCAGATTTTACATTGAAATGGCCGCAAAGATTCCCACTGACATGCAGCTTCACTGATAAAACTTTATAGTGTACAAACAATAATGTTTGGAAATACAGTTTCTGCAAATATGTGTGATTTGCGCATCACCAAATAAAGTGTTCTGGTTTGTCTTGCTCCTATTTAACTCTTTGTTTGCAGCACACTTCTTAAATACAAAAACATGTGCTTTTGTAATTCCTGATATATTTTGAAATATTTGTAATATTAATTTACATGCTATTTATTTAAATGTTATGTGTTAGAGGGTTTAGTCAAGTGAGCTGTCTGAAGATGCCAGTTATTTTTCTCTAACTGTAGTAAGAGAGAGAAAAATAAACCAAATTTTCCAAGGAGCAAATACTTGAAAGACAAAGTGACATTTTACCTCTTTCCTTGAACAGACAGCAAATGTGTCAAGATAAAAACAAGATTTAATTTAATCTTTATTGCTCTTAATGTCAGCTCTCTGCTAACATGATGAGCTCTGCTTGGTAATTGTCCCAGGCTTCTACTACTGGTTATGACTCTGCATCCTCGGGCCCCTCAGCAACAGGAATATTCCCTTGGGCTTGGTATCTTTTGACTAACCGAATATACTACCACTCTACCACACGCCTCCCGGGTTTGCTGATAGAACCAGACACGATAACATCGCGGAATGGCTCTGGTAATTTAAAAGGCAGGGTGCAGGCACCACCAGCGACAGACTATGATGAGGAAATTTCCCTGCCACATTAGGGACGGGGTGTAGTACCTTCATGACTACCCCCTCTCCCTGAATCGGGCAAACACTTAACATGGACGGCAACTCCCTACCTATGCGCATCTCTAGACTGCACTTCCGCCCCAGTTACTTAGGCACCACTCCGCTGCTTGTACTTCCTTTCCATAAATAAAAAATAATGTACAATGGCTGTTATCCAACTGGAAACTGCTAAGTTAGAGATATGTTCAACACATGTACCTCTCTCCATGTTAACGCTATAACCCCACGCAGTCTTCCACACATTTTTTCAGTTCCTTAAACTAACATAGTACCTGTTAGTTTTAGCCCATGATACCCGATTTGTACCTAGACCTTGAATGCTTTTTCCCTTTTCCCAATGAAGGTGTCCCTCAAATTGACTGGGACCCTTCATCCTTCCCAAGGAGCATCTTTCTGCCTCTCTCAAGTTAAGTCACGTCCATGTCAAAACGTAGATACTACCTCTACACATGTGTAAGCCCTTTTTTCTGCTTGATCACATGCATGGATTAGATGTATGTAATTATACCACCATCCAGATGTATGTAATTATACCACCATCCACATGCTACTCTACGTGTTGCTACCTAGATATATTTTTAGTGTATGTTTATTGAACTTCGATCAGTGAGCGTTGTTCACCTCACTGTATGGCTGATCAGAACCACGTCACCTATTTTAGATACATGAATGAATTCACCAATGTACCAATTGGGTAACTGAGAACTCATTTTTGAATTACCTGTCGCATGTATCTTTCCATCTTATGTCTCGCTTTCTTTTAGGTGGATCAATAGGCCTGCATACATTAAGGGGTAAGCTGGTTAACCTTGTGAGGTCATCCCTTATTAGAAGGGAGACCTGAAGCCCCAAACAGGGTCTTACTAGACTACCTTTGGTCCTGATGAAGTGCCGCCCGAACTTTGGACCCTAGAGGCACGATGTTCACCAAACCACACTAGAAGCTATCCTGGTACTTCAAGACCACATGATAGCACCACTGTTTTTATTTAGAAATGGCATCTGTTCTCTATACAAATGTGTCTATTGGATACCAGAGCCTATTTTAGCCACCACTCACTTACTCCACTAGTTACACAGTTAGTTAGCCCCCTCACTTGCACTCATCTATATGGCGCCCTCAGATCAAAAGATCTCCAACAAAGAGCCCCCAGGCCTGTCAGTCATTGCAGCGCCGGTCTGCCGAGGACCGCTCAATGATGAAGTATGACACGCTAACGGGTGTGGAGGGGACCAAGATCTGACCTTCAGGTCTTCTTGCGACAGGACTACCAGCCACTTGGGTCAAACCTTGGTGACCATTTAGGCAAAGGAGGAACTAACCCTATCTTGATATCATTATTTCTCATTGACTTTCTGAATGAACAGAACACCTGTTCCTTTCCAGCCTAAGTTTACTGCCAGGTGGGACTAGTAGGTGCTAAAAATAGCTTGACCTGATAACATTTTGTTTTTAGATTTTTTTGAGGCCAGCATAAAGGCTGCTGGTCCTGTGACCAAGGCAGGTACAATCATATCTTTGGCCAAGAGACAACATGTACCTTGCTTCTCCCATACCCCAACATTGACAATGCCCTACAATGAGCTCAGTCTGAACCCTTTCAAGCGGGTACTCCATGCCCTATCCATTGGATACTAAACATGTATCCTTGGTATCCTACATTAATTCCTGCACAAACTCCATCTTGTTAAGGTGAATGTGCTTCAGAGCATCTTGGTCCCTCTCCCAGATGTCCATAGCCACTAGTTTGAGTGCAACTGTGCCCTCCTGGGGCCCCTTGCCCATGTAAAGCATATTTGCAATCATGTTTGGTACAGGATCTTTCAACTGACAGTCTCTTTTAAGATGTCCCACCAGGTGGCACTTGTAGCAAATGGACTTGGAAGAAGTTCCCTGACCTCTCTTCTCATGATATTCCTTACTAGACACACCATTGGCAATTCCATTTTTCCTGGTCCAATAGGAAAGAGCTTTTCTCCCACTCGGGCTTATAATTGTGCTGTGCCAGCACCTGGCGCACCTGGCGCACCTTGTTAGCTAGCCACTTGTCAGCCAATGCTGCAAGCTTCCCTGGATTCTTCTCAGTCTGATCTGACAGGTAATGCCTAAGTGGGCCGAGCACTCCTCCTTGAGTCACTTTGTCACCATCAGTTGGTTAAGGGACTGAAAGTCCTTGGCCTCCATCCCTCTCACCCACTCATTCCAATCATGCAATACTCCATGAATCCATGTCTCAAAATAGACCATTTGCTTTGCCACTAGCATCCTTCCAATGATGGCTGTCCCTTCCAATAGCAAGTACCCCTTTAAGGCAGCTGCAATAGATACCTCATTCAAAGCCTGCGCCTTACAAGTGACCTCAAAGCTCATAAACCATTCTAAGATGTCTTGACCCTCCCCATACACATGCATAGGATCTCTTAGAATCTTGACCACAGCCTGGACTGATTTAGTGTTAAAGTCACTTATACCAAATGCAGCTGTCCTTGCTGCCATCCTAAGCTTCTCTCTCTCAAGGACTATCTGTTCTCATTCTTTTTCCTTCTGTTTCTTCTCTCATTCTCCCTGTTTCTCCTTAATTTCTCTCTTTTTCTCCTTTCTCTTTCCCAACTTCTCTTGGGAACATTCCTCCATCTCTCTTGCCTCTGCTCCTCTTGTTTGTGGTAAGCTTGTATCAGCTTCTCCCTCTCAAGCTCCCTGGCTTTCTACTCTTACTCCGGTTTGGCCTCTGGAGAGGCAAGTGCAAGTTCAGGGTCTCTGCTAGACGCAACCCACCCAAGGGATTTACACCTGGAATTGGTGATAGTGGTACTCAAGCTGGTGTAGACACCTGGGGGATTCTACAAACAAAAGAGGGTGAGAGTATCTGGGGGAAACTCCAGTAAGTGCATTATGGGACAAACTTGGTGTGTGTCTGTGATAGATTTGGGCAAATGGGACCTGAGAGCCTGACTCAAGAGCCCTCTTCTCATGGTTCCCTCCAGAGTCTACTGCAGCCTTTTCCCTTTCACCCAGTGGCTTAACCTGGTCCATTATGAAATCAGCCAGGACCTCACTGTCCTTACTCCTGGGAGTCTTCCACCCCCTGTCTATACATAGACAACAGACAAGGTGCTGAGTTATATTCCAAACCTTGTGTTTTCTAGTATTCAGGTGTGCCGAATGCATACGTATAACTAGACCTATTTTGTTACATGTGTAAAATAAAAATGGCCAATGCCAACATCCTGCTCTCCTAATCGTTGGCATCCTGCCGCCAGTTGTCAGAACCCCTTTCAGAGAGCCAAGGAAGTGACTAGGGGTTTGCACTTGGATGTCAGCCTCAGTGATATGTGTAAGGTTACCGAAGGGCAGGAGGCCTCCTCTTTGAGATTGTATTATCAGACCCATCTCCTTCCTCAAATGTGCCCAGGTCCCTTTGACCAGTGACCTCCTTTCAGAATCAAAGGCTATTCATGTGCACTGAAGAACCTGGCTTCTCCTTCCTCCACTCTATTTCCCACCCAGCTCTCAGGAATGCAGCTATACACAAATCGGTTTGGGGCAAACCTCTACCGCTACCTCTACCTCTACCTCTTCCTGTTCCTCCAGCAAGCCCTGTGTCTCCCAAAATAGAACATAGTGTATTCCATGTGTTGTGTCCATTGTGAGCATCCACACACACACCTCTGAGCACACACATGCAAATGCGCACACCCGCCTATGTACTGTACCCTCACATGGGCATCCACACATCCCGGCGCATCACAGAACACTGAGCTAGCTGCTACATGCGGTGTCAGCTTACAGGCCCACATATATCCCTGCGGGTGCACTTAATCACATGAGCTATGTCTTGATGCACTATACCTTCTCTGGGGCACACATGTATCCCAATGCGTTCACATAAGCTATGTCCTGTTGCACTGTACCTTCTCTCAGGCACACATGTATCCCAATGCGTTCACATAAGCTATGTCCTGTTGCACTGTACCTTCTCTCAGGCACACATGTATCCCAATGCGTTCACATAAGCTATGTCCTGTTGCACTGTACCTTCTCTCAGGCACACATGTATCCCAATGCGTTCACATAAGCTATGCCCTGTTGCACTGTACCTTCTCTCAGGCACACATGTATCCCAATGCGTTCACATAAGCTATGTCCTGTTGCACTGTACCTTCTCTCAGGCACACATGTATCCCAATGCGTTCACATAAGCTATGTCCTGTTGCACTGTACCTTCTCTCAGGCACACATGTATCCCAATGCGTTCACATAAGCTATGTCCTGTTGCACTGTACCTTCTCTCAGGCACACATGTATCCCAATGCGTTCACATAAGCTATGTCCTGTTGCACTGTACCTTCTCTCAGGCACACATGTATCCCAATGCGTTCACATAAGCTATGCCCTGTTGCACTGTACCTTCTCTCAGGCACACATGTATCCCAATGCGTTCACATAAGCTATGCCCTGTTGCACTGTACCTTCTCTCAGGCACACATGTATCCCAATGCGTTCACATAAGCTATGTCCTGTTGCACTGTACCTTCTCTCAGGCACACATGTATCACAGCGCACATACACAACCAGAAGCGCTATTGCCTGATGCACTGTACCTTTCCAGAGACACCCATGTATTCCAGCGCGCACACGCAACTATACACACTATTTCATGATGCACTGTACCCTCCCACAGGCTCACATAAATCCCAGCGCTGCACAAAATCCAATGCAATCCAACGGTGAATTAAGCACACAGCAGCAGAACTTCACCAGAGTGGGCCAAAAGGCGCCACTCTCATGAAACAGGTAAAAAGGAACTGTTCATTCACTCTACTGATCACTAAAACTTAAGACGCTGTACGCTGTCACTGCTGCTCATGTGCTACTTCACTCCTGATAACGTTTTTAGATTTTACACTGCCTCGTGGTAGCGCTTTGGGTGCCCTTCCCGATTTACGGAGACCCCAGTCCATGAGAGAGGCCTAGGTTATAGCGCATATGCATGATCCAGGTTTGCTCATGACCAAACATTGTTACCAAAGATTACCAAAGATCCAAAAATCACCACAGTTGAGGCACTTAGGGCAGCAGTACACGTGCATTACTATACCAGGGACTTTTCGTGCCAACATCAGGCAACGAACAAAACGTTGGAAATGTACTTCCATACTATTCCACTGTGGACATTGATGTTCTGGAGGTGTGATGTTGCTATGTGACACACTGGGGATGGCGATGTTGGGTGACCAGTGACTTGCTATGGGGATTTAGCTCTCGTATAGAATAAAATATTTCACTCAGAGCTTTGGTCTCATTTTCAGCAAGATAGCTCAGTAGATTTTCCCCAAGACGCATAGGTCTCTTTGTACCGTGCAGGTCAATGAAGCAAATCATGGCAGGATCAGCTTAGCCGTTTATTCTCTCCATAATGATAAAATCTGTGTAGCTGAGTTTTTTAAACAATTAGTTGTTTGTGTGCGCCAGATAAAAGGGCAGGATGATAGGGAATGCATTGTTTCCACTCTGATATTTTGGTGACAATAAACACAATTTATTTGGGGCGCATGTGCTCCTTGCATACTATACAGGAGTGTTCCCTTGCCCTGAGTGCCCTACTGTGTGTATCTGGTATCCTGCCTGTTTTACGTTTGCCCTGGCATCAAGCTGATTTAAACATGTGCGCAGAGGCCTAGGTCTGGCACTGCCCACGAGCGTTTAAGACTCAGCGCATTTGAACTGTAGGTACGAAGTCACTGCACTTGAACCTGATTCAACTTTATTGTGTCTGCTGGTTGATTGCTGAGTGACGATTCCTGAGGAGCCTGTGACTGATTGCCCTCACAACCAAGAGGGTCAAGTGCAGAAGGTATTCTAGAGTATAGTAGAATGGGCCCTGGGGCATCAATGACTGAAGATCTCAACCCCGAAAAGCAGAGTCCTAGTATTTCTTGCTTGCCATGTGGCCCTCTGAAAGGGGTCTGGAAACAGGGTTGTCAGGCAAGCTGTGTGATAATCTTGCTGTGGCAGCTTTTACCACTGTGTATTTCATAGCTGGGGCAGAAGACACCCAACAAGTGCCAATCACCTATGAAGCAGTATATATGGACATCCATATGTGTGCCACTTGCTCTAGTCAAGATAATGCAGAGAATGCATCCACGAGGAGCTTTGAGAAAGCACAGAAGCCTTAAAGGGACATATTTATCATGCCAGCCCATGATACTAGACTGTACAATAACTGCATGTGCAGAAACAAGGCCGAGCAAACGCTGTGGGGGACGGGCTCACGCCTCTTATCAGGATGTGAGGTACCCACAGCTATCCTCCCGTCTACCAGCTCTAAGAAGGCCTGACTGTTGTAAAAGAGTGTGTTTATATATCAAAGGGGGGGGGGGGTAGAAGCGTTCTGAGGACCTCAATCAGCTTCCGAATATACAGCACTAAATCAAAAAGGAGTGGAGCCAAGGGGCCTTGAAGGATCTGGCACAAATATGTAAAAGACCCTCAACAGCAACTTTCTGCCTTTGGTGTATTTTTGGCCATTGGCGTAATATTGGTTGATAGCATCATCATTGGGCCTTTTGTTGGCTTCCACCAGGAGGTGACTCCTCAAAGAATATTTAGCATCTAGTTTGTGCAAAGTTGAAAGTTTAAAATTACCTCTTTACCATTAAGTGCAATTTAGTCTAAACAATGATAAGAGTAAGATTAAAAACGGTGGATGTGAAATATGGGACATACAATGTGTCCTTCACATCACTTTGTCAACATGTTTCAGCATGCATGCTCCCTTACCGGGTTTCTATGGAGACAGAGATGCACTGGATGCTGCCAAAGTTGAGGACATTCAAGATGCCTCCCCAACCACCTTGGTGACTGAGGTGAGAAGTCTCCTGGGGATGGTTAACTATTATGGCCGTTTCATTATGTAAACTTATCAAACCATCTGCCATGTGGGAGTCTGGAGTATCATTTTAATGGGCCACACTTCGCAGGTTGTTACAGAGTGGCCAAGATTCAAACTGCAGCTCACTGAAGGGAAGAAAATAACTCACAAAGATCATTGCCTAAACAACCGATGGTGTTTATGTTGAAATCGAACCTACCATCGCAGGCTATGCAATTTGACATAAAGTAGATGGTACAACAATAAATCAGAGAAACCAAATCAGCTGTTCCTTACTGGTAATATTAATACACTAAGACAAGTATGACGCTTTCTTCTGTTGGATTTAAAAAAACTGCATAGTTTTATCTTTTGAATATATTCATCCAATTTACCCTATAGCTTGTCTGCAGTATATCTAATCCTTGATAGTAGTTTAAGGGTAAGGTTATCACATCTTCTAACATGCTTGACCCATGCACACCAGATGATGAGAAGGTGTACTGACGATGTTTTCCCTTTTTACAGCAGCACATAACTGACTTGGATGCCATTACAATTAAAAGATCCAGCGTTGATGACCTGATTCTTACTCTTACGAACCCTCGGGTCTCCTTCCCAGCGGTGCAGAAAGCCCTTTCCCTGTTTGAGCAGGCGTCCGGCCTTAAAATCAACCACACCAAGTCTTGGGCGCTTAATCTCACCATCCCCGACGAGGAGATCTCTTTTCTGCAGGGGGTCACGCCCTATCGCTGGGCGGACAGCCATATTCAATACCTGGGCCTGGACCTCACGCCCCATCTTGACTCGTGGTCCTCGAGGAATTGGGCCTCTTGCCGCAAGGAAGTTCTGGCTGACCTGCGAAAATGGAAACCCTTGATGATTTCCTGGCTGGGGCGGCTCAACGCGGTCAAGATGTCCATCCTCCCCCGCATTCTGTATGTTTTCCAGTGCCTCCCCACCCCGATCCCGATTCACTGCATCAGAAACCTCCAACGCGACCTCACGTCCTTCATATGGGGGGGCAAAAGACCCCGGTTCTCGCAGAAAGTCCTGATGGAACCGAGAGACAGAGGCGGCCTTGCCTGCCCGAATCTCCTCCACTACTATTGGGCGGCACACCTCCGGTTCGTGATCGAATGGGGTGCACGCGAAAGCGACAAACACTGGTTCCACATGGACCGATCGGTCACGGGGCGCACCATATGGGACCTGCCTTGGTTACCGCGGGTGGCACGTTCCAGAAGTGCATATCTTGCGGTCCCCACGAGGACGGTTCTTGAAGTATGGGACAGGGTGGCAGTGGCCAAGGGCCTCACCACGTTTCCCTCTCCACACACTCCCATTGCAGGTAACCCGCACTTCCCCCCAGCTGCCCGGACCCGAGCTTTTGAGAGCTGGACGCAAGGCGACTGCAGAGTTGCAGGAGACCTTTTTCTTGGCGGGTCGCCTAAAACATGGCTAGACTGCAAGGAGGAATTCAGGCTCCCTCTCACCGCTCACTTACAATACGCGCAGCTGCGCCACTGGACCTCGGGAGACGACATGTACCAGGCTGCTACTAGGGCATATACCCCCTTTGAGAAATTGGCACGATCCCTCGGGGGACTGAAACGGCTCATCTCCCAGATCTACAACATCTTGCAGCACCCCACCGCCCCACCTGTGCACCCCTATCAGAAGCAGTGGCAGTCGGCGACAGGTACTGACATCACACCCTCTCAATGGACTCGGCTCTGGAACAACATCCCCAAAACCTACCGCAGCATCCCGCAAAGAGAAAATGCGTACAAGATGCTGACGCAATGGTACTACACCCCCCTGCGACTCAGCAAAATGTTCCCCACTTCCTCGCCGCTGTGCTGGAGGTGTGGCACTGCGACTGGTGATTTCGTACACATCTGGTGGTCCTGCCCTACCCTAGCTGTCTTTTGGAAGGAGGTCCTCAGTCACATTAAGAAGGTGTTGGGTTTCCCCCTCCCTGAAGAGGTTTGCACACTCCTACTGGGCGTTCGACCCCCCACACTTAGAGCCCTCACGCGCAGCGACTAGATCCTCACCCTTCACATGTTAGGTGCTGCCAAACAGCTCATTGCCCTGTACTGGAAGCGAGCAGAGGCGCCGCCGATAGCATCCTGGTTCGTGCGCCTCTGGCAGGTCCTGACTATGGAACTACTCACGGCGCGGATACAATCCAGGGGGGTGCGCTTCAAGGCAGTGTGGGAACCCCTAGTGCGTCACCTGTGCTCCATCAGCTATGCCCGCCACATGCCTCCCAGGCTTCGTGCTTTACAATTGTTCGAGGACGCCCTCATTCCTGCTGACCCAAGTAGACTATGCTCTTAACCGCTTCCCCCAGTGCCGCTTTGTGTTTCACATTTCCTGTTTGTGGCCACGGGCACACCCCCCTGACTCCTCTTCACCTTGACACTGCTAGCTCCTTTTCCGACTTTTCTTCCTTCCTACTTGCCACTCTGGCTTCCACCCCTCTTTGGGGCAGTTAGGTCCCTGTTGGGCCTTTTGAAAATGTGACGCCATTGCTTTTCCTTACATACGCGCCTACCCCACACAACGACGCATTGCCAGTTTATGGCCACCTCTTGCTCTGCTCTCCCCTAAGCCACGCGGCCGGCCCCCCCTCCGGGGTTTGTAGGCAGGGCGCTGTGTTAATGACTCCACCTCCCCTATCTAGTTTTACCTACTGGCTTTTCTATGCGCGGCCGGCTCCAGTAAGGGGTTGTAGGCTTATCGCTGTGTTCACAATAAAAACAGATTTGAACAAAAAAGATCCAGCGTGCTTAGCAACAAGGGAGATTTGCCTGCACAGATTGCTAGATATTCACAAACAGTTTTTTTTCAGTTCCTGTGTCAAACCTATTCGTTATTTCAGAATCCTTTACATTGAGTTACTTCTTTATTGCTGTCCCTGCACATATTTTAATGTCTGAAACCCAATTTGACATTTCATGGGGAGTGCAGGGGGCATTATAATAAGAAATTATGAAATATGTACTCCTAATGAATATGGACAAGGCCCTCTATAAAAACATTTATGAATGTATGCCCAATGTGCACTCCTGTATCAGATGATTTTCTTTTAGTAGAGAAGCTCACCTTTTTCTGGGGTGTTTTCCAATGTGGTTTTATGGCTAAGCAGTATCTTATAAAATTTTTATTTAAGCTGCTATTTGGATAACAACGAAAACATCTGGGTACTTCGATAAGAGCCTCAGTTTGATCAATAAGCCTTTTAGTCTTTGGAACGGGGAATGTCTAAATTTATTAGGCCATCTTGTGCGTAAATCATTGAAAATAGCATAGAATCCATTTAATTAATTGGATCCTTAGCTAGTATAGGATCCTTCGTATCCCTGTCACCCTTTGAACTTGGGTTTTGTCTGGTTTGACTAGTTCACTCTTCCATAAAGGAAGAAAAACAGTATCCTGTATTTTCACCATAGATTTGCTTTTGATCGATCTAAGCTTATGCAGAGATTGGTTACAGCTGGGGATTGTCCCGAAACTAATATAGACAGGAAGGATCCAGACTTTAATAAGTACTTCTCAACCATGAGCCTTGGTTTATCGATGTTTGGGTTAGCTCACAACTGCCTGGAGGGGATTTAAAAGGCGGTTATATATTTGTTGAAATCAGCAAATCCTATACCATGCACATTTTTTTTTTTAAAGTTTGGATTATGGTATGTGTGGCCTTTGTTGGGCCAAATACCCTACAAGATAAACTCTTCAATATCCTTGAAAAATTATGGTGGAAATCCTAGCCGTAACATTTTTCTTGCATAAATAACGATGGGGTGAAGTATATTTTTGTTGTTCCTATCCATCTCCAATAACTTAAATAAGTAGCCAATCATTTATTTATGTTACTCTACCTTTCTGCATTATCAGTTTACCATTCAGTCTCGTGATTTCTTCCATAGTAAGACGTCAAACCCATGTATTTGGCTCCCCGTTCCATTTCAACTCTAATTGCTCAATGTTGCTCGATAATTGATTTGGAGCATAAACAATTTAGCAGCACACAATCAGATTTTGTCTTATTTGAGGAGGATCCCTGTTCAAGCTGGGAATGGTTAGGCAAAGAAATAACTATAAACATACCTATAAGGGACACTGCACTGACTCCGGCTCCCATCGTCAGTGCGAAGCAGGCAGGGCACTTGGACACCAGTGGAACAAATTTCCACTAATGTCAAGTCTAAATGTATTTAAATTAATTATTTATACAGATGTTATGTTACTCAAAGCTGTAGGACTGATTAGAAAATCATATGTTCAAGATCTCCATGGTTTGCCATGCTGTCCTGGCATGGTGGGCCAGGTGACATTGATTGCTTTTGCTTAAGCTGCTCCTACTTGTAGTCGAAAAATTACTGTCACACCAACAGCAAGCTTAGAGTATGACTGCACGGCAAAGCTTAAATGAGTCCCATAGTGTTTGAAGAATTTAAGTTGGGGCCATTTCTTTCTGTAACATTAAAAAGAGAAATTACAGTGGCTTCAATGAAGTTGTCCTTCCCAGTGGGCTTGTGTCTGATGTCTTAATTTTAGCTGTTAAGTCTTATCCTGGTGGCTTTCCTCACCTGAAACAATATTCATATTACGGTCTTTATGTGCTGACTGGGCCAAGACCCACATAGTCTGCAACAAAACGAGAAACTGTTAAGAAGCTCGATGCTCTGTGGTGGTCCAGTGGGGGCGCCTCTAGAAGAGGGCCAAACCAAGCCAACTTAAGTCTATATCATGGCATCTTGAAAACACTCTAAGCGTGTAGCCATCATGTGTTCACCAGTCTTCATCAGACATCTGTACTATATCTTTTTACCTTTAGAGTTCACATAGTTTAGAAATTATGTTTTCTTTTCTTTTATGTGTTATGTTTGCTTTTCAGGATGTTAATAAAGCGCCGGGACACTCTTTTGAGTAGCCGTGCGCTATATAAGCCACAATATAACATAACAATATAACAAGAATTATGAGATCTATTACGAGAACTAAATCAAGAAAGCAAATGTATGTAGTGACATTTATGTCTGAAAGTATTAGGACATTATTAAAGGTAGCCAGAGGGGAGGGGGAAGTTGTGGGTGGAGAGATAATTTATGTATGTTGGGGTTGTTTTCTATTCCTGAGTATTTTTTGATCTTTACAAAAATATGAAAAGTATTTGCCTTAGCTCTAAGGGGCAGCTGACAAATACGGTAATGTGCAGAACTCTTGTAAGCAATGTGATGGAAATGTCAATAAAGATTTCTTAAATAAAAAAGAAATAATTGGTAATACAACTTTTTTATTATTATTTGCATATCTGTTTATTCCATCTCTATCTTACTGCCCTGTATTAGTTTCAGCCTCGATGTTCAGTGTGCGCCGAGTGGAAAAAACAGATTTTAAATCATCACACGAACAGGAATGGAGAGGTACACTGGGGGAACTGCAAACCTTTTAATTTTTCCACCAACTACTGGGAACTAGCAAAGGTAACATAATTTTTTTATATATAGATATATATATTTATATATGTATATATATTTGTAGTATGTAACTCTACACGTGTAACCCAAATTAATTTCTTAGGAAGGTTTTGCATTAAACATTCCATAATTTTAATTGTGTACCTTGTATCTGTCTGCTCTTATTTAAATGTTTAGCATTCAATCATAACTTGTTAACAGACCTGAAGAATACGATAAAGATTCCTGAAGAATGCAGACACATCTGGATAGATCAAAGTGTGATGCACCAAGGTCTAGTGATTGAGATCAGTATGCATGCTCTCCAGTTACAAGGCGGTCTTGGAGCAGTGAATATGCAGGTGCGTTGAGGCAGAGAGTACTTGCCCTATTTAGTGAAAAACTGAGAGAAGAGCACCATAGGAGTGAGCATCAGCTGGCCCACTTGAGTACAAAGTGGTTCCGTCGGGTAGCGAGAAATTGCTTTAAGGCGTAGTTAATTCAGTTCAATCTATACATAAAGTAAACCCTCTCAGAACAATGTAATCCAAAAATATATTGTCTTTATATAAACAAAAATTCACGATATACAGGAATTACTTCATTCCGCAATAACACAAATTTCAATAAATGATAAAAACAATGCAAATTACATGTGGTGCATGTGACTATCAGTGAGCAAAGTGATCAGTGCATTTAATCCAGTGACACATTTATACAATATATACAGTGAAATTGGAAGGGGGAAAAGGCCAGTATATTCAATTCGTCCTCCAAGGAGACAGGGGTTAATTGTACAAGCTCCTGGAGTTATCTTGACCGGTGATGAGCGTCGACGTTTCGACCCTAAAGCGCCCCAGTCGGTGGTCGCGGCGGGTCTTTATCAAGACAGGGACCGTCTGAAAAAAGGGGAAAGGGTACGGAGGGTTTACAAAGGATATTTACAAGGGCGTCTTAGTAGCCAAATGTGAGAGCCCGATACTCACATATAGGGCAGATCCAGAAATCGCTGCCTGGTGGGTGGCCAAAAGGTCCGACCTAGAAAAGTAAATTAGGGGCACTATAAATGCTTGAAAAACGCACAAGCATAGGCGCTTATGTAGTAGTCACTAATGGCTGAGTGAATGCCCTCTGGCGTGTATCATATGTTACATGCACGAGTGAGCTATCGCTTGGTCATGCACCCGTCTAGTGTTAAAACGCGATGATAACAAACCATGTGCTGACATAGCAAGCGTTGTGAAACCAAGCAATTATGCTGGCATAAGAGACGCTACTATAACCCAGTTAATGAGCATCGAATCTGAGCCAAGAACAGCGCGGAGTGTGGAGTCTGGAAGTGCAACACCCGCTAAAGAATCACATGCGGTATGCCAGTGACCAGAGTTAGATTTTAAAACGGAACTTGTCGGTTACCAATCTACCAAAGTATTACAGCATGTCAAGGCACATAAGTCAGAGCAACCATGCATTATAGCCTCACCGCTTGAAACCAGTACAATGTGCAAGTGCTCAAGACGGAGCCAAACCCCCCCATCTGGGCGAGTAGTGACTTACCCCTGGGAAAAGCAAAACGCGGGGAAAGTCCGTTCGTCTGCGTGCGAGTCCTGCCAGCAATGAACGCGGCGGAACACAAAGAGCGTTATTAGAAACCCTTGTGTACGTCCATGCCGTACGTTACTAGAGGAACCTCCTAGCCTACGTGAAACGTGCAATGGCAGCGGCAAGCCAGCCGGTTGCCAGGCAACGGATGTACTCATCCTAAATACACGCATAAAGCGTGGGATAGACAGTGTCTCTGCTCGGTACATTTAGACAGGGAAACCTCGAGTTGAAAAACAATAACTAATAGGCTAGGCACATTTCAAAATTTTTTTCAAAAAACCCCCGGATTGGACATTCTCAAACGTTCCGGTTAGGCATATACATAGAACATGATACAGGTGAATTCAAATAAATAACACATTTGACAATAGATCATGGGCGATTGAATAGTTCAGACTAGGCAGTATTACCTGTCAAAAGAGCTAAACATACAAATTACAGATGTTCAATTAGCAGTTGATGTGTGTGGACAATTAGATTACTCGGCAATGAAGCCATCAAGTAACGAGACAGTTATGCATAATAGAACAGTGTCATTGAATAGTTCAGACTAGAAAACATTCACTGTCAAGAGAGCTAAACAAACACATTGTCACACAGAGGTTCATTAGCAATTGATGTGTATGGACAATTAGAATACTCGACAGGGAAAAAGACAGTCATGCATAAAAGGATAATATGTCATAAGGATTGCTAGGATTGGCCAAAAGAATTACAGTAAGCCCATTTGTTTAGAGATTTCCTCATGTTCGTTCAATCCCTGCACTACAGAGTTCAAAATATGTATCCATTTACACTCCTTTCTGTTGAGTGCTGAAGTCATAGATCCTCCTCTAGGATTGATATTGATCTTTTCAAGTATACGCCACCTAAGACTGTCTGGGTCATGATTGTAACTTACAAAATGGTCCACCATAGGGGCACCCTGAACCTTGCAACGGATTTTACTCATGTGCTGTAGTATTCGTGCTTTGGCCTTCTGCGTTGTTTGACCCACATATGGCTTATCACAAGGACAAAGAACGATGTATATTACGTTGGAAGTATTGCAGTTCGTCAATTCTGGTAATGCATATGTTCTGTTGTTATGGGACAGGGATGGTCCCTCAATACACAGAGGGCATACCTTGCAATTGCTGCATTTGAAGTGTCCTATTACAGGTGGCAAGCCTAGATGATCCCTCAACGTTAGTTGTTTAGGAGGCTCAAGGTAAGCTTTGACCACATTGTCCTTTACGTTGCGTCCTCTCTTAAATGCAAACAATGGGCTTTCATCCATCTTCAACTCAGAAGAAACCAAATTCCAATATTTATTCACAGTTTTTTTCATTATGTTGCTCCTGGAGTGAAAGGTTGTTACACATACCAGATTGTCTGTTGCTGGTTTCTTATCCTTCGGGTTGAGCAAATCTTCTCGCGGACAGTACCAAGCTCTCTTTCTAGCACGTTTGAGTAGCCCAAGAGGATAGCCACGATCACGCAGGCGTTTAGTTAGTATCTCGCTTTCCTTAAAAAAGTCAGCTTTTTTTGTGCAATTACGCCTCATTCGTAAATATTGCCCAAATGGTAGGTTATCGCGTAAGTTACGCGGATGGTGGTAATCATACTTAAGCAAAGTGTTCCTTTCAGAAGGCTTTCTATATAAATCACAGAATATCAGTCCATCTTCAGCCTGGAACAAAAGATCCAAGAAAGCGGATCTATTGCCCAAATGGTAGGTTATCGCGTAAGTTACGCGGATGGTGGGAATCATACTTAAGCAAAGTGTTCCTTTCAGAAGGCTTTCTATATAAATCACAGAATATCAGTCCATCTTCAGCCTGGAACAAAAGATCCAAGAAAGCGATCTTTTTTCTATCATAGTTCATAGTGAACTGGATATCATTACACCTGTTGTTTAACCATACGAAGATGCCTAGCTAATCTTTACATGGACCATTATGAGGAACAACATCTATACACGGATGAAAACCCGCACATCAATTCGATATCGATATGGAAACGATATATCGACGACGTGATCATGATCTGGTCAGGAACCGAGGCTGATTTGAAAGACTTCTTCGTATGGTTAAACAACAGGTGTAATGATATCCAGTTCACTATGAACTATGATAGAAAAAAGATCGCTTTCTTGGATCTTTTGTTCCAGGCTGAAGATGGACTGATATTCTGTGATTTATATAGAAAGCCTTCTGAAAGGAACACTTTGCTTAAGTATGATTCCCACCATCCGCGTAACTTACGCGATAACCTACCATTTGGGCAATATTTACGAATGAGGCGTAATTGCTCAAAAAAAGCTGACTTTTTTAAGGAAAGCGAGATACTAACTAAACGCCTGCGTGATCGTGGCTATCCTCTTGGGCTACTCAAACGTGCTAGAAAGAGAGCTTGGTACTGTCCGCGAGAAGATTTGCTCAACCCGAAGGATAAGAAACCAGCAACAGACAATCTGGTATGTGTAACAACCTTTCACTCTAGGAGCAACATAATGAAAAAAACTGTGAATAAATATTGGAATTTGGTTTCTTCTGAGTTGAAGATGGATGAAAGCCCATTGTTTGCATTTAAGAGAGGACGCAACGTAAAGGACAATGTGGTCAAAGCTTACCTTGAGCCTCCTAAACAACTAACGTTGAGGGATCATCTAGGCTTGCCACCTGTAATAGGACACTTCAAATGCAGCAATTGCAAGGTATGCCCTCTGTGTATTGAGGGACCATCCCTGTCCCATAACAACAGAGCATATGCATTACCAGAATTGACGAACTGCAATACTTCCAACGTAATATACATCGTTCTTTGTCCTTGTGATAAGCCATATGTGGGTCAAACAACGCAGAAGGCCAAAGCACGAATACTACAGCACATGAGTAAAATCCGTTGCAAGGTTCAGGGTGCCCCTATGGTGGACCATTTTGTAAGTTACAATCATGACCCAGACAGTCTTAGGTGGGGTATACTTGAAAAGATCAATATCAATCCTAGAGGAGGATCTATGACTTCAGCACTCAACAGAAAGGAGTGTAAATGGATACATATTTTGAACTCTGTAGTGCAGGGATTGAACGAACATGAGGAAATCTCTAAACAAATGGGCTTACTGTAATTCTTTTGGCCAATCCTAGCAATCCTTATGACATATTATCCTTTTATGCATGACTGTCTTTTTCCCTGTCGAGTATTCTAATTGTCCATACACATAAATTGCTAATGAACCTCTGTGTGACAATGTGTTTGTTTAGCTCTCTTGACAGTGAATGTTTTCTAGTCTGAACTATTCAATGACACTGTTCTATTATGCATAACTGTCTCGTTACTTGATGGCTTCATTGCCGAGTAATCTAATTGTCCACACACATCAACTGCTAATTGAACATCTGTAATTTGTATGTTTAGCTCTTTTGACAGGTAATACTGCCTAGTCTGAACTATTCAATCGCCCATGATCTATTGTCAAATGTGTTATTTATTTGAATTCACCTGTATCATGTTCTATGTATATGCCTAACCGGAACGTTTGAGAATGTCCAATCCGGGGGTTTTTTGAAAATTTTTTTGAAATGTGCCTAGCCTATTAGTTATTGTTTTTCAACTCGAGGTTTCCCTGTCTAAATGTACCGAGCAGAGACACTGTCTATCCCACGCTTTATGCGTGTATTTAGGATGAGTACATCCGTTGCCTGGCAACCGGCTGGCTTGCCGCTGCCATTGCACGTTTCACGTAGGCTAGGAGGTTCCTCTAGTAACGTACGGCATGGACGTACACAAGGGTTTCTAATAACGCTCTTTGTGTTCCGCCGCGTTCATTGCTGGCAGGACTCGCACGCAGACGAACGGACTTTCCCCGCGTTTTGCTTTTCCCAGGGGTAAGTCACTACTCGCCCAGATGGGGGGGTTTGGCTCCGTCTTGAGCACTTGCACATTGTACTGGTTTCAAGCGGTGAGGCTATAATGCATGGTTGCTCTGACTTATGTGCCTTAACACGCTGTAATACTTTGGTAGATTGGTAACCGACAAGTTCCGTTTTAAAATCTAACTCTGGTCACTGGCATACCGCATGTGATTCTTTAGCGGGTGTTGCACTTCCAGACTCCACACTCCGCGCTGTTCTTGGCTCAGATTCGATGCTCATTAACTGGGTTATAGTAGCGTCTCTTATGCCAGCATAATTGCTTGGTTTCACAACGCTTGCTATGTCAGCACATGGTTTGTTATCATCGCGTTTTAACACTAGACGGGTGCATGACCAAGCGATAGCTCACTCGTGCATGTAACATATGATACACGCCAGAGGGCATTCACTCAGCCATTAGTGACTACTACATAAGCGCCTATGCTTGTGCGTTTTTCAAGCATTTATAGTGCCCCTAATTTACTTTTCTAGGTCGGACCTTTTGGCCACCCACCAGGCAGCGATTTCTGGATCTGCCCTATATGTGAGTATCGGGCTCTCACATTTGGCTACTAAGACGCCCTTGTAAATATCCTTTGTAAACCCTCCGTACCCTTTCCCCTTTTTTCAGACGGTCCCTGTCTTGATAAAGACCCGCCGCGACCACCGACTGGGGCGCTTTAGGGTCGAAACGTCGACGCTCATCACCGGTCAAGATAACTCCAGGAGCTTGTACAATTAACCCCTGTCTCCTTGGAGGACGAATTGAATATACTGGCCTTTTCCCCCTTCCAATTTCACTGTATATATTGTATAAATGTGTCACTGGATTAAATGCACTGATCACTTTGCTCACTGATAGTCACATGCACCACATGTAATTTGCATTGTTTTTATCATTTATTGAAATTTGTGTTATTGCGGAATGAAGTAATTCCTGTATATCGTGAATTTTTGTTTATATAAAGACAATATATTTTTGGATTACATTGTTCTGAGAGGGTTTACTTTATGTATAGATTGAACTGAATTAACTACGCCTTAAAGCAATTTCTCGCTACCCGACGGAACCACTTTGTACTCAATCACGCTTACCCAGGTTCTGAGGGACACAGGGTCACCCCTTTTATGTAAATCAGCTGGCCCACGCTAACAGCTTTATCTATGAATCAATCATTCATACATTTTGTCCAGGTGTCTTTATTCTGGCACCTGTGTGCATTTCCCTTCTGAGCTTGGAGGCCTTTCCAAGATTGAAATGTTTTCTAAGAACAAACTGCCAGACAATATCACAAAATATTAATCCTGAATGATACCTAGCACATTCTGAGATCCTTGCATTGGCACTGTAGCTTTGTGAACTGGTGCTGGGGGGGTCGTTCTTCTCTTTCTAGTTGCGATTACTACTGCTATAGTAAAATGGGTGTATAGGCCCCATGTTAGCACCAGCTGTATTGTGTCAGAAGTGGACACGTCCCAGAATTCTCTCCTTTTCTTTGACACTCTTTGGAACAGTAGGAGTAGAACACAATATGGGATCTTTCTCTCTCAGTAATGGACAGAGACTAAATTGGCCAGAATTCTTTAGAAATTCCAAAGATGTTTGCTCATTTGTGCCTATATATGTATTGAGATCTGAAACATGACGATCCTCACAATCCTATTAATTTAGTGCCTGCACTGTGCCACACCTGTGTGTTAATGGGCAGATTCAAAGACATCATTACAGGAACATAAAGCGCACATTATGTACTACACTGGTGGGGGGAGCACATTACAAATTTAATCATTGCAGCATGATCTTACTTTTAATGTAAGAAATACACTTTTATTTCTAACAAACACATTTAAAAATAACTTATAAAGTGAAGTTTTTATCTCTATTTCGATTATGAAAGATCCACTACACATCCTTTTCTTCAAGGACACTCCTCCAAAGTCCTTCAAGACTCAGTTTATTGTAAATAATAATGTTTTCTGCCCACAATACGTTTTGCAGGATAATCCCTTCCAGATTAAGGTCTTTAATCCTAACTGAGGCATATAGAAAAAGGAAATGAATCAGTCTTGCGATCAATGCTTTGGTGTGGGCAAGCAAGCACCAAACAATCGCACCCCAATCGAAGAAGGGGAGAATCCTATAGTCGATATTATGTTTAATTCACAGGAGATCCACACCGGTGATCCACATTGAAGAAGGAGCCAACACAGGTTTTGCTGCATTTTAAGCATCATATTTGTGAGGATATGAGAACACCCTTATCTTCCATACTTCATGAGATGATTCTTAGCGTGGATGTTATGTGCAATAAAAATCTTGCCTTCATAGCCTTCATCGATCAGACACCGATTATTATTTTATTTTCTGATGCTGTATCTATGTTTGCGTTCAATTAGTAATTAAGTAGTTGGGCACCCTATTCAGCCTTCACAGGGCTTACATATTGTCTGTGCCTGAGTTGCTGCCAGCTTTGTACAGAAATGGGTCCCTTGGAGTTTAAATGTCTATTACTGCTGAGTTTGTAAACTGAAGTGGCTCTCCCATGGGGCCTCTATTACTTATTTTTTGCTTGGGGTTTGCTTGGAGTGCTTCTTCAAGGGTCTGCTGGCCTTTTTCATTCTCTGAGGGTAGCCTCTTGTATGAGACTTTCTTTGAAGGCCAGTGAGGCTGGGCATATGCGTATTCCCTGTATTGGGTTCAGCACCTGGAGCTTCTTGACGCGTACACTTAAGAATTACCTACGAGACATTGATCACCTTTGACATGGGTTGACTCCCTTGAGTTGTCTACCACTGGGCTCTGCTTGCTGGGTTTATCTTTCTTTAAAGAGTGTCATAGATGGTAACCTGGCCTTCTCTTTGAGTTTGACCCCTTTATGCCCCGTTGTACTTTATATTGGGTCGACCCTGAGTTACCTATTGACCCTACGCTTTGAAACAGCTTATGACCTGATGGCACTGCATCACGGGGTTACGGCCTGGAATGTCCCATTCTGGGGCTTTATAGCTTACATGAAGCCCCACTGAGATTGCCGGTCTCTATCAGCTGGTCAGACCTGAGACCTGTGCTCCGCAGTATTAGAAACAATGACCTACTAACGGCTTCCTTTCCCAGATATCGTTGTAGGGGATTTGCATTCCCAGCACATACGTGCATGCTCTTCTCATGTGTGACCTTGGGGTTGGATAGACACATTTTCAGTCAGAAGTGATGGGTGAAATGAATGCTTGCACAACGTCTCAGCCACTAGCACTCGTTCAAGCCACATTCCCTACCTTTGCGTTTTTTTGTTCTACAGTGCCACGCCAGAGACCTACCTTGTGCAAGGTCCTACTCCAGTAGGAACAGTCCACCTGAAACTGCCAGGTCCCCGCAAGCAATCCCAAACCAGTTTCAGCCTTTTTCATCTCATTAGTGTGGTGCAGCCTGATTGCTGTGGCACAGTGAGCATACCAGTCACAGTTAGAGCATCACACATTTGCTTGATGACTTTAGAGCCAACAATTACACACCTGAGTTGGTTTTAGCTAAAAAATGGACTCTAGCAATAATCAAGTTTCCAACACCCTCTCTTTGGTAAGCCATTAACACCAATTGCAATATCCTGCAGGGCTTCGGAGAAAGATATTTTGATATTGCAAGGAAAAGTTCCACCAGGAAGTAGGCGATTTAAGCTCAAACACGGCACATATACGTGGATAGCTCTAAAGTTCTTCATGTGATGTGTCTTCTTTGTAGCCTCAATCTTTGTTCGTAAGTGAGGATATCGCGCCCCAGCATCTTTACCCACCATAACTTCAACTCTTTCTACACCCCCAGTGCATGTCTGTACTCGTATGCAGACTTTTGAAGGGTAATTCTCATCAGCTATGCTTATGGTGTGGTTGTGGCACCTCACTTTATAATCAACTTAAAGCCCTGTCTCGGGCCCAGGCTGTGGATCCAAGCAGACAGTCTTTAACAAAGGAACTAGTGCAAAGTATTTAGAAGTACCAACACAATTGAATAAGAAAGAAAGTTAACACTAAGGAATTCCGGCTCCAATTTATGAAAATAGGTTTTATTTTTATGACTTTTTAGACACCAAAATGAACAAAATCCACTACAATGTTACTGGAGAAATGAATTTTAAATGTAAATCGTAAATAACTGCTTTTCACTCAAAAGATAAACAAGCATTGGCAACTACCGTGATAGTTTTGTAAAGTAGTGTTTGGGTATTCCTTCCTGCTTTGGGCAACCAACACCAGCAGGGAGCATGTCACAGGTGCCAGTACGGCTTAACAGCTCAGGTACCTTGCAGTCAAAGCAGTTTCCAGTCCAGTTCCAGGCTCTTTGGATGAATCACCATAGGCATTATGGGGTTTTCCTGACCTAAGGGATTCAAGATGCTGAGGAGTCTGATCTGATCGACTGGGGTTTTCCTGGGACCACTCCTCAGTCCATGCACATAGTGGAGTGACATCTGCCGTAGAGTTCGAGGTCCCTTAAAGTCCAGGTGAATGCCAGACAAAAACAAGCTGCCACTGGTCTCTGGTTACAGCGAAATCAGCAGTTCAGTGATTTCGCGACCAAACAGCCCTTTGACAACTCTCCCGGGTCCAGCAGACTGGCAGTCAGTGGTGATCAAACAATTGTGGCTACTAACATAGCCAATGTGTCTTCTTCTGCTTTTATGGCCTTAGAGCTGTCACAGGAAGTCAGCCAACTGACTCTTGAAGCTCACTTCTTCTGTCTGGTGCTCGAGGACGACTCTGGGACGGGGATAACTTTTCCTAGAGCAGGGCACCACAGGCACAATCATCCCTTTGCTAGCCCAGGAGCAGCAGGTGCAGTCCAGTCTTTAGTGCAGCATCTCCTTGCCAGATCCAGGGAACAGCAAGACAGCCGTTCTTCAGTTTTCTCTTCAGTGCAGATATGATCGGAGGTCTGGGTGCCAGAGGTGCCACTTTTATGCCCACAACGTGCCCTCTGAAGATTCGGTGACTATTAGTCAAAAGGCTACCAGGGCCCCTCCCGCCTGATGATTACTTCCTGCAAAATGTGGCATCTAACTATCCCAGAATGCAACATTCTACCCACTCCCATGATGGCAGGACCCCCCTCCCAATGTGTGGAGCTTGGGTAGAGCTTGATAGAGGTGTGGCTACCTGAGGGCTACACTCCCATGGGAAAACCGGTTTGGAAACAGTTTTTTCCTCTCTGACAATGATGCTAAACATTCTACCAGAGCAATAGTGCGGCCCATCTTGTGTGCGTCCACCATTTGCCCTTCAGAGGCAGCTTTCCCCTTTGAAACTCGTCCTTTGGGCTCACGCCCATGTGGCTTCCTACCAGGCAGAGTTAACACCTCTTCAAATGGGAGGCCTCTTTTGTGTCCTCTGCTTGGAGTCGTTCACACGTCTCCCTAGGAGGGCAGAAAGCTGTCTTGTGGCCAGCATCTGCGAACTGTCTCTGAAAAACTTGGGCAACAGGGTGGCAACTTTCTAAAGTTTCCTTTTACATAAAAGTTACATTAAATTCGACATGGGCAACAAGTCAGGTACCTTGGAAAAATTATTTAGATACCTTGAAGTACCAGTTTTAGTAGTCCCATTCAGAAGTTAGCACAGCTGCGTTGCCAGTGTGTAACCATGCACTCGCCAGCGGAGCTACTAGCCTTTCTAAATTACTAATGACAATTTTGGGGTTTTATAGTTAGGAAGTATAAAAACACATGTCCTACCTTTTCATATACAGCACACTGCCTTCGGGCTCAATAAGTCTACCTTAGCAGTGGTGTATGTGTATATTTATTTTAAATGGCAAAGTCGAGTTAGCAGTTACAAACTGCTCTACCAGTCTGCAGTGTTAGTCTGGGAGTCATGTTTTGCTTTGATGCACTCATGGTGGCTCAACAAGTGGTGCATTTTATGAGGTACATTTCAGATTATAGGCTCTGTATGCTCTGGGTACCATATACTAAGGACTCATAAGTAAGTTAACTTATGACAAATGGGTATGAGCTAATTAAATACTCCCTTTTAATGGTCACAGCAGAGTACTTGGCGCTCTTGCACAGTCGAAAAAACAGTACCTAATAGTCAAAAAGTGGGGTTGAACCTACAAAAAGCCATTTCCCCACATTTATGTCATGTCAGGTAGCAATGAGCACTGCCTCACTACAGCGATTAGACCTAAACCTATTTATTAGTTATTGAGGTGATAGTAGTAGGCTGATATAATGTCAGTATAAAGTGTCATTCCATATCCTTGAGCGAAACTTTCATATGTATTTCATGTTGTAAATAGCTATGCTTTGTTAGTGAAATCCTAAAGCAGAGAGTATGATTATACGCTAGTTATATGCATTTGGTTCCGGGTGTATAACATGCTTGACTAATATGTATTTTATTTCCGGCAGGCCTATATGCCTCGTGGCCAGACAGAGAAACAAGGACCTGACAAGTGTGATGCCGCTGCTCTCCTCAACCTCATTCAGTTCTGCTCTCAGTTTAAATATGTTGATCGAAAGAAAGTTCAAGAGGTATGGTCAAACAGTAAAAAATATCACAAGAGATTTTTAAAAATAGTGCATATGGCTGTCAAATAATGTACATCACCTTCTATCATCAGCTTTATGGTGCCACCACTTGAGTCTTTCCCACAGTGTCAGCTGGGGCGATGTAAAAGAACTGTATACATACGCCTGGCTGCTTTCCCCTATTAAAATTGGGAGTATTTCTGCCTCTTAGTGACAAATCCAGAAACTAGTTGTGTATCTAATAATACAGAGTTTTTCACTCCAATATTATGCCTACATGTGTTCATCACTGTTGTCCACAAAATGGTATATGGATCAGAGCCTTCTTCTCTGAACTAAGCCAATTCCATATATCAACCCAGTTCTGATACCATTACATCTTTTTGGGATTTTTAAATCCTTGTTTTTGTCCTCTGTTCTGTATTCCTTCACCCTGACTAGGTATACTGCAATTCTATTTTTAAGTTATGAAAATGGCATTTGAAATCGTGCTGATCCGATGCAAAAGTTGAGGGTTAGCTGGGAGAAAGACCTGGGGGACATAGACGATGATGACTGGCGGGATGCGCTGGCCTCCCCATGTGAAGTGGCCATCCCAATGCGTATACGACTCCTGCAGCTGAAGTTTCTTTACAGGGTCTACTTCGTCGCCAAACTCCTGTTTAGGATAGGTAGACGTCCCGACCCGCTCTGTCTCCGACATTGCAATCAAGTAGGCACCTTCTTCCACATAATATGGGACTGCCCACGCATACAGGACTACTGGGTGAGGATATACCCGTCAACTGGCGAGAGTCTGCGGCAAACCCCTGCCGCCATCTCCCCACCTGTGCCTACTTAATATCTGGGGTGCGACTGATCTCTCTCAGGCTTAGCAGACTTGGGCCTCGATGGGATTCGCCATCGTGAAAAGAAACATCGCACAAAAATGGGGGTGAAGGCGGTCCCTTTCCAGGGTGCATGGGCACAGGATATGGACATAGCAATGATTGCCGAAAAATCAGTCTTTAAGGGCAGTGGTTGCCCCAAGAAATGGGACCACAAATGGGGCAAGTGGAATAAATACAGGGGGGACCTCTGTATCTCCCCAACGGTGGAGCTGTGTAGGGAACAAACCGAACAGATGGCCCGGCTTATGGCGGAGGTGGAGGCTTCTCATCTGCATAATTAGTATTGTAATGGACCTCCGCTGTATTGTGTCATGTTTATTGCTTATTGGGCCTTGACATTTCTCCTGGGATGCATAAAAGCTGTTGGGGTATTTTCAATGTGGGTGTCGAGCAGAACTGTTGAATGGGGTGGGGAACTATTTAATGCTATCTCTACATGTCATGTGCTGATACCATATTGTTTGTTAGAAAACAATAAAAAGTAAAAAAAATAAAAAAAAATAAATGGCATTTGAGAGAGAGAGAGAGAGTACCATCCTCTGGAAGTAGAGAGCTGTGGTGCAAAATGAAGTGGGTGAGGCAGGACTTTCCCAAGGTTGGGGTATAATATAAGTCCTCTCGAAATACAAGAGGCAATCAAAGAAGCATACGCACAGAGAGGAAAGGGTTGCCACCAATGTACCATATTTGGAAACTCAGCCACTCTGTTCCTGCTGAGAGGTTGCCTCAATACCAGTGCTGCATCGCTCCCAGGAGTATGTGACCCCGCCACCTTCTCTTCTAGTAAGCTTCCAAGGTGAGCAAGGATTGGCACTGAATTCCCACAAGGATTGTGGACTCCATGGTTGACCAAACAGCTTCATTTGATCTTTTTCACCAGGAGCAGCGGGATCAAGAGTTACTGAACCCCTTCCAACTCTACTCAAATATGGCTGCATGTTTGCCTCAGTGCTTCCCTTTATACTCATTTCAAACTCCTTGCTGGATGTCCTGAAAGCAGATAACCCCCACCGCCAAGTCCCGTGTAGCTCCCTCCAACTCTGATTCATCCCTGTTGCAGCTTCTGCCAACTTCTGTGCAGCTCACTATACAGAAGACTAGTCCAAGGCAAAAGTTCTTCTGTCACAATCAGCACTGTCGGACACGATCCAGCGACCACTCACATCCATGCTTTCGACCATTCCAGCAGCGGCATCAGTGACTGATGACTCCTTTGTGGAGCTATGTCCATGACCACCTCTTCTCAAGAGGGCTTTGTCAAAACAAGACACTGAACAAAAGACCGCAAGGATATACATTCAACCAGGCACTAACATGCTGTCATGGGCAGACCTTTGTAAGCTTTATCCATTGAGGCTCCCATATTCCTGCCAAAGACGGTGGTATTTTATGTCTTTCTCCTTCTTTTGCTAAACCTTTTATTGAGTTTTAACCTTATAACACACCTCAGTTTGGTACAAAGCCAGCAGTAAAGTAAAACAAAATGTCCACAATTCACTTTGCAGTGCCTCAGAGTATTTTATGTCTTGATGGCTACAATAACTACCTCATCATAGATTTAGAGGAAGTCTTTCTCAGAGCTTCCAATATCAACGTCAATGTCCATAAATTACTACTACCAGGCTGTGGTGATGATTGACGCTTCTCTGAAGGGTACACAAAGCGATACCAAAGGGGATGCCCAGACGTGGGTCCCTTGCTCACATTGCCACTGGATTCAAGCTAGCCTGACTGATGACGGCTGATTAGCCAGAAACCGGTCCCAGGATGCTTGTTTCCGGTCCAGGGAAGACATGGCTTGGCAGTTCGGGCTGGACTGTTCCCATGAGGCAATGGGTCAGACTGATTTGCATATGGCCATGTCTGAACTGGGGTGGCGGAGTGAGCTAAAGAATGATGATGGATTAAACCCAGATCAGTTGACTGGGGGTGAGTGCTTGCATTGTTCAACACTCCGTCCATCATCCCCTTTGGTTTTGCTCTCTGAAGGGTAAAGCAATATTCTCTCTGATTTCTTTAGTCAAATTAGTGGCACCTCCATGGGTTTTGGGGGGCTCCAGCGTACGCTAATATCTTCATGGCAAACACATTTTTTCCAGGAAAGAATGGTGCGAACATCTGGTTCTTTATTGCAGATACATTGATGATATTTTCTTGATTTGGAGGAACACAGAGGACATTCTCCCTGAGAATATAGCTGAATTAAACACCAGAAATAATAGGATTAAATTCACTCATACCATCAGTAAGACCAGTCTTGCATTTTTGGATGTATGGATTGAAAAAAGTGGGACGTAAGTGAACACCAGCGTGTATACGAAACCAACTGATAAAAACAACGCTTTTCATTTCCAAAGCTTTCATCCTCCACAATTATTTGAAAATTTGCCATACTCGCAGATGATGAGAGTCAAAATAATATCCTTTAACATAGAAATGGGTGATTCGGCCATCGCCAAGATCAGACATAGATACGTACATTGAGGATATCCCATGACAACTGTGATTAAAGCAGAACGCATCAGGTTGAAAGAACATGAAGAATTACTAAGCAAACAATTTAAACCTGAGAAGAATCAAATGATGTTCGTCTTTAAATGTTCTACGAAATCTAAATGCATCAAAAAAGCTGTTTTAAAACGCTGAGAACTGTTACAAACAGCGCCAGAATTCAAGGAAATATTCAATCATCGACCAGTATTTGCATACAACAGAACCAAAAATATTAACAAATTGCTGTCCCAAGCAATAGAACAGTGAACTTGAGCCTGGAGGGCATGAGGGAATGCTAGAATTGTGTGCATTGTAATAATAGGGAATAACATCAAGCATCCCAGAACAGGTGAAAGAGTCATCCTCAAACATTCAGCTGATTGTAACACCATGAACGCCATTTCTTGTATCAAGAGTCCTTGCAGCCTGCTCTATATTGGGAAAACGGAAAGGAAAGTGAAGATTAGGATAACCCTACATAAAAACATGATTCACCACAAGAACACAAACTCTAACTTAGCGGCACACTGGTTAGAACTATGTTACAACATTGCTCAACTACGGTTTCTGGTACTGGAAACTGTGATGCCTAAAGTGTGGACAGACCCTAATAAGATTGTTCTACATAGAGAGATTTTCTGGATTTTAGAATTTAATACCATAACTCCCTCGAGTCTCGATAATAAGTTGGACGCGAGTTGTGATTTGATAAAACTGAGCTAGCCTTTCACCGAAATTAGCATAAGCACAGGAACACACTGATGTGCTTGGGTACTTCATACACAGACCATAGTGCACTCTAATCATATATGTTCCCATTTCACATGCTATAAGTGATGATTTTGTACACATGCATAGAAAAGTATTGATCCACATGTACCAATTTACCACTTACAATGTTTGCTATATATGTTGCGGTTATTGCTGATCTGATCTAGACATTCCTTTTCAGGGAATGTTTACATTACTTAAGATTTTTTACTGTTGTGGGTCCTGCACTAATGTCCTGTGATCATATGAGGTGGAGTGTGTGAGTTTTTAAGAATCCAATAAGCAGTTGCGATTGATTTGCATTGTGAGAATAGTTATAGATTGGCTTTGAGAGAGGAGGTTCACCGTTTTGTAAAATACCACTATAAGATGTCCGCCACACATTCACCTCGACACGTGGAAAACGCAGTTGGCACGAGGGTCAAATTTACAAGCCCCCTGTGCCACCAGTACGTCACTTTTCGTGACGTACTGGTGGCGCAGGGGGCTCCTCCATATTTACAAGGACAGGAAAAACCAGCCTACGTGACTTTTCCTCTCCTTGTAAATACGGTCCCTTCACACGCAGCACTTTGCATTGAAGGGGAGTTCCATGGTTGTTGCTATGGGTGTTCCCACGCAACACCCATGGAACAAGACATATCTCCAGATTTATGAGAAATCGTAAATCTGGAGATGCGTCTGAATGTGCTACGCCACCGTAGAAGTGGCATATCATTCGATAGGGGAGGATAAAGGTTTTAATTTCTCCTCATTTTTTCCTCTTTCAATGCGTGCTGTATTCTACAGCACTCATTGAAAGAGGAAAATGCATGTAGTGATTGTTTTTATGCAGGGAGGTACCCCTTCCTGCACAAAAACAATCTCCCCACGACGCAGGCATCCTTGCACCATGGTGCAAAGAGTGGCTGTGCCAGCGCATGGCTGCAGTTTGTGCCCTAGCGTAGGGGGATGCACAGAGATTCGACATTTTCTTGTAAATATGTTGCATCCCTGTGCTTCGGAAGTGCCGCAGCGTGGCGCAGCCAAAGGGCTTGCGGTGCCACGCTGCGGCACTTCCATTTAGATCTGCCCCAAGGTATTTAGTCATAACCAGATCGGGAGCTCATTTGTAGTCGGCACAGTCGGGCGGTTTCAACGGTGATGAGACGTTGTACATAGCAGGCATTCATGTATGCGGTGGCAGTGGGTATGAAGATTCTTGCTCATATTAATATATTGGGCATAGGTTGCTGAGGATAATTTGGTTTTCTAAACTGTGGTGCTTGGGTTGAGTCGAATAACTTTGACTTTAAAGACGCTCATGTTGAATTTCTCAGACTTGATCACCCAAGGTATGTTAATAATTTTTTAACATCCTTTACACGTGATCACTGAGTTGACATTCTGTTAGTCCTTTGAATAACAATATGGTGTTGTCATTGCAGGACACAGCAGTTTATGATTCCAAATTTTGTGCGAGTACATTTGGGCATTGTGATGCACTTTAAGAAAGTTGAGAGGTGCGGTGGTAGTGTGTAACGTCCACAGGAACTCCTCGGAATTCGGGCGATGCTCAAAGGGGTCCACCTCTTGATATCCCCAACTCTACCATAAAAGGTACCGAGTTTTGAGGCGATTAAGCGAGGGAAAAGGAATTAGGGTAGGAACAGCGGGGAAAAGGATACCTGGAAACAGAGAACACATAGGTTAATACATTACTACTTTTCCTTGCTACTCTCATACAATCTCACTAATGGGACTATTACCTATGACACAGGCTCCACCTGCCGCGATGCTCCTTCTTTAAATTCACTACCCAATAATGATACTGTTCACAACTAGAGGAGGTTACCTAAAATACAAAGTACACACATTCATCCTTCCATCGCTTCTACTAGCCGTCTCCCTTATTCATACATATCCTAGATGTCGATCTCCCAGAAAAAAAAGCATGGACAAAAAGAAAGGCCAAAAAGGAATGTCACTACCCTATTATACTGTCGTAGGTAAGAGGCAAAATCCAACTCCAAGGCCAACAAGCATTTACAATGCAACCGTCTCGCTTTCGGAAAAGTTAGAGATATTGGCATTGTAAATGACAAACTTTTTATTTATGTGTTGGTTTTGAAAACAGATAAATAAATGGCATTGTCATTTACAATCCCAATAGCCTAATCTCTCGCAAATATTAGACCTATTGCATTTGCACCCACACACAGAGAGCCACACACACACACAGAGCCACACACACACACACAGAGCCACACACACAGAGCCACACACACACACACACAGAGTCACACACAGCCACACACACACACACACTCAGAGCCACACACACACAGAGTCACACACAGAGCCATCCCTTACTACATACACCTCACCTCAAATAGAAACGAGTAAAGTCCGACAGTCATGGGCAGACTCACGACGCTGTACGAGTCAGCTTGTTGTGCCTGTTTACTTTCCCTGCGAGCTCTGCAGCAAGTGCTCGGGAGACGAAGCCATGGGGTGTGTACGGGTATCGGCCATTTTGAAAGGGTGTCAAAGGTCTATAGAAACGGTGAGGCGCACTCAAACGCATCTCCCTACCCGTCCCACGAGTGCAGAATAATGCTCTAAAGACTGGCATATTCAACCCTGTATGACTTCCCCACTGGGAGTCAAGGCTTGAAAACGTCCCGAGCACTCTAGGGATCCCAGCTGCACGGAAGACGCTTGTGTGATCTCCGGCGCACACAGCCTTTAACAAGCCATCAGCAGAGCGCTTTGCTAAGCTCCCACCATTAGCTTTGGAGACCCCGAACAGCGTCCAACTCCTGCACCGAAATGCTGCGATGTAGTTGCGGGTAAAATGGGGAATGAAGGCCAACATTACATTTCTTCTGGGCCAAAGGTGAACGTCATTAAGCCGGCGTCCATCCACTCTACACGTTTGTTTTTATTGGCCCGTGTACCCGACAGCCTTGGGATAGAGGAGAGGAAAAATGTGCTGGCTGTTTTTTCACGAAGGAAAAAAATATGCTGAGGGGATGTGAAAGAACAAGCGCTCGCCATGTCTGTAAGCCCCGTCCTTTTCAGACCGGGGCGTGTTTGTCTTTCTCCCCTCTTCTCCATTGGCTGGAATGTAAACAACGGGTGTGTTTTTGACTTGTTGTTTACCATTCCAGCCAATGAAGAAGAGGGTAGAACAAACCTAAAAAACACACCCCCCAATTTGCAAAAGACGGGGCTTAGAGCGAGAGAATGACGACACTGAGACCTCTTCTCCAATGGCTGTTCGCTGTTTAGGAGGCCAGCCAATGGAGAAGAGGGGCGGGGTTAACCCTTGCTACTCAGAGTCATTAAATTTTGTGAGCGAGACTGCGCATGTGCGCAGCCTAAGCCACGCGAGACCTAAAAAGGAATGTCACTACCCTATTTTACTGTCATAGGTAGGTAAGAGGCAAAATCCAACTCCTCGTTCCCAAGAGTACCAAATGGTTAATGCTGCCACAATTTCCACTACAGATATCAATATAACAAATAGTACAGGCAGGCGTCTTGACCACCACTCTCCATGAATTCCAACACAAAGACAACTGTCTTGAATAACAGAGCGCCTTTAAACAGTACCTTCATGGGCAACTTCTAGCTGGCCACTCGAGCCCGAGCAGCCAAATGGTTCCAACCGTCGTTGCAACCTGATCTAAGCCGGAGATGAAGCTCCCCCACTTGCCAAAGCACCAATCCAGCAGAAAGCCACTCCCCGCGATTCCTTGAGGGGGACCTGCAGACTCCGGTCTTATTTCCAAACCGCGATTCTGCAGACAATAAACGAACGGATCGTCCTGCCAGCCCGCAGGAACCGAGGGGAACAGCAACCGCAACTCCCTTCTTCTCCGAACGAGAAGACTCAAACGCCTGCAGCCGCGAGGATCGCCGTCCACAAACAGAATTACGCATGTAGGCTATCGTGCGATTTCGCCTGAAAAACGTATGGCAGGCGCACAAAGTCGATTCCTGACATAGTGTACTTACGGTGGCTATTTCAACCTTTTCTATGTTGGTACAGCAGGTAGCTCTCACACAGTGAGCACATCATTCGATTACTATGCGTGATGCACACAGGATGTTATAGGGAAGTTCACATGTTGGACTTGGCATAAGCACATCATTAAGCAGTAGCGTGTTGAATTTAATAGTGGCACTGGGTGTGGTGTTGTGTTTTTGTCCCCATGGGGACGAAGTTAGTTGAAGGATTGTTTTGAATAATTTGTCTTTTTGTTTGTTTTGGATTCATGTTAATGTAGTGGTAAATAACAATGTGGAATTTACAGATGAAGAAAAATCAGAAACCAAATATAATGTGATGATGTAAAGTTGTTTATTTGAAAAATTGATGTCACTAATGTGAATATGATTTTTTTTAGTTTGGTTTATGTGATGCAAATATGCAAATTTGTAATATACGAAATATATAATCTTTTCTTTGAAAACATTGTGAAAAAGTTGTAATTTCCGGGTACATAGAGATATTGTGGCATGTTAAATATATTCAGCAGTGCATGCAGGTTTTTCAGATAATTCTTGACTTGAAACATTTACTTGCTTATCACATATAAGGGAGACAGGCAGTTCTCTAATCCTGCGCAGCACGCAATAATTGGACTAAATTTAACAAAAACTCTGGTAAAGAGTTGAAAAAACAAGGTGTGCGCTATTCACATTATTTGTTAGATTAGGTTGCTGCTATGCTCCACATTGCTGGGATCAACATCTGGCCAGGGTTCTCTCCTTGTCTCACTACTGGTCGATTTCTCCAGGAAGCTGTTGACCCCTAACTTCTACTCTGTTTCATCTTTCTCTGAAATTATTTTCCAATACCTTTGTATATTTTTGGACACTGCAGCTTCACCCAACTCATATTAAACAGTGTAGGAGACAAATTGATAATAGACAAAAAGGATGGAAAAATATCTTGGCAAAGATGCACAACATGGTGCAAAACTCTGTGGGGAAAGAACAGATGTGTAAATTGTTCCTTATATGATACAGTGTGATAGTAGGGAATGAGAGGTTCCCAAACTGGGGAATGTTGTGTCGGGCTCATCCCTCAGCCCGACGCTGTTCAACATCTACATGGCCCCCCTCGCACAAGTGGCCCGCCAGCACGACCTCAACATCATCTCCTACGCCAACGACACCCAGCTCATCCTCTCCCTCACCAATGACCCACACACCGCCAAAATCAACCTCCACGAGGGAATGAAGGCCGTCGCCGACTGGATGAGGAGCAACTGTCTGAAGCTGAACTCGGACAAGACGGAGGTATTCATCCTCTGACCCACCCCCTCAGCCTGGGACGAATCCTGGTGGCCGACCACACTGGGAACAGCACCAACACCCACCGACCATGCACGCAACCTAGGATTCATCCTCGACTCCTCCCTCTCCATGGCTAAGCAGGTCAATGCAGTCTCCTCCTCCTGCTACAACACCCTCCGCATTCTCCGCAGGATCTACAAGTGGATCCCGACCGAAACAAGAAGAACGGTGACACAGGCCCTCGTCAGCAGCAGACTGGACTACGGCAACGCACTCTACGCAGGAATCCCAGCCAAACACCTACGACGACTACAACGCATCCAAAACGCCTCCGCCCGACTGATCGTCAACGTCCCCCGCCACAGCCACATCACCCCCCCACCTGAGATACCTACACTGGCTCCCCGTCGACAAGAGGATCACCTTCAAGCTCCTCAACCACGCACACAAAGCACTCCACAACGCCAGACCAGCTTACCTTAACAGCAGACTCAACTTTTACATCCCCACCCGCCAGGTCCGCTCCGCCAGCCTCGCCCTCGCCGCTGCCCCCCGCATCCAACGAACGACTTCTGGCGGCAGATTCTTCTCCTACCTCGCCGCCAAGACCTGGAACACCCTCCCTACCCACATAGGGCAGACCCAAGACCTACTCGCCTTCAGAAGACTCCTCAAGACCTGGCTCTTTGAGCAGTAGCAGCACCCTCTCCCCCCAGCGCCTTGAGACCCTCAGGGGTAAGTAGCACGCTCTACAAGTACTCTGATTGATTGATTGATAGTACCCTAATACAGCTAAGGGAATTTTGGAATATGATGACAACCTCAAAAAAAGTCAAACTACTTGGATTGCATACTTTTGTATTAGCGAACCTGTCTGTTGAAGGACAGTATTTTTCCATTCACACAGAAGTAGAAAGAGATAGTCCAGTTGCTGTTAGCCTGACGAGCGGGTAGTCACTCGGCTATGGTGTAACAGTACACTATGAATATTTACAGCTTGACTACAATGAGTGTAGCACCTTTGAGGCGTAGAAAAAAGAGGTGCCTATAGTGAAAGGAGATGGGCGGGGGCTTGATGCACATTAGACAGCCCGTTTAAAATTTGCTGTCTAGAGGTTAGGGAGCTAATATCAACTGTTGAAATCTAAATATACAGAAGCCTTCGTGTCACAATGTGACTGTGATTTGAGCCCATCCCATTAACTCGGCACAAGGCTCCCTTGGGGTACACTAGTGCGCTTTCATGAATAAATGTCGTTTTGGAACCTTTACGTTAACATCTTAGATTCAAATAGTTTTAGGAGATTATAGCTAACTGTTAATAAGGCATTTGTAACTTTATTGAGATTTTTAGTCTTGTTGTGCCACTGGATGAGTTGTTACTTCTTAATTGGGGGGAGATGGACGTAGGTATTTCTCTCCCTACGCCAGGGTATGAGACATTACACTAACACAAGCTGAAGACACCTCTGCTATTTTGCAACTATAGTCTCTGAGCTGTTTGATGTAAACTGAGTAGTAGAAATAAGAAGTTAAAGTGTTCATAGGCTTAAGAGTGGCTGAAGCAATTTTGAGAACAAAGGATGAGTGAAATAACAAGATTTCCACATTACACACTGCTTCAAAAGATGGGCTGGAGCCCAGCAAGGAAGCTCTTTTTTTACATAGTGTATGGGCTTGAAATGTTGACAAATATTTCCTTTTGAATGCTTAGTTGTGCCACTTTACCTCTGACCATCTTTGAGGTGCATACCTCACTGTCACACTGAATAGCTGTCTCACTTGGCTAAATTTCTTCTGGATTTAAAAATAGCTTCCCAAACTGCTTTGCAAGTCTCAGGATGAATGCATAGGACCATCTCGCTGTGACACCAATGCCCCTAAGCCGCAGACAAGGAGAGCCTTGTAGATACGGTGAATTGTCTTTAAGCGGTAAGGGAACTGAGGACTCATCACCTCAGTCTAGATGTTATCCTGGAGATACCTGCAAAATAGCCACGTGAGGCGGAGGGATTTTATCTTGAAGTGCTTTGACCAGAACACTGAAGAAACTGGATGCTGTATTGTTTTTGTGCCAGGTGTAAGATTGAGTGAACTTTGATTCGCTGGCAGAGTGTCAGTTAATTGGAAGTCATAAAAGCTCTGATATGTGTACTATGAACTGTTTAATCCAAAGTCCTCAAAAACATGGGAGATTGATTTATGGATCTAAGAAGTCTTACTAGTCCCAGCCTTTTGCAGCACCTTATCCCTCTGTTTAAGGAGTCTTCTCTGTGAGATCCCACCTAGCTGATTCAATGCTGTGACAGTATGCTGGACTCTTTTGTTTTGGGCATCTTATGGTCTTAAGTATATCTACAGAATAACTCTCTAACCTTCTTGGCAATGTTTGTTTAGAACCACTCTTATTTACATAGATTTACAGTTTTGATTGTAGATGTAAATGAGGTATTCTTTCATGGCCCCATGTGTTTTTTGTACAGAAGTGATCAAATTTGCTAGGTGTCTAATTGTTTATAGAACTTCTATCAAAGTGTCATGATTAACGGAGTGTGGCTGAGCCGACAACCAAGATGGCGAACAGATAGCTGCAACCGCCCAGTGATCCACCATCCCCCTTTCTCAGGGCGACGATCACAAGCGGCCGGGATGCCGCATTGATGGGGGCACGGATTGAGCTGCAAGCAGGCTTGATCGGCCTCAGAGAGTGGCACTGCCACGACTCGCTCTGCCCGAGGCCTGATGCGGCCCTCAGAGGCCCGAGACGATAGGGGTCTCATGTGAGCTTGAGGGCGGGGCCTCGGGTGGGCAGAGCTGCGGCGGCACAGGCCTCCCACTCTTTGGTGACTGCGAGCCGCTGAGCCTGAGTGCGGTTGTTCCACCACCGTTGTGGCCACCTACTACAAAGAAGACCCAGAATGTGCTCAGTGATTGGCCGTGGCGGTGAAGGCCAGTGAGTATGGAAGGGTAATGATATTGCTGGCATAAAAATCGCTGGGAGGCGGGGCATCGCACTAAACCCATGCCAATCCCTGGGAGCAGGCTGAAAGGTGGCACTCCTGTGTCCCCGTCAGTTTGTGTGGGGTGGTGTGTGAGACAGAGGGGAACACCTAACACACATATCCTGAGGGTGGAGTGACGGGGGCTGCTGGTCTGTCCCGCCCCTCAGGCGCGAAGCAAGACCAGGCAAACGTGCCCACATAGTCTAACATTGGCGGGCTCTACTGTAAAAACACGCGCCAAACCAGCTGATTAGACCTAATCAGCCCCCCAGTGCATGCAATTGCATTCCTGACCTTGGCTTTGCTGAGGGCGCTGTGACGCAGTGGGATACTCCTGTGCTTGATACTGCTACACGCTGATTTTTTCAGCGATAGGCAGCACGGATTCAAAACAGTGCCAGCTATCGTTTGATGGCACGAATACCCCCAGGCATGAGGCGACGATGTACCTCCGGTAGCTAAGGCCCGTCCGTTACATGGCACAGCTGCTATCATGGGGGAGCTGCGGGCTGGATTTAAGTCTATTGATGCGAGGTTGGACACGCTTTCATTCTGGCTGAAAGACATGCATGGCCGAATCGAGCAGCAGGGGACCTGTATATACAAAGCAGAACAGCACGTGTCAGACCTAGAGGATTTGCAGCCTACTACTAGCAAAAGATTGGGAGAGAGATGAACGACTTCTTAAAATGGTGGCCTCCTAGGCTATAGACTTGGAGGCACCATCACGCCGTACCAACATACGCATAGCTGGGGTGGCTGCATCCACTGGCCATATGGCCAGCTTTTTCGAGAAGGTCCTGGTTGACTTGTTTGGCAGAGAAGTCTTTTCCACAGTATTTGCTGTGGAGAGAGCGCACAGATCACTTGGGCCGCGCTCGTCACCGGGGACACCTCCAAGGTTAATTATGTAGAAACTCCTCAATTACCATGATCTGGATGTGGCGCTCTGGCTTGCTCAAGAGCATGAAACAGTTACATATGAGGGCTGGAAGCTGGCATTCTTCCCGGACTTTACACCGATGGTGCAAGAGGCATGCTGCAAATTCGGGGTCATCAAGTGTATATTACAGAAGTCAAATGTGCGCTATGCCATGCTCTACTTGGCATGGCTACGAATTCAGGTCAACAGCAAGTGCAGATTTTGGAATCACCAGAGGAAGCCCCCAAATTCTGGAAACAACACCAAGGGCCAGATGTACGACCCTTTTTTTGTACCTGCATAGGGAGATCCCTCCCGTTTGCAGCTGAAAAAAGGGTAATAGCATGTACAAATGCTATTTTGCGAGTCATTGACTCGCAAAATAGCATTTGTGACTCTTGCTATTAGGAAGGGGCATCCCTTCCTAATAGCGAGTCCACATGCTATGTACTAATGTTTTGCTTTTGCATTTGCGGCCGCAAAACACTCACAGTTTACCATCTACTTCGAGTAGGTGGTAAACCACTCGCAAAGAGGAAGGGGTCCCCAGGGGACCCCTTCCCCTTTGTGAGTATGTGCGAAAATATTTTTTAAGAGCAGGCTGTGGTCCCAGGGACCACTGCCAGTCCTTAAAAAAATTAAACTGAAAAGTTTCATTTTTCTTTTTTAAGTGCATCCCTATTTCCTTTAAGGAAAACGTGCTGCATTTAAAAAAAACCAACACTGCTTTATTAAAAATGCAGTCACAGACATGGTGGTCTGCTGACGTCAGCAGGCCACCATCCCTGTGAATGCTAGCCATTCATAAAGGGGTTGCAAATTGCTTCTGCCTCCTTAATATTAATGAGGCATGCAATTTGCAACATCCAAAACAACAAAATTAGGGAGTATAGAGGTAATGGATAGAATCCACCTCCAGTACAAAGTTTATAAACACAGAGATTCTATCCGTACGTTATATCTATATCTCTTATGATAGGTCACATGGAGTGCCTAAGTGTGGGGATGTTGATCCGGGAGATGTCCCGGAGGAACACTATGTGTTTTTCAAATACCCCTCACACACTATGAATCCCATAGTGTCATGCGACACCCAGCTGGTGGTCTCCCTTAACCAACTTGACACAAACTTGGACAATTTGAAGACCTGCTTGGAAGAAGTCTCAAACTGGATGACACAATCATACCTGAAATTGAACGGTGACAAAACTGAGTTAATGTTTTTAGGCAATCCTTCCCCACTGGCTCTCAGATCATTCTGGCCCCCTTAATTAGGGGTGCCCCCCTACCTAGGGAAAAAATTAAGAGTCTGGGCATATGGCTCGATAAAACCCTGAGCTTTAATGCCCAAGCCACCATACTCTCGGCGACCTGCTTTGCCTTCTTAGGCTAATCCGGAAGATCCTTCCCTTGCTTCCTTTTGAAGCAAGGAAAATGATGGTTCAGGGTTTAATCCTATCCAGATTGGATTTTGGGAATGCCCTGTACCTAGGTGCCCCCCAACTTACCCTTAACATTCTCCAGGTGGCGCAGAATGCTGCAGCCCGGACTCTCCTTCAAATTCCCCGGCGTCTCTCAATAAAGGCCGGTTTGCGTACTTTACACTAGCTGCCAATTAGGTGCAGAATTGAGTTCAAGGCCCTCTGCATCTCCCACCAAGCCTACTGGAAAACTTGTCCCCTCATAAACCATCCTCTGATCACCCCTTACAAACCAGCAAGACACCTCAGGTCATCTTCCTCCTCATTGGCCACAGTCCCTAGGATTAAAAAATCCAGAAGTGGAGGCCGCTCTTTTTCTTATAATGCCCCTAAACTTTGGAATTCCCTTCCTCTTAATTTACGTTCAGAAACTAATTTACTCAGTTTCCGCAAACAGTTGAAAACTGTACTATTCTCCTACCCTGACTAAACTTCCCTGTATCCAGCTTGCATAGTCTGTAGCGCTGGGACGCCTCAGGGTAACCACCGCGCTTTATACATTTTCTTTTCATTCATTCTTTTCTTTTCATCATGGGGGTCTTCCCGTCCCTCTACGTGGCGGGCGTTTGGGATAGGCTATGTGTGGTGTAGGGAAATGGGAGTGGTAGGGAATGTGCTGATTAGGAGAATTTTTTTTTTAAAGTTTCCTGGCTAGTAGAAAAATACATTTTATTAGCTTCTCCAGCTGAAAACGTTAAAATGGGATTAGGTAGGGTGTCTTTAATATGCCCTCCCTGGTCGACATGTTTCGTAAGCAGACCCCCCTGCTTTACTCATCAGGACCATATGTGATCCCTACTACACTCAAACCAATCTAAATATGTGTTATAAGCCTATTGTCCTAAAAGAGATTGCAAACATAAGCAAATCTGTTTTTCAAAAAAAGGGGTTGGTTGCCCCTTCCCAAAAATTGGCCAATGGCCATATAGGTTCTTATTTACACTTGCCCATGATCTCTCCACGTAGGGGAGGGTGTCTCCAAGGTAAACAATGACCTGGAATGCGTCCTCTCCTCGCCACTGACCTCCGTGCTGCTCCGGTGGTTGACAATTTGCAACCCCATTAGGAATTGCAAACAGTGTCTCAGACACTGTTGTGCATTCCAGTTAGCGTGTCGCAAATTGCGAGTCGCAAAAGAGACGCAATTTGCGACTCGCTAATTGGCGGGTCATACATCTGGCCCCAAGTAAAGCTGTATTCTCGAGTAGGTGGTGAAAAGGCGACGGGATCCCAATGGGAACTGGTTGGTACATAGATATTCCCTGGGCTACTGGCCTGTGCCCGATCTAGCTGGTGCTCCCGGCCCTACTGGAAATTATGAGATACCCAGAGTCTGATGGTTCTATAACAGTGTGTGATGGAGGTGGCCATACCTTGTTAATATTACATTTGTAAGGCTGTACTGAACACTTGCAGACTCACTGTTCTAATTGGTGGGCTCCCAAGAGTGTTGCCTACCCCCTAGGAATTTTCCTACATTGTTGAATTTAAGTTTCTGTTAGGGGAAAATGAAGGGATTAATTGGGTACCTGTTTATTTGTTTCCGTTGTGGGTGGGGGGGTAAAGGGTTTTTGATTGTTTAGAAATTGCATGTTTATGAATTTTATGGCACAGGACAGATCTAGCATGGTTTTACAGACATGAACATATCGCACACCCATTCAAATATCCAGGGATCACATTATCACATAAATGTCCCCACCTGACATGAAACTAGAGGGACTACTACTCAAGTGCCTGACGTGGAACGTCGAGGGCTCTCCGACCCCCAAAAAGGGCGCCAGGTTCTGGCGGCGCATTTAGCCAGGCATGCCATACAGGTGGCTTTTCTGCAAAAGATTCACTATGCCCCACTTCCCATTCATCGCGTTGCAGTGACATGGGGGGACAATCGTTTTTCCCCCAACTATAGTACCTATTCCTGGGGAGTGTGCATTTTGGTCCATAAGGTACTTCCTTTCTGAGAGCGGCAAGGGGTGGCTGATGAAGAGGGGGTTACCTCCTGGTGGCGGGTACGATGAAAGACGATGTGCTCCTTTTGATTTAAGTATATGCCCCAAATGTAGATGCTGTTGAATTCTAATGGGCATGTCTGAACTGGGGTGGTGGAGTGAGCTAAATAATAATGATGATGATTAAACCCAGATCGGTTGACTGGGGGTGAGTGTTTGATTTGCTCAAGCGCTCCGTCCATCATCCCCTTTGGTATCGCTTTGAATTCCCTAGCATAGCCGCACACATCACACTATTAGACATTGACAATATACTAATGGCGGGGGACTTCAGTCTCACCCTGGACCCCCTATGGACATAACAAGCACAGGACAGACCACTAAACCCCACGCGGTGCAGACGCTCACCTTTCTATTGCAGTCGTTTTTGTCTTAAAGACCCCTGGAGAGTGAACAACCCTGTGGCGCGGGATTACTCATTTTATTCTGCCCCACACGGCTCGTGGTCCTGAATAGACCATTGGTATCTCTCTCCCCACCTTCTGCTAGTTGTTACCACAGTTTATCAGCCACGTACGCTATCAGATCATTTACCTGTACTACTGACATTAACCGTACACAATGTTACACAGCGCGGGTGTTATGGGCTGCAAACAAGTGCCCCTGCAGAGTTCCAAAACAGGGAGACTGCAATTTTGGCGACGAGTGCTCAACACCTGTACCCACGCGTGAGCCTGCAGCGAAAATACTTAAACTATAGGCGGCACTCATTCAAGAAAAAGAAGAAGAAAATAGAGGCAGACGTATCGCGAAACAATCAGAAACTCAGGAAACTCTCGGTGAAGGAGGGGGTCCCAATTTTTTGCTCCTCCAGCGGCCCAGCCTGGACTCACTCTTATCCGAGGGACTCTGGTCTTGGACGCTGGCTGCCACGACGCACCGTCGATGGACCGGAACAGAAGAGGTAAGGACCCAGTGCCTGCAGTTCCCTGCTGCTTCCTCTGAGTCCCCGCCCGGAGCCTACTAACAGACACGGAGCGTAGGTAAGGAGACATCTGCATTTTTAACGTGCTACATTTCCTATGCTGCAGTAGGCGCACAGCGCTTTTGAATTTTAAAAATTTACAGTTTTTTGTATCTTTGTTAAAATCATTTTCCTAGCCCCTGCTTTTAATATTGTCGCCGCGCCCACAGACTTGCACCATAATTGTGCCCCCCACCGCTTGTAGAGCGGAGTTCTTCGGGCCGGTAGTATTTACTCGAGGAGACTGGCCGCCATATTGGGGGTGCTGTCTTTCCAGCGCGCCACCTGACCCAGCGCTCTAGTGCTCCGTTTGGAGACCAGGGGAGGCTGTACTTAAGGCGAGCATTCTGAGCAGCTCGACCTTCGGTAAGGAGACATCTGCATTTTTAACGTGCTACATTTCCTATGCTGCAGTAGGCGCGCAGCGCTTTTGAATTTTAAAAATTTACCGTTTTTTGTATCTTTGTTAAAATCATTTTCTTAGCCCCTGCTTTTAATATTGTCGCCGCGCCCACAGACTTGCACCATAATTGTGCCCCCCACCGCTTGTAGAGCGGAGTTCTTCGGGCCGGTAGTATTTACTCGAGGAGACTGGCCGCCATATTGGGGGTGCTGTCTTTCCAGCGCGCCACCTGACCCAGCGCTCTAGTGCTCCGTTTGGAGACCAGGGGAGGCTGTACTTAAGGCGAGCATTCTGAGCAGCTCGACCTTCGGTAAGGAGACATCTGCATTTTTAACGTGCTACATTTTCTATGCTGCAGTAGGCGCGCAGCGCTTTTGAATTTTAAAAATTTACCGTTTTTTGTATCTTTGTTAAAATCATTTTCTTAGCCCCTGCTTTTAATATTGTCGCCGCGCCCACAGACTTGCACCATAATTGTGCCCCCCACCGCTTGTAGAGCGGAGTTCTTCGGGCCGGTAGTATTTACTCGAGGAGACTGGCCGCCATATTGGGGGTGCTGTCTTTCCAGCGCGCCACCTGACCCAGCGCTCTAGTGCTCCGTTTGGAGACCAGGGGAGGCTGTACTTAAAGCTCACATCTGTTCGCGCAGCGGAGACGCGCAGCGGTGACGCCTGACTCGCGCCTGAGTCAAGCCAGAGTCCTGCCCGTCAGCGTCCCGGAGGCTCTCGGGGTGGCGGGTGGGGCTCTGGTACCAGGCATGTGTATATCTGGGCTACCCATGCTGCGATATACGTCTGAGGAGCTTCGCTCTCTCCACAATCTTGATAGCGGCTGCTGCACTGTCATTCCCGGCCGCCACAGAGGTAAGTCATGCTGCCCTTGCTGTGGTTGGCGCCCCAACCGCGCTTCATTATCATCTCCCAACAGTAACATCATTTGTGCTGGGTACCCCTGCATGCTGTTAAATACCAGATCTGCGTGCAGACATGCACAAGACATTTTTGAGCTTCTCGATACGGAGAAGCCACTCTGTCTCATGCTCACTGAGACGTGGTGGGGAGAATCTTCTAATCCGGACGTCACTATGGCAATTCCGCCTGATTATAATATCTTCAGGAAGGATAGAGCTAAGGGAAGGGGCGGCGGAGTGGCACTGGTGGTGAAGAAAGGCACGGCATGTGCTATCCTGCCAGTGGATGATATCCGCGGCTCCGAGACCCTCGCTTTTTCGATCACTCTGGCTCCTCACCAATCAGTGAAAGGATTATTAGTATACCGACCACCTGGCCCATCTGGAACGTTTTTTGAAGACCTCGATTTGGTTTTGCTGGGACTGGCCCTGAAAGCAGAACACTGTATAGTAGCCGGAGATTTCAACTTCCGGATGGATGATCCGTCGGACCCGGCCGCTGCTAAGTTATTAGAGGCCATGGCCCCGCTGGGCCTTATCCCTTACCTTCAGGGGCCCACGCATGATAAGGGGCATACTCTTGACCAGGTCTTCTCGACATCCCCTCTTGAGGTGAAAGAGATTCTCCCGGTGTTATGGTCAGACCATCGGCTTGCTAAATTCTCGATTAGAGGCACAGCTAAATTGTCTATTTCTGTGCCACAGCAGCAGGGCCGAGTATCTAGGGCTTACCATCGAGTGACCCCTGCGATGCTGGCCCAGGCCGCCCTGGATCACCCCTGCCCCCTCTCAGGCGACCTGGAGAAGGACTTGGAGTCCTTGCAAGCATGGCTTTTAGATAGGCTAAACGATCTTGCCCCGGTGTTGGCCCCCCGCTTGACATCGAAACGGGTGTCGGCTCCCTGGTTTACCGCAACACTGTCGGCTATGCGGCAGCAGTGTAAGGTAGCCGAAAGAGCATGGCGGGCACAATACGATGCTGTGGATAGGCTGACCTATAAGACGGTGGTTAAGGCCTATCACCGGGACATTCGCCTTGGAAAAAAAGCCTACCTTGCAGGGAGGATAGAAGCCGCCTCCAACTCCTGTAAGGAGATTTTCACCATAGTGAGAGAATTCATGGCCCCACGGTCCGTTACATCTGAAGAGACGCCCTCTGAATCCTGGGCTTCAGATCTTGCTAATTTTTTTACTAGCAAGATCAAACTTATACAGGACTCTTTTCCACCGAGAGCACCTGCGGGGCCGATTAACCCTGAGGCTGATATGTTCCCTCTGGCCGCGCTAGGCGCGACGTTGGCTGTGTTTCCACCTATTTCAGCCCCTGCTTCCTTAGCGCTTATGGGCAATCTCAAATCTGGGTCGCCTTTGGACCCGTGCCCGGCCAAATTTTTGGCAAAAATCGCGGAAGTGATTAATCCGCTGGCGAACCCTCTCCTGAATCTTTCGCTGAGCCAGGGAGTGGTTCCGCTGGCCTGGAAGCAGGCAATGGTCATCCCTCTGCTTAAGAAGCCTGGTCTTGATCCGAAGGCCCCAGTCAATTATAGGCCTATTTCTCTGTTGCCGGCTCTCACGAAAATTTTGGAGAAGCACGTTCAGACGGTGCTCTCCAATTTTTTAGAGACACACGAGATTCTGCACGCCACTCAGTCTGGCTTTCGTCCAAATCTCAGCACAGAGACCACGCCCCTAGAGGTTTCAGAAACCATTAAAGGGGTTCTGGATACTGGGGGCAAAGCCACGCTGGTGATGTTGGACTTGTCGGCGGCTTTCGACACCGTCCCCCATGATGGCCTTCTCGCAAGACTCTATGAGATCGGCCTACGGGGGACGGTGCTCAGCTGGTTTTCTTCCTTTCTAGCTGGCCGCCGGCAAACGGTCTGGGCCTCCCCAGATTCCGCCGTGATGCCGCCTTTGGGAGTCGGGGTTCCACAGGGCTCTATATTGAGCCCGACCCTTTTCAACATCTTTATGACCCCTTTGGCGGCATTTGGGGCCCAGATCGTATCCTACGCAGACGACACCCAGCTCCTCTTCTCTTGTAAGAGAGGAGAGGACTTTGATGGGGAGAGTATCCGGGATTGCCTTGGGGCTGTTTTTAAATGGTTCCAACTGAACAGCCTCAAGTGCAATTCCGATAAGTCCGAGGTACTCTCCTTTGGGTGCGATACGGAGCCAGACTGGCAGGCCTGGTGGCCCATTAATATGTTCCCTCCGTCTTGTTCTTCCCAAACTGCTAAGAACTTGGGGGTCAAGATGGACAAGGGGCTAACGCTGAAAGCCCAGATCCTTGGTGTGACGGGTACGTGCTTCGGCCTCCTAAAGATGCTGCGGAGGTTTTTGCCCCTTTTGTCTGAGGAGCATAGGAAGCTGACTGTGCAGGCTTTGATCGGCTCTAGGCTAGATTATTCGAACGTTCTTTACCTGGGCCTACCAGAGTATCTGCTACAGCGGCTCCAAGTCGTGCAGAACGCTGCCGCGAGGGCCATTTTTGGTCTGAACAGACGAGCCAGTGCGTCGGGTTTGTTGCAGACGTTGCACTGGCTTCCCATCCGCAAACGGATTGCCTTTAAGGCATTGACTTTGGCCTATAAGGCTCTCCATGCGGTGGGAGCGAAGTACCTCCAAAAGAGACTTGCCTTTTACCACCCGGCTCGTTCTCTGAGGTCAGAATCTCTATTCCTGGCGGCTGTCCCGCGAGTGAAGAGAGCCCGCCTGGGAGGCCGCTCCTTCGGATTGCTGGCACCACAGATGTGGAACTCATTGCCGCTCACACTCCGGGGAGCCACCAGTCTACTTATTTTTAGGAAAGGCCTCAAGACCTGGCTGTTCACCCAGTAGGCCGTCCAGTTGTTTGCTCTTTCTGTGTTCTTTTCTTCTCCTTTTTGTTACTGTGTTATGTTATTGTGTTGTAGTTCTCCTTACTTAAAGCGCCGGGACACTCTTTTTGAGTAGCCGTGCGCTATATAAAAATAAATATAACATAACATAACATAACACGTCCCTGTGTGTCCTGGCGATTTCTAGAGCAGGTCTTTCGTAGTGTGGTCAGGGAAGCCATAATTGAGTATTTCCAATTCAACACAGGAACGGTGGAGCGACAATCCACTCTCTTGAACAATCCACTCATCATGGGAGTGTATATTGCTAAACAGGCAGGAGTGCTGCAGTCCATATGTAGTGAGCTTGAGACAGTAGAGGGAAACTCTGGAATATAGTCAGCCATGCTAGGACAGCAGATCCCCCCCCCCCCCTCCGGACGTTACATGACTGAGCGGCACTTCTGATGGAATTTCAGGAACTAGCGGTGTGGGAGGTAAACTACTTGGTCAAGTGTCATGTTTAACATGTTTAAAATGTGGCATGTTTAAGTGTTTAAGAACAGTTCCATGTACTAAGGATTAATTCATTACAATGTTGACCAATATTTGCCTAATGACTGCAGGACAATATGTTAAAACATGTCACTAGGCCACAGCACTTAATGTTCTAGATATTTTACCAGCTACAAAAGCTTTGACAATGTGCTTGATGGCAAAGGAGTGTTTCTTTTTAGTTCTTAGGATTAACATGTTTTAATGTTCTGCAAGTCAGTGGCCCTCCTGTTATTGGCCCTATTGGGATTTAGACCGGTTACCTCTGGTTCACATGCTAGTAGTGTCTGAAGCAGCATTGATAACATGCTCTGTTGTTTCACCATCCACCAGTGTGCACTTCATGCTATTCACGATTATGAGCTTTTTCAGTCCATTTGGTTAGACTAAACTGAAAAGACTACAGCACCTTTAAGCAAGATACTCAATAATTCAATATTACTTTATACACAGCAAGTCCATATTGTATTTTTGTCTTTTTAGGTGATAAAGGGCCGGAATGAGTTGATGCACTCTTCAGAAATGAAGGTTTCCTCTGAGTGGTTGGAAGATTTTGGGAAGCAAATACAAAATGTCATCAGTGAACTCCGTGATGTTCCAGATATCAAGGCAATAGGTACAAGAATAGATAAGGTACACCTTGGAAATTACTGTGCACAAAACTGGTTTTAAACGTGTTGATGTGTGAATGGTGACAGCTTAGGCCAAACACAGAGGAAACTGTTGTCTTCTGACATTTAGGTCCTTTACCAAGAGGATCCTAGCAGTGCACATTACATTTCTTTTGCCGTCTTCAATATGGTCAAATGTAATCAAAATATTCTCGTACTCCGCTTTATTGGGATATGTGATGAAATCTAGCACATTTCCCATTGCTCTATTGACTAAACCCTCCTTGAACTTTAGATTTCGCCACAAAATTATTCTGCAGTTTTTACAGAGGTTTAGAGTCTTTTCTAAACCAACAGTATGTGGAGCTGTTTTTTCAAGTGATTCTAGTTTCTTTACTATTGTTTGATGTAGTGGTACGTTCAAACTTTGATGTTCAATATTATCTATACTACTAAGATTAAGAGTCTCCTGTTTTTCCAATTGAAGAATTTCTGGGTTAAACTATGCTCACTCATTCAATGTTGGCATGAGGCACACAATCTGATGGCAACGTTTCAGAAGATGTGTCATTACACAAGAAGGAGGCTCGTTGTGTGAGAAGAGAGTGCTTACCAGGCTACTAGAGAGAGCTGTCTTTACTTCTTTTCTGATTATTTCTATTCTCATGTTTTTTTGTATTTTTCACAACAAAGTGTTTTGTTGACAGACACAAAAGGCCCAGGTGACACTGTATACGTATCATGGCAATGGTAAAGATGCCAACTTTTACAATATACAACTGTCGAAACAAGGAATATGCGTAAGACTAAATTAAACGCATATAAACATTATTAACTAGAAACATCCATGTCACAAAGTCCATACGTGTATTATCATACAAAGTCACCAATCGTAACATGTGAGTTAAATAACAGTTTTCTCAATATGAATACCAAACATTTGATCTTTATGGCAGATCTTCATTGCGTAGCGCAGGGGGGATAGGTTCAAGATACAGATCCTGATAATCAGCCCACAGCTTCCATATCTTCGGTGGTTTCTGGGGACGTCCCCGTGCTTTACAAATGGGTATTTCTAACCACATGGAATAATCAAGGCCCCGTTTCCAGGCCCCTACAGATGGCGATGAAGTCGCCTTCCAAGCCTTAGCAATGTCACGCTTGGCGAGAGTAAGCCCCAGGAATAGCAAATGTCTTTTGTATTTGTTACCTCAAATGCCCTCTGTAATGTGAAGCATAGTTAGACGCGGTAACTGTGGAACGTCCCTATTGTCATGTCTTTTAATGTCTTGCCATACTCCATGTCTGCAGCCTATCTCTTTTTTTGGTTAACTGCCTACTGGAAATCTAACCATACATTTACATTGCTAATACTTCCAAAGGATTTTTTTTCCTCATAAAGCAGTTCATTAAAAACTGGTTGACTTTTCACAGGTGTCAACTGTAGAAGGTCACCAAAACGATTATGTGTTTACCACCAAAGAGAACACCATAGTAAATGCTAAGAACCTCTTGCATCCTTAGATGAATGAACGCCTCTTTAAGTTTGACACCAAGCTGCCCTCATCAATATTTAGGACCTTCTTTTTTTCAGAACCTTTGAGACTTCATGACAAGCATACCCAGATAACTTCATGTACTCCAGGTTGTTGTCATGTTCCACAGGCAACATTAATAGAAAAAGCAATGTGATTCCTTTAATATTGCGAGCAGCTAATCCAGTAGGCGCTGTAACAACACATGAAAGGTTACAATTTGTCTTTCTGTGAACAAACGCAGTTAGCTCTTTAATCAAAAAACTTTTGCCAGTGTCTCGCTGACCACAAACATACAGAAGTGTAGGCTTCAATGTAGTACATGAACATTTAGACTTATCATGTAAAAGTGCATCCTCCATTGATTTGGTTATTTGCTCAAACCTACTAGCTGTTCTTCATTAAGCTAAGCTACTAAATTTTTCTGAATCAATGCCCTTGGTTCTCACTTGGCCCATAACGTTTTTCACCTCGTTCATTGCTATGGCTGCCTCATTTTCAATGATAGGCTGGCCAAGCGGATCTTGACTATCCGTGACTGAGCTCTGGCTCCCTTGTGAACTGTCCTTTGCAACCTCTGCTGCAATTGTTTCCTCTTTAGCTGCTTTGAAAGCATGTTGTTTGCAATCATGTTCACCTAATGATTAAATCTCGGAATGCCACGACTTGAAAAGTTGCAAATGAGACAAGTAAAAAGATTTTTTTTTCCAACTGTTTAGCAGCTCAGTTTATTGTGATTAATGAGTCTTGATTTTGAGTGTCTCACTAAACATCCATTACATCCAGACACTACAAATGTTCCTTCTTCAGTGTTTTGATCTATGTTATTCCTTTATGTATAGTGCTGCAGTTCTTCATAAGAACAAAGATTTTCTACTGAATACTCCGATTGGGATAATAGGAGCCCATCATGTTGGTTTTAACTATCCCAGTCCTCTCTAGATCAGATTGTGTAAGGTACTCAGGAAATTATGTAAATACCCATTTTTGTGTTGATGCAATGGGTAAATTTACCACAATTATGGATATGGACCTGCCATATAAACTAGCAACACTCAACTTATCACAGGCCTCATGAATCCAATTCCCCTGGGGGAAAGCATCTTAAACTAAAACTGTAAAGACTTTTAGTTAAAGACTTCTCTGTTGCTATCTCTTCCCATATGCCATTATGTCATTCATTTCTGTCTTTTCAGACTTTTTTTTCAAAGAGACGTATCAAGCAACAGCGATAGAGTTGTCTTCTACAAACTGAATATCCATGTTGGCATTCCACATAGACAATCCTACAAGATTGTATTCATTGATAAGTTTTAATACTTCACTTCTCTTTAGGTTGGATGTGGTTTTAGGTGATTTACCAGCAACAGTGTGTCTTACTGCCGACATGAAACTGTTCACTCTTCCTTTTTTAGATAATAGGCTTAGAGACTACAAAACAACACTTAGGGCTTAATTCCGAGTCTGACGGGTCAGTACTGCCAGGCCTGTGGGGGCGTGGTGCTCACCCGACCGCCCGATTTACTATTAGGGCGGTCGGACTGCCATAGCCCCGCCGCAGTGTTGGGCGGTCAGGAGGCATCAATATGCTTGACTGGATGCAGCGGTCCCACCAAGCATATTAGAAGTTTCCTCTCCACCATCGTTTTCATGGCTGTTCCTCCTCCATGAAAACACTGGCGGAGAGGAAACAGAGGGGGTCCTAGAGGGTCCCCTTGTGTCTCTGCACCCTGGGGTGCATGCAGGGGGTCACATGTACCACCCTGAATGCATGCACCCCAGTTCCTGCACAGCATTATAGCCCATGCCGTGCAAGAACTTTTTGGCGTTCCCATTGCAGTGCCCATTTTTAGTGTAGTATTTCCCTTTTGTCCTGTACCTCTGTCTGTAATATTTCCCACATTTGTAGGACTTGAATTGTAACACTTGTTGTCTAAGTGTTCTGTTCCGAGTTTTTTCTGGAGTCTCACTTGTTGCATACTGCTCAATAAATTGTAACACTAATTCATCACTATCTCGTCCAAACCTTGGTGCATCTTTCACCCACATTAACATATAAATATGTGTTGCACATCTAACTTGATATTCTTTTCTTCCTCTAGAAAAAGTAAATACCTTCACCAAGTGGTGTTTTTTATATTTATTCTTGTAAATAAACTGAAGTATTGCTTCAGTTCTATGCTTAAAGTAGCTATAAACGTTTGCCAGATCCACACAACACAACTGTCCATTAGTTTTAAAATGAATGGCAGCAATGTTTTCATTGGCTTGCCTGAAGAATTCGTGTAGATCAACAGAAGCATGTTCTACACAGCTCAAACTGCAAACCATGTGTGTGCATCTAGATTACACAACATGCAATTTAGCTCACCATGGTGACAGAACCAGTACTCATTTCTATCATGTTGGCAAGACATAATGTTCACGCGTTTACTCTCTAAAACCTTATCTTTTCCATGGACTTTTTCAACAAACTTTCTGGCAGTCCTATCACTGTGTCCGTATTTCCACAGCATAGGCTACAGCATAAGATAGCACTGAGAGATCACTTTCAAATAGGAAATGGAAAATGTATGAAATATATTTGCCTAAATCAGGGATCTTCAGAATATAATATAGTTGATCTATGTTCTGATGCTGGAATCTGTATTAAATGTTCATCATAACAACCATCTTCTCTAGTTGGGAATAAAATAGGTAAACATTGTAATGCTTCTAAGCTCTTTTCCCACAAACGTATTGGTTATCCTTTTGCTTTCTTCAATTTGGTACACTTATAAAGCATCACCCTTAATGCCTCTTGAGTGTAGAGGATGAATGCTGTAATGTTCATATTTTTCCTCAGCTTTATCTAACTCAGCTTTTCCAAACTAATGTGTCTGTAATGACTGTAGTTAAATATCCCTCAGCATCCACATATTTGTAAAACACATTTTCGAATGTAAGGTATTCCAAAGCTTTCTTAATCATATTAATACTTACAAGTTCCTACTATTTTTTGTTATCTTTAGTAGGCACTCCATTCTCTATAACCCTATTGGTTCTTCTTCACGAACTACACTTATAGTCTGAAGTTTCTCTTTCATATTTAAAGGCAAATATACTGCTTCACCTTTTAGACCATTCAATAATTCTGATGGTGGTCATTTCTTAATTTTTGTGTTAATTCTAATAGTTGCTGGAAACAGGTGCACTCTCTGGATGAGAATACTCTCATAGACATTGAGGTGTTGAAGCGCAGGAGGGATTTTAGCCATTTCTACATTATTATGAACACCTTTTCTAGGCATTCTGTTATTATCCGTTCGGGGCTGGTGCTGAACCTTTGAGGGAGCCTTTGGAGGGTTTTTATTTTCTGTCTCTGCTGCAACCGGACTTCTAGGGGCGGAGGGAGACCCACGAACTCTGCCAATTTCTCCCGCCCTAGCGCTTTGATGGTAGGCGCTTTGAAAACTACACTTACCAGGATTCCCTGTGCCCCCGCTCACCTGGCTGATTGACACGCCCAGAGGCTAGGCGCACAAAGACTGCTCGCCGCACCCGCTGCCGCGGGTGCCGCAGCGCCGTTCGGGGCTGGTGCTGCACCTTCGAGGGAGCCTTTGGAGGGTTTTTATTTTCTGTCTCTGCTGCAACCGGACTTCTAGGGGCGGAGGGAGACCCACGAACTCTGCCAATTTCTCCCGCCCTAGCGCTTTGATGGTAGGCGCTTTGAAAACGACACTTACCAGGATTCCCTGTGCCCCCGCTCACCTGGCTGATTGACACGCCCACAGGCTAGGCGCACAAAGGCTGCTCGCCGCACCCGCTGCCGCGGGTGCCGCAGCGCGGTTCGGGGCTGGTGCTGAACCTTCGAGGGAGCCTTTGGAGGGTTTTTATTTTCTGTCTCTGCTGCAACCGGACTTCTAGGGGTGGAGGGAGACCCACGAACTCTGCCAATTTCTCCCGCCCTAGCGCTTTGATGGTAGGCGCTTTGAAAACTACACTTACCAGGATTCCCTGTGCCCCCGCTCACCTGGCTGATTGACACGCCCACAGGCTAGGCGCACAAAGACTGCTCGCCGCACCTGCTGCCGCGGGTGCCGCAGCGCCGTTCGGGGCTGGTGCTGAACCTTCGAGGGAGCCTTTGGAGGGTTTTTATTTTCTGTCTCTGCTGCAACCGGACTTCTAGGGGCGGAGGGAGACCCACGAACTCTGCCAATTTCTCCCGCCCTAGCGCTTTGATGGTAGGCGCTTTGAAAACTACACTTACCAGGATTCCCTGTGCCCCCGCTCACCTGGCTGATTGACACGCCCATAGCCTAGGCGTGTTTTAACCCGCCCATCATCCCCGCAGCGCGGGAGCGCGCGGGAGTGCGCCGGGCTAAGCCCGGGCAAAGTGCGGGCCCTCTGTGGCCCTCCGAGGCACGAGGAGGACGGGACGGGCCACCACCCCTGGCACCATCATAGGAGAAGCTACAGTCAGGTACTATCCTTTCAACCCCTATCGTTTTGAACTGTCTACTCTTGTCTCTGGGATCCTGTCTGCCAACCATTATGTCCATCTGGGAAGAGCTGAACGCCCTGTGTGGCACAAACTATATCCCGGATGCATCAACCCCCCCCATAGTGGCCAGAGTCACAGATCAAGAAATTTGCACTCCTCAGGCATCCCCCGATACACCCCTCTCTCTATCTAATAACTGCTGCCCCTCCTCACCTGGCCCCAACCCAGCCTCATTATCGTTGGATAAGGCTGAGACTCGACCAAATGTCTCTGCATCCCCCCTACAATCGAACCTTCTGACCCAAATCGAGCGACTGCTAAATACTGCTCTATCCCCACTGGTAGCAAAAATTAATGATTTGGGGGCCAGACTGTCCAGGATCGAAAAAATTGTAATACGGTCATATCCACTAACTGGAAACACTGTTATACCAACACGCTCTACTAACACCCAGGAAAGGGCTATGAACAGTGCTCAAACTTGTGACTCCCCTGTTACATCACCCATTCAAAGTGGTCGCAATGATACTCTTAATCCCGAACATCTACCATATAGAGCTCCTATGATCTCACTAGAAAGAAGGCATCGTATTGATTTACCCCCCGAAGCCGCCCCATACGTCACCGTTCTCTCTGGGGTCCCTGTACTCAGCCCGGCCAAACGTGAACCACACCAGGACCTACTGAACAAAGCCATCTTTTGGCTTAAAAACAATAGGCCATTACCATCCACGCTAGACGGCGGGATACTGAGCGTCAGAAGGGTGGTGTGGCTTGGTCATCTGCCCAAAAATTTTCCGGGGGATTTGATTTTAATTAAATTTAAACACAGGAACATTGCCCCCTATCTGCGATCTACCCAGCCCAAACTTGGAGATGGCTCCATCTGTATTTGGGACCTGCATGACTTTTATCCTGGTCCACGAGCACCGAATCACCATAACACCGGATGAAAAAGGGGGATTCTGTGCATCTTGGGTTATTATTCTAAACTATTTTAGTTGGGTTTAAATCTATTTTTCTTTTTAATTATGTAATCTTTCGGAGGCCAGGTCTAGCATGAATCACCACTTAGACTTATGCCCAGAGCCTCTAAAGATGATCTTAGCTGGGGCGTGTACTTCTATCCAAGAAAGATATATATAGAGAAAAAGAAGTTTTCTTAAAACTGCTGCTTAAACTTAGAAAATTGCTTTAATGATCTAGCCGACAACGAAGTTTTTATCTGTTTTTCTTTTTTTTTTTTTTTGTGATTGTGTGAAAAATTTCTTTTATTATTTTTAAAAAAAATCACTGACATTTCTTGGTTTTTATAATTATTGTAATGTATGCTTATATGATACTTCTTTTGGAATATCGAATAAAGCTTATTTTGAACCTTTGTATACAATATTTACCTTATGTTCACATCAAAACGATCTTCTGCTACTATGTAAAGAGCTAGTTTAAACCACTGTACTAGATCAGCTTCTTCTGGTTTCTCGCAAATATCATTTATTTTAGTTTGTGCATTGTAGTGAGTCCACCTACAACAAACACAAACTTGATCAGTAATTTCTGCAGTTGATGCAGCAAATGCAACAATTTCCACTCTAAACATTTCTAAAACATTGTTACTCTTAGTAATAGCAGTGTTAATCTCCACAATCAACTCATTTACTTGGCTAGGCATTTCAGAGCCAAACTATGTCATCTGAATATCCTCTATAATAGAGGTCCGATCAGAATGACTACCTCTTAACAACATGTATTTTAGTTTTTGTAAATGAAGCCCTGGAATTTTAGCAAAATACAACCTTCTTACTAAGTTAAGTATTTTAGTGTGGTGCACAGACCGCATCCTTGTATGATGGAAAGTGCTGTCAAATCTGTTGTGATAAGCAAGCCAATGAATGCCCTAATAGATTTGAACATTTTACAACTTACCAAGGATCAATATAATGTATAAGTTTTATTTTATGTTTCACAGTTCCTCTGCTGTACTTGCTTAAGAATATTATATATTTCACAATAGACTGCTGTCTTATGTTGCAGGTTTTCCTGCAATTCCACTCAAAAACTGGTGCTCGAGGATGTTGTCCTAAGACTTCATGAGCTAAATCTTCTTCAATGTTAAATATTTTTTCTTTCTCTATTGGTCTCCCTTCACATATTTCATACGCACCTGCATCTGCACCAATTGCAAACAGTAAAGTATTTTGCTGAAAATAAGTCTCTTCATTAAAAATGCCTCATTATAGGAAGTATGTTTGCACTCTATAGAAAACAGTGCAAATGTGTGTTTAATTAACTTATAACTTTTGACAATACTACCTTTTAAGTGAATTAACCTGTGTATATAAACATCTCATTCTGTTTAAAATCAGAATAAATCACTTTCTCTTCAATAAAAATGCTGGGTCTACTAGGCACTCAAAAAACTCTTTCTGTTGATGTATTGCTTTTCTCCTTTTCACTGTTTTCATGCTACTCATAATGTTTGTGACTACTCTAGTACCGAAGAAATTTTCGCAAAGTACTTTGAATTGCTTTTTCTTTAATACAGGTTGCTGCTCAGTTTCCTTTGTAGTATTTTTTTTAAGAATGTGATGTTATCTTAGATATCAGTACATCTTCATTAGAAGTGACACCTGCATGGGAAATGTTGCAAGAGGTTATTATTTTTTAAATAAAACATTGAATTCTAATACTAGTTTCAATGTTTTTTTACCATCTTTACTTTGTTTTCCTGTTGTGAAACTCTGCACGCCTGTCTGTAGTAGGTTTGCCTCTTCTTCTGTTATTTAATTGGCATCTTAAATCAATTTGACAGCCTACATCAGAAACCAAAAACACATTCCTTTAATGTCTTCTTCTGACAACAGTTATCACAAAAAAAATTCACAATATCGCCCATTATTTTGTATATAATAATATTCACTGCTGCACCAGTATATGAAAATAGTTGACCAACAGCAAGAACTTTATACAGGGCATATTTGTATATGCAGGGAATAAGTTAAACACTAAACCCTCACCAAGCACCTTCCAACAACGTGGTGGTTCCAGATACTAGAGTTTAAACACAAATTGTCTTTTCCTCTTTGATCTCTAAACAGAGTTACAGTGTCTGTCAAAGTTTTTACTAAAAGTGTCTGCTTTTTATAAGACCGTAACCTGTCTGCATAGAGTCTTCTACAAAGAAAATCTGACTTCTTTTTATACTCCTTTATATAGGGTGAATGCTTGAGTTTTATGACAACGTACCCTCTCTGCCCAGACCTCTCTACAGGGTGAAGGCAGAGTGTAAAAGGCTTTAGTGAGGAACTCACTCCCCTGCAAACACATTTTCTCTATGTGAACAGTGTGTATGATTGCGTATGCTAAGAAATGCCTCTCTAGTCACACTTGTGTTTATAGTAAAGGCTCTGTGTAGAAGGTATAAGAGAAACACTAAGCCTCATGTTACCACATTTTAACATGGTGCAGGTTCTATATGGTACACTCTGATTCAAGACTGGCTTCTTTTCGTAGAACTTAATGTAGGGTGAATGCTTGGGTTTTATGACAATATACCCTCTCTGCTCTGAGCTCTCTAGGAGGTGAAGGATCGGTGTGAAAGGCTTTAGTGAGGAACTCACCCCTCTGCAAGGACCTTTTCTCTGGAAGAACAGGGTGTATGATTGGGTTTCCTAACCGGGGCGCCTCTAGTATTGCCTCAGTACAGAGTAAAGGCTCTGCATAGAAGGTGTTAGAGAACAGTAGGCCCTGTGTTATCACTTTTTAAGAGGGTGCAGATTCTTAATGGTACACTTTGATGCAAGACTGGATCCTTTTCGTAGCACTCTATACAGTGTGAATGCTTTAGTTTTATGACAGTATGTCTTCCCTGTTGAGACCTCTCTACAGGGTGAAGCCTGGGTATGAAAGGCTTTAGTGAGGAACTAACCCAGGGTGACGGGCATGCACAGTAGAGTATACTGAGGACTGACCTTTCAGCTGTGACCTCCCTCTTAGACAAAGGGTATGCATAGTAGGGCGTGGGGATGACTTATCCATTGATTGACTCCTTTCCTTTGTGATGGATGTGTGTAGTAGGGTGTGGGGAGGAACTGGTCTCTCCTCTGAGACACCTCTTCATGGCGACGGGTGTGCCTAGTACAGTGTGAGAAGGCACTGGCTTCTCTGCAGAGACTTCTTCCTAGGGTGACAAGTGTGCATGGTAGGGTGTGGGGAGGGACTGACCTTTCAATTGTGACCCCTCCCTGGCATGACAATCATATGTAGTAGAGTTTGGGGAGGCACTCTACTGACACCTCTCCCCTAAGCAGCAGGTGTGTGAAGTAGGATGTAGGGATGGCCTGGCCTGGACTCTCCGCCGAGACTCCTCCCCAGGGTGACAGGCATGCATAGTAGGTTGTGGGGAGGATCTGAGCTCTCCACTGACACCTCTCCCCTAAGTGATGGGTGTGCTTAATAGGATGTGTGGGAGGGAATTGCTTCTCACTGAAACTCCTCCCAAGGGTGTCAGTTGTTCATAGATGGGTGTAGGGAGGGACTGGCCTCTTCACTGAGACCAATCCCCAGGGTGATGGGTATACGTCCTACAGAAAGCTAATTCTATCTATAACTGGGTAGTTATAGTTAGGTCAGTGTTATTATAGGAATTGACTTTTTCTGTTTGCTAATGACTTTGGTGCCGTTTGACAAATCCTCACAAAGCGTTCCCAAAAAAGTTGTCTTTTTTACCTAGTTTGGGCATGGAAAAGTTATGCATCATGCAGGGGCCAACAAAATGGAGGGGTTCCACTACATAAAATCTCGTGCATTTCGCATAGACTTTTTTTTAACAGTGCGACAGCAGAAATTCCGGACGGAATGACACCAGATTTGGTCATTTCTCCATCCACTGGCTATACCCTTACATATTACCTTAGTTACACGTGAAATCATTGCGGTAATTGACACTTCGAAATCTGAAATTATATTATTTGACAGAACACAGAGCATGATACAGTGGCGAGTTATAGTTACTGTAGTCTGGCAAGTAAGGTGACAACTGTGTACTGAGGCGCGAAAGTAGTTTAATTTATAGGTGGTGTGTAAGTATAAATGTGAGCTATAAGTAAGACTTATAGTAATGTGAAAGTAGAGCATAGATAATAAATTCAACAGATAAGTACACATTTTGTAATTTGTGTGGTTGTGTAGTTTAAGGTGTGTTTGGCGCAAATAAGATAGAAATAAGTGCAAAAGTGGTGCCGAAATCAGAAAAATAAGAGATAACTATAACTTTAGAATTACTAATGTTTGTGGGGTTTAATTTGAGTTTTATACCAAACAAAATAGAACTTCTTAAAGTATTGTTTCGAGTTTAAAGATCAAATAACTCTATTCTTTGAGCTTCTACCGCACTCGTATGTGTATTTTAAGTCACTAACTGAGCGAAATTCTGGACAACAGTGCCATCATGTGGAACTTTTGGGTATGTTGATGTGACATATTTTCCAAAATGGACAATATTCTATGATAAGATTAAAAAACAAGCATTAGAAATGCAATCGGGCTCGGATTTATTTGAGTTTGAGCTAATGGCATTGTAAATGCCAATGTATTGTTGCTATGTGTTATGGAGTGTGTTCATGTGGTGTGTACTGCCAGTGATCTCCTTGTGAGTGTGAGAATATTGCACCGTTACTGCCTGTGATGTCCTTCTTGTGAGTGTGAGAAGCTTGCACCTCTGCTGCCTGTGGTCTCCTTGTGAGTGTAAGAAGCTTGCACTGCTGCTGCCTGTGATGTCGTTCTTGTGAGTGGGAGAAGATTGCACCTCAGCTGCCTGTGGTCTCCTTGTGAGTGTAAGAAGCTTGCACAGCTGCTGCCTGTGATGTCCTACTCACTACTCTACTCTACTCACTACTCTACTCACTACTCTGCACTCACTACTCTACTCACTACTCTACTCACTACTCTGCACTCACTACTCTGCACTCACTACTCACTACTCTACTCACTACTCTACTCACTACTCTGCACTCACTACTCACTACTCTACTCACTACTCACTACTCTACTCACTACTCTGCACTCACTACTCACTACTCTACTCACTACTCTGCACTCACTACTCTACTCACTACTCTACTCACTACTCTACTCACTACTCTACTCACTACTCACTACTCTACTCACTACTCTGCACTCACTACTCACTACTCTACTCACTACTCTACTCACTACTCTGCACTCACTACTCACTACTCTACTCACTGCTCTGCACTCACTACTCTACTCACTACTCTACTCACTACTCACTACTCTGCACTCACTACTCACTACTCTACTCACTACTCTACTCACTACTCTACTCACTACTCTACTCTGCACCCACTACTCACTACTCTGCTCACTACTGACTACTCTACTCACTACTCTACTCACTACTCTGCTCACTACTCACTACTCTGCTCACTACTCTCCACTCTACTCACTACTCACTACTCTACTCACTACTCTACTCACTACTCACTACTCACTACTCACTTCTCTACTCACTACTCTGCACTCACTACTTTACTCACTACTCTACTCACCTCACTACTCTACTCACCTCACTACTCTATTCACTACTCGACTCACTACTCACTACTCTACTCACTACTCACTACTCTACTCACTACTCACTACTCTGCACTCACTACTCACTACTCTACTCACTACTCTACTCACTACTCACTACTCACTTCTCTACTCACTACTCTGCACTCACTACTCACCTCACTACTCTACTCACCTCACTACTCTACTCACTACTCTACTCACTACTCACTACTCTACTCACTACTCACTACTCTACTCACTACTCACTACTCTACTCACTACTCACTACTCTGCACTCACTACTCACTACTCTACTCACTACTCTACTCACTACTCACTACTCACTTCTCTACTCACTACTCTGCACTCACTACTTTACTCACTACTCTACTCACCTCACTACTCTACTCACTACTCTACTCACCTCACTACTCCACTCACTACTCACTACTCTGCACTCACTACTCACTACTCTACTCACTGCTCTGCACTCACTACTCTACTCACTACTCTACTCACTACTCACTACTCTGCACTCACTACTCACTACTCTACTCACTACTCTACTCACTACTCTACTCACTACTCTACTCTGCACCCACTACTCACTACTCTGCTCACTACTGACTACTCTACTCACTACTCTACTCACTACTCTGCTCACTACTCACTACTCTGCTCACTACTCTCCACTCTACTCACTACTCACTACTCTACTCACTACTCTACTCACTACTCACTACTCACTACTCACTTCTCTACTCACTACTCTGCACTCACTACTTTACTCACTACTCTACTCACCTCACTACTCTACTCACCTCACTACTCTATTCACTACTCGACTCACTACTCACTACTCTACTCACTACTCACTACTCTACTCACTACTCACTACTCTGCACTCACTACTCACTACTCTACTCACTACTCTACTCACTACTCACTACTCACTTCTCTACTCACTACTCTGCACTCACTACTCACCTCACTACTCTACTCACCTCACTACTCTACTCACTACTCTACTCACTACTCACTACTCTACTCACTACTCACTACTCTACTCACTACTCACTACTCTACTCACTACTCACTACTCTGCACTCACTACTCACTACTCTACTCACTACTCTACTCACTACTCACTACTCACTTCTCTACTCACTACTCTGCACTCACTACTTTACTCACTACTCTACTCACCTCACTACTCTACTCACTACTCTACTCACCTCACTACTCCACTCACTACTCACTACTCTGCACTCACTACTCACTACTCTACTCACTACTCTCCACTCACTACTCTACTCACTACTCTGTACTAACTACTCTACTCACTACTCTACTCACTACTCACTACTCTGCACTCACTACTCACTACTCTGCACTCACTACTCACTACTCTGCACTCACTACTCACTACTCTGCACTCACTACTCACTACTCACTACTCACTACTCTGCACTCACTACTCACTACTCTACACACTACTCTACTCACTACTCTACTCACTACTCACTACTCTACTCACTACTCACTACTCTGCCCTCACTACTCTGCCCTCACTACTCTGCCCTCACTACTCTGCCCTCACTACTCTGCCCTCACTACTCTGCCCTCACTACTCTGCACTCACACGGACAAACAGTTGTACGGCAACACTCTCCGTAGAAACCTTCTTTTAAACATAAATATATTTTATTTCATGTTAAGAAGTATATATAAATAAAACAAAAAATTGTTATTACAAAATATGTGAATAACTTTTAGTCAATGTAAGTATTTCTTTAAAAAACATTACATTATTTCAAATAAATTCTATACGTAAACTTTAAGATGCATGCAGAGGGGTGGGGGCAAACCTGAATTTGTCAATATTTGTGAAGCACAGCTTCGGCGTTTCCTCTGCACTGGGAGGGGTCAGAATTAAGGGTATGGAAAAAGTTTAGGTTTTTTTTTTACACAGGCTACTTTTGCCAAGTGTCTGGATTCCGACATTCAAGTTGGAGAAGTTCCTCAGTTTAATTGCATCTTTGCCCGTGTAAATATGAGCCACAGGTGTCTTTGCCCTTTAAACGAAAGCCTCTCTCCGTTCTGGGGCTTTGGAACTCTCCCCGGCCTTCGGCGTGCCTGGCAGCGCCTCTCCTGCCTCTTCGCGGTGAAACTGACCCGGCCCTACCAACGCTCACGCATCGGGCGTGAGCACGCCTGTGCCGGCCCCGGCTCTTCCTCTCGGCTCGAGGACAGAGTTAAAGGCGGGCCGGCCCAGCGGTGCAGGAGGGCTCCGGGAGCAGTGCGGGCGGCAGGGGGAGGCTCGGAGTCCCTGACGGGGAGTGCAGACGAAGCCTTCAGCTTTCACTCACCCGTGGGGGCTCTGGGCACTCGGCGACTTCCAAGGATTCCAGCGGGAGGGGCTGGAGCGCGCTCACGGCTGCAGGCAGGCACACAGAGCAGAGCGGTGCGAGTCTATTAACAGTACCTTGGCACTTGCAGGCAGGAGCGGCAACCAAGGGGAAGACAAACGTTGCGGGCCCCTAGCCCGAGCATGTATGAGTCATCTTCTGTGAGCCTCGCCTGCTGCCTCTCGTCATTTAACATTGAACGCGCTCACCGCTGTGAACGCGTTCGCATCATCTGGCTTGCATTACACGGGCACTCTGACAGCTCGTAATTAAGATTAATCACTCTGCCATGCTCGTTCTCAAACACAAAATGCCACATCGGGCACGCGTACATTACTTACAGCCTATCACTTCAAGGCTACTACATACACAGCACAGGGAAGACGAATCACTGACCAGATGCCAGAAAACGCAAAGGAATGTGTGGAATTCCTCTCACCAAGGCCCTTCTTCTTCTTCTTTTTTTTCTTATAACATTAGGATCTCTTAACTCCTCCCCCAGGGGGAGGAGTCCGAGCCCTAAAAACATACAAAACGTGATGGAAACTTAATCAGGAAGCTTCTTGGGAACAGTATCACACTCTGGAGAGAGGGTCTCATCCTATGCCAGTGTTTAACAGAGAATAATTTGCAGGCAAGTGTGGAAGTCAAAACGAAAAAACAAATTTAAAGTTATGAAAGAGATCCCACTGTGCAAAGGTACAGAGTGATTGTGTATCTCTGGAGAGGAAGTGCAACTGAAGAATTTGAAGTGGCAAATGGTATTTCAATATCGATCTTGATAAAAATATTGCAAATAAAAGGTGCACCTAATTAAAAAAAAAAATAGGACTCAAACCCAAAATCACACTCAAAAGGACTGAGGAAGTGAGTCCACGTACCGGGAGAGGACTAAGAATGTCCCAGGACCGGAAGGGGGCAAAGGTCCCAGAATCTAACCGGGAGAGGACAAAGGACGTCCCAGGACCGGAAGGGGAAAATGGTTCCAGATTTAGAACCGGGAGAGGACAAAGGACGTCCCCGGACCGGAGGAGGTCAAAAGTACCACAATCAGTACCGGGAGTGGACAAAAGGAGTCCCAGGACCGGCAGAGTTCACGACTAAGACTCGTGAAAGACAAGAGTTCCAGTACCACGACGGAAAAAACAGTTGTGACATGGTGGTTCCCCGAACCGGGATAAATGTTCCGCGATTTGAACCAGGCTTATAGCCCACAGTACTGAGACAGCTTGTCCAAAAAAGTAATGAAATTTATAAGGGAACTTAGTGGTCCGAACTACAACTAGAGACCCACAACCCGAGGAGAAAACCCAGAACCTAGACACCTGGTTCAGAACTAGATTTTGGACTGTAAGAATTCTGGATCCAAATTTTTCTTCGGGAACATCTTTCCAGAACTGTTGAACATTGGAGGCACTTGTTGAACTGTTTTATCTTCAACAATGAGTGAGAAGCAGCGATGACAAACACTGATTGGAGAAAGTGAACTCTCTATTTCTGTTTTTGATGGCCACAATGATGGATTGTAGAGAGTGGACTGGCTCTTCATGTTTTGTCAATCGAAGGGGAGAAGGTGGTCATCATGATCTTGATCTTCTTCATCATTCTCATCTTGATCTTGATGCTCTTCTTTCGTGTTCTGGAAGTCCATGAGGTCGCTGACCTACTACGTGTTATATGTTTTCTTCTTCGTGTTTCTCCATGCTTTAACTTTTACTATGTGTATGAGTCTTTCATTCGTGTTTTGTCTGTAAGGGGAGAAGATGTGTTGTATATTTATACTTACTTCAATATGACTACTTGGTGTCTGTAGTCCTTTCTTAGTGTTTCTACCTTCTCTATCTCCCATAGTACCTAAGTGTGTTCTATCTGGTGTGTTGAGATTCCAGCTTTGGCAGTTGGTCTGGTCAGCTGTGGGGTTTTACTGCTCTGCTGTCTTATCTTGTGTAACTTAATAAACCTATCTTAATATCCTGAAGACGTGTCCTGCTGCCTACCTAATCTATTTACAACAGTGTTCTAACCTTGAAATCACTAACATCACCAAGAAAGTGAAGGACAGGCATGAAAGGTCAGCTCATCACTACTTAAACTCAAACTGATGAACACCAAGCAAGTGTGCATGCCACTGAAAAGGCTTTATTGCAAGGACATGCTTGGAAGGTGAGCGTGTCGCCACTTACCACAAAAGCTACAATAATTTGCCAGCCTGGTAAGCACTCGCCCAAATAGTGAAGCGCTTATGTAGTGAGCGTATAACTGTAAAGTGAGTGTGTCACTGTTGGGCATTTAGCTGCACAACTTCCCTCACCTGAGCCTAGTGAGCGTATAGTGCGCTAAACCCTGGTAAGCGTGAACGGCAAACCGTAGAGATCCTTTCCTATATGGCGACATGTAATTGGCCCAGTGTGCCAGGCGTCAGCCTGCCGAGAGCTTGTGCCCACAGTGATTTTTCCAAGATGAAGGCATGCCTTTACCTCTGTGCGTCCCTCGTCATACTGCATAAACCTTACTTCTAAGCTGGTGGCATGCGTCACAACAAACGTGCACTCTGCAGCGCTCAGGCACATCCCACAATGTGTTTCAGTTATGCTACCGAGCAGAATGAAATGCTTGCAACTGTTCAAATACAAAGGTCCCTAACTTCCCCTCCAAGAAACATTGCAAGTATATAATTAGTCAATTAGCGCTTGGCTATGGTTTTATGTAGTTCATCTCCATCCTGCATCTTCGCTTATAGTTATTTGCAGAAATACATCGCCATGCACACACCACTTGTGGCAAACTGCCGAATACAAAGGCGCAAACAACTCTTTCCTCCTGTGCTACACACACAGCACACAGCTTGTAGAGAGTACGTTTCTCTTTCACAGCACAATTAATACTACGCGAACCATGTGCAGACGACTCCCAACAAAAACACTTTTTAAAGTCAACTTGATGTCACCTAGGTTCTCCAACAATTTTAAGGGTAAAATGAATCTGTTTCTTCACACAGGATGAATGTGTTGAGATCTTCTTTCCTTTCATTTCCGTCCCGTCTCCAGTGTGGTAATTGAAGAATCACTCGTATAACCAGCTTCAAGTTAACAGCAAATTCGGTTCTTTATTAGTAGGTAGCAGGTCCCATCCAACTTCCTCCTGGCATAGTCTCCCAGCTTCTAACACTCCATTTCATATATGCACATTCTGTATGACATGCTAACATTCCACTTAGGATATCCGCTACCACAGGTCCCCAGGGTATAATTAGGCTTGGGGGCCATGCTGCCCTTTCCCCTTGTTATTAAAAAGAAAAAAAAGGACCTGGGGGGTGTGGTCCCCATGGCCTAAGAAAGCTTGGGGAGACGGCATGCGGATCCCTACCCTTTAAAAAACATAAGGCCATGTGGCCAACCCCTTGATGCGCACGGCCAAAAGCCAAGCGCAGCAGGGAGTTGTCTATGTATGGTAATAAAATGTTACTTTACTTTAAAATAACCCTAGAATTTCAGTCAAAAAAACGAAAGGCTAAAGTAACATTATAGCTAAATGTGATAAAAAAATGATCTGTTCTGGTCTGGTGTACTCTGCAGTAGATGGAGCGTGCCTGAGATTTTGTAGAACCTATTTTTTTTTTTAGCTGACCCTGGTAGGTGAGGTTCGAATTGAACCATTTATGAAGAGTGCCTGAAAAATCCCATGCGTATTTTCAGGGCATTTCAGCTACTATTTTATTAAGGTTCAAGAGGTGGGGGAACTACCAATGACAGCCCCCCCCCCCCTCAAAATGGGTTGAGTGACCCTTACAGTTTCACTGGTGCAAGCTTTCTTAAAGATTCACTAAGACCTTGGGTTTAGGGGTAGTTGGCCTGAACATAGGAGTCCCGCCTTCACCACAGGGTTGCCCCCTTGAACGTATTCTCCAGAATACATTTATGACTTTATGACTCAAGTAGTTGGAAATGGAGAGCTTACACATACTTGATAACTTTTTGTTCAAGTATTCAAAACGTTATACCTCCTTTTCCAGAGGTGAGCATTGTTTACTTATTGCAATTGTAGCTAAAGTTTGTCCAGAAGCGACTGGTGAACTTTGTAAGTGGTGGAGTGTAAATACCCACCCTAAATCACACATAGCAGTGAGTGAGCAAGCTTGACATGCTCGATGAGGGCTCAGGAGGTAGGATTCCCTCGGGAAAAACATGAACAAATGGGGCCAAATGGTGAATTTTGCAACCCAAGTTTCACATAAATTGACTTAAACATGGATACTGATGGGTAACCCATGAAAAATTCGACGCACACAATCTGTCAAGTTTCTCAAGAAATCTTTCAGAGATTTTCAGAAAAGTAATGCATTTTTAGAGCAACATGCGTAAAAGTTGGGTAAAATATTTTTTCATCTTATAGGCACTTCACTTAATCGGGATAAGCAAATTGATGTAGCCTGTCGCTTTCCCATGTTTGCTTGTGATCTTTCTTCACTTTCAGCTGGTATTACGTTGTTGTAGTGAGTTTTGTATAGCTTTCATATTCCATGAGGTCTTTTTGAGCTACGAGGGAGTCGCAATCAAAGGACCTTCCACATCCTTTGATTTTTTTTTTTTTTTACCATTTAACCCTTCTTACGTTTTTTTGTGACACAGCAGCCCTTGAACAACAGCAACTTCAGACTGCTTATTTTAAGTTTGATTTTTAAGTCGGAAGGAACCACTGTGTTCTCTGTCTTTAGTATCCACCATCCTCCTTATAGGCACTCCTGGTAACCCTGAGGGCCTGGTTTGTTCTGTACCAAAAATAAAAATAAAACAACAGTCCTGATCCTGATACGTGCATTTGTTTGGTATAAGTGATGACCCTTCTTCTGTAGTGTGTCTGTCTAATTCTTATAAAACATCTGTAATTTCTTACCGATTGTGTCCATAAAGCATTTTTAGATGTATGCAAATACATTAAGTGCACACAACTAAGTCAAGACATTGAAAAATAAATATGGAACTGGCTCGAAATGTAGTGGGAGGGTTAGCAGGCTATGTTAAGGTTGGGCAACCAGTTAGACGTATAAATAGAATGATTTGGTAGGTATACATTGTTCATTGCTTTGTCTCGTTACTTACCTGTGAAATTTTGGATATCTTTCTACATTTTCCTTTGAATAGCCCATTGACTTGCAGCATAATTTGTCTTGCTTCTATTTATAATTGATTGTTGTGAGTGTTCCTTGTTATCAAACTTTCAAACAGGTTTTGTCTTCAGACTGGGCTGTACAGATCCCCGGGGGCGATGATGTGGATGGGCTGCATGCCATCTGTGGAATCTCCATGGAAGAAGTAGAAATGGAATTATTAAGGGAGAAACTTCAGGAAATGTATGATCTAGCCGAGGAACAGGACATGATTTCAGACAAGGTACCTTGGGAAAGTGATTTATAATACTTACACACTTTATAGTTTTCATTATACAATGTGCAAATGTTCTATGAAAACCTGCAACTCTGTGCGACTGGCATAGCATTCAGATTAAAATGTTACATATTCAGTTTTCATTTCCTTTGTGGCAAGTAGTAAGATTCCATGTTTTCCTTTTGTATGTTATGGCCTTAGTAAAAGACTACTTTGCATTTGGTTGCTTGGTGACAGATGTCAAGCTCCTTTCCTGGTCCTTATAAGAACAAACCAGACTGTGGGAGAAACTTTGGCTGCAGCAAATAGCGTGTTTGTGTTTTGCATGTGTACCTTTGTGCCATTCTTCTCAGCACCGCTGTACAAGGCTAGGTAGATGGAATCCTGGGGTGTGGGGACCCGCAGAGGTAACCAAACATACAAAATTATAGATGTCTAGTTGTGCCTTCCACCGAGGGGTTCCATATTATCAACATTGAAAGAAAAGCTTGAGGTGTCTGTGATATTAGTTGGAACCGAGAGGTAGAAACATCCCCATTATTGACACATACCCATTCTATGATTTTATATTGTGTATGACACCTCATGAAAACCCTAAGTTAATTAAGTTAATACCATGGATCAGCTGTGCAGGGGGAATTGTGTCACTAGAGTATAAAACAACATGCCTTTTGCCTCCTTCCCCTCCAACCACAGGCACCCGTTCCCTTTTTTTTGGTTGTAACATTATATTAAAGAAGACTTGCAATATTGACATGGGCAGCATGACTCGTTCATATGATAAGTTTCCATAACGTTTAACATTAGCATAGGTACATCTTACATCAGACATACTTTGTTTATTTACAGTGAATAAATAGTATTTTTATTCTTCCTCATCATCTGAGCTCTGACCCATTGTCGGAGGGGTACAGATACCTCTTCTAAAGGTGTACCATTTAGCCCACATTCTCTCCAATTTTTTAGGATACCTTCTGTGGATATACGTGGTTTTTGCCGCTGCCATAGTCACATCCATATCTTTACCGCAGTCTTCGAGAATTGGAGCGATAGTCGCCCCCCCCAATGTTTGGTCACATTTCATTTTGCTATCATCATCCCTAGTGTAGCCCAAGCGCGTGCTGTGTGATTCAGGTCTGTTGGCTCCCAAATGTTCAGAAGGCATCGTTTAGGCTCGGGTGGAACGGAAATGGCGCAAACCTCAGTAATGGTGTTCATCACTGCAGTCCAATACAGTTTGATTGCAGGGCATTCCCAAAGTGTGTGGTAGAAAGTGCCCACTCCCCCACATTGTCGAAGGCAGGACTGATCAGTGGTGTTTCCTATCTTGCATAATGTCACTCTAGTGAAATAAGTCCTGTGGAGTACTTTAAGTTCTATTAGGCTTAATCTAGAGGACACCGCCACCACCCTAGGGGATTCTATCTCCTCCTGCCAGTCTGTGTCGTCTAATTTGCCTATTCCAGCCTGAAATTTGACCCGTAGCTTTTGCATAGGGTCCAGCTGATTATTGACATTCTTCTGGTATGTGAGGGAGATCCCTTTTTTGTCCATGTAATCTGTTAGGAGTCGACCTTCTAATGGGGAGGCCTCAGGAAGGATCGTGTTCAGTGGTATGGCCGCTTCCAGCGCGTGTTTGATCTGAATGTAGCGAAACAACTTAGTGGGTGCCATTTCATATTGTTCCTGCAAGTGGGCAAAGGTGATGACTTCCCCCCACCCATTACCTTTTTTAATTGTAGCTTTGTATTGAGTTTTCTAATAACGCAAAATTAGCAAGTAACAAGCAAAACTATATATACATATAAAGTGAACGCTCTTCAGACCCCAGAGTAGATAACGGTCAAATATCTCCTCTCCTCTGTTTTCCCTTTCCTATTTGTTCAAGTTTTGACCTTTGACAGATACTGTTCAAGGAAATATAAAGATTTTCTTCAAATAGTATTAAAAAGTCAAGCTTGTTTCTTACTGTAAAATATATCATTTCCATATTGGCTACTTTAGTTTACTCCTTTGCCTAAATTCTGAAGTTTACACTGTAGTCTGTATTTGTGCAGGATTAGTTTATTTCCTAGTGTGAAGTTTAGGACTATCTTTGAAAGTAATTCGTTTTATACCTATGGTTATTGGTTCACTAAGTATTAATAATAGTTTGCTATTGACTTTATTCTAAAAGAGTTCAGTTTTGGGGCATCTAAGAAACGTGTAAAAAAAATGTCATTGTCTTTATAACACTTCCAACATATGTCTGTTATGTATGGGTTTTGTTTTTATTTTTTAGGGTGTCCATTAAGTCTCCACCTTATTTCTGTTGCTTCAGTCTATTGGGCATATCTATCAGAGGATTTGGGATAGATCATATGTATGTGCCCCATTATTAAGTTGTAACTTCAGGATCATGGACTTTAGCTTAATCACTTCTGCGCTTTGAGAATATATGAATGCTGTTTTGACCAATTTCATTATATGAATTTGAAATAGAACCCAAATAGGTATTTCCTTTCAAAACTCCTTTGAGAATTAGGACGTAGATGTGTATGCGTCAATTATTCATGTTTTTAATTAATTCACAATGCATTACTTTAATGTTTTAATGGGTTTGGGAGTAATAATTTAGCAACATAAACCAGGAAGAGAAACACCCAGGAATCTAATCCCTCATGCTAGTGAAGTCTGTTTGATGTGGAAAAGAAATATTCAGAAACTGAAAAAGAAAGTTAAGTAGTGGTTTAAGCATGTGAACTTTATCATACTTTTGGATATGGGAAACCATTTGTAATAGTCACTCATCAGTAAGCATTAAAAAAATGTGGTAACCTTAAAGCAAAGATACCATCACATATAGAAAGATGCAAAATGAGGTTGATCGATTATGATTTTAAAACTGTTCATAAACTTGGAAAGAAATTTAATCCATTGGATTGTTTTCTAGACATCCTGTCATCAAAGAGCAAAATCAAAAACAAATTCAAAGGCCCACTCCTGAGGTATTCGCATTCTTTTTGTTTAAGACTGCAATTACGGAGAGAGTTTCAGAGAAGGATCTAATAGAGACATTGATGGTCTATTGCACAATTTTACAATTGAAAAAGATAATTACTATGAACAGGTAGAGATATGTAAATGATAAAATACTTTTCACGCTCTGTTCCAGAATGAAAGGCATTCTTATTTTCAAAAGTATACATGAAGAACTGTTGCATCATCTGGTATCATATTAAGAAGAACGAAGTTAGTAATTCAATGCACTTGACAAAGACGAGTGATTGACGTTGTACATGAGAGCCATTGAGGAGAGACTGCAACAAATAACTTTTTATGTGATAGGGTGGGTGCATATAAAACAAGATAAGCAAGCTGAACAAAATGTACAAGCTTGGCATTAATGTCTATGTACAGCAAGAAAGTGAATTCCAGGGAAACCAGCAATGTATGCACAATTTCCATTACTAAAACAAGTATCCTCTGCATCTGGTATACTTCCTCTTCTGGCAAGACCAATATATCTTTCCTTTGGGACCTATTGGTTTTGCCAATGGTTTTAGCCATGCTGCACAGCATAGCTAATAAATAGGATACAAAAAACCTGTGTTGCGGACAGTGTCATTTTGAAGGCACAAGCACCAAACATGCCTGTATCTACAAAATGACTAAAGCTTTTTTCTTTTTTGTTTACTTATCAAGGTTCAATCGGTAAAAAAACAAGCATTTGCAATGCAATAGGTCTCGCATTTACGCGAGTTAGAGCTATTGGCATTGTAAATGACCATGCCTTTTATTTTTGTTTTGCTTTTTAAAACCTAAATATAAAGGCATTGTCATTTACAATGCCAATAGCTTAAACTCGCGTAAATGCGTGACCTATTGCGTTGCAAATGCTTGTTTATGAAGCCCTACTCCACTCCTAATGTTCATTGTCGTCCAACAACCAGCCACTCTGCCCTTCGGACTCCTGAGTAGCTTTGGAGAATGTAGACGCGCATAAGGTAATGAAACACACTTTTCAGAAGATGCCTTCAGTACCATTCCAAATACCCCCTGGGCCGATCTCCCCACCGTCTGTAACTTGTGCATCTCGCTGGAGCACGATAAGAGCTGGTGCTATTCTTGCTCTGCTTTCAGAAGCTAGCAAACTCTGCATCGGAGACTAGACAGACTGGGGTCCCACTGCAGAATGTACAAATCCTCTTCGGAAATATCTGATATTTTCTGTAAGGTGGGCACGCTTGGTGCCAAGAGAGAATCTGGTGATTCACCTGGTCGTCGGGCCCACTAACCCAGACCAGAGATCATCAGCTCTGACATTTCAGAGCCAGGAGAAAGAACAAGGACTTCTCATTCATCTCTGTCTAGCACGGACCTCGTCTGAAAACCACAACACTTTTTCAGCCGCTCCGTCCATGTCCAGGTTGCACGAAAATGCACCTCCCGGGAATGGATTTGTGCATTTCCATAGCGCCCCGCGATAGCCGCCTTCTGTGCCTGCTTTGGGAGTGCCTATCAAGCCAATGGTCACACGCGGAGGGTTACTTAGAACATCTAGTGTTGGTAGAGGCGAGCACCCATCACGCTCTGCTGTGGTGAAACAGCAACAATCTGAAGCAGGGCAGGCCTTTTGCAGGCCTAGTTCCACAGGTGACAATCACCACAGATGTATCTCTAGCCAGCCATGTAGTACATCTCAACAACATGGCAGTCCAAGGTCTGTGGCAACCTCAACATCGAGGTCTCCAAATCAACCACTTGGAACTGTTAGCCATTCATCTAGCCTTTAACCCCTTTCTTCAACAGATTAGAGGCAAAGTAGTTCTTGTGCACCCAGACAACATGACTGCCATCTTGTACCTACAAAAGCAACAGCCGTCTGTCCTTGCATAGAGAATATGGGGCTGGGACATCCACCTCCAGTACATCTCCAACCAAAGAGTCTTTTGGGAGTGGACACCGACTTTGCAGACCTGCTCAGCAGTACGCAGCAACAAGCCCACAAGTAGGAACTCCACCCACAAGTCCTACACCCTTACTTTCAGAGATTTGACACTCTAAGCATAGAACTTTTCACCACAAACAAAAATACAAAATCCCCAACCTTCACCGCCTGGTTTCCACACCCCCAGTCCATGGGCAGTGCTCTGTGTATGATTTGGCCAGGGATATTTGTGTGCAATGTGTTCCTCCTCTCCCAGTAATACCTTACGTGATCAGGAAGCTGAGGCAAACATCCCCCACACACATCCTGGTGGCTCCAATGTGGGACAGACAACCATGGTTCTCAACCCTTCAGGAGATGTCCATTGCCTCTCACGAGAAGCTTCCCAACAGGCTGGATCTTCACACAAAAAACCACAGCAAAGCCCGACATCCAGATCCCAAGCAGCTCAACTGGTGATTTGGCTCCTGTGGTCCTAGAGTTTAGTTCTCTTGATGTATCTTAAGTATGCATAGACAAACTTAGAGAAGTTCATCGGCCCGCTATGCACACCTGCTATCCTGCAAATTGGCAGTGTTTTGTCCACCGTTGTACTCCAAACCACATAAACCCTCTTATGCCTACTGTTCAAGACAATATCTTTTACCTTGTACATTTACAAAAATTAGGGTGGGCCTTCACATCAATTCGGCTACACCTAGCCACTATTGTTACATATGCATTATGGTTTCTATGGAAGGCTTTCAATGTGCCAGTCCACCAATGGTACCTCCAGCCCCAGTCAGGGGTCTCAATATTGTCCTTACCAGGCCTATGGGGCCCCCTTTTGAGCCCCTACATTGGCATTCTCTGTCATTTCTTTCTGGAAAAGTTGTATCCATGTAGCCACAACGTCTCTTAGACTTATCAGCTCCAATGCTGCTGGAACCTTTTTTCAAGGTGCACAATAAGAATGGTTCTTAAAACCAATCCTAAAGCCTTACCTAAGGCTGTTTCCTCATTCCACCTTAACCAAACAGTTGAGCTCCCAGTCTTTTTTCAGCGACCTGACTCAGTAGCTGAGCGAGTACTCCACACACTTGGCATCAAGCGTGCTCTCAAGTATTCTATAGATAGGATCAAGGCCTTTCGCAAGCCTTTGCCTTCTCACAGTCTCCTAAAGGTCATCTCATTTCTGTGGCAGAGATTGGCTGGTGGATTGTTAAATGCATCCAAACCTGTTATGCTAAAGTAAAAAAAAAATCTTCTCATCCTAAGCCACACTCCACCTGCAATCAGGGCACTTACCATAACAGACATTTGTAAAGCTGCAACATGGACTATGTAAACAAGAGTTTGGGACGTCTGTTGACCAACGGACTAGATAACTGTCACTTTTAGCCTTTGAAACTCAGCAACGCATTTTTGTAACTCTAGTTTCTGAAGCTTCTGAAAGGACGAACACTAAGTAAATGCACTCGCAGAGTAAAGTTGTAATTTTTATGCCAAGTTTGTTGCAAGTGCGTTCAGCATTTTGTTTTGTAGCAGAGAGCATAGATGCCTATGAGAGTAGCTAAGCATGGTAATTGTCTGGCTTATGTTTACGGATCTGCACAACATTTGGCATTTATTAGCAAATTTTCCTCCAAAGGAAATGCTGTCTCCTGCTGATGAGACCGTATTAACCGCTCCAGTTATAAGAGACGAATTGTCAGGGAAGGAAATGATAATGAAGCGGACATAAGAGTTCTGTGCATATCTCTGCCTGCTACTAATAACCTTGCATGTTTCTTATTAACAACTTGTTGGACGGCTACCACCCTGTCTGACTGTTTTTAGCAAGAAGGGGGAAGGTGACCAGGACCAAGCTGTGCTTTAAACTTTATTATGTAATTCTGCGGCCTAGACATTTTCTGAATAATCGTGAATTGCCACATGACCACCCCCCATGTGCCGCATAGTATGCAGATTTTATCCAAAATATGTTTTGTTTCTAGCTTAAACAGGTGCAAAGCTAATAAAAACGCAACAGCATGTATTGACTCCCAGTGGAATGCCCTTTGCGTAGTTTGACAGATCACCGTTCAATTGCGGATTACTGTAACTGGGTGTTAAACTGAATGAAAAACTAATTTTAAAAAATGTAGTTAAGCACGAACGTATGCCTGGAAGCGTCTTGGTGCTGTACGACGGGACAAGGAGTGTAGTACTGGGTTCCCAAACTGGTACTACTGAGATGAACCCTCTGCCCAGACAGTGTTACATGTCTACAAATGGCAATGATACTTTCAATGTGCCGCACTATGCAGCACATTTTTCCTTTTCTTGCTGTATAATGTAGCCAACCCTTCTGCATAATTTGGTTTTCCCCTGGTGCATAGATCCAGCAGGCCTGATTATAATGCCTTATTCATCTGGCTTGAAAGTACAGGTTGAAATCCATTCTGCTAGACAGAATCCAGTAAAAAAAAAAATGTAAAAACCAACAAAGTTTTCAGGGAGGCTAAGAACAGGGGACTGCTTCCTGTAGTTGAAAAATGTCTGAAAAGTAAAATCATGTCTTAGAATATTTTTTTGTGATCCTGCATATGGAATATCTGGCCCCACTACAGTCGGTTTCATTTGTATGCCTGTTATTGGCTGTAGGTTGACTCTTCCTCTTACTTGTCTAACAGAGGGACCAGGGTAGGTGTCCCAGACAATTGGATTTTGCCTGTATTTTCACCTGCGAGTGTTTTTTTTTGTGAATAGAAAGAAAATCATGCAAACAAGTTGCTTTTTTATGTATCCCAATAATCTTTTGTATATGACGTAAACCATTACCAAAGGTAATTGAGGCCCTTGGATTCTTTACAGCATTAGCAAAACTCCAGTTCGCTGCTCAGCTCCAAATCATACATAGGGCAGCCTCCAATCCATGTCAGATACTAAAGGCTTCCCTTTGTGAGGGCTCCGAATTCCTGATGGGATTTGTATCCCTAAGCTCACCCCTAGCCCCTCTGTCTCCTTAGACACCAGTTTTCTTTTCAATTAAAACCCTCCTGCGTAGACGTTTTGGACATTTAATTTGCTGTCAAGTTGAGATGCTTGGGATTTCCTACGCCGGGATCTCTCGTAAAATCGCAAGCGGACCTCGACGTCTGTGTTTCTCAATGAAGAGTATTCAGGCTTCGGCCACAAAGTCTCAGGTTCTCTGGACACCATTGCTTCAACACTGTTTGTTGGACTGTAATCTCTGGCAAGATGGTATAGGAGTCATTGTTAACTTTAATGAAATAGCTCTTTAACTTGGAGGAAGGGGGTCCTTCTATTGTCGCTGGCCCAAGCTACCTTCCATCTTTTTACCCTTTCACCCTGGTCATCCTCATCTTCCTTACTGATCACCATTATCTGATTGATTTGCCACGCTTTATAAATCCGGATTGATTGTGTGAAGGATGCTTTGGTTTCAGAGCACACTTTTGATGGGAGAACTGGAGCCCATCGAGGGAAAGGCCCTAGTTTGTCTGAAAGTTGTGGCATGACTTGAGAAAAACAGTGCATGTGTAGGGAAGGCAGATCCAGCCTCCAGGCCCAGCAGGCCGAGTCTATTGACTGTCTGTTACAGCATTGTAGTCTCTCCTCAAAGTCGCTCGTGCCTGTCCCAGGCCTCCTTAGCCTCTCCCTCCCCTTTGAGGGTGGCCGTGTCCTGGATGACTCCCCTGATCTCGATCTGTAGTGACTGTATTGGCGCCTCTCACCTGGACTGTGGTGGGATCACGACGGGTCGCCATGCCTAAGAGTGCACGTTTCCTCGTGTGTGCTGAGAAGGCGAGGTGGGCCACATGCTATCCACCGGTTCTGTCCCATTTGCCTCCTGAGCAGCGGCCTGCGGTAGGCTGAGACCCCCTCAGACGTCTCTGCACACGCGGGTGGGAGAGAGCCTGCCACCAGCCAGAGAGTTCACCCGCCTGTCCTCCGAGGGATGCAAGGGAGGGGCCCTGGCCGCAGGCGGGCCGCAGAGGTCAGTGTCCAGGGATCGGGTAGGGACAGGAAGCCGGACATGCCTGGCGCGCGGGCAGGACGTGTCTGAGGCTGATGTGCCGCGTCATGAAGGATTACAAATGGAACCATCATTAGCGGAGCACCGCAACTGCCCGTTGTAAATTGATTGAGCTTTCGCCCCTGGGGTGCCGTACACCGTCCCTCGTAATTCATGCTTCGCGTTGGTTCGATAGCTCAGTGAGTCAAGTCCGTGTGACTGAGAGCTGTTGGCATTCCCTAGGTCGGCGATTTAAGTATAGGAAAGACCAGATTAGGTTTTAAGAAATCCTTCTTTCTTCGAGAGGGTTAGGTGGGCGGTGACCCGGTTGTTCGCACGTTTAGGCGCGGGGGCCAGCTGCGCCGCCCGCCGCCCCCCGCCGCGGGGGCCAGCTGCTCTCCAGGGGTGGCGGCTGGATATCTTCCTTGGAGAACAGAGATGCAAGGTGACGGAAAAGGGTCATTAACACCATCCGCAGAACACACGACTTGGTAACACGGGACGTCCAGCGTGCGCCTGGGTAAAGTCAGCCTGTTTGAAAGCTCTCCTTACAGCGAGATAGAGAGACCTCTCTGGCAGGGCACAAGTCCTAAACAAGCAAACAAATCCCGCCGCCCGCCGCCCCCCGCCGCGGGGGCCAGCTGCTCTCCAGGGGTGGCGGCTGGATATCTTCCTTGGAGAACAGAGATGCAAGGTGACGGAAAAGGGTCATTAACACCATCCGCAGAACACACGACGTGGTAACACGGGACGTCCAGCGTGCGCCTGGGTAAAGTCAGGGTACGGATGGCTGCGGGGTCAGCCTGTTTGAAAGCTCTCCTTGCAGCGAGATAGAGAGACCTCTCTGGCAGGGCACAAGTCCTAAACAAGCAAACAAATCCCGCCGCCCGCCGCCCCCCGCCCTCACTTACCTACCTCCGGCCGCTGTGACGCACACCGCAAGTCGGCCTGGAGCGCGCCTCGGCAGAGACGCGGGAGGACAGGAGCGTGACGCGCGTGAACGTGCACGTTGACGTTCCCGCGCGTTCACGGACCTGAGTCGGCTCGTGCCCAGCTCTGTGTCGGGCTCGTTCACAGCTGCTAGTCCCTTGACAGGGATCAAGGCGGCTATAGAACTCGCTGGCGGGAGCGCTTCGCGCTCCAACACCAGCGAGCCCTAAAAAGTAAGTCAGGAGGGTGGAATCAACACAGACGGCGGAATCATGGATATCAGGGAAACTTCTGGGGGAGCAACACAGAGGTCAGGTGGAAAAAAGACAGGGCTGCCTGGGGTGTAGCAGCATGGATGACATGGGTGGGGATCAGCAAAGCAGAGGGCTCAGTGAGAGAATCAAACGGAGATAGAGCAACAAGGGGAGTGGTGGAAGCAAATGAACAAGATAGAGCACAACGGCCCCTCGCGGCGGGATGCCTGGCTTTCACCTTGCGGATACCCTGCCGGGGTTATCTCACAGGGGAATACCAGGACGGGTTCCCTAAGCAAGCGCTTAGAAACCGCTTGGTGATTTGCGCTATATAAATTCCTGTACATTTACATTTACATGAAGTGGAAGCACACAGGAGAGCGGCTGTAAGAGCGGCTCAACAACAAAGTTGTGAAAATTACATTTATTATAATGTTATGAAAAGAAATGTGGTGGGAGAAGTAGGACGGGGTAAACACTCCCACTCTCATTGACTACTTTTAGAAAGTGACAATAAAAGTTCCTGAAAAGCAGATACTCATGGAAGAATTAAAGCAGTCAGTCAGAGAGATGGTAAGCAGGCTGTCCTCAACGGGAGGGGCAAAGACTAGATGGATGGGCTAAACTTTAATAGAAAGCAAGAAAATAAGAGTGACAAAACAAAAAGCCAATGGAATTCAACAGGCAGAGTTGCTTTCCAGGTCCGCTATCCACATATTCCCAATAAGCGTTTTGCAACCAGACAGCCATGTTGTGTGTCAGACTATTGGTAATCAACAGGAGAGTGAAACAACATAGAAACACCTCAAGAATTCATGTGAGGGACTAACTGGGAAAGAGGGGTGAGGAAGAAGCACACGGTGTAATTTTAAGAACCCTCACTCACCAACCTAGTGGTGACATGCTTCATCATCGGGTTCCGCCTGGAAGGACCTAGCGTCCCTCCAGTGTGCTACAACGCCTGATTACAGCGGAGTTGGTTCTTGTGTGTGTTGAAGTGATAGAAATACCCAATTGTGCTAAGTGAGTGCAAAAAAAGGGGGCGGTGGGGGTTTAAAAAAGCGTAGTTGTGACTGTCAACTATTTTATTAATAGTCCAACCAACACTAGTTAAAAACAGGTGATGAGTGGACTCATAGGTATAATCTCATTTATTAGAGACCCCTAGTCCTCAATTTAATCAGATTAGGTCAACATGTTTCTGCTTCTAGAGCCCGAGTCGCTCAGCATTCTTCAGGACCAGTAGTGTAATCCTCCGGCGGTATGCACGCGCTAAGGTGCACCCAACCGTGAGGATATTAGTGTGAAAAATGAATAAAAAGCGAGAAGTAAAATGTATTACTTATACTCACGGCAAACGCCGTTTAGGCTTACTCAGCTATTTGCTGAGGCCAAATACAGGAGGCGCCTGTTAACGCTCAGCATGGGCAGACACGGCAGGGGGTTATCTTCACGCCACGTTATTAGTACACTGACGACTCCCCTCAAGCTACCTAGCCTGTCACCACCATCCGGGCCGCGGTGGTGACAGGCTAGGTAGCTTGAGGGGAGTAGTCAGCGTACTAATAACACGGCGTGAAGATAACCCCCTGCCGTGTCCGCCCATGCTGAGCGTTAACAGGCGCCTCCTGTATTTGGCCTCAGCAAATAGCTGAGTAAGCCTAAACGGCGTTTGCCGTGAGTATAGGTAATACATTTTACTTCTCACTTTTTATTCATTTTTCACGCTAATATCCTCACGGTTGGGTGCACCTTAGTGCGTGCATACTGCCGGAGGATTACACTACTGGTCCTGAAGAATGCTGAGCGACTCGGGCTCTAGAAGCAGAAACATGTTGACCTAATCTGATTAAATTGAGGACTAGGGGTCTCTAATAAATGAGATTATACCTATGAGTCCACTCATCACATGTTTTTAACTAGTGTTGGTTGGACTATTAATAAAATAGTTGACAGTCACAACTACGCTTTTTTAACCCCCCCCCCCCTTTTTTTGCACTCACTTAGCACAATTGGGTATTTCTATCACTTCAACACACACAAGAACCAGCTCCGCTGTAATCAGGCGTTGTAGCACACTGGAGGGACGCTAGGTCCTTCCAGTGGGAAACCCGATGATGAAGCATGTCACCACTAGGTTGGTGAGTGAGGGTTCTTAAAATTACACCGTGTGCTTCTTCCTCACCCCTCTTTCCCAGTTAGTCCCCCACATGAATTCTTGAGGTGTTTCTATGTTGTTTCACTCTCCTGTTGATTACCAATACTAATACTAGGAGTAAGAGAGTGAATACTTATACCCTTACTCTCCTGTTGTTTGATTGTGTGTCAGACTATGACCTAAATAGACCATGGCTAACCTTGTAATGGATATGAGTTTTAAAAGTTTCTAAATTGCATGGGATTAATTCACGGGAAAAGAACATGGATGTGGCCACAAACAAATGGAATGGTAGAAAAGCTGATGGCTACTCCCAAAAGGACAATGCAAAGCGTGAAGTTGGCTCAAGTAACTGTGAATGATGTTCTGTGTCAAGTAATATGGTAGTATAAGAGTACGGGATTATAGGAATACTCAATATGAGTCGACAGAGAAGTGTCCTTTAAGTAGCTGTAAAAGCCCCAGAAAGTCATGAAGAAATTGTAAAGAGAGGTAAGTTAATGAAGTATAAAATGAAATATTATGCAGACAAGCAGAGGAATGTGTGCATACAAAGATAACAAGTGGAACATTTGGTGTTGGCCAAACATGTAAAGAAATCGTAAAGCACATTTCATCCTATGCCTTTAACAGTGGAAAGTCTGAAGGATTCAATGAAGAAAGATCAATAGCTATCATGCTACCCTCCCTTACCTGACCCTCACGTTCCAAAATTCATACTCTGCTGTTTGTGAGAGAGTAGAGAAGAGGCCTTTTTGCTGGCAGTGGCTTTGCCAACGCTAAGCAAGCAGAGAATCGTGCTATCTACTCTGAGTCACAGGCCACCTAGGAGACTGTGGATGGCGGTGCTACAGTATCTCCCTCTGTTACCTGCGGGCTGCCGTGACTGAGGTAGGCGGAGACCATCTGCCACTCACTCATCTCCTTTAGGGTAAATTACTTTCCTTGGAAGCAATGCACAGCAGAATAACCCCAGGTGGCATTCCATCTTGGTATAATGTGCTCATCTGTAATATCGCTATTGACCTTTTGTAGAAAGTTGCTCTGTTCAACTTAATGAGCATTACCAATTTCTATATGTTGTTTACCGTTTGATGGTAATAGTCAGGAGCTCATTGTGTAAAGTTATAATACACTAGTGTTGATCATCCAGGTCTTAACAGAATGATACCAAGGAACAAGTCTTTTCACTGTCATCAAGTGAAAAACCTATTCCTTTTGTCTCCTGCTTTCATTTAATTGTAGATAGATAACATCTACCAGATTAAAACCATAATAAGCAGGGTAGTAGACAGCTCCTTTCCTAGTTTGGGGATTGCACTAAACTATGTGTTTATATGCCCTTTTCAGGATTTATTATATCTCAGAGTTAATCAGGTCAAAATTCCCCATCTTGTCAACCCTTACAAGAGCATTTCATAGGGAGCAATTCACAAACATCATTTTAAAAGGTGTAAATCTACGATCATAAATGTAAGCTTAGGATTTGTGCAAATTTTCAATTAGCAGGGATTCAATGAAATTCTTGTGAGTACTCTCCAGCTGGCCTACACTTACACTTTAGGATTATCCTGAAGCAGAAATGTTTATCATCACAACAAACCTTTTTTACTTTATCAGGAACATATTTTCTTTGTGGAGGAATCCTTTTCATTGTATCCCTGAAACATGGTGGCATTTGCGGGGCTTTTTAACTCCATTTGCACACTTACACCTGTATTTTGTGGGACAAAATGTATGTGTGCCAACAAGATAGAAAAACCTTTAGGAAGGTAGTGAATGTTCACAAAATTATGACTTTATAAATGTTCACATCCTTCCCGTCCTCTAGTAACACCCATGTTCCCACTCCCAACCATCAACGCACATCTGTGGAAAATTCACCATAGCTAATGCTTTTCCCCCAGTCATACATTTCATCTTCGGGCATAAGTATCTACATATCTTGACTTTATTAATCGAGATCTAGAAATTATGTCTGAAGGTTGTGCTCCTAACATAAACTTGGGTACTCAGTAAAGTTTGTGACTAGGGCCCATTGTTTGTAATCTGCATTTTTGTTCTTGCATTTCTGAATGAATTTAAGAGAACTTTCAGATTTGCCTTTCCCTTAAATATGCAGGGTCACAGGATGATTAAGGAAGGAATGAAGAGGAGCTATATTATGTTCTAAGAGCCTCCAACAATGCCATGGGCCCATGTCAAGTGATATTATTTGTAAGATGCACAGTATACACTGAATTGCCTCTAGGCGCAATTCATTTGCCAAGGGATGGAGTGTTTGGAGTAAGGGTGAGTGGGTGATGGGTGAAGATGAAGGTCTTTAGAATCTTCTGTAGGAAATTAGTATAGACTGGACTCTGATATGTCGTTCTAAGTCTAGGACTTGATCGCAGGAATTTCACTGAGACGTGTACTAACTGTTGGTAGCCCTCCATCGGCTTGTTGCTTGCATTCCCGACCTTTTCTCTCCCTCCATTCTGGTTCCTTCTTTCCAGTTGTCTGAAGGTTGGCTGTTCCGACAGGCACCTTGTTGACCCAACTGTTGACAAGCAACAAGGACTATTCAGGCGTATTCTGCACTCACGCCGGGACAGCCTAAAAAGGCATATACACACTTTACAAAACTCCCTAACATAACAAAATATAACATCTCATTCTTCTCATGATTAAACGTTTTATGTTTGTTCATAGTAACTCTCCAGTAAAAGAATATGATGTAAATGTACACTAGTAAATTGTGTGCACTGGACATTAAAACACGATATTTCAGATATGCAATTATTCCTTTTCATTTGAGAAAGAAAAAATAATAAACCAATCCCAGAGTCTGTCGGTCCCAGTGGTAATTGTAGTTTTTATTATGTGGTTTCCCTCTAGGATCTCATCAACATAGAGAAGGTGAAGACCTTTATAAAAGACAACAAGGACCTCAAAGAAAGTCTAGCTGAAGACCTGCAAAGACTGGAGAGTCTGGAAGAAGAGATGCACAGTCCGGTCTCCAGCGTGAAAGATGGACAGAGAGAGGAGGCTGACCCGGAAGAAGAAGGCAGGTTCTATGGGTTGATTTATTTTCAATAATAGTGCGCTTGCATTTATCCAAAATGCCAAATATCCGAGAACGATTATTGTGAACTTTGGGGATTTTCGAGTTAAGGAAAAGATTCTAGGATGTGCAATCCTTGCCAAAGGTTACCAGACAAGTGATAACTTTTCTTTAAAAAAAAATTCAGACATGTCTGCCCTGTCATGCTGAATTGTTTTCAACAAGTAGGGGCCTCAGCTGGGGTAGTCCAACAATCTAAATTGAAGGTCCTTCATAAGGGGAGAGCTCATATTTTTCAGGCAGTTGGAGCGGCGCAAGAGTTCCTTCACTCCCTACAACACCCGGCGGGTGGGTGGGATAAATGAATCATAGATTGAAAACGAACTGCTGATTGCGATGAGAATAGTTTATCTTTTTTTCTCTTCTTTCTTTCGTTTTTTCTCTCTTTTTGCTGGCTTGCCACTTTGGGTGCCATGTCACAGCACCCCAAAGTAGGAGGGGGTTGGGAAGGGGTCACATAGGGTAGGAGGGAGGGCGGTAGGGTCACCCGGAGTAGAGGGGAGATCACCCAGGGAGTCCCAGACAGGGAAGGCTCCGACATTAAGGGGGTCCATGGGAGGGGGGTTATAAGGGTTCATGGAGGGTAGGTGGGAGTAAGGGCGGATGGCTTCACAGGGACTGGGGGGGTGAAAAAATAACAGGTAGCGGGACTTTGGCAGTAATGCAATAGATCGAAATAATTTATTTAATCTTTATTTTGTATTTAAATGTCAGCTAGGTCACTAAAGCTTATTTCCTGTAATGTAAATGGCTTCAATAATAGACTGAAGCGGCGTTCAATGCTGGCTTGGTTTAAGACTTTACAAGCCGATATAATTTTCCTAGGTGGCTCTGGATGCAAATGAGGATATTTAATCAACTATTTAATTTTGTGTGTTTGAATGGCCCTATTGAAGACTCACTTGAGACGGTACAGTCTTTATATGATTTTGCTTCAGCCCAAACAGGGTCTATGGTGAGCGAGGGAGATTTTAATTTGTTATTGATCGAACTTTTGATTCCTCACGAAAATGCAGACAAAACCTAAAATCAGGGTCTGTCAGGATTTAATACAGGACTTTAGGCTAGTGGATTCCTGGAGACTAATTTCCTTGTGAGAATTTGTTTACATGTGACGCAAGAGATATCATTCTTCATCGCTTATTGATTTGTTTCTTATTTCCCATGCTCTTTTAAATACAGAATCCGTGATCATCGAAAATCCCTTCTCTAACCATGCACTAATTTCAGTGCAATTTCAAACTCGAGCGAAAACCGAGGTTGAATGGTCATTCGCAGTCAATGAGCAATGAGTGGCCTATATGCACTTGGCATTAGAAGAGTTTTTGAAACGTAATGTGTATACAGCTTTCCTGTTTGCAGTATGGGGGGCTCTTAAGGCATTTTTTCGAGGGGAAGTAATAACTTATAAATCGTACAAGAGGGAAAAAAGTATGAAGAAAGATCTCAATTAGAAAAACAACTCTCGATATCCACGGCTAACTACTTAGCAGTACCCTCTTTGGAAAGTAAAAATAAGCTCCATCAGGCAAAGTACAATTTACAAGACTTTTATACCTCTAAGCAGATTCTAGCACACAATGCTGTACTGCAAAAAAGATATGAAGAAAATGATCATATTGCTTGCTTGATCAGTAAAACGCAGTGCTAATAAGAATAGTATTAAAAAAATAAAAGACCCAGTTACTGTGAGAACTACATCTCATCCCCAGGAAATTCCAGCGTTTTTCCTCTAACATTACAGGGAGCTGTATTCTGACCCCCACAATACCTCAACAGAGGAAGCTGCTAGTTGGCTTAATGGGATTAACTGCCCTTCACTTTCCCTGGAGCAAAGACATTTTTTGCTAATGTATATCACATTAGAGGAAATTAATCGCGCAGTGATGCTATCACCATCTGCAAAAGCCAGGAGGCTTGATGGGATCCCAGTTGAGGTTTATAAGTTATTTTGACCTCAGCTTAGCACTTTTTGAAGATTATTATTTAATGGAATTTTTAAAGGTGAAAAGGCCCCGCAACTTTCAATCAAGCTGTAGTAGTCGGCTGTGTCAAAAAAGGAAAATCAGAGGAGGTCAAATCTCATTCTCCGATAAGTTTACTTAACAATGACTATAAGATCTTTTCGAAGAACCTTGCTAGTCGATTAGCTCAGGCAACCCTGTCTCTTATACATAGGGACCAGAATGGATTAATCCCAGGCAGACTTCGAGCCACTAATACTCACTACTATGTCAATCAATTGACTATTTTAATACTAATAAAATAGCAGTAGTCTTAATGTTAGACGCTGAAAAAGCTTTTGACAGAGTTCAGTGGAATGTATTATTAGCTATTTTGAATACATTCGCAGTTCCAGCTTAAATCTGTCAAGCAGTGAGAAATGTATACTCAGTCGTCTATCATTATAAATGGGAATAAGGCGTGTAACATCTCTATTAGTTGGAGGACGTGTCAGGGCTGCCCCCTCTCTCCAACACTCTTCTCTTTATTTCTTGAACCACTAGCCTGTGCAATAAGGCAGGATTTTACTATCCTACCCCTGTTCCCTGGTTCTGCTAAACTTAAGCTGTTTGCAGATGACATGGCTTTGTACTTAGCAGCCAAGGAAGATAACATCTTGCGCACCCTTACTAAAATAAGAGAATTTACTGCTATTGGGGGGATATAAAATGAACCACGCAAAGTCAGATGCCCTGCTTTTTAATTGCTCCTCTGATATATTACCTCTTTCAGTGCGAGGACATCAATGTCTAATGACCCAGCCTATAAGGTATGTAGGGATATTTGTCACCTCCAACCTGGAAAACTTGTTCTCGCTCAATTTTATTCCTACACTTAATAAAATGCGTGATCTGCTTGTACAATGGAAGGACCTCCCCTTAACAATCATGGGAGAAGTGGCGCTTATTAAAATTAATATGTTATGTTATGTTATATTAGTTTTATATAGCGCACGGCTACTCAAAGAGTGTCCCAGGGCTTTTCAATACACACCTGTATCATAACACAACTGAAAAGAAGGGCAGAAACAGAATAAAAGAGGGATTCAGACTCACCTAAAAAACCACAACCTACGAAGCAAAAAGCCAGGTTTTAAGGCCCTTCCTGAACGTCAGTAAGTTAGAGGTACTGCGCAAAGTCAGTGGTAAAGTGTTCCACAGCTGGGGCGCCAATAGTCTGAAAGAATGCCCACCTATACGAGCCCTCTTAATACGAGGGACCGCCGCAAGAAACAGGGACCCAGACCTCAAAGGTCTAGTCGGGTGATAGAAAACTACCCTTTTGTGGAGGTATTTGGCTCCAGACACATAAAGAGCTTTATGAGCCAGGGTCAGGGCCTTAAAAATTATCCGCTTCCGGATGGGAAGCCAATGAAGTGCCTGCAGGAGACCAGACGTCGAGCATGGCCCGATAGACCGAAAATGGCCCGAGCTGCCGAATTCTGGACCACCTGCAGTCGTTGTAACAGATACTCCGGTAGGCCGAGATACAGAATGTTGGAATAATCTAATCTCGAACCGATTATCGCCTGTACCGTTATCTTCCTGTGGTCTTCCGATAATATGGGAAGAAACTTGCGGAGCATCCGGAGCAAACCGAAGCAGGTACCGGTAAGACCGATTATCTGCGAACGCAGTGACAGGTCCTTATCGATCTTAATACCCAGGTTCTTGGCCACCTGGGATGAACCTGAAGGTGGATACATATTCTCCGGCCACCATTCCTGCCACTCTGGATCCAGGCTGCAACCGAAGAAGAGTACCTCCGATTTATCCGAGTTGCACTTGAGGCCGTTAAGATGGAACCAGTTAAAAACGGCCCCAAGGCAACCCTGGATACTCTCTCCGTCAAACTCTACACCCCTGGCGCACGTAAAGAGGAGCTGGGTGTCATCGGCGTAGGAAACGATCTGAGCCCCGAAAGACTCCGCTAGTGCCGCCAGAGGGGTCATAAAGATGTTAAAAAGAGTCGGGCTCAATACCGAGCCCTGAGGGACTCCGACACCCAATGGCGGCATCTCAGCGGAACTAGAGGAGGCCCAGACCGTTTGTCGGCGACCGGCCAAGAAAGATCGAAACCAACTGAACACCGTCCCCCTCAGACCGATCTCATAAAGTCTGGCTAAGAGACCCTCGTGAGGGACGGTGTCGAAGGCCGCAGACAGATCGAGCATCACCAACATCGCCTTGCCACCTGAATCCAGCACCTCCTTAATAGCCTCCGAAACTTCCAAGAGCGCTGTCTCAGTGCTTAGGTTCGTACGGAAGCCGGATTGAGTAGGGTGGAGTAAATCATGCGATTCCAGGTACTCAGAGAGCACCTTGTGCACATGCTTCTCAAGGATCTTGGTAAAGGCGGGCAGGAGCGAAATAGGCCTGTAATTGGCCAATACCTCCGCGTCCAGACCAGGCTTTTTGAGCAGAGGTATAATCATTGCCTGCTTCCAAAGCTGGGGGACTACACCCTCACTGTGGGAGCGGTTCAGAAGAGGGTTGACAATAGGATTAATGACTCCAGCCATTTTGGCCAAAAATTTGGCCGGGCATGCGTCACGCGGAGAACCAGATTTAAGGCGAGCCATCAGGTCCAATGATGCAGAGGCAAGGAGTGGTGGAAAATCCGACAGCATCGGAACTACGCTAAGAGAGGAGACTGGGGCATCCTCAGAGAGAAAAGAAACCTCAGGCCCCGGCAAGGAAAAAGAGTCCTGAATCCGCCTGATCTTGGCAGCAAAGAAGTCGGCAAGGGCATTCACCCAAGCCGTCGTAGGGGATGCCAGGGTCAGGGGGACACATGGGGCCATAAATTCCCTCACGATGGCAAAGAGCTCCTTACAGGAATTAGAAGCGCTCTCAATTTTTCTAGCAAAATAGCCTCTCTTCTCAGAGCGAATATCTTGGTGATATGCTTTGACCGATGCTCTATAGACGAGTTTGGCCTCCGGGTCATACTGCACACGCCACGCTCTTTCTGCCACCTTACACTGCCGTCGTGAAGCCGCCAGTGCTTCGGTGAACCAGGGGGCGGATGCCCGTTTTACGGTATTGCGAGGAGGCCTCACTGGGGCAAGATCGTCCATCCTCTCCAACAACCACCGTTGCACCAGCTCTGAATCCCTTTCTAAGTCTCCTGTCAGGATGCACGGATGAGCCAGACACGCCTGCGTCAGCAGCTCTGGAGTGACCCGCTGAAATGCCCTAGATCCCTGGGAAAGCTGTCGTGAGACACTAGGTTGTTTGCTTGTCTCTGATACATAGTACTTGACCAGCCTGTGATCCGACCAAAGCACCTGAATAGGTGCCAGAATCTCAATGGAGGTTGTCGAAAAGATCATATCCAGGATATGGCCCTTTTCATGCGTCGGTCCACTATGATAGGGCGCAAGGCCTAGAGGAGCCGTAATGTCCAACATTTTGATCGTGTCTGCATCCCTTTCATCATCCATATGAATATTAAAATCGCCCGCCACTATACACTGTTCCGATCTGAGCGCCAATGTTGAAATTATTGACTGGAACTCTTCAAAAAAAGTGCCCGTCGGCCCTGGGGGCCTATAGACAAGAAGTCCCTTAAAGGAATGGTGCGGCGATAAAACAATGGAGAAGGCAAGGGATTCGCAGCCCGTAATCGACTCCATGGGAATGGAGGTACAGGTAACACGATTGTTTACAACCAGTGCCACACCACCCCCCCGCCCTTTCAATCTATCTTGCCTAAAGATGTTATAATCAGGGGGGATGGCGGCGGCAATATCGGGGTTCGAGGCCTCCCCCAGCCATGTCTCCGTCAGCATCAGGCACAGAGGTTTTTCTGTTACCAACAGATCATAAATATCCAAAGCATGGCGACTGAGAGATCTGGTGTTTAAAAGCATACAGAGATGCCTAACACTATCTGGCTCCTTCCTTAATACAGAAAGCAGAGTTTTCTGCGGCAGCCAGCCACAGTCGGGGCACCGGCTCTTACCTCTATGGCGGGCAGGAAATACCGTGCGACAAGAATCCCTCCGCTTTTGTAGGGCCCAGAGCTCTAGCGCCGAGTATTGCAGCATGACTGCGGGATGGAAGTAAAAATCTGCCAGAGACCGGTCCTACCCCGCGACCCCAGCGCCTCCTTGGCGCGGACGGGCGCAGACGGGCAGGACTCTGGCACGACTCAGGCGCAGTGAAGGCGCGACCGCTGCGCGTCACCGCTGCGCGCTCGAGGGAAGGGTTAAGAAGGGCGGGCGTAGGAGGTCCAGAGAGCTAGAACGCTCGGTCCGGCGCCTCAGAAGCGGCGCATCCACACCCAAAATGGCGGTAGAATGCACAAACAGCAGGCTGAAAACCCCCAGACCCGTACCCGCTAAGCAGCAGTGATCTAAATCATTTATGGTGCAGGTGGGGGCCAGAAACCCTGTTAAAAGCAGGTAAACGAAACTCAAATAAACAAAAATAGAAAAGTGAGCGTTTTTAAAAAGCGTGAAGCGCTAGCTAGTAGATCAGCGTGCAGGTCGCCAGCGTGTGGCAGTTCAAGATGTTAAATCAGACTGACCCGCTCAAGGCCAGCCTTAAGAAGGGCGGGCGTAGGAGGTCCAGAGAGCTAGAACGCTCGGTCCGGCCCCTCAGAAGCGGCGCATCCACACCCAAAATGGCGGTAGAATGCACAAACAGCAGGCTGAAAACCCCCAGACCCGGACCCGCTAAGCAGCGGTGATCTAAATCATTTATGGTGCAGGTGGGGGCCAGAAACCCTGTTAAAAGCAGGTAAACGAAAATCAAATAAACAAAAATAGAAAAGTGAGCGTTTTTAAAAAGCGCGAAGCGCTAGCTAGTAGATCAGCGTGCAGGTCGCCAGCGTGTGGCAGTTCAAGATGTTAAATCAGACTGACCCGCTCAAGGCCAGCCTTAAGAAGGGCGGGCGTAGGAGGTCCAGAGAGCTACCTCTTTTTAAAAAAAAATATTTTCTAATTTGATGGTCAAGGTCCCTCAGTCCTTTTTTTCACCAGATCAACTCTGAAATAAGGTGCTTCATATGGCATGGTAAAAAACCTAGACTGAAACTAGAAAAATTACAACTAGATGTGGAAGATTGAGGCCTTGCGTTGCCTTATCAACTGGCTAAATTATAATGATTCAGAAGAGATGTCTCCCACTAATTTTTTCTTGACTTTAATGCGGAGGGAAACCGACATTGCCTTTGCTCCCTTTTTGCGAATTCCCAAACTCCTGGTATAAAATTCCTAGGATTATATCCTCTCAGTTCCAAAAGGTCTGGGAGGCCTTCAGAATCCCTTGGCTACACCCTCAACTGAGATTGCTAGAATGCCTCCCCCTGGGACTTCGCATGTCTGTTCAGACCTGTGAACTTTGGGCAAAATTCGGGTTTCTTAAGCTTCAAGATTTTTTTAAAAACTAAAGCTTGCTAACCTGGCAGGAAATTAGAGAGCGCAAAAGTAGTATAAAGAGGTCTCTTTTGTTTAGTTATTTTCAGATAAAGAAATTCTCAGGGTTAATAAACTCAGACAGCTGTGAAGGCTCTCTATTGAGCAAAGCTCATTTTATACTTAGAATCAGGGAAACTGGGAACTGGTATAAATTGCTCAAGTCTACTCAGAATGAACAAATGGTGTTAAACCACCTAGAAAGAATTTTTGAGTCAATTGGCTGTTGCCTCAATTTCCAACACTGGCAAGGCTTTAACAAAATGTGCTGTAAGGCGGTAAGAGCTGCTAATTCAAGGAGGATGGCATTTTTTAGCAAATGGATGACTTATTATCCACTGCCGAACTCCATAAAATGTATCCAGCAGTTGATCCTCAGTGTTTTAGATGTCAACAGGCAATAGGAGATTGGCTACATGTAGTATTTACATGTACCCATGTAATGAATTAAAAAAAAAATGTTTCCTCAGAAATCGAAAGATGGCTGGCCGTTGATCTTCCTCCCGAGGCCTGTGAAGCCCTTTTAGGCCGAGTAGAAGCTCCTGATGAACTCACTTTGGGTCAACGCCAATTTATTTTTATTTCTACTTTGGTTGCAATATCATTCATTCTTGCCAACTGGAAATCAGTAACAATACACAGGGGCATATTATCAAGACAGGCGATAAAATTCTCGCCGCTTTAGCGGCTGAAAACTGCAGCTAAAACTGCAATAATGAGCTTGATAATATGCTCTATGGTATTCCAATTGAAGCTCAGGTTAGATGTCCTTCTTTCTTGTAGCGCTGTTAAGATGATGGCAGGTTTCGGTACTGTATTGGGACCAAAATAATAAAAAGTGTTGATTCTTTCGTAAAAAAGCACTGTGCATAAAATTTCATGTCACAAAACTATTTCATATCTTCAGTTTTGTATGTGTTTCAAATAATTTTTAGCTGTAACCTTAACCTCATTTTCGCCCTTGCAATGTCTGTTCTTGCCATCATTCCTGTACGTCAAGATTTTTTTAAAATTTCTTGCTGCAACTCATTACTCGGCTTTATTCTTGAGTGCTTCATTGATATGTGTGCTCATCTCTTTGGGCTATATTATATACTGTCATATTATATGAGTATTTTTGTGGCATGGAATTTCTCAAGATTCTGATCGAGTGGCCAAGCATATTCAATACGGTAAAAATTGCCCATCTTTTAATAGCATGTTATTTAGTGTCTTTGAGGCATATGAGATCTTATGTGTTATTTTAAAGGACATTTATTTCGTGCTTGTGTCTATTTCAGGCAGTTTAAGTGCTAGTTTTCCTGATATACCATCCTCAGTAGAGTTTACATAATTATTTTATTTTTGTTAAAACCAACATAAATTAAGCCCTTTAGTATCGGCTGTAGGAATGATGTCTGCAGCACAAATTTTCATTTTCTGTTTTTATATTATTTTTATTTCCTTTCTATGTCTCATCTACAGACATCTTCAGCTTTCTGTTGGCAAACAGGCTAATTGTATTCGTTTAGAAATGGAGTGCTCCTTGCTCATGATTCACTTGCTTTCTTGTCAGTCTCAGTACTCTGCTCATCAGTCTCAGTACTCTGCTCATCAGTCAATGCCTTTTCTCCCTCTTCTTCTTTGTCCCACTGTAGGAGCATTTCAGTCTCTCCATGTATTGATTGGATGAGTTGTACTCTTCTGCTGCTGAAATACCCTTGCATTGCATTGCCCATGGGATTATTTCCCCTCCCCCTTTGTATCTCTCTTGCTCCTCCCTTCTTCTTTCGACCACTCCACCATGGCTCACCTTATAGATTATTAGCTCCCCAGTGCCTCCTTTCCCTCCACAGATCGCGCGCACTCTCGCTGACATGCGCTGCTTTATTGGCCAGGGGCTCCTTTAAATAGATTGCAATCCATTCCAGGATGGCTGTTTGTGTGTGCGTGTGCATTCTTTTTTTTTTTAAAAACGTTCAGTACCATAGGCAAGGAGTACAGTCTAAAATCGTTTAGGGGCGGGTTGGGTCTGTTGTAGTCTGTAAAGTGTGAGAGATTTTTTAAGCTGTCCTAATGCAGTTTTTTTTAAGATGCGAGTCTACAGTTATTTCCTGAATTAGATGAGGGTTTGAGCAGTTCTAGTGGTTATTGAGATTTTTACAGGGATATCATAAGCAAATCAGACTCCGTTAACGCTTTGAGTCTATGCTACACAAATGGCGCTCACAACACACATAGCAATAATTGTTTGCACATGTGCACCTAAAATGGCTTCAGGTATTATTTCCAGAGAATGTTCCAAACTTGGATCATTAATCCTTTCATTCGCATGAGGCTCATTTATTTTTATATTTATTTATTTATTTAAACATTTGTATAGCGCGGCTGACACCTTGCAGGTTTCCTGGCGCTTAGCAAATACTCAAAACTAAGGGGGGGCTGGCGGAGGGGAGCAACTAAGGGTTAGGGATTTTAAGGGAATAGCCAGGTTTTGATATGTTTCCGAAAGGGGAGGAGTTGTGGGATTTGACGGATTTCGAGAGGCATAGTGTTCCACAGCTTAGCCGCTGCGACTCGGAAAGATCTGCCCCCCATCCTGACCTTGTTGTATCTGGGAACAGTTACCAGGCAGGCAGAGGCAGAGCGTAGGGTTCTGGTGGGGACATACCAAGTAAACATGGCCTGCAGAGGTTTGGGTCCAACTCCGTGTAGCGCTTTAAAAACGAGGCAGAGAGTCTTGAACGCCACTCGTTGCCTGAGTGGAAGCCAGTGTAGCTCGGCTAAGGCCGCTGTGGCTGAGGATCTTCTGGTCCAACCAAGAACTAACTTGGCTGCGGCCGACTGAACTCTTTGGAGTCGGTCCAGTAGAGCAACTGGGGACTCAAGTAGCAGCGAGTTGCAGTAGTCCAGGCTCATTGGCAGCTAATGCTTCATTCACATTTTCCTTACAGCCCCCTGCTAGGATGTTCTGACCTTTAGGAAGGTTAGAGCCAAAATCACCAAAAACTCGGAGCTTGAGTTAATACGTATTTCTTTTATTTCCCTTTAGAGTGCTTACCGTGTAAGCGGAAGTGTGATGACCATGGCATACAACACGAGAAGCATGTATGAAGAATTCCCACATGTTAAGCATTGAAAGCACTATTTTATCGTTTTGATCACTGCATGCCAGCATGTATGTCTTTAAAGACAACTGGAAGAGGCAACCAAATCCAAGGAGTCCGCAATGATGTTTTTGTTTGCACTATTTACTTTCAAATTTCTTTGTCAAGACATTTCTTGTGCACAGGGCTGATGTGAATACTCCAAACTACCGAGATGAAGTGCACTGAAGATATTTAAATGGGAACTGATTGTTCTATTATGATCAGTACGATACTCTTAAACCAGCGCTCCATGTACAACTTCCTCGATTTGTTCATTGCAACGTCATTAACTGATGCAGTTTTTATGATGCCATAGAATATTTTTTAAATAAGTAAAATGTCTTTCATGGTATTAAAACTATTGTTGTGTGCAATGATAAAGAGTAGTATACTTCTTATAACCATGATGAATATAATTGACAATGTAGTCATCTAGAATAATCCCTTAAGGAGCAGCAGGTGTTTCAGAATAATAAGGGTTCTGAATTCAGACAGAAACATTGATGTAAAATATATAAATTTCTCTATGTATCCTTCCTCCTTTTTCCGTTAGGGTTCCTCATGATATCAGTAGGGATATTACCTAGAATTGAAAGAGTCCCCTACTCCCTCTGCTCTGCAGGATGGATCACCTGAGTACTTAGAGAAAGTAATGTAAAATATTTGCATGCTAATCTTACGGGGCATTTTAGCGCTGAATATCATATGTTTGTTGTTAGCCCTGTTATTCTTACATCTGGATTATTAGAACTCACCAAAAACAGTGGTGTGTCGGCTTGGCCTCGCATTAATGGAGTATATGGCAACATGCCTTTTGTTCTTGCAGGTGCTCATGGAGAGGAGTCGTCTTGTGTGCCGCTCAGTGTTGGTGGTTCTGTGGCCATAGACTCCCAGAAGGTTGTTCTTTCTGGGATGCTGAAAACTAGTCGGAGAAGGTAGTGGGCGAAGAGTGAGAGTATGGAAGGATGAAAACATGTCAACGGGGGTTCTTCCCATGCCATTATCCGGACAAAGGCGTGGCTAGCCTTCAATCTATTGCTAGCAGAAATGTTTGCCTTTCCAGTGTATGTTATCTGAAGTTTACAATCCAAAATGCTGCTAACCTATTTTCATTTAATCTAATTTACCTTCTAGATAATGTATATGCAAGCCTTCCTCTGAGTCGAAGGTTTTCTTAGTGTGCTTGTTCAACTGTTTTGTTTTATCACATTCATTACCCACTATAATGCCTTTTGGTCTCTGATTTTTAATCAATTTTTCTGCAACTGTGTTCCAGTTTGTATTCCCTAGTTAGGGACAATCTTGTGTGTGACTCTTTCTCAACCCTGACTCAGGGCGGCGCGGGTGCCTTGGTCTTCAGCTCCAATATCTTCCACTGTTTACAATCGAGCTACTATTATTGCCAGTGAAGTTTTTCGTCTTGTGGCTTTTTCCTCCAATTTGGGACACTTTTAAGGAGACAGTAGAAATTCTATACATGCACAGTAGTGAGAGGATTCATCCTTTCTTCAGGAAATAAGAAGGGAACTTGAGAGACCTTTGCAGCTTACAGCCCTTGGCAGATTGCAACACCAATGACTCCAAAGTTCTGTTCGTGCCTCGGACCCCTCTCTAGACCTGACACAAGAACTACTACAACTTTGTCTAGCAAGTTCAGCCTTAAAGTAAACCTCTATATTAAGGTTTTCTGATAGCCTAGTAGTCCCTTTGGGTATCCCGCATTTGCTCTGGGGGTTCACTGAAGTTAATGGAATCTTTGCATTCCCTAACAGTGCATTCTACTACCACGCTGCACAGGTTCCTCAAGATTGCTCTATCCTGACTATATTGATGCCTGGGTGGGAAGACTACGGCTCCCATTTTGCTCTTGCTCTCTGAGTAGAAAGAACAATCCTCTACTTCTACTATTGTTAGTTTTGACAGCTTGCTGTGAAGGCAGTTTATAAGGAACTAGCCCAGCTGAGAAATGATTACTAGCTTCATCATGTTTGTGGCTTTCCCCCCCCAATGTTGGGCCCTTTTAAGGAGACACATCTTTCACATGTATTCTAAGTGCAGAGTGGTACCATGGCTAGGGGGAGAAGTCATCCCAAGAAGGAAAAGTGAGAGACCTTCCTAGAGTCCACCCTCCCAAACGTATCTATCCTGTTGCGCAACACGCAACTAGGCAAAGCTTGGGTCAAATTTGGGCTCAAACACGACCCATCTTTATCTTTCTACAAAGGGCATAATGACATCATGGGACCAACCACTGGGGATAAGGAAGGGCCCTCTCTATCTACTATTGATAATTTTTCAGAGCACACGGTGTGGGTAATAAATAGAAAAATAGCCCAGGGTGAGAAACGACTAACTGCTTCATCATGTTTGATCACAGGGAAGAACTTCGGCCCATTTACATTCTGACATTACATCTCCCAAAAGGGGGTCAAAACACTTGTGTAAATGAAACTTCAACTATTTGAAGCAGAAATTCATGACATTAACCATGCCTCTTCTGACTCGTATATAAGTCCTGCTCAAACTCCACCTGCCCCTTATATATATTCACCTAAACAACTGTCAGATCTGCGGGCTGACTCTCATACAGATTGTACTTTGTTGTACCCTGTTTCTATGGATAGTGTGTCCGGGAAATTGCAAGAAATGTGGTTTCACATTGCTTCTTCCAACCACTAAAGGTCAGTCCAATTCTAACAGCCCTTTTCATACCAACAGATGTGAGACTAATTGTACTGTAAAGAACACTTTCCCTAAGGATGGAGAATTTACGTTTTTTTTAGTGTGAACTGCCGCTCACTCCCAAAACATAAAGCGGATATATTTGACTTCTTAAATAATTAACATCCTGACGCCATCTTTTTAACTGAAACATGTCTCCATGAAAGCTCAGGCCCTGATGTAGCGGCTGCACTTCCAGCTGGCTATTCTATAGTTAGAAAAGACCGTGAAGGTAAAATAGGTGGTGGGTTGGCTATAATTTTTTTTAATGTGTATAAGTGCAAATTTGAAAAACTTGATTGGAAATATAGTGAGGCTATGTTATTTAAACTTGCCCTTAGCCCTCAGTTTACCTTCTCAGGAATATTACTTTATTGTCCACCCGGCCCTGCTTGCTTGTGGGCCTCCACTCTCCCTAACCTGGTCACTCCCCATTTACTTAGTGCAGCTAATTTCACTATTTTAGGTGACCTAAACATTCATTTTGATGATCGGTCTTGTCCCTCTAGCATATCTTTAACTTCTGATCTAGGGGCCATGAATTGTGTGCTGATTAACTCAGGACCAACTCATGTAGCAGGTCATCTATTAGTTCCATTTTTGTCCAATCTACTTAGCTTGCGCTGTGTTTCGGCCCTCCCTGTCATCTGGTCTGATCATTTTATGGTCTCCTTTCGGCTCATTGTAGAGCAGACTAATCAATTTTTACCCAATTTGGGAAATAAATTTGAGTCTAGAAATTGGAGTAAACTTGATATGGATCGTTTTAACCATTATTTAATGGAAACCATGCCCTCAATCAATCAAACCTTGATGACCGACTTAGGGACTATTATGAACTGGATCTCTAATTCATTGGATCTCTATCTCCATCTGTCTTCTCAGAAGGTGAAAAATCACCGTCCCCCGGCCCCCTGGTACTCACCTACTTTACAAAAAGTGAAAAGTAAGTGCAAAGCATTAGAGAGACACTGGAGGAAAGATTACGCCTCAGAATCTAAAGTAAGATATAAACAATCAATCAGAGAGTATCATTCTCTCTGTAATATTGCCCGGGCCGAGTACGGAAGTAGCACTATTTCTAACGCTCAAAACTGCCCTAGGGGGAGGAGCCTAGCTCGCGACCGAGATGGCCGCGTTTTAGCTCGGCTCCGTTCAACCGCCTGTTTTCTTCGTTTATCCTGTATTTCTCCTGCCCCGGGAAGCCCTCGTTGCTGTGTTTCGGTATTGCAGACACTTTGCGGACACTTACCCGTTGCTCCGGTGATCCTGGGTGCTGTCGATCCTGTGCGGTGGTCCCGCTTGGAGCCTCCGGGGCGGACTGGCCTGGACTTCCCTGCTGCTCCGGGACGTGACGGAGCGCGATGGTCGACCCTTGCTGGCGCTGTGGATCTGGTTGCGGAGGCTGATGTGCGAATAGGCCGGCTGTGCCCGTTGGCGGACCCGACTGGCCTGGGCCTTGGGGTGCGGACGCTGCCTCCTGCGGGGGAGCCTCCTCTTTATCCGGCTTGGTCCCCCCTTTGTTCCCCGGCCCGGCCATTTTGGATTTTCCGCCCGGACTCGGAGAACGGGGCCGGCGGCACGAGGGGGCCGACGAACATCCTTCTTCTGGTGGGTCTCCTTCCTGCCTTGGGGCGCCCTGCCGCAGTTCGGCTGACCTCCTTCTGCTTTGGTGTTGCCCCGGCCGGGGCCCCCGACGACCGAGGGCTTGCTGGGCTTCTAAGATGGCGGCCGACCCTGGGAGTCTCTGCCGGGCCTGGGCGAGCACTGGGGGCCCGCCACACGGCCCGGATGTCGAATCTTGTGAAGGGTTTCCTGCACTTCAAGTTGTCCTGGATGCACTATACTCCTGGCGGACTTCCGTGGCTGCGCCTGTTTCCCCTGTGGAGGCGGACCCACTTTTCGAATTGTACGGGCCCCCGTCGTCGGATTTGGCTTCCTCGTTGCAGGGTACGGCTGGTGTGCTCCTGGTCTCTGTGCCTCCGGCGGAGATCGCATCCTTGGGTTGGAGACTCTCCGACGCCCTTCGTCGTCCTGCTTTGTTGCCTCGGCCGCTGGTCTGCGGTCCGTTTGCATCCTGTCCAGGCCTCGATGATCCCTTCTGTTTCTCATCGCGTCGGCTCCCCGGCCGGGGCGCCTGTGCCGACCCAGCTGGGCTTGCCTCGTTGGAACTGTCCTCAGAACTGTGCCTGCGGTGCGACGGTTGTACCGTAACTTTTTTGTATCCTCCGTATTTTCTTTCACGTTTCTTCTCAGGACTGCCGCTGGATTTACTCCTGAACCCTGTGTCCCTCGTCTTTTGGACTTTGTTTGTTTGGATGATTACAACTTTGGACAAAAGTGGACAGGGCTGAAATGACTTATTATATGCGGTAGTCTCGTTTCTGATCTATGACCGACATGTGCTGTTGTGATGTTGCGTAACTTCATGGGACTCCTGAAACTTATCCTCATATCGTTAACTTCCCGTGGGCTCTGCCTCTCCCCTTTTCACAGGTGGTGGGATGGTTGCAGATAATACTGTTTTTTCGCCCTCTCCCGTGCGTCATGTTCCCTTCTTTCCCTGGCCCTTCTTTTTTGCCTTTGTTTCTACCTTGTTTCTTTCTTCTATATTTCGGGTTCTATTTAGGGCGACAGGAACGCTGCTGGGGGGTTGGCCGTAGCCTTCTGCAGGGGTGTAGGGTGGGCTTGTGGGGTGGGTGGGGGGGTCTGTTGCTGTTTTTGGGGGGTCTTTTTCCTCCTTTTTTCTCCCTTTTTGGTTCTATGGCCCTTGTGTATCCCCTCTTTCGGGGCTCTGTCTCGTCGTCTGTCCCCCTGGTGTCTTTCTGGGGTATTTTTCCGGTATCACGATGATTGTGATTTGCTGGGTGTGTCTTCTTTATTTTTAATGTCTATTCTGTACCGGGTTTATGTTTTCCTGTTTCGTCGCCCGGGGGCGGGTGTTTGGGTAAGAGTCCCTTTCTTTTCCTTCTTCCCCTTTCCCTTTCCCCCCCCCCCCTTTCGTGGGGTTCTCTTCTTTTATTGGGGGTACGTTTCGTATTGTTTTTGTATTTGGGTCCTTTTCTGTGCTGTTCGGTGGGGCGGGTGATGGCTGCGGTGGGCGGGCATTGGACGATGTGTGCAGTGGCCTTTCCTCATGTCCGTTGTTTTGACCGGTGCTTATTGGTATGCCTATTTCGTATTTGTTTCTCCTGGTTTTTTTACGATCGCTGTGTTGCTGCCCGCCGCGGCCCCACCCCTCTGGTTTGTCTCTCGGCCCGCCATACTCCTGAACTCCCTAACCCGTCCTTAAAAATAAGAAAACTACCTTTCTAATTCTTTGCTCCCGTGACTGCTCTAAGATGCTTGTTATTTCTCCTGTTTCTTTGCCTTTGTATACTGTGATAATCTGTGCATTGCTCCTGAAATTCTGCTCTGTGGTGGCCAGCCCGGTGGGTTGTAGGCCCGTATTTGTGAGCTCCCTCTGTACAATAAAGGTTTTCAACAAAAAAAACAAAAAAAAAAAAAACTGCCCTAAACTCTAGTTCTGGAGAAAAAAAAACTGCCCTAAAGTCCTGTTCAATTTGGTTAAGGAACTTTCCGGTATGGTTTGTCAAACTCCACAACCAATTCTATTAGAATCACAATGTGAGGAGCTTGCAATATTTTTTCTTGATAAAGTGGAGCAGATCTATTCCAGATTAAATATCTCTAAAATGTATACTCTGCAACAATGCATGGTTACTACTGGTGTAATAAATCCTGGAACTCAGCCAGTGGTTCAGGATGTGAACAGTATAAATAAACTTGAACAATGGACACTGTTGGACACAATTTCTTTGAATCGTGTCTTAAATAGCGTTAAATCAGGTTCCACCAGGACCCGCTTCCTATTACTATACTGCAAAAAAAGGACCCTTCTATTCTAGAGCAGATTAAGGAGCTACTTAATGCCTCCCTACGTGAAGCCCTGATTCCTCCTGAATGGAAGCATGCGATGGTTCTTCCATTGTTAAAGACACCTAATGCTGACCCAGCCCAACTTTCCAACTTTCGACCCATTTCCCTGCTCCCAGTTTTCTCCAAGTTATTGGAGAAACATGTGAATTCGCAATTAACTCACTATGTGGAGTCCCATAAGCTCTTACACCCATCTCAATCAGGGTTTAGAGAAGGGTATTCCACAGAAACCATACTTTTGGGAGTGAGTGAAATGCTGCGTAGCCATTTGGATGTTGGGGACACTGTGGCGCTCATATTGTTAGACCTGAGCGCCACATTTGATACGGTGTCCCATACTGTGCTCCTGCAAACACTTCGATCCATTGGTGTGACTGGAGTTGCTTTGGGATGGATAGCAAATTTTCTGTCTGGTCGCACATTTCAGGTTTCTTTTTCTAAAGCAGTTTCCAAAGTTCATGCTTCCCCTTACCGGGTGCCACAGGGCTCGATTCTCAGCCCTTTATTGTTTAACATTTATGTTAAACCATTGGCTGATATTGCTGAGGAGGCAGGGCTGTCAATTTGTTCCTATGCTGATGACACCCAAATAGTCTTCTCCCTCTTTGCTAAAGGAGCCTTTGGGCCCTCTTTTCTTCAAGCTGGATTGAGTAAAACCATGCAGTGAATGCAAGTCAATTCAGTGAAGCTTAATGGAGAGAAGATAGAGGTGCTCATCCTGGGGGAAAATAAAGAAAGCTGGGGCCCCCAACACTGGCCTCCTGAATTGGGTGTTACCCCTCAGCCTACTAAACAAGCCCGTAATTTGGGTTTTGTAATCGATGATCACCTCTCGATGAGGTCTCAAGCCATAAAGGTGGCTGCAACATGTTTCTCCATTCTTAGATGGCTCAAAAAGATTTTATGGATGCTGCCGGAATCTACAAAAAGAACGGTAGTCCAGGCTTTGGTCAACTCTCGCCTGGACTATGGCAACATCCTTTTTCTTGGAGCTAATAAGGAGGCGATTCATAAGTTACAAATTGTTCAAAATGCTGCTGCTCGCCTGCTCTGCCAGATTCCCAAATTGTCTTTCGTGTCTAGTTCTTTGCGCGATCTCCACTGGTTGAAAGTGGAGAATCGCATTAAATTTAAGACCTTAACCTATATGTATAGGATTAAAATGGGTAAGGCCCCCCAATATTTGAGATCCATTGCTCAATTGTACGTTCCTCCTCGTTCTCTTCGTTCAGCCAACCAGACAAAATTTGTGGTCCCAAGGTATAGATTATCTAGAGTAGGCGGTCGATCCTTCTCCAACCTAGGGCCTACTTTGTGTAATTCTCTTCCTTTGTCTTTAAGGAATGAGCCTAGTTTTGTGCACTTTTGTAGGATGTTGAAAACCTGGCTTTTTAATCAATAGGCTTCCATCCTTTTCTGTATCTGACCTCTTTTCAGGCTGCGCCGGGACACCCTTGGGTAGCTGAGCGCCTTATAAAATTAAATAACATAACATACCATATGCTGCTACCCACCACCCAAAAAAAGAACGATTTATCTAAATCGTATGCTGTTACCAAGAGTAATCCTTTTAAGTCCTACAAGAAGTCCAGTCATTCACTTTTTCAATCTCAAACTGAACTGCTTGATTTTTACAATTAAATCTTTGGTTGAGCTAATGCTTAGAAATATACTTAATAGCCAGTTCTAGAGAAAAAATTGTTTCTGTGATTAGTAATTTTCCCTTATGTTCCTGGGTCTCCCTGAGGCACTTCTGCCACCTTATCTGAAATGATGCATCCAATTAGTTTGTATATCTCAACCTCTCCCATGCCCTCAACAACCGCACTTAAAGATTCTTACCCGACACCTCGGCTCAGTAAGCATATAATTGCGCGATCAATGATCTAGTGTGTACCCTCTCGTTTTTAATCCATCTGGTCTACCAATTTTACATCACCCCCGTACATTACACCGACTAACTTATATTCATGCCCGAACTCCTGACAAAAAAGAGAGTCATGGCCAGCTAGAGGACAAGAGTTAATTGGCTTCACTCTAAGGCAAGTTGTAACCTGTCTTTGTATGATGAGATCAACCTGGTCACATTGGATCTCTTGTGTTTGCCCATCACCTAAGCGCGAACAAAGGTATTGTATTATGATACATTTTAGATTCACCGCTGTTCTTCAGAATTTGTTTGCTTAAATTAAATCACATCATCGCAGAATTGAAAACAAGGAAATCAGAGATGTTCCTTTAGGCCTTTTTTATAGACTACCCTTTCTTTGTTCTTGAATTGCACCCACTAATGGCAAAGTCAACATTTCTACACTTATACCCAGGGATACCAATTGATTTGCGCCTTTGGCGTCACTATAAGATAATGACTCAGTCATCACTTGGTTGGTTCTGGTTTTACACCAGGTATGACAATTTGTGTTGCCGCCAGTAGTTCATCTAATGATTTTAGTTGTATATTTCATGACAATAATCCTGACAAGCGGCACATTAAGATTCTTTCATTGAACATTGTGGGGCTGTCTTCTAAAGTGAGTAGGTTTCCTTAATCAGGCAGTTTAACATCATTCATTTTCAGGAAACCTGGGCTAACACAGCCATGTGTGTTGCTGGTTATTCATCCTTGTAGTTCCTGCAACCTCTTCTTCTTCAGGTACTTCCAAGGGAGCTCTGTTAGTATGGATTAGTGTTCTCTAGGTGGTGATGTAATTTCTAGTCCTTTTGGCAGTTCAAGAATTCAACTCTTCTCAATCAAAGTGCAGCAAGTATAGCAGTTTTAATTTTAATCCAGGTAATTACTCACATGTAAACTTCTTGTTTAGGACAATTGATATTGTTTCATCAACTAAATTTGGTCTATTAGGTTACACTTCTATTACTTTAGCAGGGGAGGTTAATACAAAGTTATGCTCGAAAGGCCTCACACAACATTATGGACCATACTAATAAAGAACAGACTCTTGTTAGTAGGAAAGCGGATTCCCAGAGACTGGAATCGAGCAGAGAACATCCAGCCACAGTGGGCATAAAATACCCAGTGCCCCATCCCTATGGCAAAAACCTCCAAACCGCTTTAGTTTGCCCTTAGTGGCACACAACCAACCTGTGGGAGGCAGGATCAGCCATTCCTTCATGGGTGGTGAAACACAACATCTGTCAGATGGGTCCTTCAGATTGTTCAACTGACTTATGCCATTCCTTTATGACTCACCACATTTTCCACATACATCAGACTGGGTTTGAGAGGAGCACCTATGCATCTTGTTTCAGGGGATGTAGGCTGTTTTGGCAATAGGTGGCAAAGAGACTGTTCTGGTCACAGAAATTGAGACTGGACATCATTCCTGTTATTTCCTCGTACCCGAGAAATACAGTGGCCACGTTCTGTCTGTCCTGGATCCAGGTGACTGGATGGTGGCTTTCGACCTGAAGGATGCATACTTTCCTCCAGTAGTCTCACAGACCGCACTATCTCCCCATCAACCTCCCCAGTGCCCCTCGAGTGATGCAGGTGGTCGCAACACTCCTTCAGAGGTTGGGGATTCCAGTTTTCCCCTACCTCCACGACTGGCTGTTGATGGCAGACTCGCCACAGTCAAGTCATAGACCACCTCCAGAAGACGGTGAACCTCCTGACTTTTCTGGGGTTCACCATGTTATGTGCTTCACAAAAGCTCCTTTTTAATCGGGCCATTCTGAATACAGTGCGGCTCGAGGCTGCGGACATTGTTTGCTTATTCTTGGCCAATTCCCCAACTGATGGCAGGTGCTCTCTGAAGCCGCACGGACGTTGCTGTCTATATTTACCGCCCTTGCACGCTGACCCAGGATCAATGAATCGGACCTTTTACTGGGCGTGTAGCGGGACTGCGAGGACCAGGGGGCCAAGCAACACCTTCACCGGCCGCACCTGGGTCCTCTTCCCGCCCCTACGGCCTTAACAGCGCCTCGCGGCCCCCGCTACGCGGGAGCCGCTCGAGGCTGCGGACATTGTTTGCTTATTCTTGGCCAATTCCCCAACTGACGGGAGGTGCTCTCTGAAGCCGCACGGACATTGCTGTCTATATTTATCGCCCTTGCACGCTGACCCAGGATCATTGAATTGGACCTTTTACTGGGCGTGTAGCGGGACTGCGAGGACCAGGGGGCCAAGCAACACCTTCACCGGCCGCACCTGGGTCCTCTTCCCGCCCCGCCCCTACGCGGCCACGCCTACTGCCCGTAAAGTATAACACCAGTCTTCCGCCCCCGCACCGCGGGACGCGCGCGGGCGGGTGCCGGGGGCGAAGCCCATGGCCCGTTCTAGCCCGTTCCAGACCGAGTAAGACTGGACTGGGCCACCCCCATTGTGTTTTCTCTCTGTATGCTTATAAATTGCACCTACTTATAGATTGTAAACTGCTTGTGTATTAGTAAGGATGTCCACCAGAGAAAGTAGAAGTAAGGTTACGAAGGGAGGAGCTCAGTTAACCGGTACCCTTGACAATTTTATTACTAGGACGAACTTGGTAATTGATACGGGCATAAGTTTAATGGAGCAGAGGGTTTCACTGGATCGAGCAATAGCCAGAAGAATGTCACAAGACCCAGTAATAGCTAAAAAGATCATCGCTGGGACATATAGCATCAGCTAGAAGTCCAGAACGCGTTGATAGCGCTGCTCCTTTATTGTTGCAAGCCGATGTGCATCATACCGTAGGTCCACTCCCTCAGTCACCAACTCCTCCTATTCAGGTGTCCCTGCAACTGAGTATACATCCCGCTCAGAGCTAGTTATGGTGGACGACAGCATACCAGAAATTGTAGAGCTGGGAGCTTCGGAAGATGAGGCTAGCACAAGACAATTACGTGGGAGGGAGGAGGGTGCCATACCAAAACGAAAATGTCCCACCGCTTCCGCATATGCAAGGATGAAGGTAAAAATCACAAAGACACAGGAGAATAAGATTAGCCCAGGTAAAGAAGGGGATGAGCGGGAATTGTGCCACAGGCTGCACTGAGTGAGCAGGATGAAGTTGGAACTGCTGTAAGTTCAGATATAGCAGAAAAGGTGTCAGACCCATCAATACGAGACAAGATGGGAGATAGCACAATTGGGAATGTTGACGAGGGAAATGTGACTTTATTAAGGGATATAGGGGATCTTCTAAAATCACTTTTAAACCCATTAGAACTAAGATTAACACGAATGGAAAACCAGCTACTTGAGGTTGAAAAGAGTATCATAACATTGGCAAGCCTCAGTATAGTGGGGTCAGCACCTAATCACACTATAGGTGCCTCTACAGTACCTTCAATGCCTTTACTAGATAACAATAAATCACAACCACCATCCCAGGGAACTAGCAACAATCACACAAAAGCAAACACGGAAAATCCAGTGAGCACTGTTACAACAGCTAATGACAAAGACAACTTAGCAAGGGGCACCAATGCCACTAACTCCATCCAGCAGAGTCAGAAAGGGCATCAAACAGGAAATAAACGTTGGGGAGGTTACATTAATCTTCCACCAGATGCATGCCCATATGTAGTTGTCTTGACGGGTTCCTGAGCTAAACAACCAACCCGAGGAAACTTTCTGGACTCTAAACAACAAAGTTACACATTGTTACGCACTCGCCGCCGTACCACGCATCCGAAGAACCACCGCCGGAGGCAGATCCTTCTCCTACCTGGCGGCCAAGACATGGAACTCCCTCCCCATCCACCTTCGGCTGACCCAGGACCATCTCGCCTTCAGGAGACAACTCAAGACCTGGCTGTTCGAGCAGTAGCGGACCCTTCCCCCAAGCGCCTTGAGACCCTTCCGGGTGAGTAGCGCGCTATACAAGTGGTATGATTGATTGATTGATTGATTGGTTAAATGAAAAAAAGCCATTACCACCACATATAAAAGGTAAAATACTAATGGTTCGCAGAGTCCCATGGGTAGGACCCACAAGGAAACAATTCCAGGAGACTGTGTGGTCGTTACGTTTGAAGATCCACGTATTGTGCACCACTTATGCTCATGGATTCCTGGTCCTCAAGCAGGAAGTACCATAATTGAAATCAGACCACTTTCATTCTTTTATCCTTCCAAAAAGTGTTTTGAGGGTGGTGGAAGTTGGTCAATGGTGAACCACCACACTAAGGGTGGGCCAAGTGGTGGGAATCTGGCCAACCCCAGACAATGGGTGGGAATACCAACTTTTAATAGATTTAGCTGCTTAGAAGCAGTTGACTAACTGAACCCACCAGTGGTTTGTGTAAACGGTACCAAAGCTAGAGTATGTAGGCTGAGGCCTTCTGTCATTAATAAAACCAGGGGAGGATATATGGAGGCAAATGGAGAAGTGCATGCGGAAGCAGAAAGTACAAATAGTCACAGTTCAGGCGCTAACTCTGGGGACCCAAGTGTTGTTAAAACATTAAGAAGTGTTGTAGTAATGGTGGCAGCCTGTGCCCAGGGGGTGAGACAACAAGGCATGCCAATCTTAGAGTCTGGGACCATGAATAGTATTACCACGCAGGGAGAACGAGGCAGAATATACGAGGATCTGGACCCTCAAAAACCGAGAGCCGAGCCGAAGGGCGCGCGCGCAGAAATAACCTACGCTTTGTGGGCTTTCCGGAGGGGTGTGAGAAGGGTAATATGGAACACTTCCTGACCCAGTGGTTGGAGAGTTGGCTCCCCCCGGATGCCCTGTCCCGCTGTTTAGTGATCGAGCGCGCCCATAGGGCCCTGACGCAGAAGCCGCCGGCGGGAGAGAGGCCCAGACCTGTGATTCCTAAACTCCTGAACTTTCACGACAGAGATACTATATTGCGGGAAGCGAGGGCCAAAGAATCTCTTCTTTTCGAAAATCAGAAAATGATTATCTTCCCGGACTACACCAGACTTGTACAACAACAGCGGCACTCCTTTATTGCCGCCAAGGCGAAACTTTGTGGTCTGAAGATCAGTACTCCTTGCTCTACCCAGCCCGCCTACGGGTGGTCTTTCAATCACAAACTCATTTTTTTGATACCCCGGAGGACGTTTTCAAATGGACCGATGAGACGGTGAGAGTCAGGCCGCATGCTCAACCTGGATTGAACCCGGGACGCTCGAGGGAGCCGTCGCAGGACCGGGGGGACCAGCCTGCCCGAGCCAAAAGGAATAGGAGGTCAAGATCTCGGAAACGATCTGCTTCTCGCAGTGGATCTCCTTCTGCTGCGCCTACTGACTCTGATCATTCTGGACAGGGCCGCTGAAAGACTGTGGAGACATATGCCCTTCAACGTATATCATGAACTCCGGCTGCGAGGAGCTGTGCCGCTGTGTTCCATTATACCGAAGATTGACTGCTGAGTATACTGCCAAGGCTAGATTTTCTGTACCATTGTGTGGGGTTGTGGGGAAGGGTTCGGGGTGCTCCTGTATAGGGGCTACCTGCCTCCTACGTACGTGGGAGTTGTCTAGGGAAGGGGGGGAGTTTTTATTGTTTGCAGGGGTAGTTGGGATCCATTGGTATGGTTGGCCTTGGGCACTCTGTTTTGGGCCCGAGGTTGCCCATGCCGCGACAGATACTTCAGAGTTCAGTGAGGTATAGGGGTGGAGGGCAAGGGGCAGAGGTGGGGGGGTGTAGTTTGGGGCACGGTGGGCGGAGGGGCTGTTGTTTTTGGGGGGCTCGGGGGGGATTGCACGTGATTTCTAATGCTTTACCAATGATGGTGCTGTGTGCTTGGGTGTGGCGCCAGGTGTCTGCCAAGATCGTTACCTTCAACTATGGCTGACGCGCCGCTCAAAGGGCTCCCCAGGGAGCCCATGCGTGTGATAACTTGGAATGTCAGGGGGATGCTTGACAAGATCAAACGGGGGGCGATTCTGAGATGGGGGAAGAGGGAGGTGGCGGATGTATTATTGTTGCAGGAAACACACATGCTGGGAACGAAAGTGCTTGCCTGCAGAGGTTTGGCTACCAACAAGTCTACCATGCCGGGTTTTCTAGGGGGATTCATAAAGGGGGTGGTGATGGACAGAGTATCTGAATTAAGCAGAACACTCCTACCCAGTCAAAAGATCAGGGCTTGATCCATCACCATTTTTTAGCTCACTGCACCATCCCAGCTCAGAACCTGGCTACATGCAAATTAGTCTGACCCTGGCCCAGTGCATCATGGGAACAGGGCAGACCAAACTACCAAGCCAATTCTTTACTGGAAAGGAAACAAGCTTCCGGGGACCGGTTTCTGGCATTACAGCCGTCTTCGGCCCGGCTTGCTTGAATCCTGATGGTGCAGTGAGCAAGGGACTCACATCTGAGCATACCCTTCCACACTTGTGGTGGCCAAAACGATTCATAAAGGGGGTGGTGATGGACAGGGTATCTGAATTAAGCAGAACACTCCTACCCAGTCAAAAGATCAGGGCTTGATCCATCACCGTTTTTTAGCTCACTGCACCATCCCAGCTCAGAACCTGGCTACATGCAAATTAGTCTGACCCTGGCCCAGTGCATCATGGGAACAGGGCAGACCAAACTACCAAGCCAATTCTTTACTGGAAAGGAAACAAGCTTCCGGGGACCGGTTTCTGGCATTACAGCCGTCTTCGGCCCGGCTTGCTTGAATCCTGATGGTGCAGTGAGCAAGGGACTCACATCTGAGCATACCCTTCCACACTTGTGGTGGCCAAAACGATTCATAAAGGGGGTGGTGATGGACAGAGTATCTGAATTAAGCAGAACACTCCTACCCAGTCAAAAGATCAGGGCTTGATCCATCACCGTTTTTTAGCTCACTGCACCATCCCAGCTCAGAACCTGGCTAAATGCAAATTAGTCTGACCCTGGCCCAGTGCATCATGGGAACAGGGCAGACCAAACTACCAAGCCAATTCTTTACTGGAAAGGAAACAAGCTTCCGGGGACCGGTTTCTGGCATTACAGCCGTCTTCGGCCCGGCTTGCTTGAATCCTGATGGTGCAGTGAGCAAGGGACTCACATCTGAGCATACCCTTCCACACTTGTGGTGGCCAAAACGATTCATAAAGGGGGTGGTGATGGACAGAGAATCTGAATTAAGCAGAACACTCCTACCCAGTCAAAAGATCAGGGCTTGATCCATCACCGTTTTTTAGCTCACTGCACCATCCCAGCTCAGAACCTGGCTACATGCAAATTAGTCTGACCCTGGCCCAGTGCATCATGGGAACAGGGCAGACCAAACTACCAAGCCAATTCTTTACTGGAAAGGAAACAAGCTTCCGGGGACCGGTTTCTGGCATTACAGCCGTCTTCGGCCCGGCTTGCTTGAATCCTGATGGTGCAGTGAGGAAGGGACTCACATCTGAGCATACCCTTCCACACTTGTGGTGGCCAAAACGATTCATAAAGGGGTGGTGATGGACAGAGTATCTGAATTAAGCATAACACTCCTACCCAGTCAAAAGATCAGGGCTTGATCCATCACCCTTTTTTAGCTCACTGCACCATCCCAGCTCAGAACCTGGCTACATGCAAATTAGTCTGACCCTGGCCCAGTGCATCATGGGAACAGGGCAGACCAAACTACCAAGCCAATTCTTTACTGGAAAGGAAACAAGCTTCTGGGGACCGGTTTCTGGCATTACAGCCGTCTTCGGCCGGCTTGCTTGAATCCTGATGGTGCAGTGAGCAAGGGACTCACATCTGAGCATACCCTGCCACACTTGTGGTGGCCAAAACGATTCATAAAGGGGGTGGTGATGGACAGAGTATCTGAATTAAGCAGAACACTCCTACCCAGTCAAAAGATCAGGGCTTGATCCATCACCCTTTTTTAGCTCACTGCACCATCCCAGCTCAGAACCTGGCTACATGCAAATTAGTCTGACCCTGGCCCAGTGCATCATGGGAACAGGGCAGACCAAACTACCAAGCCAATTCTTTACTGGAAAGGAAACAAGCTTCTGGGGACCGGTTTCTGGCATTACAGCCGTCTTCGGCCCGGCTTGCTTGAATCCTGATGGTGCAGTGAGCAAGGGACTCACATCTGAGCATACCCTTCCACACTTGTGGTGGCCAAAACGATTCATAAAGGGGGTGGTGATGGACAGAGTATCTGAATTAAGCAGAACACTCCTACCCAGTCAAAAGATCAGGGCTTGATCCATCACCGTTTTTTAGCTCACTGCACCATCCCAGCTCAGAACCTGGCTACATGCAAATTAGTCTGACCCTGGCCCAGTGCATCATGGGAACAGGGCAGACCAAACTACCAAGCCAATTCTTTACTGGAAAGGAAACAAGCTTCCGGGGACCGGTTTCTGGCATTACAGCCGTCTTCGGCCCTGCTTGCTTGAATCCTGATGGTGCAGTGAGCAAGGGACTCACATCTGAGCATACCCTTCCACACTTGTGGTGGCCAAAACGATTCATAAAGGGGGTGGTGATGGACAGAGTATCTGAATTAAGCAGAACACTCCTACCCAGTCCCTTGCTCACTGCACCATCAGGATTCAAGCAAGCCGGGCCAAAGACGGCTGTAATGCCAGAAACCGGTCCCCGGAAGCTTGTTTCCTTTCCAGTGAAGAATTGGCTTGGTAGTTTGGTCTGCCCTGTTCCCATGATGCACTGGGCCAGGGACAGACTAATTTGCATATAGCCAGGTTCTGAACTGGGATGGTGCAGTGAGCTAAAAAACGGTGATGGATCAAGCCCTGATCTGTTGACTGGGTAGGAGTGTTCTGATTAACTCAGATACTCTGTCCATCACCACCCCCTTTTTGAAATTATATAAGAGTTTTCTAGGGGATCCAGGGGAGTGGCTGTTTTGGTTCATCGCAGGTTGGCCTATACCCACGAGAAACAGTGGACAGATCCGCAGGGTCGATACATTTTTATTAAAGGGATGGTGGGTGCTGAACCTGTGGTTTTTGGGAGTGTGTACGCCCCTCCACCATTGCAGTGGTCCTTGTCCGAGAAACTGTTTGCAGTGTGGGTGGATATCCCAGAGTCCTTGGCGGTGCTGGGAGGCGATTGGAATGAGGTGATGGATGTGTGTATGGATCGTCGGCGATTGCAGGGGATGTTGACGGCTGCTGCCCCTACCCGGTTGAATGCGATGGTGGAGGGAATGGGCTGGGTTGATGTGTGGCGTCATATGCATCCCAGGGCCCGAGAATACACCTATGTGTCGGCTGTACATGGTTCCTTCTCGCGCCTTGGCTATGTTTTTGTGCCCCATGCGTCCCTGGATAGGGTGCGGGAGGTTGGGATCTTGCCTAGAGGGCTGTCTGACCACTCTCTGGTAGCCGTTAGGGTTGAACTGCATACGAAACGTCAGCCGTTCCGGTGGAGGATGTCCTCGTGGCACCTTCAGCAAGCCGACTACATCCAACACACGCTGGGTGCGATTGCACATTACTGGCAGGAGAATCTTGTGGAAGATATAGTCGCAGTTGTAGTCTGGGAGGCCATGAAGCCCACGATTAGAGGGATAGATATCGCATGGTGTGCAGCGGCCCGTCGGAAACGTAGAGAGGCCATCACTGCGGCGGCCACACAGGTGGAAACTTTAGAAGAACAGTGCCGGGGAGGGGGAGATGAAGTGGCATTGCGGTTGCTCCTGCAGGCGCAGCAGTCGTATGCGTCTGTGTTAATCGATGAGGCAAGGCAAGCATGGCTGGCCACGCGGAGTAGAGTCTATCAGTGGGGGGACAAGTCTTGTACCATGCTCCATAGGTTGTGTCAACGTACTATCCAGCCGCACTCACTGCCGGGTCTCACTGATGGGGATGGAGTGGCGATCATGGACCTGGCTGCTCTGGCAGCGAACTTCGCCCAGTATTATATGGAGCAGTATGCCCCGCGGGACTGTCTGTCGGCGGCCGCGATTGATAAATTCATTGGAGACTTGCCACCGAAGGCGGTCTCTGATGAGACCAAAGCAGCGCTGGACCTTCCCCTGACAGCGGAAGAATTGGGGGAAGTGTTGGGACAGCTCAACACAGGGAAGGCGCGTGGGCCAAGTGGTTTCCCAAGTGAATTTTATAAGAAATTCCAACTCCAATTGGAGTCCCATTACCTGAGTGCACTAGAGGCGGCGCGATCACAGGGTAGACTGCCCGCTGACTTGCGACACGCCGAAGTTGTGGTCTTCCAAAAACCCGGCAGGCCCCCGGACAGACAGGACTCCTATCGCCCGATATCCCTGCTCAATATCAAGGCTAAGCTGCTGGCTAAGGCCTTGGCGAACCGCCTTCTCCCATATGTGACTGACCTGGTCCATCCGGACCAGGCCGGTTTCATGCCACATAGGGCGACGCGGCACAATATCAGGCGGGCGCCGGCGGCGATTGATGCGGTGGGGGACACGGGGGAGCGGGCGGCTCTACTGCTAGCGGATATAGATAGGGCATTTGACTCGGTCAGCTGGACGTACCTGTTCGCACTCCTGCCTCGCCTCAACCTAGGCCCGGTGTTTATTTCCTACATCAAGCTACTCTATACAGATATCACGGCATCTGTACGTGTCTCCGGAGCGGTATCCGAGAAGTTCTCCATTGGTAGGGGGACCCGACAGGGGTGCCCGCTCTCCCCATATTTGTTTGCGCTAGCTATGGAGCCCCTGGCCTCCTGGATACGTATTGACGCGCAGATGCGGGGATTTGAATGGGGCGGTGCACTCACTGATAGAATTGCACTATATGCAGACGATGTCCTCTTCTTCCTTACAGATTTAAACAGATCGGGCCCCCGAGTCTTGGAGATTATGCGTGTCTTCGGGGAGGTTTCGGGCCTCTATCTAAACCCGCGTAAATCCACCCTATGGGTGTTGGGTGGCAGGATAGTGGCGGACTCCTGGGCGTCGGAGTTGCAGGTAGCTGTCGGGGGCTTGAAGTACCTGGGAGTGTTCCTCTCCGACTCAGTGGATATTGCATGGGAACGTAACGTGGTTCCGGTGTGGGAGAGGGTCCAGACGGATGTTAAAACGTGGTCCCGGATGCCCCTTACTATCTTCGGTCGGTCCGCGATCTTCAAGATGGTCGCGATTCCGCGCCTCCTATACCAACTGCAGAACCACCCACACCTTATCGCTCCCCAGTGGTTTCAGCAGGTTAACTCGGTCCTGGGATGTTTCCTGTGGGCTGGGGGTGCTGCCAGGGTGGCACTGCGGACCTGCTTCCTGTCCACGTACTGTGGTGGCCTGGCCACGTCGGACCTATTGTCTTATTACCAGGCCTCCCACCTGCTTGTACTCAACGAATGGTGGTATGGGGACAGAGGAGACCCAGCTTATGCCCTGGAGCGCCCACTGATGGGTGACAGCACGCTGCACACGATATTATACTCAGCCAAACTACGGAGAAAGCTCCCGTGTGCCACGCGCGCGGTCTTTGCTATATGGCGACAGGCGCTGCGTCGCATGGGTTGGTGGGGCAAGTTGACGGCGGAGACTCCGCTGTGGCAGAATGGACGGCTTCCCGGGCTGGCCTCATTGGCCGGGTTCGGTGGGTGGGATGCCATCGGGATCTCGTCACTGGGACATGTACTGTCCGGGGTCACCTTAAAATCGTTCCAGGAGCTCAGGACCGAGTTCCATATGCCCACAACCCAATTCTATCGATACCTCCAATTTCGCCATGCGCTGGCACCTAACATCGCTGGCTTGGAGTCGCTGCCGGAATTCAGTCCGGTGGAGGCGAAAATCTTCATGGGAGACCTCGGCGATAAGAAAGTATCCCGAATCTATCAAACACTAGTCACTCCCTGTTTCTCCTCCCTACTTCCCCTTAAAGATGCCTGGGAGAAAGACATTGGACCCTTAGACGACGATGATGATGATGATGATGATTGGAGCGAGGCTCTGGAGTCCCCGCGCGGGACTGCCATTGCGATAAGACTCAGACTCATCCAGTTCAAATATCTACACAGAGCCTATTACACCCGGGAGCGGTTGTGGAAGGCGGGCCTGATTGTATCCCCAGAGTGCCTGCGCTGTGGAGTTGAAAGGGGTACGCTGTTGCACACCGTGTGGTCTTGTGCTGGTCTCGCCAGATTCTGGAGTGGTGTATGGACTTGTTTGTCTGAGGTACTGGGGTGGGACCTGCCCCGCACCCCTCGATTAGGGATTCTCCATGTGCAGGAGGGTGTAGGGGGGAATATATACAAACGTCATCTCTTACTGCTGGGACTGGTTGTGGCCAAGAGGGACCTGGCCCGAGCATGGAAGGGAGTGCGAGCCCCCCCCCACTGTGTGCATGGAAGGCTGGCTTAGACTAGGGCTGGAACGCCCGGTGTTTGAGGCCAGAGGATGCCCCCGTAAGCATTATAAAATCTGGAAAAGGTGGGCGGAGTATAGGGGACTGCTCCTAGACCCCCTGACAGAACAGGAGGATGAATGGCAGGAGGAGAGTGACCCGCAGACCTAGGGAGGTGCTCAGTACCGGGCACACTAAGACCAAGTGTTGAAGGTTTACTATGATCACGTGCAAGGGGCTAGGGAGGGATAAGGGGTGGGTAGTTGGGGGGTTGGGGATGGGGTTGGAGGAAGGGGGGGGGTTTGCCTCACTCCTTTCATTGATTGAGATCTGTGATGATGCTGAAACATGTCATGATATTTGGTGGCACTCTCCTGATTGTGGAGAGCCACCTATATGCTTCTATCTGATCAATCAATAAAAATGTTGTTGTGAAAAAAAAAACGAGAGCCGAGCCATCAAATATAAGATGCCCATTTTTGGAGTCACTCCCCACACACAGCTGCAATGTCAGGTTACTGAAATTAATATCGTGGAATATAGCTGGTGTAGCTAAGAACTTGAGGGACCCAGAATGGGCTAAATATATTGATTTTAGCGACATTTGCCTTTTGCAGGAATCATGGTCACTTGATACCCCACATAGGGTTGGCTTCAAATCCTTTGGAATTGATGCCATACCCTCTATAAGGGAAAGGCCTTCAGGCGGCCTAATTGCTTGGGTCAAGGTAACCCTAAGGGTTCAGGTTGAAATCATAGATACGAGCTCACTAGACATACGGACACTGAAAATTACAACATGCGAAGGGAAATCCCTCCATCTAATCAATGTCTATAATAGACCTGCTCCCGCATCCAAAGAATCCCCTACCCTTGCTAAACTGGACTCCTTTCTAGGAAAAATAGTTGGCAGGGAAGCCGTCATCATAGCTGGTGACCTAAACTGTAATTATGAACCTGTCTTAGGGCTTAGCGAGGTCTTCGAGGAAGAAGACCAAGCTAACAATATTCCTGCATTGGACAACAGCGAACCCGCCAAATGCACACTCCTGGCAGTCCAATTGGTGAAGATGTCTGCGGAGCATGGTCTTAGGGCCTGTAATGGGCGTCTCCCGTCTGACATTTCCAAAAAACCAACATTTTCCAGAAATAAGTGCAAAAGCAATTTAGATTTTGTAATTCTGTCACTGACTATCTGGCAGCACATGATCGATCTTGAGGTAGAAGATAGGATAGAGAGCGATCATTATCCCCTGGCTTTATTGTTTGAATCTTGTTTGGTCACGGGGGCTGGGAATGATGTGTTAACAGATGTACACCGTGGCTTGCGCGATGAGATTTATGTGAGTAATAACCGACGAGCATTAAAATGGGCTTGCATATTGGAGCACGGTGAGATACTCGCGGAAATTTATTCACAATTTGCAATGTCCTTTGGGGTCTTTAAAGGTTCCCCTGTCGAGGACATTAACCCTGATCATTTTTTGGCACTTCATAATGATTTTTTTATAACATTGAAAGCATTAGTAACAAAAATGCCAAGGAAAAAGCAACAAAAACGGAATAATTTGTCTCATAGTAAGCCATGGTATGGCAAGCTATATAGAGAATCTAAGGGGTCTCTTTTGCTGGCGATTAAAACTACATCCGCAGAAGAAGTTAAAATAGCAAGGAAAGCTTACAAGCAGGTTCAAAATGCCTCAAGGAAGATTTGGGAGGAAGATAGCTGGGCGGATTTGTTGCTGGCTGCCAAAACAAGGGACACTGCAGGGTTCTGGAGGCTAGTCGCCAATGGCAATCATGAAGGTAGAGTTGCAAAGGATATCTACCTTGATGAACTTACGTGGGTCAATCATTTCACTGCCCTATATAAAAAGTTTGATTACAGACCACAAAAATGTTGGCGAAGAGACACCATGGCTTTCACCTCCTAAAGAATATCTGAAATTTTCAATAGAGGAAACTGAGGCGGCAATTAATGCAGTAAAAAGTGGTAAAGCCCCTGGATTAGATAAAGTACCTGGGGACCTCTATAAGCATGACCTGAAGGTATGGGCACCGTATATAAACTATTTGTGTAATATGTTGTCCCGCAATGCAGATTTCCCAGAGAGTTGGAGGGGAGCCGAGATTGTTTTAATTTTTAAAAAGGGGGACCAGTCGGAACCTTCAAATTACCGGCCAATTAGCCTGATGGACATCCTCCAAAAAATATATTCAAGACACATTTTAACTCGTGTAAACGAGTGGTTGGACGAGAACATTATCCTTACGAAGTATCAAGCTGGTTTTAGGAGTAAAGTAAGCACTATTGACCAAGTTTTCCGATTCTGCTGTCTTTACTGGAAATATGTACACATTAAAAAGGGCCATTCATACGTTGCGTTCGTAGATCTCAGAGCGGCGTTCGACCTAGTGCCGCGAGACCTTCTTTGGAGGACCCTACATAAGGTTGGGCTCCCTAGTAGCCTGTTGGTTCAGATAATTGAGTTGCATGCCAGGAATTTTGCCAAAGTGAGATGGGGCCCAAATGGGGAACTAACCCAGAAAATACCTATTGAGCGCGGCGTCCGCCAAGGCTGCGTTCTGGCCCCTACATTATTTTCCCTCTTTGTGAATGACATTCCAGCACACTTAGAGGGTTGTAAAAATGACTCACCTAAATTAAATGGAGAAAAGGTATCCGCGCTTTTATTCGCGGATGATACCATTTTAATTTCGCAAACTAAGAAAGGTCTCCAGGCATTGCTTAATTCTTTTAATGACTACTGTAACAAGAAAGGCTTAGAAATCAACGGAAAAAAACCCAAATGTATGGCCCTAAATCCTGTTAAACCAGATAAAGGATGGCTAACTTTAAACGGCCTCAAACTGGAATCGGTTCAAAATTTTTCTTACCTGGGGGTCACGCTCGACTCCAACTTTAAGTGGAGCCCTCACATTGAAAAAAGCAAGTTAATATACACACAGAATGTAAAACCTATTCCTAAGAAGCAAAGCTTAAGCACTAGTAAAGATGTGTCACCTGCAGTGGAGTTACTTAAATTTAAAGTTCAACCAGCAGCCCTTTATGGTGCTGAGATATGGGGCCCCATGTCAAAGGATGTATTCAATGTTTTGGACAATAAATTTATGAGAAGCTTGGTAAGGGCCCCAAGAGGTACTCCTTTGGTACCCCTTCAGTTGGACCTAAATGTTAAAAGGACGGATCACTATACTATTGTCCGACCACTAATGTTTTGGGTTAGACTATGGCTGACACCTGAATTGCTCGACTATAGGAATGGGTTAAAGGAGATACTGTGTTTGGACACATCAAATACCAAACTATGGTTAAAGCATGTTAGATTGTGGTTTACTAAAATAGGACTAATGCAATTCTGGGAAAACCCGGAAGGGATACCGCCAAACTCAAAAACGATAGTGAAAAGGGCTTTTTGGAGTTTCATGCATAACCAAATAACTAACGGGAACAATGGGGGGACCCTAGTTAATAAATTTTTAAGTTTCAAGGACGTGTCTCTTTTGGAGACATTCCTTGACGAAATTGAGCCCCCACTTGCAAAAACCCTTTAAATGAAACTAAGATACAGTAACCTTATGACCAAATCAACCCTGGCACGCTGGGCAAGAAAAAGAGTTGACGGGGCAACAATGACAGATGGAATTTGCACTATGTGCGAGGGCAATTCCAAGGAGGATGATGTCCATATCCTTTTTTTCTGCACAGCTTATGTGTTGGCCAGAAGGAAATGGATTAAACTCATATGTAACCTTTTTGGTCTAAGGTCATGCGAAACGGCATTAAGAATGTTCAAGACAGACACAACCCAAACCATAGTATTCAGCATCAGTAGATTCCTCCAATCTATTTAATTTGTACGTAGGAAAAAGGGCTTAAAGCTGTAATGACATACGGTTGACTGGTGCGTTTTAATACATGCTTTTGATTAATGTCAACTAGGTCAATGTGATGATTTTCTACTTTAAACACACTTTTAACTGTATCGATCTTATTAGACTATAACAGTGTTAGTTGTCTTTTTATGAAATGATAATTGTGACCCGAATGTGTTTTTTTTATATGAAACGGTTTGTGGATCTTTTATGGCAATTTAAGCCGAAATAAAGATGAAATGAAAATGAATACAATGCTGTTTCAGGTCTTCCCTCCAGATCAGCAAGTTTAGGACTTTTGGGCTATGATCCCAATGCAGACAGAGGATCAGCAGATTAGGTTGCACGCCAAGGCACAAACATGTCCCATTGGCAGGCCTAAATCGTTTTTGTGGAGGGGTGTCCGACTGCCAGAATGACATTACACACTTAGGGAGGGAGATCAAACATGCTGAACTATTGCTGCTCAATCTCCACGAATGTAGGTGTGGAGTGTGCAGCTTTGGGTGCAAGAACCTGCCCTGCTGCTGTGACAGGAGATCCTCCCGAAGAAGCAGCTCGGACAAATGCACATGCTGAGGAGTTCAGGATAACATACTCTCCTTGCCCAATCCTGTAGCCAATAAAATGGCTTGGGCCTGGTCGTTCTTGATCTTCTTGAGAAATCTAGACAGAAGTCGTACCGGTGGAAAGGTTTATAGGAATTCTGAGCTCCACTCAAGATGAAATGCATCTCTGAGCGAGAGTCGCTTTGGAAACTTTAGCATGCAGAAGTGCTGACATTGCATGTTCTCGGCGGTGGCGAATAGATCTAACCAAGGCTGTTCCCAATCTTGGAAAATACCTTGCACCAATGAAGATGCCATTTGTGATCCGTAAGGCATCAATGGCTGAGTTTTGTCTGCTCTGGCATTCAGAGAGCCTGCCAGATGTTGAGCCACCAGGATTATGTCCCGACGTTCCAGCCATGTCTAGCGACAAAGGGTCCACAAACCTTCCGTCCTTGATTGTTGCAGTACCACATAGAGGTGGTACTGAACTAGCTTTCCCTTGATGAAAGGAAGAAAGGCTTTCAATGCCAGCCGGATCATTCTCAGTCCCAACAGGTTGATGTGGAGCAGAGACTCTGCTGGAGACCAGAGTGCCCCGATCTCCACCTCTCCCAGATGGCCACCCCAACCCAGGAGTGAGACATCTGTCACCACTGTGAGCTCTGGATTGGGAAGGGAGAGGGGTCTGCCTCTGACCCATTTGCGGTCCATAAGCCACCACTGCAAATCTTTTGCAGTGCTCTTCGAGATCTGTACCAGGTCAGAGAGATTTCCCTGATGTTGTGCCTGCTGGGTCTCCAAGTCCAAATGCAGAGCCCGCATATGTAACAGGCATGTTTTACCAACACTGTGGGTGTATCATGTGGTGTGGTTGTGCAACCTCACCATGTAATGCACTTACAAACCCTTTTAGGACCAGTAGGTTTCACCTGTAAACCCCTCTGCTCACCAATGGGTAGCTGTGTCACCGAGCAGCAAAGTGTGCACAGAGGAGCAAATGTAAAGCATTTAAACAGCACCAAAACAATTGAAGAAGAAAGCGACAACACTCAAGAAATCTGACACCAATTTATAAAAATAGACTGTATTATTATAAGACTTTAGACACTAAAATGAAAAAGATTCACTGAAGGGTTCCGAGATATAGATTTTACAACTCAATTTCACTCAACAGCGAACAAACCTTGGCAAAGTCAATGAATTGGACACTTTGAAACTTTTTCAAGGAAAACATAGGTAAGTATCAATTCAGTTCGTCAGAAGTACTTGGGGTGGCCAACTCTGACATGGAGCTAGTCAGGGGGATGAGCAAGGTCCTCATGAACATTTGCCTTCACATAAGAAGCAGTGACTTCAGCAGTTCCAGGTACTTTTTCTGCATTGCAATGGATTCTTATGGAGTGGTCCTGATGCAAGGGATGAAGGATGCTGTGAATGCCCCGAGATCGACTGGGCTCTTCCTGCAAGGATCCCTAGCTCCACAAAGGTGATGAGGGGATCCTGGTTGCAGGGTCGACGTCCCACAAAGTCCTCTCCGACCTGACCGAAGGCCAGTCGTTCCTCGACTATCAGTCACCCGTTGTGGCGGTCACAGGCCAATCTTTAATGGATCAATGACTTGCCTTCTGAAGGTCCTAGCAGCTCCTGATAGCACTTTCGGTCTTAGCAAACTTTGGCGCAACTCTGTGCATCCAAACTTGGTCCTCAGTGCTGCATGGCAGCGGTGGTAGAAACTTGAACATTTTGGGCTACCAACTTGCCCCAGCAGGCTTCTTCAAATTTTATGTTTGTGTGCTGCAAACAGGAGATCAGTCAGCTAGCACTCAGAGTTCGCTTTGCATGACTGGGCTCTGGAAACAGCTTTTTCTTGAGCAGTACACTGCAGGCACAGTCCCTCTCTTTGCTAGCCACCAGGTGCAGTAAATGCAGTCTCTCTTTGCTGCTCCCTCTGTGCAGCAGGGTAGTCCTCCATTGGTCCTTCATCCAAGTTGGTTGAGATCTGAGGTCTGGGTGCTAGGTGTTTCCACTTTAAGCTTGGAAAGTGCCCTCACAGCAGGATGCTGTTGGTAGCCAAAGGGCTACCACGTTCCCTCCCACCTGGTGAACACTTCCTGTGGAGTGTTGAATCTGCCTATCCCAGGATACACCATTCTTCCCACTCCCCAGACCTCACTAGCCCATCCCCAGGGTGTGGCTACCTGAGGGCTACAATCACCTAAGGGGGAACCGGTTTGGCTACTGGCTTCCTCTCTCTGCTTACCGTGCCAGCCTGTCTGCCTAATCAATTAGGCAGCCCTCATCCCTAGTTTGATACATCTGCCCTTCAAAGGTGGCTTTCTCTTAGATGTTAGCCCCAAAAGACAGACTTCAAAGTGGCTTCCTGCAGGAAGGAGGTAACCCCTCCGTGGCCTGCTATCCCTGAATGTTCTTTTTCCTGAGAGTTGTGGCATGTCTCTCCAGGAGGACAGAAACCTGTCTCCTGGAATGCCCAGGAAGGAACAGAAGTTTTAAGGGTCACAAAGTGGACGTTTTGCTAAAGCTGCACACTGCAACAAGCTAAATTAATTTCGAATTGAGATACAAGTCAGACTTAATGTAACAAGTTGCTTAATACATTGTAGTACCCACTTTTGTCATACTGTTGAGGAGTTAGCACAGCTGAGGGGTCAGCGTGTAATCCTGTATTTGTCAAATGGGCGCCCAGGCCTTTCCACATTAAAAATAGTAGTTTTGTGTGTATACCGCCTGGACAAGTAAAGTACATGTCTTGCCTGTGACATAATGTCTCACCCTTCCTTAGGACTCATGCAGAGGCCAGGGCCATGGGGTAGGGGGAGAGACCGGGGCAACCTTTAGCTGCTATAATCTTCCCATGAAATCTTGCTTATAATGCTTTTCAAACACGGAAATCTTTTTTTTTTTTTATAACTTTTTATTGAAAAAGCATCAATTAAATCACATTACAGAGGGTCAAATACAGCATCCGGGCATACACCGGAGGGCAGCAAAGCAAACAACATCCATGATTATACTGGAACTTCACGGAGAAGGGGGGGGTCGTCAAAAGTGGCAGACAGGGGTGGTGTGCAAATGTCTCCTCTGTAATCATTCCAAGGCCCCCAGATCGATGACCATTTTCGAGGGCATCGCCTCGCGAGATATGTAGTTTTCTCTCTAAACATGCACCAGTCCAAATTGTTTTCCCACACTTCCAGGGTAGGAGGTTGGCCAGCTCCCCACAATTGAGCAATATTTCGTTTAGCAATCATAAATCCCAAAGTAGCCCATTTCATCTGTGAGGTATTCAAATCCGTAGGCTCCCAGATATTAAGTAAGCACCTCCTAGCCTCTAGTGAGAGAGTGACCCCAAGTACTTTATGTATGGTCTTGTGTATATTGCGCCAATATGTATTAATGAGTTCACATTCCCAGATGATACGCATTAAGGTACCTACTTGTCCACATTGTCGTTTGCATAGCCCCCTATCTGAGAGCCCCATATGCACCAACCTCGGTCCCGTGATGTAGATCCTATGGAGAATCTTAAGTTGAACTAATCTCAAGCGGGCAGAAATTGCTACCTCCCTAGAGGAGGATACAGCCGCCCGCCAGTCCTCCTCATCCAGCTCTATTCTGTCCTGCGTCCACTTATCTCTCAAGACCACCAAAGGGTCAGGCTTGTGATTGATCAATTTCTTATAAATCAAAGAGATAGTTTTGTCAGGTAGATGTCCGTCTAGTATCCTGTCCTCCAGTGAGGACGCCTCTGGCGGCTCCGACCCCCGGGGAAGCACAGAGAGAAGGGAGTTGCGAATCTGTCCAGATCGGAAATACTCGGATTCCGCAAGTCTATATTCTACCTGCATGTCTTTGAATGATTTGATTCCCCCTTGCCCCAAATATCTCTAATTGTGGAAATTCCTATGAGGTCCCACTTGTCGAACCCTTTCGTCTTCCAGAGTGAGCCCAATTGTTCAGAGTCCCACAGCAGGGTGGCCATAGTCTGTTTATTCTTCCAGCCCAGTGCACTCGTGGCCACGTGCCAAACCTTGACCGAGTGTTTAGTCGGCCCCGTCAATGCCAGATTATTAGGTCGTGAATATAGAGCTCTGCTATACCCACCCCAAGGGAGAAGCCATTTGTCCATGGCGTATCCAGGGTCGTCAATCCGCCTATATGTACCATGATTGATTGCGGCCATCTGGGACGCCAAGTAATATCTCCTGATCTCCGGAAGGGATATGCATCTACTATACCAGGAGAGTGTTCATTTTTGCAAAGCAATACGGGGTCGGCCCTCCCACAGCAAATTCCGCTGTAGGCTCTCTATCTCACCAAATTATCTAGATTGTTCCACATCCAGGGTGTTTTGCAGGGCATAAAGAAGACAGGGAAGAGCCATCATTTTAAAGAGGGCTGCCCTACCCAACAGCGAGAGAGGAAGCCTCTTCCAATTGGAAACATCACTTACGGAAATGCATTGTTATCATCATTTTAGTTTTCCTATTAGGTGCAGATTAGTGCTGCCTGCTCAGCAACCCCAGAAGAAAATAGTTTTTTATCTTTACTGATGATGGATAAAATCCAGAAACACGTGTCTAGAGATGACAGCACTAATCTGCACTAACTTTGGTGGAACACTCCAGCAAAATGGCAAGTAAGCGTGCACTGCAAACTGCATTTACCAGAATGCTAAGGGGCGAACTGTGCTGGCAGGTCAGCAGTGTGCTCCCACCCCTTCCTGTTTAAAAAGGCTCCCTTGAGCCACTGAGCTGACAAGCTAGTGGAGATGCACCCGTGAGAGGTACTGAGACCTGTAAGAATTGTGGGAGCCTGCTCAGCAACCCCAGAAGAAAATTGTTTTTTTAACTTTACTGATGACAGATAAAATCCAGAAACACGTGTCTAGAGAGGACAGCACTAATCTGCACCAACTTTTGTGGAACACTCCAGCAAAATGGCAAGTAAGCGTGCACTGCAAGCTGCATTTACAAGAATGCTAAGGGGCGAACTGTGCTGTGAGGTCAGCAGTGTGCTCCCACCCCTTCATGAGACCGTATCAAAGCTCTTTGAGGTCTTGCGTGGCACCAGGCAGTGCCCATTGTCACTGGCCATGGAGCCCCTTGCATCCCAACCAAGACAACACTACAGAGCACAAGCCCTCTGATAGTCAAGTAGACATCTTCTAATCTCACTTTATGCAGACGACATTACTCTTTATTTACGAGATCCACATCTTAATTTCAATAGAATACGGAGTGAATGTATCAGCTTTTGGTAATCTCTCAGGTGTAATCATTAACGGGGGGGGGGGGGAAAGAGTCGGGGACAGGGAGTCCCAGCTTTTTTCACTAACATAAAACACCCCTCAATTGAATGGCGTACTGATCGTCTCAAATACTTATACGGATATATCGTGATAGGGATGAGGTAATTTGTGCTAATTATGTTGTTACTCTAACCAACATTACATACTGGATATCGCTTCACTTGTCGGGCTGCGTAGCCCTAATGAAGATGGTCTTGTTGCCAAAATTGCTGTATTTGTTTCTGAACATCCCAATCCCACTCATTAACCACATCGATGCTCGATGAGTTCCAGCCCTGTGCTGGAATATGCAAAAACCCATTATTCATGACGAGCTGGGCTCGTCATGAGCGTGCTGGGAGGCTACTGCATGACGAGCCCAGCTCGTCATGAGTGTGGAAGGGGTTAAGACATTCCTCATTAGGCTGCAATCACATTTAGTCAGGTTAGCTTGGGCAGGCAAACAACCTTGCATCAGATGGGTCACATTGCTGTTCTATCACACCTGGTTTGCAGCGCCGGATATGCAACTGTATTGCCAGATCTGGTGGCTTAGTGGACTAATGCGTCCACTGTAGGGACCTGTGTTCGACCTTATGGTCACATGTTCAAATCCGGGTGGGTCCACTCAGCTTTTCATCCTTCTGAGGTCGGTAAAATAAGTACCATTGAGTTGGGTAACAAACATCTGTTATTCAGCGCCAAGATACCCTTCTGGGTGAAAGTGCACTTTATAAATACACGTTATGTTAATTACCACTGCGCTCAAGCGCATTAAGCAATATACTGGTACCAACCAATCCCCTTTCTTCTGCACTCAGCCATAGAAAAGAATTATATGGCCCCTCCCCCCATCCTCTTTTATGGGCATCCTCCAGTCGAAAGACATAAAGGGGCCCATCTACTGAGCCTTGAACAAATAAAGCATGGGAGAAAATCCGCCGCAAATTAGGAAAAATGGTCATGTATTCCTTGTGGCTCCCACTTGACTCCTTACTTACTGCTGGTTACGCACAAAGCTTGGTATGTAACGAGGTCCATATTTAACAAATATTCACACAGTGCAGCAAGCCACCTTGCTGCCCTGTGTGAAAGAGAGAGGGTGGGAATGCACTGTATTTAACATTATACGACACATTCCTGCTCTCCGCGCTGGTGCACTAACTGCTGCTTAGCTCCAACACCGGCACCGGTGCACAATCCTACAAGAGGGCCTGCGCTACAGGGAGGATTGTTTTTGTCAGATGTGGCACAATGCAGCACACCTAGATCATTGCACCTCTGGTGGGGAGGTGCGCAATTCGAACGCATTCCCAGGTCTACCAGCATTGGTAAATCGAAATGTGTCAGAATGCATGGGTGGATGTGTGGGAACACCCACGCTCTGCCCATGACAGAGAAATGCAAGGCAGCAATTTGTTCTGCCTTGCGTTACTCTAGATTTATCAAGTCACGCAGGGCCATACAAGGTGGCCTTGCATGGCTTGGTAAATCTCATTTTAGGTGTTGCATCGCCCTGTCTCCTTGCACGACGACGAAAAACCTTTCATAAATTTGGCCCCCAGTTAAAAGCCAATGGACCAACACACTGCAGAGATCTCTACACAGAAGGCAGCTTTCTCGAGCAGAGTATATGAGAAGGTCCCCTGGGATGCCCCTTGAGGTATTTACATATTACCGATTGAAAAGCAACTGCAGGGGCTCCCTCCCCGATTACTGCCCCGGTCTCCCTACATTCAACATGCTACATCACTCAGCACCGTCCATGTCTGTGAGGAAATGGGGTGTATCCTATGGTGTGGTTGTGCGACCTTACTGGGTGATACACCTACCAATCCCTTTAGGTCCAGTAGGTTTCATCCGTAAAACCCTCAGTACAACTCTGCGTAGCTGTGGCCCTGAGCAGCAAGGTTTACGCTGAGGAACAAATGGTAAGCATTTAAATAGATCCTTTACAATTGAAGAAATCGACACGAAACTCATGAAATACAACACCAATTTATAAAGATACTGTATTTTTATAATATTTTAGACACTAGAATGAAAAAGATCAACTGGAGGGTTTTGGAGATATAGATTTTACAAGCAATAACAAATTAATAAAATTTCACTCAACCGCGAACAAAAAACTGAACACTTCGGTAAGTGTCAATGCGGTTGGTTAGAAGTACTTAGGGCGACCAACTCTGGCAGGGAGCAAGTCAGGAGGACCAGCAAGGTCATCAAGAACAGTTACATGCACAGAAGAAGCAGTCTTTCCGCAGTTCCAGGTACTTTATCCTTGTTGCCATTAGGCCTGGCCGATTTGTGGAGTTATGCTACGTGGAACTCCGCTGTGCTCTGGAGTTCTGCAAGCGGCGGAGTGCGGTAAGTCATGCTTCTTTTTAGCGCAGGGATATTGTCCAGTGACCGGCACCACGAGCAGCGCAAGAGGCACTTCTACTTTCTGTCGCTTGAGTAGATGTTCTACTCAAGCTGCAGCTTCCTCAATGAGAGCGGCAGGTTTCTCAACGCGAGGGGTAGCGATCTGCTGTGACCCCCACATTGAGAAAACTTCCCGGGAGGTGGTCTAGCATATGATTTTCTTCGCTCGCCAACTTAACATTGGCGAGCTGTGAGAGAGGAAAAACTCAGCTCCACAGAATTTTTCAGAACTCCGCACTCTATGCGGAGTGGGCAAAACTCTGCCAGTGGTGCAGAGTTCACCACCTACCCCTTGTTGCAACTGATTCCTATGGAATGGCCTTGATGCAAGGGATTAAGGATGCTGAAGATGCTCCAAGGATGCTGTGGATTCGATGTGGTCAACAGTGGTCTCCCTGCAGGGCTTCCTCCGTCCACGAAGATGGTGAAGGGGTCCTGGTTGAAGAGTCAATGTCCCACGAACAAATCTACAGTCTGGCCAAAGTCCTGTCGCCACTGGGCTACCAGTCACCTGTTGTTGCGGCCACAGGCCAATCCTTCCTGCGTTGATAATTTTCCTTCTAAAGGTCCCATCATCTCTCTGACAGCATTCCCAGGCAACCTGCATCGGGTCGTGGTCCCTGGTGCTGCATGGCCGTGGAGGTAGAGGCTAGAAAACGTTGGACTACCAACTTGCCTCAGCAGGCTTCTTCAGCTGTTGTGTCCCTGTGCTGCAAATAGAAAGCCAGTCAGCTGGTCCTTGGAATTCTTTTGGCTAGAGAGCGCTCCGACAACAGCTTCTCCCCAAGCAGGACTCGGCAGACACAGCCGCTAGGTGTAGCAGATGCAATTCTCGTCGGTGCAGCCATCTTTGCTGGTCCCACGGTTAAGCAGGGCAGTCATTCTTTGGTCCTTCTTCCGAGGCAGTCGAGATCTGTGTGCCAGGGGTGCCCTATTTATGCTCGGAAAGTTCCCTCAGGGCAGGATGCATTTGATAGCCAATGGGCAACCAGGTTTCCTCCCATCTGGCAACCACGTCCTGTGGTGTGGCTTCTATCCCATTATGCACCATTCTGCTCACTCCCAAGATGGTGAGACCCCCTCTCCTGAAGAACAGACCTCACTAGCCCACCCCTGTGGTGTGACTACCACAGGGTTACATTCCCCTAGGGAAACCAGTTTGGCAACTGGCCTCCCCTCTCGGCCTCCCTTGCCAGCCTGTCAATGGGGTAGCCCTCCGCCTGGTGCTAGACCTCTACCTTTCAAGGGCGGCTTCATCCTTGAAGCCTGCCTTTTGGGTTTAACACCCAAGTGGCTTCCTGCAGGAGGGAAGTGTTGCCTTCTTGGCCTGTAAACCCCCATTGTTCTTCCTGAGAGCCGGCTCCATGTGTGCCCAGGAAGGGACAAGAGTTGAAATACAAGTCGGGCTTAATGGAACGAATTATTTGATACCCTGGAGTGCCTACTGCTTGGCAGTTCGGGCTGGACTGTTCCCATGAGGCACAGGGTCAGACTGATTTGCATATGGCTATGTCTGAACTGGGGTGGTAGAGTGGGCTAAAGAACGGTGATGGATTAAACCCAGATCTGTTGACTGGGTGTGAGTGTTTGGATTGGTTCAGATGCTCCGTCCATCACCACCAGGTGATGGACGGAGCATCTGAACCAATCCAAACACTCACCCCCTTTTGTACCGCTCCAGCAATTGGAGGCAGAGCTCGGGATAGAGATTGCCAGTGAACAGTGGCAGTTTTACTGTACACAGATGGGTCAGGTGTCCCTCAGCAGCCGTCTCCATATAATACACTACAAGCTTTTACAGAGAATGTAATATACCACAGCTAGCAGGTACAGATTTGGGCTGCGCCTAAATAATAGATGTGATAGATGCAGGGCGGCGGATTTTTTTCGTCATGGTCACGTGGTGCAATACATTCCTATGGTCTTAAATTACAGGCCGTCCTAATCAGCACGATAAGCTGAAATGTCCAGCTGTCCACTATGGCGGCCTACTGGGATTTGTGAGGGATGTCCCGGCTTCTTTCAGGAGATATGTGGCACTAACACTGTTAATGGCTAAGAGGCAGATGGCTTGCAGCTGGGGAAGAGACCGAGAGCCAAAATTCAAGATATGGCTAAATGACTTTGTTGTTGATTGGAATATATATTGCCTCTATATGCTGAATTACTGCCATCCATGTCCCCAGATATTTGGCAACTACTGCATACTTACCTGCTTGCCCTTCTATCTGTCGTCCCCTGGTGATTTGAAAGGAACTTTTGGTCAATAACCGGGTGCAATGGGATAGTGGGTGCACCCAGCACCCGTCGCTGCGGACACTGGACTGATGTTCAATCTGGATATCACATGAATTTGCAATCAAGTGAACTGTAAATTATGTTTATTGGGGTCATCCTGGTAACCGTGCTGGAGTGGAGGGGGAAACAAGTTCGCTTTAGCACTGGCCAGTTCCGTGTGTCCATGAGCCGTTGTATACAATGTTGTTTCATACTTTAAAAGTTATAAATAAATGTTAAAAAAGAAAAAAACAGCTGACGCAAATGATATTAAAAAAACTTATCTTAGTGACTTGGGATACTTTGTTTGCAGGCAGAGAAGAATGGGATGATACGAGTTGGGTCATAAACCTTTAAGGTGACTCAATTATTCCAACCCTAGAGGCTTTTTCCCTACTCCTAAGCAGTTAGCATGTGACTCCTAGCAGGACTGGAAATAGCATTTAAAGTTATTAATACAGAGCACTGCATGGCTGATGCTGCTTACGGACGAGCACACCTACACAGCCATACCACTCACACCAATCCCTACAAGGGTTTGTATTGAAGGGGAGGAAGACCACATATGGCAAGAAATGCTGTGCCAGCATGCGCACTAGAGGGACTTGGGGGCAGATTTATGAAGGCCTTGCGCCGCCGGTGCGTCACTTTATTTGACGCAACGGCGGCGCAAACAATGCGCCCTATTCACAACGTGACGCATCTAGGAGATGCGTCACGTTGTAAAGCCCTGCGCCATAGGAGGCGTTCCTGCGCAGGGGGGGGGGGGGCGTTCCTGCGCAGGAACGCCTCCTAAAAGTGGCTGAGTGAAATCTATAAGATTTCACTCAGTCACTTTCAGGACAATGCTGCGCCAAAACCCTGTGCCTGCTTGAAGTAGGCGTAGGTCTTGACGCAGCATTGTGGAGATGGGGCACCCCCGAGCCTTGCTGGAGCTGCGTCGCGCTTGCGACGCAGCTCCAGCAATGCGCCACCTTTACGGCACAGATGCGTCACGCATTTGTGCCGTTTTTGCCCCATGGTGCGCCGCATTGTAAATGCGGCGCACCATGGGTGGCGGAGCAGTGGTGCAGGATGACTGGCGCATCCCTGGGGATGCGCCAGTCATCATAAATCTGCCCCTTGATATTTCTAGTGATATCGGTATCAGAGCACATGGCTTTGCTACTCAAGGTGCACTCAAAGACTACCTCTACCAATAATCGTGAGTGGCTACTGTGCCCTCATACAAGTTTATGGAGACTGAGATGGTTGGGTAAGTTGATTTTAGATCACGGCTATAAGCATGTTACTTGTACTTTATGGGGACGGTGACTACCGGCCCTCTTCTGCTCCCAACCCCCCCATAACTAGGGAATGTACTCATCTCTCTCACCCCACACACGTAGGGGTTATACTTCTGAGTACGTTTATTTTTTTAAGGAAGTTTACTACTTTCTGTATTCACAAACTCAGTGTGTATATGTATTACCAAAGTGTAAGTTACGTGGCTTCACCCTCAAAGTGACGAAACTAGAGTACTCTTGTTGGGAGCAGATGACGTCAGCCACTAAACCACCCTGATCCCATCCCCATTAGTGAGACTGCCCCTTTTCCCACACAGTCCTGTGTCTCTCCCTCATTTAATACTATAATCTGTACTTGCATATGCAGGGAACTTGTTAGAACTCCGCACATATACGTACAGGCGAATCTTACACTTTACAATAGTTTCGTAGTACTACAAAGTGCACTTTGTGAATCTGGTCTGTAGCGTGTAGATAAAAGATGGGTTCAGAGTAACTGGTGTCCTGTGGAGGACATGCTGATTGCTGGACAATACGATGTTCTTGGGTTTGACTATCGTATGAATGTGACAACTTGCATGCGTCTGTCCCTCGGTCCCTGTAACAGTAGACAGACAGCTTGTGGGTTCTACTAATATATAATCACACCCTGCCAACTGGAACATCTTCTCTGCAGCAGTACCGGAGATTTGTGTTATGTTGAAAGTAAGAAGCCTTGGCCATTAGAGCATGGTTTCGCTCATCTCAAAACATAAGGCTTGGCTTACTGGTGCCAGCCCTTCATCTGCCCTCGCAAAGGGCTGCAAAGAGGCAGTCTCCCCACATTGGCAGAAAGTTTAAAGGGAGACTGGGATGTGTTTCCTGTTATGTGACCTTAGTAAGATAAATATTCATAGTAACATGATAACACCTGGAATATGAGGAGAAGCTCAATTCAGTTTGACCTGCCCTGGACGAAAATTAAACTGTTTTGCATGGTTTGTGGAATAGACCAAAGTACTAGAGCATGTGTAGAGTTAATGTTTTGGAAGTGAGCCATCAAAGAACATGCAGCCCAATTGGCGAAAATAGACCCAAGCACATTGATCAAGAGGGCCAAAGACCAGAAGAGAGCTTTCCAGGACATTGTGTAAAGAGCCTGCATCATCCAGACTGTTCTCACTAATTAGGTTGCCTTTATTACAGAACCATCTTTGCATTACATATAGTCAAACTTTTTGTAGTGTAAAGTTGCTATAGACCATACGGCTACATTCCTGTTAAAAAATGGTTATCTGGTCGCTCCACTGGTTTCCCACATGCCCCCACCCAACTCCTCGCCAAATGAAAATCTTGAGCTGCACTGGCCAGTTTCCGGTTCTCCCAAACTGTGCCCAGCGCCTGCTCTAGATTAAATGGACACCAAGCTCGGACTTTGGAAGCTAGCATTGCAGCACATGGAAATCATCACTCATCGTGAAGACCACTGTTCATTGTAAGTAGTTGACTTGGATGATGGGTTTCTGGTATATGTTTGCATCTTCGCAACCATATGGTCTCAAGAACCCAGATGGTGGGTCTTACAGACTAGGCAGTTTATGCATTGTCACATTCTGTCTCCCACCTTTGCCACACTCGCTGGAACATGTAAATATAGCCATTAAAAGACTTAAAAGTTCCTGAAATTAACCAAAGGAAATAAAACTTTCTTATGGGATTATACTTTCCATATAACCTTGTTTTATTTGTATTACAGTACTATCTGAGCAGGCACTAGCATTGTGTTAGGGATGATATTTTGGCCCCATATGGATTATTTTTTGTGAGTCGATCTGATTTTATCTGCCTTTAAATAAGACATTTTTGTTTTTAAAAATGTAGCTCCAACTGGCCAGTCAGTTTTTGTACAATCACTTAATCATACTATTCTTGAGTACCAAACGCCACAGCCACTTCCTTGAATATAATTCAACTGTGTACCCTCTCTCACGCTTGAGAGTCAGTGTACGAAGGTTGTAAGTCAATGATGCTACCAGGGGCATAGCTAAGTGACATTCAAAAGGTTTAAATTTCAAATTTCCTTACTAAAACACAGTGAGCCGCAGGGTGAATAGGTGAGATGACCAAGGTTCAGTATGAACTGTTCCCATGAGGAGCAGGGTCAGAACTGATTTGCATTCGATGGGCCTCTGGTTCCGATTTAGAGTTTAGCAGACAGGTACTTCATTACAACAGTGATGGAGTGCCCTGTCCACTAAAAACAAGGTCTTCCCACCCGATTTTGAGTCAGGTGGACCACAAAAGAAAATGTACTTCGTTGTAAAAAGTCCTCTGATGGCTCGACGGAGTAGGCACTGTCAGAGGTAAGCCATCTGACCTATTTAGAGTGACTGTTGGATGGCTTTTTTTTTTTTTTTACACTATCTGTCACTGCCAGGTATATTCTGGCAGAGGCACAGGAAAAACAAACAATTACCCCCACACCATGCTGGGTGTGTCATTGTTCTTTTTTCATCAAAAATAAACTCCTGCTTTGAGAGATTGTTTTTGAAAAACAAAACATTTTGGGAAAAGTTTGATGGCAAGCTGTCATGTTTGACAGAGGCGTCTGTCAAACGTTCCTACATTGATAGGAACAACCAAGACAACAGTTCCTGCCAATGTATAGAGGTCTGTGGAGCCGGTGAACATTTCTAAATTTGGTGGGCAGGTTAAAGGGAGGGTGGTGGCCCTAAATTCCTCCCCATTTAGGTCTGCCTTTAGTCTGTCATCCAAACCCTGAATCAGACCCTCTGATAAGAGAGGCATTCTGGGTGAAAACGATGGTTTGGAATGTTATGCCAAGCGATTGTCAGTGGTATTTGTCCCATTAGCAATTGGGAGTTTGATTGCCAGTAGTATGCCAGGAAACCTGAGGCTGGCACAGCTTTCCAAGCCCAGCTATTGCCAAAGTCTATGAATTCTAAAAAGTAGTACATTTGCATCAATTTAAGGAGTACTCTGACGGGTGAAACTGTGCTACTTCTTTGATAAAGCAGTATATATATCTATATATATATATCCAAAATAATGAGCATGTCAAAACCTCTTTGAGAAATCAGGACAACAAGAACCACCAACACAGTCATAGGTGCCCCGACATTCAGGCCTCCTTTGATTGTCTCAGAACGCGGAGAAAAGTCTCCACAAAAGTGTTCAGTCCACAGTCTTACGAAAGCAATTTATAGGAGCAATGGTTTTCAAAAATAGCAGATGCATGGGTGGGAGATAGCCGGGAACAGACAAGAGTCCTATGGAGTTAGCAGTGAACCTAATGTGAAGGCAGCCTTATCAGAAACCCGGTTTCAGTCAGATTCCACAGCAAGAACATAATAGAAAGGGTTGAATAAAGAGCATTGCCTAGCCAACGAGTAAAGCAGACAAATTTCACAGATCTCTTTGCTGACCTGTTCATTGCCATGGGATGAAGCACTGAAACTGCAGGACTTGCCAAATGCACGTGGAGGGGCAGATGTAGCAACTGTGCAAATCAGTACATGCCTGCAGAGGTCCATTACATTATACATTACACTACTGGTGAAATGTCCATGGATCTTCCAAGCAAGGGGTACCCCTTTTAAGTGACAATCCATTTTGCAATTGTAATTTTAATTGAGTGGCATTTCCGGTGTCAGAAACCTTTTAGCGAGTGTGGTTAGTAAATTTCTTTCTTATGGCTCTTCTTCCTCTCTGCAGCAATTAAAAGTCCTGATGGTAGAGGTATGAAAAAGGGAACCTGCCTAGAGAAAGTGCTTTCAGTGCTGACTTTTTTCAGCAACCTTAGCCTTCCTATTCCAACTCTTCTATATCCACACACTTATTCCTACTGAATAACCATTTTAAAATATATTTTAGTGAATGTTATTAATCTTACAAAATAGTTGCCTAGTGGAGGCACATCGTCGAATCAATTATCCTAGTGAGGATCGGCATTCTACACAGCTAGAGGCAAAGTCAAAACGTACAGATATATAGGTAAACCCCGTCCGATGAGTAAACTTCTTCAGTCTAATCTAGCAAGATTAAATGAAGAAAATCAAATCCTTCCTAACGAATAACCCTTCTTCGTGGTCACCCCATGACACCACCTCTGTGGACTGGGAGAAGTCCTCTTGTGCACTCCATTAATGACGGCTCCTACTAAATTCCGTCATTAGCTAGACATTCACATCAAAAGCCTCATTATTAGTCAACATCTGTGAAGAAAATAAAACAAAACACATACTAATTTACTTTGAATACAAAATGGCATGAGGCTGACACAGAAAGAAGTTGTACTTTCCATCACTTTATTGTTATATTTTAGTTTTTACTCTTTGTACAATCAATGGTTCTACTCTAACAGACTAAAACAGAAGAGGTCTTTAAATAACTTGTATAATAAGCTATCAAACACAACAAGGAGAGGGCAGATCTGGAGTGAAGTGACCTAACATACACTGTTCCTTAGTACATTTCAAGCACCTGGCCGAATGCTGTTTACCTCATAATGGCTGACTGCACCTTTCACAATTTCTGTGTGAACCCAGATTATATTTATGTTCTTAACTCCCTCAAATAAGTCAATACCTACAACTTCCTGGTTGCCTAAAATCGTACTTGAATTTCCAACCATTACGATGATGATGAAAAGTTGTGATATATGCACTGTGTGGGTTTAATTGCACATGGTGGAAGTTCAAAATTAGCATGTGAAGACCCTACAAATTTGATGAGCACTGGATTAAGGATGTCCAGCCAAGAGATAACGGGACATAGATTTGTCTGGTTTTTCTTTGAAAATATCACAACTCGGGAACAGTCATTTGTCTGGGAACACAAAACAGGCTAGTTTTTGTTTCCATACAAGCAGTGAGTTTGTGCAACAGCGTTACTAAAATGTCAGAAGAGGCATTTGGAGTTAGCAAAATCAAGCAACCCAAACTTACTTTAAAACATTACAAATTCACCTTTCATAGAAAAAAATAATGAAACGCAAGTTACCATTGTTAAGTAGCTGATATAAAAATAGTTCTAATCAGATGCTCATTAACGGTGCTTTCAATTGTGTTTCTTATATAAAAGGAATATATTAAGAAAAAAATGCACTAAAACAACTACATTTCAAACCAAGAATTCACATTCTACTGTTTCAGCCTACTACACTTTCAGAGGCTGTATGCTGGCCACATCTGAGAACAGCTTGCTTAAAATGAAGACCATTTATAATTTCATCTGTGCAGAATCAACATCATATCCGTCCAAAAAACAGCTATGGAACAAGTATGCCAGGCTTGGTGACAAGTAGAGAAAAATAATATAATCCCATCTTCCCTAAAAACCTCCACTGCGAGCAATCTGTTTAAGGTACCCACATATATTTGAGACGAGAGCAACTTATGGTTGGTACAATCTATACAGATAAAGTCAACATTATTTCTCCAGTGTACAATTTTTTTTTAAAACTCCAAGTAACGATAAAGGGTTACATTTATAATAACTTAAACATTTACAATACATTTTTACACTGTAGCATACAACTAATATTTTAATCAAGTTGCACAGAACGTAGTATTTGAAGATTGTATTCTACTGTAAAACACTTTCATTGCATTTGTCACACATTCTCTTACAGCGGGAAAGCACAATTCCTGAACAGACATTTCACAATCAATTTACTAACGTTAATTATCGGGCGGAGAAGAAGGGTGTGAAACATATTCTGAGGGACTTACAAAAAGAGAGAAAGAATTTGTGGCAAGATGCTCAAGGAAAACATCCACATGTGAAATTGTAAAATTGTGAATTACGCATTATAGGTAATGTCACAATTGTTTTAGGTTTACACGTTGTTCATGAATGTTGTGTTTATAACACATCTTAAAAGCATCATGCCTTTTGAATTTGTTGCGAGGGAATGTTGGAATGGCATGGTTGTGCCTTGTGAGGTCTTACGCTGGTTTATGTTTCTTATAGTGAGCAAAGAGACATCTTATTTGCAAGGATGCTTTCAATTGCTAACAGGAAAAAAGCTGTTCATAGTGCCTAAGCAATTGAAATCTACCAGAAGGGCTAATTTCTTTTTCATTCAAGCTACCCACGTTGAGAACTTGTGAAACAGCCTTTCAAGAAAACTGCATGGGTTTCCAAAGGTCAGAATGTCATTGAGGATGTTGGAACATAATTACACCAGTGGTAAATACACCTTCATACCTTAGAAATCACTGGATGGTTTATGGATAGGGAATGTATCAACAAAATCAAGGAGGCAACACACATCCCTTTAAATTTAATGAGACTGACAACAGATTGAATATTGAAGATTTCGATTCACTGAGGATATAGTCAATAGAATTACATTGTCGTTTGCATCTCACTTCATGTACCTGATCCAGGTATATATAGTAATTACCTTTTAAATTACACATTGTGATGGGTAAAGGGTGTTATTCAAGTTTTTATCGACATCAGCAAAACGGGCTGCTGTCGGATTTTGTCACCATGTATGGAGAGCTTTAGTGATATATTAAATTGTGTACTGCCTGTGCAGCTAATTAAACTTTTAATCTGGCCTTGAGAGCAGCAGAATCTTCTGGCTCTGCCTTTGTAAAGAATACCATTATCCAAGAAATTGCTCAATCCATTCTGATCTTCTGATTTGTCATCCTGTAAATGATGCTGTCGTATCCAGGATCCATGTTCCAGAGGTTGTAAGAGATGACAATAACCGCTATTGCGAGGCCAATCATCAGCCACAGGACTATGTTGAAGACCACCGCATACTCAAAGTTGTAATCGTAAGCCAGGTTAAATGGACTTCCAGGGTTACTCTGCATATGATGGGGTGGAAAGAAACCACAACAAATCAATATTTGGCTGTTGTGTTGAAACACATTTGTATAAAATGTCCCAAAATCCGAATAGTACATTTTTATAAAACATCAAACATACAAATTATGAATGATTTGTGACTGGTGTGGTTAAAAGGTAGTGCAACCATAAGCATACGCTAACAAACCAGCATATTAACACACCCTACAAACAAAAGCAAAAGTAGAATTAAGTAGCCACCAGTAATTATGTAATAGAACAAACGTGAGACTGCACCTAGAAGGAACTGATTACTCACCATGTAAGCATCTATTGTAATGTGTAATGCTGTAGGTTCACATGCTCTGCATACTCCTGCCATCTAGTATTGGACTCCGACATTAAAACTTGTTTCTCTTCATAAACGTTTTGAGTCACCGGATGTACGTGACTCCTCCTTTTGCTCACAATGCGCATGGGCACAGACTCCATCCTAGATTGTATTCCATTCAGCAGGTGAGAGGTAAAAGTGCAGAGTAAGACTCCCGTGATGTGCTGTGTGCAGCGTTAGAAAGTTTCCGGGGTTTGGGGGGGTGCATGTATATCTTCAGTAATACATGCTACTAACAGATGCTTACAGAGAAATAACATTTTAAATTGTAGAACATGTGGCTGTAGATACACATGCTCTGCATAGACTGTAAAGCAGTTCCCTCCCAAGCTGTGGCTAACAGGCAGTTGCTATAGAGGTTTGGAACAGTGTTTATAACACTATTTGACCAATCATCTGTTGATTAAATTAAGACAACAAAGTAGTGCTTTGTGAAGGTGTGTGGTGTAGACCAGACAGCTGGCTACAGTGGTCTGCTAATGGGATGTTAATTAGAGAAGTCGTGGTTGCCTGCCTCTATGCATTCCCATGAGGCACAGGGTCAGACTGATTTGCATATAGCCATGTCTGAACTGGGGTGGCAGAGTGGGCTAAAGAACAGTGATGGTTTAAACCCAGATCTTTTGACTGGGTGTGAGTGTTTGATTGATTCAGATGCTCCATCCATCACCACCCCCTTTTGTACCGCTAGAAAGTACAGTGAGCATACGTGTGGGGTTTAACAAAAGCTAGAAAGAGATGGGTAGCTTTGCGGAAGGACTGAAGTTCTGTTAATATAATACAGGCAAGCAAGGTTGTACACAGTTCCCCTGGGGTTAAACAGGTAATAAGGTCTCTCTCCTAGTTAGCTGGTAGTCAGCTAGAGGGTGTGGAATGCCAGAGGATCAGCAAGTTCCTTAACGGAACTAAGGAAGCCTCACACAACTGATGAGCTGGATGACATGTCTCATTCAGCCTACTTGAGATGTTGTTTATATCATCGGCTTCCTGCTCCTACGTCGGGCCGGCGCTGCAATGCCCGACGGGTAACAAGTGTCACTCTTTTGCGGAGGTCTTTTGTTCCTTGCCGTGATAAGTAGAAACTTGTGAGGCTTAAAAAAGTGAGGTAGTGAGCAAAAGTGGATAATTTAAAAAAAGTTGGATAGTCCACAGGGAAGCCTTTATTCAGGTGGCTAGCCACTTTGTTAAAAGGTGCAGGGAGGGGTACTGAGGACCAACGTGACTATTGGTGTGGCCTCATATCGACCCTCCACTTGGTCAACATGTTTCATGCCCAACAGGGCAATTCTTCAGGACCGAAAAAAGTGCTCATATAAACCTAATGTGCCCAAAGGGTGAGCTACAGGCTATTGTTGATACAACCTGAGAGGTCTAGGTCTAAGGCTGGCGAGGGCCACTGCATCACCGTCAGACCTAGGGATACAGTAAACATAACAATTGCTACATTGTCGTTATTGATTACACTGTTGACAAGCTAAGCTGTGACTTCACCCCAAAAGTCAAACAAGCACCCAGTTATACATGTTATACTAGGTGTCTATGAAAAGGGACAAATGGAGTGCAACGTGGTGAGGGGAGAGAGACCATTATTACATGTAACAGAACATGACCCCGAGGGTATTCAGGGCATGTGTGAGTACTACTCGTTGCAAAGGTGGTCAGTTTTTAATTTAACAATACAGCCACTAAAAATAAGAAACACTATTCATTACAATTAGAACGCCACTCAGCCACAAAGAGGGGGACAGGCACTCTGAGGGATGGTTATGGTATCATATGTTAAACCTACCCTTAGGAACCAAATGGCAGTCTGCGCGGCTAGTTCCTGTGGGGACTGCGCTAGGGATCTAGCCCTAAGGGAGGAAAAGAACAAGGGAAGAAAGCATTTCAACGTAGAATCAACCAGGAGGTTTGTAGTCGGGGATGTACTGCAGGTAATGTATGGGGACATCGGTCGCCCCGCCTCGCCAGGCTATCAAGTGCCAAGGTGCTGTGTAGATGTAGCGGTCTGTGTGAACCTGCTCACGAACACCCGAGAGATGGGATATGCGATAAAGACACCAATAGTTAAGAACTAGCAAGGGATGTGGCTAGGGGGGGCAGCTATAAATTAGCTGAAGACGCAGCCTAAACAGCCCGGCGGTGCGGGGCGCCCCACGTGAGCCCTGGCATGGGTGCCGTCATCATGGAGCGGCGGCCAGTGATTAATCGATCTTGCGGGCTTACCTTAGCGGCGGGAGATTGCGCCGATATCACCTACCCCCACACAGACGGCGTGTACTTCACGCGGAACAGCCAGTGAGGAGTGAAAGCACAGCCGCCATTAAGAGTAGGGCGTGCGAGTGCGAGGGGGGCGGGGCCGTGATGACAGACGCCGGGGGCGCCAATCAGAGGCCACTTCAAGGTGCTCATGGGAAAGGTAGTTTTCTTTCCTAGACGAAGGATGTTAGGGAAGCGCTGGGATGGGCGTGCATGGGGGGAGGAGTGACGCAGTGTGGCTCGCATGGTACAGCGCGGCTGCGCTAAAACGGGTCCTCAAGGTGAGAATCCAAATAGTCAAATGTAAACAATAAACAGTAAAATCACTGTCATTGTTCGTGAGCAGGCACCATGTTCGATAGTCAATTTGGGGGCTGAACCACCCAGGTGAGGTCCGCCCGTGATATGGGGACTGCTGACTGGCTCAGACGACCAAAGGCCCAGTTGGTAACGTAACAAGGCTGGAGTGGACAGAGTGACCCCAGGGGGTGCCTCAGGGATGGGCGGGTAAGGGGATAGCTCCAGGGTCGGAGGATACTGCAGTGCCCATGAAACTAGTAAACCCTAGGATTAGGTGTGTTGTGTAATGGCCATGCTTTTATAGGGGACAGGGCCAGGCGGGACAGAGTGACCCCGGGCGAGGTGGGGTGGGGGGTACCACGGTACCCCTGGGACTCGAAACACCTCGGGTTGGAGGTGCCCCTACATCCGTGGGAATGGTACGATGCTTTGGTGTATAAGTAATCACGAGGGAGGATGACCAGTCTCTTAAGCACTAGGCGAATTGGTGGTGGTCAAGAAGCGGAGTCATCTTGCTAGTTGGTTCCACGGGATAGAATCGTTCAGGCCACAAGTGTCCAATTGAAGACGGTGCACCCATCTCTGTTCCAGTCTATATAGTGCTTGTTGGTTGATGGATGGATGACATTCCAAGACTGTCCATTGAAGGTTGTCTGCCCTATGTCCCGCTTCTTTACAGTGTTCATAGAGCCTGGTGTGTGTCTTAGTACAGCGAATGTTACTGTTATGCTCAATGATCCGTGTTTTCACAGTTCGCATAGTCATGCCTATGTACTTCAGCCCACAGGGACATATGAGCATGTATATACAGCGGCTACTGTTACAATTGGTGTGTTTGTTCATGTGCCAGGTAAACGTTGCTGTCAGCTTGATCTCTTTGCTTTGTATGGTTTGTGGACAGACGATGCAGCTACCACACCTGTAGTGCCCAACCACTGGTGGCAGGTCCCACAAGGGGTTCTCATGGTGGGTGCTTGACTTCTTAGGTCGGGTGTGGGTCAGGGTGTCCTTTAGGTTAGCAGTTCTTTTAAAAGCAAAGCGTGGGCGGGGATATCCAGCCCAGCGGAGTTCAGAGTGCCCCAGTGTGAGTTGATTGTTTTCTTGATAAAGGTGGAGTTCCTGGTGTATGTTGTTACGCAGGTAATGACATCATTTGTGGGCTTAGGGTTTGACTCCAGCAGAGCTTCTCTGTTGTTGTTGCGTGCCCTTTTAAAGGATAGTTTCAAAAGTCTGGTTGGATAGCCTTTATCCTGGAGTTTATGTTGGAGAGTAGAGGATTCACGTACAAAATCAGTAAGTGATGTACAATTTCTTCGGATTCGGAGAAACTGTCCAAAGGGAAGATTATCCCTCAAGGCTCGAGTGTGGTGGCTCTGGTAAGGGAGGAGACTGTTCCTGTCGGTTTCTTTCCTATAGAGAGTCGTAGTAATCTCTGAAGGGTCAAGCCTGATGGTGAGATCAAGGAAGGGGAGAGAAATGGCGGAAATGGTACCCGTGAATTTTAGGTACGGGTTCTGCAGGTTAATCCAGGAGCAGAATGCCTCACAGCTCGTCCTATCCCCTTTCCATAGGATCAAGATGTCGTCGATATAGCGACGCCAGAGGGAGAGATGTTCGAGAAATGGATTGGTTGCAGCAGGGTAGATGACATGTTCCTCAAAGGAAGCCATGTAAAGGCAGGCCAGGCTCGGCGCAAAGGTAGTATAATACAGGAACACTCGCCTGATGAAGGCGTGCAATACATTTTCTACTACTGTATCTGGTTGTGGAAAGAGTACAAGGAGCTCAATAGACTGGTTAGTGTGGAAGGTGAAACTACCTTGGGAACAAACTTTGGATTAGTTCTAAGGACGACCTTATCCTTGGGCACCTTAATTAATAGTTCTTGAAAGGTGAGTGCTTGTCACTTGCTGATGGACCTAAGCATGGTGATGGCTACTAGAAAGAAAGAAAGAACTTTCCAGGATACAAAGTGCAGGTTGCAAGAGAGTAAGGGTTCAAAGGATGAACCCATACACCCTAGTAATACCAGATGTAATTTTCCACACAGGATCTGGGTGTGGACTTGGAGCTATTACCTTTTTAAGTCCCTTCCTTGCTACCTTATTGATGGGGATTTTAAAGAAGGATGAATTTGTCCTGTTCTGCATATATGATGCGACATTGGTCAGGTGTAGACTTACGGCTGTATGAGAAAGACCTGCTTTCTGTGGATATACAAGGCACCAGATGTCTTGAACCCTGACATTGAAGGGATCCAGATGTTTTGAGAGGAAGTAGTGGACACATTTCTTCCACTTGGCTGCGTAGCACATGCATGGCCATACACTCACCAGGGAGGTTTACGTAGTCAAAGTATTTTGCCAGCTCGCTAGGCTGAGCTTCTTGGAATCTGGGTGCCTGATATGGCCTTGTTGTTGACTGAGAAAATCCATCCTGAGCAATAGCTTCTTGTGGGAACTGATCTCCAGGAGGATTAAGTACCAGGGTTATATGGCCCAAGTTGGGGATATTAGGATAAGGGCCATTTTCAGTCTCACCTTCCTCACCATGTAGAGAATGAGTGGGAGAGGAGGAAAAGCATAGGCATATATCCCACACCAGTTCATCCATAATGCACTGCCCATGGGCATGCATTTTGTATTTTCTGGGGGAGGCAAAGGGGTTGATGGCACTGTTTAGGACTTGTGTGTGGAGTTTCCACTCTTGATCTTGTTAATGCATCTTGCTTAGCAGGACCGCAAAGTCTTTCTCCACTGCCATTAGGTGCTCCACTACAAGGTGAATTTTAGTGCACATTTCTAAAAGCCAGATCTCCTGTGCTAACGCAGACTGCTGAGGGAAGAGAGTACCCCGTTTCTCTATGAAATATAAGGCCATCATGTTGTCCATGTTTAGGATTACTCTTTGCCCTAGATAAATCTGAAAAAGACTTTGAAGTTATATGGATGGCCAGCAGTTCTAGGTAGCTGATACGTTGAACCTGATGCTGAGGGATCCAAGTGCCTTGCACAGGTATGCAGTCAAGATGTGTGCATCACCCCCCCCCCCCCCCCCCCCCAACAATGTATTCGTGGTGATGGTCACCTACAGAAGTCGGCCCCAAAAAAGGCCCCCTGTGCAGACTGTTGCTGTTCCACCTTTGCAGAAATTTTGAGTGCTGGTCTTCATCAACACTAGATCTTTTCTAATGACCCTCCAGTTTGACCACTGCCTCACAAGGCATTGTAGAAGTGGGTACAGAATAATCTGGTGTGCAGGAAGCAGTCATATGCTAGAGCTTCATTACAATTCTCACAGTGAGCGGCCTGAAGAAGAGACAGTAGCTGTTGCAATGCAATCTCCCTCTGCTGGATGGGATATTTTTCCATGCGACAGTGTTTTAACACCAAGCCCAAAAGTGTTGATTCTGTTGGGGGTTGAAGGTGGGAATGTGTTTGCGATTATGGTGAACCCTAGGCTGTGGAGTAGGGTCATAGTTGTTTGAGTGGTGCTCTTGATTATCCAGCAGTCCTTGTATGGGAAGACATGTATGCAGTGTCTGCTAAGCATGCCGCCACCACCACTGCCAGGCACTTTGCCAACACTCTGGGAGTCATTATGACTCCAAAGAGTAGGACTTTATGGCAAGTAGAGAACACTATTGGTTCAAACTGAAGGTACTGGTGATGGGCTGGGCGGATGTGGATATGATAGTAGGAGTCCTTTAAGTTTAACACTAACATTAACTACCCTGGATGGAGCAGCAGGATGGTGTCCTGCAGGGTTGTCATGAAATGTCTGAGGCACAATGTAGTGGTTTAATATCCTCAGGTATAGAACAGGCCAGAGGGAACTGTCTTACTTTGGGATAAACAAGTAGACCCATTTTTCTCGTTGGTTTGGTGGCATGAGATGCATCGCACCCTCCTGAAGGAATGCTTCAAGCTCCTCGTCAAGGAGAATGAGGTAGCCTTCTCCTCAGGTCTGGAAGAGCACAGAGGGAACTGTCCTCCTTTGGGATAAGCAAGTAGATGCCTTTACCTCGTTGGTTTGGTGGCTTGAGCTGTATTGTGCCCGAATGGAGGAATGTCCTCTTTTTAGGAGACCGAGGTGGTTTTGTCAGAGGACGTGGCGGTGGGTTGGTACGTTGCTGCGTGGTGTACAATTGCAAATAAAAGCCCTGCTGAACTACAGCTGAAACCCATTGATCCGAGGTGATCCCCCCCCCCCCCCAGTGGAGGTGTAAATCCTTTAGCCACCCTGACAAGCTTTGTGTGCTTGGTAGGTGTTGTGAGGGTGGACAAGTCAATGTTTACAGGGGAAGCCTCCTTTGCCAGAGACACCTCTGCCTTTGCTTCCCTGTTAGCCACCCCTTGTGTATCCTTTGTCTACCTTGGACTCATGAAAGGCCTACTGCTGGAGCTGGTAGGTTTTCACCCGGCAGGGCATGTGTCTTTTGCCCTTGGTTTGTGGGCTCTGAAAGGTTCCTCTTGGAATGGCAAATTCATGTGCACCCATGGATTTAGCTATTTTGATGTCCTTTATTTTTTTCAAACATGTTCAAGCAGCGCTGCACCTCTGGTTTGAACCTGAAATGCATGGCCATGCCTAGTGGTGCACAAAAAACTGGTGTTAATGCCAAGGGAAGCAGTATCAGCAGCATCCAGCCAGTGCATAGCAAATATCTGCAGTGTAGATAATCTTCCCATCTGATATTCCCTACTCTTCCAGTAGGCCTTCAAGAAGTGTGCACCAATGCCTCTATTTTCTCTCCATACACCTCGACAACAAATGAACCAAACAGGCGGACGCCAGTGGGTGTCTGTTCGGGTTGCCACAAGCTTCTTGACAGCATTAAGACACTAGCTTTCCCTGTACAGCAGGGAGGGTGTTACTTACGGCTTGTGCAGAGGGATGCTTACGTGTATAACCAACAATTCTGGGGCAAAAGGTGGAGGGGAGGAGCTGACTATGGATGTAGAGTGGGTCATAGGGAGAAGCTTAGAACTTCTCAACCAGTGGTGAGACTACCTTACTCTTAACAGGGTCCTTGAAATTATCTGGTGCCAAAGTTGGAATGTCCTTGAGCATGAGAGAAACTTAACCCAGTTACAGTTTTAGAGAAAGTTTCCACTAGGAAGACATAGTTTTCCTGCAGGGCATGCATGTCTACCTTATGGCGGCAGGCTGCCCTCGGAGATATCATCTTGCAGTGATTGCTTTGAAGAGTATCAGGGTTATTTATATGGTCGACACTGTAACCGTTAAATGGATCGCCCCATCCCCTGTCCATAGAGGGTGGTCGTAGTGGTCAAACTCGCCAAAGGGTTCTGAGGAGGAGTGCACTCTTGTCATGGTGGAGGAGTTTAGTATGCAGATGGTGGTAGTGGGTGCGGAGGAGGAGATAGTGATTGCCTGGGGATGGGTGGTTGGAATGGGGGCATACCGCCTTGATCTTGTGTTTCTTCGGCACCAGACGGAGAGCTTTTACTCCAAAGTCAGCCTCCACTTCTTTGTACTCGGGAGCAGTGTGGTTGACTTCTGTCCTGGGGACAGTTTAGTGGTGATCCTCAGAGTCCCAGTGTTAATGAACAACTGCTTCTATCTGGCAATGAGCTCCTCCACCAGCTTTTACAGGATAGGACCATAGGATTCCTGCAATCTCCTCATCAGAGGGGCCCTTGGCATCATCTTGGCAGTCTGTTTTGGAGGCACTTCCGTCGAGGGGGGAGTCGACAAATGTCACAACCCAAATCCCTTCACTGGAAGCCTGTTCAGTTCCAAAGCCATTTTACTGTGCTGGCAGCAGTCTATTGGTGACGGACGAGTGGCTGGGCAATTCTTTCTCACCTGCCATGAGCTTGATGCCAGACTTTATCAGGTACCATGCTGTGCCTCGGCATGGGAGGTTTTAGCAGAGCGGGTTTTGGTCCCCTGGCTTTGATGTGCTTGAGTCAAACTCACACCCCTCTGAGTCTTCTTTGACCCAGGCCCTGCTGGGTTCGTTGCTAAAGATGCTCAGTCTTGGTATTCTACCCAGTAAGAGGTCTCAGATGAACACTGCTTTTGCATTTCTGTGCACTCCCTGCCATTCAATTCCATTTGTTTTGTTGTGCTTTTTTTGCAATGGCGGCAGAATTCGTAGATCATTTCGCTGGGGTTGGGCGAGTGATAGAGGTACCAAATGGCATGCTTGCCCGGCCAAGGATGATTTAGGGGTGGAGGGGTGCTAGTGTGAAGCACTGCTGCCGCTTTTGTCATAGGAGGCCGATATTGTTGCACTTATGCAGAACCGGCCCCCAGTAACAAAACCGGCTCCCAACCGCTCCAAAGCCAGCCACTACCCTTTCAGGCCACCGGGAAAACACTTAGGAGCCCACTACGGCCCTGCCTGGTTGAGGAAATCCTAATATTCAGAAAATGCATCTTTACATTTGTCTGGATAACAAGCATTTTTGTACAGCAAAGTGTAATTTATGTGTGCAGGAAATAATCTTTCGGAATATAAATTCCAAAACCCAACTCTCCAGTGTCTTTTGAGAGAGAGGTTTGAGTCCAGGGTTTTTCTTGGCAGAAAAAAACAGACTGGATGAGCTACTCAACCGTGGGCCAGGAAAACCTTAGAGTTCTGGGATTGGTAGAATATTGCATTCTGAAAATTAACTTATGTGTTTGGCAATTCAGCAGGTATAGTACTGTGTAAAAGCAGGTAATTACCCACACACTCATACACTTTAGGAATTAATATATATTTCAAGAAGGTAGTTTAAGCCGACCACATACTTATACTTGCTCCTCTCAGAAGGGAAGAAAGACTACCATATCTAGCAGGGATGTATAGAATTATTAGAATTCTGAAAAAGCACCTAGGAATCTACATCTATCTTAATTTCCTAGAGTACTCCAAGGATCCACGTGAATCTCTATCATGATGGAAATCTGCTCAAATGTAGACAAAATCATCTTGAAGGGGATTTAAGTTTTCACTTCCAAACTTATTTTAATCAGCCTCTTTAAGGTTAACATGCAAACTACAGTGCAGGTGCCTCACCATAGGAACTCTTTTACTGGCATTCCATATAGTTCCCACCCACTAGATTTCTGAGAAACAGCTGAGGTACCTTAACTCTCATAGCAAGAGTGTGTGTGAATATACATACCTACACACCAAACCTATCAATAGTAGGCAGAACAGCAAGATGTGAGTTCCCATGACCATGGTCGCCAACTACGGAGGCACTCTGCCAAGCCAGGACTCTTGAACCTCAGCACAGAAGTCACGACATTCTGCAAGACACCATGGGCCCCTCTCTGGCAGATGCAATACTGGCCAAAGACAAGACTCTTCCCAAGCAAGGGAAACTAGACAAATTCAGTAAGGTCCTTCCCGCTGCTGGAAAAGCGCCACACCGAAGATTCTCTGCATGAGGACCTTATGATGGGCGCTCATTCCAGAACACACATCCTCCTCTAAGCCATCCAAACTTCCCAGTAAGAGTTAAAAACTAAAATAGATGAGATTGGTGCAGATGTATCCCATTTAACACCACACAGTGAGCAGAGTCACCAAAGTCAAAAGTAGCATGTAAGTACTGGAAGACACAGTCAAGACTTTTACCGGACAGTCCAGAAGTTGAAGATGCAGAGGGCTACTTGAGACGAAATAACCTTTAATTTGTGGGGCTCCCAGAGGGCCTTGAAAGCACACATCCTGAGCACTTTGTGGAGGCTTGGCTTCAAGGTTTGTCAGCGGACCAGATATCATCCTGCTTCTTGATTGAGAGGGCCTACAGCTTCCTTGTTCGAATCCATCACCATGGAACCCCCAACTAGACTAATGATTATCTGTTTTTTCAACTTCAGAGACAGAAATCAAAGGGATTAGAAGAGATAATGATTGGCTTGCGCAAAATTGTAATTTTCCCGGGGTACACTAGACTCAAGCGATGCAGTGGAAGCCCAACGAGCTCGTAAAGCAGAAGCAGAAGCTTCATGCGATGGAGATAAAATATATGCTTCTGTGCACAGTAAACCTAAAAGATGTCCACCAAAGAAAAGCACACGTGTTTGATCAACTGGACCAGACATGAACATGGGTGGAAGAGCATGTTCCACCATCAGCTGGATCTAGTCTGGTGTAGCAATTAACTGAAAGGCGAAGACAACACAAAAACTGAAAGATAAATGATGCCAGCATAGCCAAAGAGCAAAAAACAGACTGGTTGAGAAGATGGTGGCTCATAAGCTAAATGGCAGCAAAGAACCTTGTACCGAAGCCTCAGACACAGAAAACAACGAGATGATATCCTGAAGTCAATCCTGGAACCAACCATTTGTGGAGGCTAGTGTGCAACCAACTAATGTGCCGCTCAACATACTTGTTTAGCTGGTGCTTTTTGCATTGTGATAAGGGAAGGCAGATACAAGGGAGGAGAGGGTGCTGCACCTTTTCATTGTAAGGCTCTTAGTTAATGTTATTGCAACAGATGATTCTACATAGGAAGTATGGACTGTTGAGGAGTTTCACGGTTTGACACAGTTACGTTCAGTGTGGCAGATGGTGTTACCAGAGGCAGGACACTGAAACAGGTGAATGACATTCATGCTGACTACAGGTAACACCAGAGGTATTAGATGGTTTAACGTGGAACATCAGTGGGCTCCTAAACAGAATTAAAAGAGGTGTGATCATGTTATACAGCAATAAAACAAGCTCCACGTGTTCACCTGCTGCAGGAGATGTGCCTCCTGGGCACCAGATGTAGTTGTCTGGGGAGGCACATTTACAACAGAGTTTATCATTCAGGAATTAATAATGGCTCCATGGGAGTGGCTATCCTTTTACATAAGATCTACCCTGTTTGTGGTTGCCACGATATAGACAGATGATCCCGGTAAATTTGTAACTATAACAAAGATGTCTGAAGGGATGTTCTGGTCAATCTATAGTGTTGATGTAATTGCATTTATATAGTGCTTACTATCCCTGACAAAGCATTCCAGTACTTTACGCTGGGCAGCACGCTGCTCCAGAACCCAAGGTTAATCCAGTGCAATTGGTTGTTAGTTATTGGAATTAGTCTTGTGCGTTCATCACACCATTCCATGCATTCACTCCAGTTTATTTGTGATTACATTAATGAGTTAGATGTGATCATTAGTTGGGGGTTATGTGAGTTGGTTGGTGGGGTTAGTAGATGTGTTTGAAGAGTTTTAAGAACTGTTATTTTGCAGGGGTAGGACTTTCAACAAAGGAGAAATTGTGATCTTTCATATGAGCCGATGGGGTTTTTCAGAAATACAACCATAGACATGAAGACAACTATGCATGCGACTTTGAGGAGGTTGTGCCCGGAGAGAGGAGGCATGCAGAGGATGGATTGGGAGGGCCGTTTGAAAGAGGAGAGGTAACAACTGAACATTTTAATTAAAGATCACTTTTCATGCTGGATTTAGAAGATTGATTTTGAGACAACATGCGATTCGAGAAACCAAGAGTGTAGGAAATATCCGTATAATTTGTATACAGAGATAGTGATTGATTATAAACTTCTGGTAGACTCTTGAGTCAGGTGAACAGTCTTTCTACTGCATGGCTCCTACTAGACCACTGCTACAGCAAAGTGAGCTGATTAGCACAGAGAATGCAAAGCATAAAGTAATGCCTGGACACATATACCAGGAAATATTAGGAGCTCTAGGCTGTGCTTGAAGGAACCAGTAAACTCATCGTCATAGCAATGTGAGAAATGACATGGGTAAACAGTGCTAACATTAAAAAGGAGATTCTGCAAATACTGGAGTGGATGTCTGGTGAGGTTGATCACCAAGTGTGGCTCATAATTTTAATTATAAGAAGCAAAGCAGGATCCATTTAGATTCACCCAGGTTGAAGCTTGGACGAATTCTTCACACAGGGGAAGTGTATTGCTTTTATTACTGATGATCGAGGGCAGAAATTCAGACACCTAACTGAGGATATTGTGACTGGGTTCCCTTTAAAAATTAAATGAAGACTTTGTTAGCTAGGGGCTGCTGATTACACTTCCTGAAGTACCGCCCTTTGGTGAATGATAAGGGGGCATGTTGCACTGCAGACTCTGTTGTACAAGGTGAAAGGTGTCCCTTTAGGTGAGGCCTAGCCGTTTGTCATCCTTGATCACAGCAAATACAGAAACCTCACACCGTTTTGGGCATGATCCAGGCCGGAGACTACTCTGCTCTGAGGAGTATCAATACACAAAGCTTGTGTCTGGAAAACAGTCAGAAAAGAACAAGTACATTCTTTACAAATGCAAATATACCAACCTAAGGTGTTTTTATTTTCGCCAAATGGTGTCACACGCACATCTTTTAAGGTGGGAAGAATAACGCCACACTGACACAATGTTCACTCAAGAAAAAAAGTAGCATGAAGTCCAACCCTTTTTTCAGTTTTCCACCCAGGAATCAATGACCAGCCGCATATCCTAGACTCAAGTATGCACAGTTTGTAAGATATGAATTTGGTTCTATGTTACTATCTGTCCTTAAACCCCCATTTGGCTATCAAAATAATACGAGCACAGATAGGAAGCACCACTGCAAACAAAAACACAACAATAGTTCAGAATACTACAGAGACCAGGGAGAACTCAAGAGACTGAAGCCAATCTCTCTCCGCCCAATACAGTATGACATAGCAAGATGGTAGCAAATAGACTGTGGCCTGCCTGGCGCCAATGATGAGCGCTGTGGAGGAAAGATACCAATCTGGGAAGTAATGAGCTGCACTTGTTTGTTGTGCATTCTTTCCCATTCAATCTTTGGCTTCTCTTGTTAAGAATGCAAACAGGGGTGCCACCAACAAAGGGCCCCGTGGGCCACTGGATCTGATCAAATGCAAAACTAAGTCACGCAGCAAACCGAGGACGGTTTCTGAAAAAATCTCAGACTGCAAACTGGCGTCCTACATAACAGACTGCATAGGCACTCATTACAGGAGTGTCTTGCATCACAATGATCAAAAGGGGGGGAAGTTTAGAGGATTCAGGGCCAGAGGTACGATCCTCAGCATTTGTGACTCGCAATTTTCATTTTTTGGGGAGTCAAAAACACTGATTTACAACAGCGTCTAAGAGTTTGTGATTCCTAAATGTGTCGCAAAGGACCTGCCTTATTAATATTCTTAAGGCAGGTCACATTTTGCAAACCATTGGGAATGGCCGGCGCTCACAGGGATGGTGGCCTGCTGGGGTCAGCAGACCACCATGTCTGTGACTGTTTTTTTAAATAAAGTCGTTTTTTTCGGTTTTTTAAATGCAGGCCATTTTCCTTAAAGGAAATTGGAATGCATTTCAAAAATACAAACAAAACTTTCAGTTTAATTTTTAAGAGCAGGCAGTGGTCCGTGGGACTCAAAAACAAATTTCCATAAAGTGGGCATTAAAATGGTAGCACCTCCTAACCGGGGCTAACATTCATCCTAATAGTGCGATTTAATGCAAGAGTAAAGAAGACACAAACAAAGGACCATCAAATAAAACATGCTAAAACAATGTAAAACCTTAAATAATTAATTTAGATAAACTTACAATCTGTGGTGACTCAAGGATGGACCGGGACTTCCTAACCAGTGGAGTGTCAAAAGACTTCACTGTCAGAATATGCACCATAGCGTTTCCACTATAGATGTTGGACATTTCATCTGCAAACTAAAAATTGGTGAAAGTCAGACATGTACATAACATACCACAACCTACATTTTACTATTTTTACATTTGCGGGTGAAAGGGTATAATCCAAGAAGTTAACCAGCACAATCAAATCAAAGCAATGAAGATACAATTTCATAATAAAGGAAGTTTGCTTACATTCTCTTGTACACTTAAGGCTAAGGATCCATCTTACTTATGAATTAGTGATAAACATCACAATAAGAAGCGAGGGGACAAATTGCTCTTAAAAACAGCTAGTAATATGGGTACTACATGATTTCTTTCAACATAAAATGTGTTCTGTAACAAACCTTCAAAAGAGTATCAATTGTTTCCTTTCGTAATAACGTTTGATCTGGAGTTAATTTAACTCAAAGCCTTTGTCAGTAGTTAACAACAAACTTGATTTGAAAACCACATTTTTGACCTAACCACCACTGGAACACTCCCTGTGTCACTTCCTCTTCCTGCCATTACATTTGCTCACTCTCCCACTCATCCCCCTTCAACTTGATCCTTACAAATTTGCTCAACATTTATCGATGTTGGTCAATTGCTGGCAAAGAGTGGTAGAAAGCACAAAGGAATGGACTGGCTACTTCTTGGTAACCCTCTACTTTCCAGGGACATTTACCATCCATGTCCAACTCTCCAGCCTGGGAATAGCTAATTAGTCAACGGACCAGGAAGAACTGTATGCGACTTACCGGCCTATGGGATCAAAAGCCATGACTTTTTTTATCCCTAAAGAAAAGTCATAGATGTAAATGTTTAACATGGGTAGAGGCAGCGCAGAAGCACTGTGCAATGAACATGCACTGTGCAAGGAACATGCAGCAAGAAAATACCAGGTAAGGCACTTTCTTGTATGAAATACTTTTTAAATCAAAATAAAGATCATAGCAATTTCATTGCCTGCTCTTAAAATGTACACTGGTACCGGGAATACAGGATCCCCTCACAAAATCAAATATCTTCATGAAGGCAAGTAGCACCTTACTATGGGACTTCTTTCATCCAGAAACTGAAAACTGTCGAACCATCAAGGGGAAAGCTGTTTTAGAGAGGAACAAGAGGTAGATCGGAATGATACCACTACTCTTGGAGACACCTTAAGCCACTGTACCGAACACATCCCAATCATATTCTATGTCCCCAGAAATTGAGGCTATCTTGAAGAATGAAACTTACATGGACTGTAAAGTAGAGAGATCAATGTACTGGTTCATCTTCCTAAATATTGCAGTGATGGCCACGTACAACTAGATCATACAGATGTTGTTGTTGAGCCCATGCTTCCTTTGCAATAAATGAAAGAAGCCTTTGTTTAGGTGTCATTACTGCAAGAGCAGTGACCATTGCCACAGATGGTCCCATTCCTGAAGGCTTTGCATTCCTTGAAATGAGAATTCCCACACTCCAAAATAGTGCCAGACCCGAAAGAGCTGAAAGGCCATAATAAATGGTACATAAATGCTGTTAAATCAGCTCAAAGTCTACATATTTGGACTGGTCTCTGAAGTCTCTTTATTTAAAAAAAAAGATAGCAATACTTAATGTTATTGATAATAAAACACAATTAATATACGGCAGACAAATACATAGCCAAAAATACCACAACTTGTGGTTTGGGCTTAACTGCAATTTCTCACAATAGGTGTTTTTCGGCAGAGCGTAAGGGTTTAGACCTTTGATAACGTGTGAATTACCTTTACACTTCAACTAGTTTGATTAACAGTGACAGACCGATTGCACGGATTCACCCCTGCATAAGAACTGAACCAACAGCCCCCTGAAGTCTTTGAAGGATACTATGCCCCTAGTTCATGAAACAAGGCCCAGCCCTCTTATCTCTCTACTACCATCCATTTCCAAAATATACACTCCATGCTCAGTCATGGGAAGCTACTGGCTTCAGTAAGTCTCACTCATCCTTTCTCCCTTGACAAAAAGCTCTTGTCGATTACCTTTAGAATTTTTCTGTACAGCTTCTAGTGCTACTTCTGGGAAAATCATGATCTCATGATCTTTTAAGAGAAAGGAAGAAAGTACATGTCGCTTATTCTTAAAAGATATGAAACCACGTTTTTAGCTTGGGATTTTAAAGATTGCTCCTTGTTCATTAACTAATTTAAAATCTGTGTTAGATTTGATTTGGTGGGGCCCATCAATGTAAGAGGGTGCACCACAGCATCCATGCTGAATGACACCATGATTCGAACTGAAATAAACTACTGGAGATCCTTCCCTTCTACTAAAGGTGGAAGACAGTATCCTGTGTGCATTCATGGCCTCATTTTGCTTCATAATTTTGAGAACGCTTTTCTTCAGTCCGGAAAACACGTGGGCGCTACAGTTCATTTTCTACAAAGGTTCAACACAATTCTCACATGTTTGTGACAAACATGCGTCAATGTTTCATCTTTTTACCACACTTTTAGCAGACCGGTACAGCCATGACTGCTGTTTGTAATTCATTTCTGTTATGGTTAATTAATTTCATTATTTGCAGTGCACAAAAAGGGTGGACTAGAGAGAGGTAAACATCGCTCTAGTATGTTTCAATACCTTGTCAGCCCTAGTAACTGAAAATCATTTACCACACCTCACAGCTCTGAAGCTCCTTTCTGAGTCTCCGATCTTTACTTCATTTTAATAAAAAAAAAAAACATACTTGTGTGTGATCTGAAAATGTAAATGTGACCTTTAAAAACAAACCGAAAAACCACCAGAGATAGTTCACAGAGACAGTACATCGAAGGTTAGCTTTTCAGATGTACAGTATTCTACATATATGACCCTTACCTGTTTAAGAGTGTCAGAAAGAATCTGAGAAGCATCCTTGAACTGCGAAGAGTCCTCCCCATAACGTTTACCAATCTCCTCCAAACCAGACAGCTCCAAGGAATAAATATCTGGCGAGTGGTCCTTGGCAAGATGCTTGTGTCTTGACAGCTTAAAGTGAAGAGAAGGAGGAAAGGAAGAAAAGTAGTCATTAATGTTATGTCCCTCCCACCACAACACTCCAGAGGAGGAAGAAGCCAATGACAGTCTACAATCAATGAATACTCCCTTCAAGGATCTAATATAGCGAAATGTTGGTTACATATTCTTTCTAAGCCACACACATCTACTATAACTGCTCCAACAATTATTATTTATCTGGTCTGACTCTACTGGGTATTGTATTTAACAAAGAACTACCTAAGGCTCCGAGCCGCAATTCCTATCAGCATTATTCATTTTTGTTTAAAGTGGCTTTATGCCTTATATCCAATGACTTCTATTTTAGATCCTGGTGTTAATAAACCAGTTTTTAGAAGGCCAGCTAGCTCTGAATTAAATCAGTTATGTTCACATGGTGATCTTTGGTCATTGTCTCCTAATAAACTAAACAGAGAGTATATGGATTACTTCTAAGGTTAGCCTAATCTACAACCAGATTAATTGGTGAATTGCCCAATCAAAACTCATGAGCGGAGGAGAACTTATTTCAACCATTTGGGAGTAAAGGAAATCTGACCAAGCCTGTTCTGCTCTCAATGTCAGATTATGAGGTGAGAAACGTGATTTGTTTTAGAACACCTGCTTATAAACTAAAGTAGCATTGAGACAAATTTAAGTATGATGGCATGGTTGTTAACTGTATTGCCATTTTAAATTCTGATTATAAAACTGTTTAATTGTTTATTTGAATTTTTTGACACTGTAATTAATCTTTTTGGAAATAAGAAATTGATTCGTAGGTTTTGATAACTCACGCGCATGTTTATATGGTTTTATAAATTGACAAACAAATCTAAAACAATTATTTATGATGGACATCCTAAGCTAACAGTAGGAGCTGCCAAGCGGAGTTAGATAGATGAAAAATTTAAGGAGCACAGGAACGAAAGAGGAAAGATCTGCAGGAAAATAATGCATGTTTTATGCTAGTCTGTAATAGTGCTTATTAGAGGTTAAGAGTGTTTCGTAAAGACTGTTCTTAAAGCTGGGCACAATATGCATATTATTTATAAATCAACTTACTAAGGACAAAACTGGACTGAGAGGGGAGGCTCTTACATGGCTTTCCTAGGAAAAAGGTGTCAATTCAACAAGGCTGGAAACTATTGCTTAATTTGAGCTGGTGGTTCCTGTTAGGGGCACAACACTCATTTTCTGTATCAGATATTAACAGAATGAAAAAGAGGGAAAACACAAATTGAAAAGACTGAGGAAGGGAAAGACAGCAAAAAGTCACTAACAGAAGCTGGATCCTGCAGGAGCAAGAAAAGGGACAGGGATTATCTGATAGTGGATTAAAGACTACAGAGTCTTGGTTTTTGGCATGTTGCCATTTAGTGTCGCCAGCCGCCGACTTCCGAGCACAGGTTCAGGCACCATTACTTTTTCTTTCACAAATTAAGCTAGCTGGAAACATCTGTACTACAGGATGCTTTCAGAGAAGTATATCAAACATTACTACTACATGTTAACAGCGTGAAGGACTGAAAATGAATGAACTCTGCAACTATGATGCCAAAATGCACTTTGCATTAGACTGACCCTGACAAACGGATTGATGAAATAATTGACAGTTTACTCACCAGTGCAGAAATATCACGTAGGACTTGGAGTTCCGAAAGAAACAACAGGTCAACCTATAATGTCCGCAAACAAAAACATTTTTTACCGAAATATAACAAATTATTTACAAAAACCTCTTTCTAGCTTGAAGATTTCTTGCAGATATTTTATAGTTAGGCCATAATCGGTAACAATCTTTCTGGAGAATTCTCCATTTAATCCAAGATTTCTCACCTTTTTAATAAATCCCAGGTGTCCCACTGGATTCAAAAAATTTTAGAGTAGTTCTCTTGTGCTCTTCTAGGTGGCATCATGAGGCTATAAAAGCGCGACTCGCATGCTTTGACTTCAGTTGCTTACTAGACTGTCTGCAGTCTCAGACGTGGAGTCTAATGGCTAATTGGTATGACCAGTGTGCAAATCTCTAGGTTGGCACCTTTTTAGTTAGAAAAGGGTCCAGTTCACAGACTGGGAAGATGTGAGGGTCAGTGAGGAATTTACAGTTAGATAGAGTATACGCTAGAAAGACTGTTACTGAAGGCAAGTAACTTGTTCTTCTGGTGTTTAATTTTTACCGTTATTCTTCATCTGGGGAATCGATACCATAGCAGTACCTTCCAACATGGTGGGTCTGTGAACTGGCTCAAACTAAAAATTCCTGCAGGCCATAGTGGGCAAAATGCTTTTCTTTCAACATACTTGACTGTCTAGGAAGTAGCCCTTCGTAAACCTGCTCATCAAACTCACTGTAATGGTAGCAGCAATGGCCATGGTGAAATGAGCCTGTATGCTTTATGGGGTCTGGTTTTCACCAGTGCATAGTAGCTTTTTGTGCAGGGAACAATCAATCAGGAGATGGTGAATTTTCGCACTGCCCTACCCTCCTTTGCTCCGGAGAACCCTGATAAGACCTGATCATCCACTTAATGCTCCTATTTTCAAAATTTAAATTAAATGCTCTTTAAGCAGCCAAACTATGGAGTTTACCTTCCTCCTTACAGAGATGAGGTGGAGCAAAGAATGCTTGAAGCGTGATAGCCTGACCGGCATTAAAAAAGTACTTTATTTACAAATGGAATCTCGGTCCTTAAACCAACTTGTCAGGGAATAAGGTGGTGTAAGGTGGATGGACACAAAGCCTGAAGCTTACGCACACATTTAGCTGATGTTATGGCAATACGAAGGCCTACCTTTAAGGTCAGAAGTTTCAAGGGACAACTGTGCAACGGCTCAAAAGGAGTGCATGTCAAAAAAGTGGGGACTGATTTCAAGTCCTAACAAGGCATCAGTAAGGGTTTTGTTGGAAAGAAATGTTGTAAACCTTTCAAAAACCTCATCACAACAGGGGATTTAAAAAATAAAGGCTGATCTGCAACCAAAAAAAAAAGCAGAAAGAGATGGTAAACAGTCCATAACCGTGCCACAGCATGTCAGTGTTGGGCTAGGAAATGAACAAACAATGGCATTTTAGACAACTTGGCATGTAAAGGGTCAATATGTAGAGTGCCCGACCTATCCAAAAATTTGTGCCAGTGGCTGGGGAAGACTGATGGAGGGACACCTTGTTGCCAAAAGGATATTAACAAACTGAGGATACAGTTGAAGGAAGTCAACTGTCTCCACCTAATCTCCAAGAATGGAAATGCAAACTTAGCATGCCTGGGTGAAACACCCTGCCCTGCTGCTGGGACAGAAGATCCCCCTGAAATGTAGCTTGATCGGAGGATAGATGGTTAAGCCGAGGAATTTAGGTATCACAGTATTATGGGCTCAAGCTGGTTCTGGTGCCAATGACATGACTTGAGCCAGGTCCTTTCTGAGCTTGTTCACAACTCAGGGCAGTAGAGGGAAGGCAGACTGGAGTCCTTAACTGCACTCTAGACTGAAGGAAGGCATCTTTGAGAGAGAGCTGCTTTTGAAACTCCAGCACCCAGAACTGCTGACATTGTGTTCTCAGCAGTGGTAAAAAGATAGAATTAGATGGTCTGTGCCACCCTTGGTTGCACATGCCATTAATGAGCTGCTATGCGCCTGCAGCTGCATTAGTCTGCCCTGACGTTTAAAGATACTGCCAGATGGAAGAAATCTCTTAGCGGTCCAGCCACTTCCAGAGTCTACAACCTCCCGACTCAGGGACCTCACCCCACCCAGCCTGGTTTAGTGCCACACGACAGTGGTGTTGCCCGTGACCAACGGCACCAGCCTTTCTTGATGGTGAGCAGGAAGGCCACACCAAGCAAACTCCCCTAAACTCCAACTAACTGATGTAAAATGGAGTCTCTATCAGAGATCTCGGATCTCCATCTCTTCCACATGGCCTCTCCAACCCAGCAGTGCTGCGTTCGTGAGACTCAGGGTGGGGTGAGGCGAGGGACCCGTCACTGATCCAATCATAGTTTAGCAGCCACTATTTAAGATCTTTTGCAGTCTTCTCCGAAATCTGGATCTAGTCCAACAGGTTTCCCTGATGTTGTGCATACTACTGGGAGTTAAGGTCCCAATGCAGAGTCCCCATATGCCATCTAATGTGTCGCCAGCCGGAAGCCACCAATTGCAGCAGCCCCAGTTAGCCGCATGAAGATCCAACTCAGAGGCTGAAAAATTGGGATCATTCCCTGAATGTCCTGACCTCGCCATTCTGGAGGAAAGGCCATAACCGTATAGTCACCAGAATGACTGAGATGAAAGGGAGCTTCTGCAACGGAGGCAGGTGTGACTTCGGATTGGTCGATACTGAAACCAAATGATGTTAATAGGTTCGCTGTCATCTGGAGGTGGTTTACGACTGCCTAGGTCGAGCCCCCCCTTCCCTTTCAACAGCCAGTCAGTCATCGAGGTACAGGAAGACTGGTACCCCGACCTCCATATACGTGCTGCAACCACCACCATCACTTTTGTGAACACTCAGAGGCTCTGGCAGCCAAAATATGCAGGGGATCAAAAGCCCTGGCCCAAAGGGCAGCTCCCTCCTTCTGGTGTCTAGTGAGTGGATCCCTGCTTGGGGATCACCCTCCTTAGGGATGGGTAACATTGGAAAGGGGAGATTCTCCTCTTTCCAATGATACCGCTCCTCTCGCCTACATGCTCTGAGATAGCCCCTTGAGCATACAGACAGTGAAAGTGAAACTAGCCAATTGGCTCATTTCACTTTCAGTGTAATGACGTTGGCACGCCATGCGCACCGCTCATCATTGCCCTGAGGCTGGGGGGGAAAAAAAGGAAATCCCTCTGCTGTTTACAGCAGGGGGATTTGGTGCTTGTGTGTAGTGGACGGAATGGTTCCGTTCTCAGCACACGACCATGTGGTGCATGAAAAGGGTTAAACAACAAGCCTGTAGACATATGATTTGGAACAACTCTAAAACTTTGATGTAAAGGAATGGATGTGTAAATATGTTTTCATATGGGGTAAATAATGTAGGAAACTGGGTTTTTACTGCAGTTGTCCCCCACTGTTTGCCCCCTTTTTAGCTACTAGAATCTGGTTTTCAACTCAGACAGTGCACGGAGGCCTGCTAACCAGACCTCTGTGCCAGTACGCTTTCCTTAAAACAAGGTGATGTCGGATTCCTTTACACATGGCGTGGGACTTTAGCACCCCTGTAAGCCCCTAGTAAATGGTACCCCTGGTACCCAAGGCATGGGTACTAAAGAGAGTTTCTGAGAGCTGCAGAATATCGTATGCCACCCCAAGGGACCCACACACAAATTCCATGCAGACTGCCATTGCAGGCTGCATGACATGATGCAAACAATGTTTAAAACATGACATGGCACACTCCTGTCTGACATGGCAAAGACACTGCATGGGTTGTATGTAAGTGACCCCTACAGCAGGCCTTGGAGCCCTAAGGCATTATAGCACATGTGAAGACATTTCTGCATGAGCTGATATGCCATCTGTAATGTCTCATTCCAATGCTGGATATTACAAGTGAGCAGGGAAGCAATCTAAAGGTATATATTGGGCACTGGTCAAAACGAGTTTCCTAGCTACACAACTACTTCACTGAATCCTCTCTGATAAGCATAAAGCTGCTCGACCACACTACACATTGACTGAGCACCCTGGGATTGCTAGAGCACACCCCTGTCCACTCATATGGGATACCTGGACTCTAAACACAGCGTACCTCTTTTTGGTATATTATATAAAGAACCAGCTTCCTACAAATATTTAATAATTGTGTTTCTTAACATTACATGACGGTATTATCTCTTACTTGGATACCACTGTAAAATGTGAATGGAAGGTAAGCTGAGGAAGGTAACAACTATGTATTCCTTAATATAAAAGCTGCAAAATTCTGGTATACAGTAGTCTGGTATCCTTGCTGAGTCCTCTATACAATAAAGACATAAAATGTAGAGTTCAGAAAAATAACACGTCCATCTACAGGGAAGACCGCTCAGACCAGCGCTTTTCACCACGCAATCTACTACTGAGTCTGGACCAGAAAGCAACCGTCTCTCAAAGACCTGTGCCTTGCTGAAGAATCACCTCCACTAATCCAGACAAGCATTCGGTGCTTCAATTCGAGCACCCCCTCCACTGAGTTTTGTAAGAGAACAATGTTGTTTGCAACCCAACATACTACAAGCTGTATTCACAAGAGTAATTGGATGTCAACCTCTCTCAGAATCTGAGTCAAGAAATGGAATTCTAGGACATCAAGAGACAAACTCTCACTTTTACTGATTAGGATTCTGGGTGTATTACTGCTTTACTTGCCTGCTAAGAATATTCTGCCAAGAGGGCAGTTCCATCCTACAGATGCAAATACCATCTTTATGGGACTCATCAGCTTCTACAAAACAATTCCAAATCTGCTCAAATGTGAAAACCTAGGAGTAATCTTAAATGACAGCTATTTACAGACACATAGATCAACACTGTGGTTAAAACATTTTTTAAAAGGTTTATCTTTACTGTTTTCGCATTAGGATAGATCCTCTACCCCTGTAGAGGAGAGCCATTGTGACTGGTGACTTGGTCAACTCTAGGTGGGACTGCTATAAAATCCTTTTCATAGGTGCATGCACAACCATGATCTCTCATTTACAGAGGGCCTAAAAAAAGTGTTTAACCTTTGAGTCGACTCCTGGAAGTACAAGCATGCCACTTTAGAATGACAAACACAGATGGCTGTCAGTCAAGCAGAGGGTCCACTTTACATGCATTTACATTATACATAAACGTGAACAAAGGAAGGCCACCATAATCACATATTTTCCTTCATCAAACTATAAACTCACTCGGCTAATAGTCTAACGTAAAATGCAGACAACTAAGTACTCTTCGAAGGAGTCTTTGATATGGTCTTTCGAATACTTCACAGAACGGATATAAACTTAAAACAGTTCGGACAAGATTAACCCCTTCGGCGCTGATGACAAAGCCAGCTCGTCATCAGCGTTACCTGCGCTGCGCGGATGACGAGCTGGCTTTGTCACGATCAAGCCATTTTTGAAATTCCAGCGCACAGCGGGAAAACGCGGTAGTGCGGTAGGGGTTAAATACCTCTTTTTTCCTGCTCTTTTCAACATGCAGATTTTTACAGACCAGTAGCAAAGAAAACCTATTGGATTAGGCATGGTAAAAATGCATTTAATAACATTCTCGAGCCTCCTTAGGCAATGTGTGGGAGAATGCACTAACCTGCTTCTGTAGACCATATATCTGGGCCACGTTGTTGTGGGGTAGTCCCACTGCCTTGTGTGCTACAAAAATCGATGTGTCTGAAGGTGTTGCCCTGCACAAGAGATTCCCATGCTGCCAGGAAAATTTTGGTCACTATGGTCACCTGTACCAGGTCTCCACACGCTTCACTGTACCTGGATTTTTCATATTCCTTTAGTAATCCGATATAGATTCTCCCAACTGCTTGCAGCCAGTGACAATTGTGCCACCAGTGACAATTGTGCAATGAGCCATTCCCACAGGTCTAGACCTCATTCATAAAAGTGCATTTGAATTCAATAGAATGCACAATTCCATATATTCTAATAGCGCATAGCAGTCAGAGGCTGTGAAACCTCTTAAGGATGAATCGCCTTCAGAAAAGTTACCACCCTCTATCACGGTTTGATAGTTGAGTGTAGCACCCAGATAAATAGGAGGATCAGACTGGACTCAAAGTTGGCAGTCAAATGTGGCATAACAACCAAATGGTCTTGTTCACATAGCTGGCATTTCTGAAACAACTTTCCCTTTACCAGCCAATGGTTCAGGGATGGATATGCATGGACTCCGATTCAATGGCAAACAATCAAAGAAAGGCATTTTGTGCACCCGTTCTAAACGGAATTAAACTATAAACTGCACACTGGGAATGCTTTGCTCCCTGAACAGCCTTCCACTACTGCTGGGGAAAGGTATCGACTGGGATGTAGAAAATAAGGTTTCTTGAGGCAGAGTGTTGTTGTGGGTTGTCTTTGCATAATTTCAAGAAGTCATTCTTTTGATATACAATCAGTTAATGCAAGCTTCTATGTGCTGGTTGAGACTGTGCTAAGTCCATATAAGCATGGATCGGTCATCCTTCTCTGGGTAACCAAGTATGCTGAATAAACTTCCTTATCAGTTTCTGCTTCAGGGACTGCTTTTAAGTATTCCTTCTCTAGTAAGCACCTACTTCTTTAACTAATATGGTCAAGTGTAACTCGTGACAAGAGTGGTCCTCAGAAGGTGGGGTTTCGGAATGGTATAGAACTCTATAAATACCTGTGAATGATGGTGTTCAACACCTGCTTATAAGAGGTTGCTGCTGCTGAGCTACTTAGAAATCACCTTACAAAGAGGTCCTACTGCGTTGACTGACTGTTGGGGTGTCCAGTCTGGGCCTATACACCAAAAGGAGAAAGGACATTTATTTTGGCTGGTGTAAGGGTCATATAGTTTTTTTTCTTGACTGATTGTATGTTGGATGTGTGAAATGTGTAATGAATGGTATGTGGGATGAGTAGGGTACAGGAGATGGAGGAATGGTGAAATGTATAGTGCTGTGGTCTAGGTTTTTAAACAAATGTGTTTTTGTTGTATAGTAGAAGAAACATTATTTACAAACAAATGTTATAAAAAATAACAGGAAATGTTTTCAATAAAAAATAAAAAGGGAATATAGTTGTATGAAATACATTAAAATTCATTTGGACCAGTTCACGGTGTGATTTTTCCAAAGTGACATGTCAAGCAGGATAGTAGGACCTCTCTGTAAGGTAACTGCCATTCTTTCTGCCCGGTCCTAAGCCAGATGATATTGAAAGTGAGACGGGGGTGCTTTTGTGGTTGCTACTTAGAAATAACTTCAGGCTTCCTTTATGAGAGTAGTGTAATCCAAGAGGAATGGGCTCTCAGTCACAGTTTGGTTGGCGTACCTCCTCTTTCCTGGACATCTCTGACCAGGAGGGAGCGTACCACACAATGTATGTTCCTTTTTTAAAATAATGTTTTATTGATTTTTCTCACATCTCTACAAAAATAATGCTACAGAGTAATTGCACGGATAAACATAATAAGCAACCACTTAAATCATAAAGAACATTACAAAAACTTTAGAAATTGAAAACAGAGAGGCAAGCCCTCTGTCAAATCCTACATCAGTGGCTAAAAACAGGAGTCCAAGATCAAAAATCCCCTCACATGCCTATGCCCCATCCACATCTACCAAAGCCCACATTTGCTGTCGGTATTTACTTTCCGGGTACTGCAGGGCAAGGGACAGCTCTAACCCATAAATATCTATAAACTGCTTACTCCAAGTGACTGCCAATGTCGGATTAGGTTCTAGCCAGTGCTGTGCTACGAGAATCCTAGCAGAAACAATCATAAAAAACATAACATCTTTCAATTGAGAGGGAACCACACCAGAGGTACCAAGAATAATCCACTGTGCAGGGCAGATAAGACATCGAATGACCCCTGGAGATGTCCTCAAAGCCCTTCTTCCAGTATTGAAGCATTGCTTCTCTATGAGCACTCAGAGGATTGTACATGGAAGACAATGTGGGAGAGTCTGTGGAGATGGCTGTCGCAACTGACCTTCAAAGGGGGGGGGGGGGGGGGTACATTTGATACTACCTGACTGGGGAGGACTGTATCCTCTACTAGCTCATTAGCTGAGAGATCCCAATGCAGCCTCCCCCCTATCTCCTCATCAACACTCCTTGCCTGGCTACCTCCAATTAGATAGCCGTCTCTGGGGCACCGTTTGGCCAAGAACTCCAGAGCACTGCTCTGTTACCACTTTTCCACTGCCCGTTTCTTTATACGTTTCAGGCTCTGAAAAATTGTCATCTGAATAATCTAATAAAGAAAAAAAGATCTCCGGAGTATCATATAGTGTAGTGCAAAGGGTTCCAATTATAACAAACTTATCAGGTGGAGTATGCCCTCCAGCGTACCAAATTTTTAATTGCCCATTGCTCCAGTCAACTTGCCCACCTCCTTACTGCCTGGACGGTTCCTCCGCCGTCACTCACGGATCTGGTGCTACCAATATTGTCACTACCACTCAGACTGTTCAACAGCATCAGACACATAGGCCTGTGATGATGTATTAGGTCACAAAGATTTTTGGGGACGGAGGCAGGAGGTTGCAGTGCTACTTAAGGAGGTAACTGCCAACGCTCAAGGGTCAGAAACTGGGTTGGGGTGGCGGTTCATTTAGAATGGATGCCCAGTGTTTTCCACCAAAGTATAAAGGATCATTACTTACGGGCGGTCCGCCAACTCCAGCTTCATTGATGATAATCAGCTCCTTATCACTTACTTCTGCGATGCCGACTGACCCCGAAGAGTCAGCTGCCATCAAACCTCTACTGTCTTGTTGCAATAGAGCTCTCCTTGAGGGACCGAACCATTGGTTGCCAGCAGAGGGCACTTCCTCCCCTAGGCTAGATGAGCTGATGTCCAAAGTGTGAGTCTGCAACGCTGCAGGGGCCATCAAACTGAAGATTGGGACTGTCCTAAACTGCTGTTGCTAGGATCCCACCCTCCTGGAGTACAGCACGGTCTCTGGCTTCGCGGGAACATCTGAAGCAGTCCTGCAAGCCCCCTTCACTCCGCAAGCCGCCTGGATCAGAGCCTTCGCCAACAAACTTCGCACCTTCAATGCCATAACACAGAGCGCAATCACGGAAACAGCCGGATTGATCAGGCCGCAAACACCACAGCTGAGCAAGTAATGCAGAACCCATGTGCATATTTTTAATCCCTGAGGTCTGGAGCACTATAGCCAGTAACAAAACATTGCGCACTTGGAGCTCAGTTTAACATTCTCTCTTAGCCCATGGCCATATTGTTTATCCTGCTGAACTAATAACTTCAGGCTTCCCTGATGACAGTAGTATAAATCAAGGGAAAATGGAGTCTCAGTCAGTTTGCATGAAGCACCTCCTCTTTCCTGAGCACCTCTGACCGGGAGGCAGTGTTACCACATAATGTATCTCACTGGTAATGGTGACTGTTGTGGAGGTCGCTTTCAGGTCTGGGTACCTAACGAATGGGGATCTTGAAAGGTTTATCACTTGTTAGTGGAGGTCTTCTACCATGTATGCACCGAAAAAAAGCTGCTGTAAAGCTCTTGTGCAAAACGTAATGGTGGAGTTCTTTTCTGATTTTCTCCAGAATACGGTTGATAATTGAGACAAAAAAAATCTCCATCAAATAGGTGATTTACCAGATGCACCTGAATGGCGAATCTAAAGCCAGACACCTCCAACTAAGTGGCTTTGTAGCAGAAAAATCTGTGGTCACCAGAGGTGTTGGACATCTTGATGCTGACGAACAAGTTACTTACCTTCGGTAACGATATATCTGTAAGAAACAGTAGTTAGTATTAGATTCCTTACCTTAGAATATCCCCAGGCGTCAGTCTGGATCCGGAAACTTTTGCGTAGCAGTACCCCTGCGCGTCGGTAGGCGTCGTCTGCAGGCGTCCCCTGCGGCTCCGCGTCGTCGGCGTCGTGCGCCGTGATGACGTCGCTGGAGTATATAGACGCCGCCTCCGCGCGCTGACGTCAGTTCTTTGCACACAGCTTTTCCGCGCCAGAACACGCAGAGCCATGTGAGAACCAACACTGGTGCCATTTGAAAACTAGGGCCCTGAAAGGGATGTCCTTAACCCTAGGTATCAGTTCGCAGAACGGGGAGGATGGGAGGGGCGGTAAGGAATGTAATACTAACTACTGTTTCTTACAGATATATCGTTACCGAAGGTAAGTAACTTGTTCATCTGAAAGAAACAGGTTAGTATTAGATTCCTTACCTTAGAATAGATACCCCAGCAATACCAACCCCGGTGGTGGGTCTGCGAACCAATACAACCTACACCAGAAAGTCCTGGAGGACCGAACGGCCAAAGAAGCCATCCCTCCGGACTTGACTGTCCAGGCAGTAGTGCCTCGCAAAGGTGTGCAGCGAGGCCCACGTGGCCGCCTGGCAAATGTCCTGCAAGGGGACTCCCCGGCCCAGGGCAGTAGTAGCCGCCGTGGCCCGAGTGGAATGGGCCCTCAGCCCAACAGGAGGCTCCTTCCGAGCCAAAGAGTAGCATGCTTTGATGCACAGGACGACCCACCGAGAGATGGTCCGTTTCTGTACCGCCCTTCCCTTCTTCTCACCCACGTAGCCAACAAACAGTTGGTCATCCACCCGGAACTGGCGTGTGCGATCCATATAGAATGAAAGCGCACGTTTTGGGTCCAGACGATGGAGCCGCTCTTCATCCTTTGAAGGATGCGGAGGCGGGAAGAAGGAGGGCAAGGTGATGGACTGCCCAATGTGAAAAGCAGAGACTACCTTGGGCAGGAAAGAAGGTCTAGTCCGAAGAACCACCTTATCAGGATGAACAGACAAGAAAGGAGGTTGAATAGAAAGAGCCTGGAGCTCACTCACTCTCCTGGCAGAGGTGATGGCTACCAGGAAGGCCGTCTTAAAGGTGAGAAGACGGAGAGGACAGGAATGAAGGGGCTCAAAGGGAGCGCACATCAGGAAAGTCAAAACCAAGTTCAAGTCCCACTGAGGCATCACGAACGGAGTTGGAGGATACATGTGCGTGATGCCCTTCAAGAATCTTAACACAATAGGGGACTTGAACAAAGATGGCTGATCAGGTAGCCTCAAGAAGGCGGAAAGGGCAGAAAGATAGCCCTTGATAGTGCCCAGAGCAGAGCCCTGCTGGGCAAGGGAAAGGAGGAAGAGGAGAACCTCAGACAGAGGGGCAGAAAGGGGATCCACAGCCTTTGCTGTGCACCATGCCACAAATCTGTTCCACCGGCAGGCGTATACCGACTTTGTGGAGGGACGCCTGGCTGCCAGAATGACATCACAGACTTCAGGAGGCAAGTCAAATGGCCTCAACTGTCGCCGCTCAATCTCCACGCATGGAGGTGGAGACTGGACAGGTTCGGGTGGAGGACCGTCCCCTGCTGCTGCGACAGAAGATCCTCCTGAAGGGGCAGGCGGATCGAGGGACCGACTGTCATGCTGAGTAGCTCGGGATACCAGTACCTTCGAGCCCAGTCCGGAGCCACAAGGATAACTTGGGCCCGGTCGCGCCTGATCTTCTTCAGCACTCTGGGCAGAAGTGGTATAGGCGGAAAGGCGTACAACAGACCGCAACTCCACTCGCGCCGAAAGGCGTCGCCGAGCGAGTGCCGTCTTGGAAACTCCAACGCGCAGAACTGATGACATTGCGCGTTCTCTTCTGTGGCGAATAGATCTAACCAAGGCTCTCCCCATTGCTGAAAGAGGCCTCTCGCCACATCCGAGTTCAGACGCCATTCGTGATCCACCGAGCACCGACGGCTGAGTTCGTCCGCCCTGGCGTTCAGAGAACCTGCCAGGTGTTGAACCGTCAGAGTCACGCCCTGACGTTCCAGCCATTGCCAGAGGCGCAGAGCCTCCTGGCAAAGGGTCCACGACCCAACACCGCCCTGTTTGTTGCAGTACCACATGGCGGTGGTGTTGTCCGTGAACACCTGCACCACACTCCCGTTGACAAAGGGGAGGAATGCCTTCAGTGCTAGGCGAATCGCCCGCAGCTCCAACATGTTGATATGGAGCCGGGATTCCGCCGGAGACCAGAGGCCTCTGATCTCCGCCTCTCCCAAGTGGCCACCCCAGCCTTGGAGGGACGCGTCCGTCACAACCACGTGCTCCGGTTGGGGAAGGGAGAGGGATCTGCCCCTGACCCAATCGCGGTCCGTAAGCCACCACTGCAACTGTCTCGCAGTGCCCTCCGAGATCAGGACATGGTCGGATAGGTTGCCCTGATGCTGGGCCCACTGAAACTTCAGGTCCCACTGCAGAGCCCGCATCCGCCACCTGGCGTGATGCACCAGAAGGATGCAGGAGGCCATCAGCCCCAGAAGCCGCAGCGTCAACCTGACCGAAACCCGGGATAACGGCTGAAAGATGGGAATCAGAGCCTGAATATCCCGGACCCGCCGTTCCGGAGGATAAACCCGAAACTGCGCCGAGTCGAGAACCGCTCCGATGAAAAGGAGCTTTTGAGAGGGACACAGGTGTGATTTCGGCACATTGATGGAAAACCCCAGCTCGTGCAGGAGGTCTGCCGTCATCTGAAGGTGGTGGACGACTGTCTGGGGCGAGCCCGCCTTCAACAGCCAGTCGTCGAGGTAGGGGAAGACTGAAACCCCTAACCGGCGCAGATGAGCTGCGACCACCGCCATCACTTTCGTGAACACCCGTGGGGCGCTGGTAAGGCCGAATGGGAGCACGATAAACTGAAAGTGCTCGTGGCCTACCGTGAACCGCAGGTAACGCCGGTGGGCCGGCAGGACGGGGATGTGAAAATACGCATCCTGCAAGTCCAACGCTACCATCCAGTCTTGTGGGTCTAGAGCAGCCAAGACCTGAGCCAAAGTCAACATCTTGAACTTCTCCTTCCGGAAGAAGCCGTTGACGTTCCGTAGATCCAAGATAGGACGCAGGCCTCCCTTGTCCTTCTTGGGTACCAGAAAGTAGTGGGAGTAGCAACCACACCCTACTTCTGGCCCAGGAACGCGCTCGATGGCCCCCTTGGCCAAGAGGGCCGTAACTTCCTCCTGCAGAAGTGTCAAGTGGTCCCCCGACACACGGTGGTTCTGCGGTGGCATGGCTGGAGGAGTGGACTCGAAGGGGAGGGCATAGCCCCTTCGAACAAGCTGCAGCACCCACCTGTCCGATGTTATCGCGCGCCAGCGGGAGTGGTGATGGCGAACCCTGCCACCCACTGGCGTCACGTGAGCCCGAAAGCTCGGACTAGGAAGGCTTGGATGCAGCAGCGGAGGGGGGCGTGGACTGACCACGACGCTGGCCTCTACCGCCACCACGGCGGAAACCACGGGCGCCACCGCGCTGGGGAGCGCTCTGCGTCGCGTGGCTGGCAGCACGTGTGGGACCTCCCCTCCCTTGGCCACGAAAGGGCCGAAACGAACCCGTCTGCTGGCGCTGGGTCGAGAGACCCAAGGACTTGGCCGTGACCCTGGAGTCCTTGAAGCGCTCCAGCGCGTGGTCCGCTTTGTCACCAAACAGGCGACTGCCATCAAATGGCATGTCCATGAGCGTATTTTGGACGTCTGGCGAGAAGTTGGCAGATCTCAGCCAGGCATGGCGACGAATCGCCACCGTAGTGGACATGGCCCGTCCCAGTGAGTCTGTTGTGTCCAGACCACAACGGATCGAGTACCGCGCCGCATCCCGGCCTTCAACCAAGGCCCGGGTGAGCTTGTCCCGCACTTCCTGGGGGCATTGCGGCAAACACTCTTCGACCGTATCCCACAGGGAGTGGGTGTAGCGACCCAAGAGGCACGCGGTGTTACAAGACCGCAGCCCAGCGCTCAAAGAGGAAAACACTTTTTTACCAAATTGGTCGTACCTCTTTGATTCCCGATCGGGCGGAGCCGACGGGGAATGCGGACTGTGAAGTGGAGGCCTGGATCACCAGACTCTCCGGGGAGGGATGGGTGGATAGGAAGGCAGGGTCGTCCGAGCATGGACGGTGGCGCCTGGCAACGTTCCGGTCAACCGGCGCACCAGAAGCGGGCCTGGACCAGGTGCCCAGAAGGACATCCGTCAGGGCCTCATTAAACGGCAGCAGAGGCTCCTGGGGGCATGACTGCGGTTTAAACACTTCCGTCAGAATATTCGGCTTGACCTTCGCGACGGGGAGCTCAAGGTGTAAGGCCTTGGCAGCCCTCATCAGAACCACCGAATAGGCAGCACCTGCCTCAGACGCCACAGGGGACGGAGAGACAAAACCCAGGGTTGGGCGACTCGTCCAGGCCACTGGCATCACCCAGATCACCTACCCAGTCCACATCGTACTGGCAGGCACGGGATAGAGGGTCCTCAGACCCCTCCCAACCCTCTCCATACTCCTCCTCGTCATACCCATATTCTGGGTCGACGATATAGACATCGGGGTCAACGGGCCCCATCGGCGTCGGATCCGGCGCCGATCGACGCCGGTCCGGCTCCGCGTCCGGAGTCGGGGAGGAAAGGGGGGTGGCGCCGCGCGGCGTCGGCGCAGGCGACCCGACGCCGGTCGGAGCCGACGGCGGAGTCGCTGCACCACGCGGGGGCGGTACCACGGGCTGTCCCACAGGAACCGACGCCGGAGAGGCCGGGAGACCAGCCGGCGACGAACCAGAGGGAACCAGCGGCGCCGGGGCCGGAGCACCCGAACCGCTCGGGCCCCCAGACGGGACCGACGGGCCCGCAGGCGCCGAAGGCCCCGCCGGAGAAGACCTCGCCCTCATAGCAATGAGGAAGGCCTCGATCTCCTCACGCGACGCGCCTTCCCCAGGGACCGACAGGTGTGGGGCAGACGGCGTCGGCGACCCATGCGGGACCGCGGGGGTGGGGTCACCCGAGCCCCGGCCGCAGCACGCGGGCGTCGGGGGAGTCGGGGGTGCGATGGCGACGCCCCGACTTCTTGTGCTTACCTGACGAGCCGGAGGAATGGTGGCGACTCCCGGAGCGCCCATGGCGGCTCCGCGATCGTTCCCTCGACCGCTCCCTCGACCTCCGACCGGACCGGGACCGCTCTCGACGCGGGGCCGACACCCGGAGCTCGAGAAGCTTGCGGGACCGCTCCCGCCTAGCTTTTCCAGTCAAGGCCCGACAGTCGACGCAGGACTCCACGTCGTGGTCCGCGCCCAGACACCGGAGGCAGAGTCGATGGTGGTCGGTGACCGACATCATGCGGTTGCACTCGTCGCAGCTCTTAAACCCAGGCATCCTACCGGCACCGTAGAAGATTAAGTTTTACAAACACTTGGTCAAAAGACCGGAGTACTGCTCTTCGGATCTGCGCTAACTGGCGCGGAAAAAAGAAGAACTGACGTCAGCGCGCGGAGGCGGCGTCTATATACTCCAGCGACGTCATCACGGCGCACGACGCCGACGACGCGGAGCCGCAGGGGACGCCTGCAGACGACGCCTACCGACGCGCAGCGGTACTGCTACGCAAAAGTTTCCGGATCCAGACTGACGCCTGGGGATATTCTAAGGTAAGGAATCTAATACTAACCTGTTTCTTTCAGATATCAGCATTTTCCTGTACAATGGTTTCTGTCCTTATTTGGTGTTTAGCCTTGCATGCATGGGTGATTTTCTTTAATTTCTTTTCACTGTCATGAGACTTATCTGCTGAATATGCCTGAGAATTAGTTTCCAT